>NC_141697.1:1132987887-1133587887 GCF_964263255.1 Lissotriton vulgaris
TTTCGTTGAATAATAAGGAGACTCTCACCCAGTTCTGTTGTCTATTATATAGCATCTTATCAGACCAAGACAACAACCTTCACAAAAGGCCCTCTACTACAGTTTATAATCTTGGGTTTGAGAGGAATCAAGCCTCTGCCCAACTATGACTTGGTCCGGAAATGCTTGCCTACTCTCTATTTGTGCAAAAGCAGGTCTTGCATCATGATGATCCCCGATTTTTATGGGATGCTGTACCCATACTAACACTTTAAAGACAGGGTTTTATTAAACCAGCCCCAGAAAAGTGTTTACCTGTTTTGCCTGTGGTGCAACCCTTGAAATGTGTACGCTCTGATGTACCTTTATTTGATTTCTCATTTGCTTTTGAAAATAAAATTTAAAGCAACTTTTCTAGAAAAACGATATAATTCAAAACATGCATAGAGATTTTTTCAATAGTGACAGGGGTGATGGATTAATCTTGTAATTCTTTATTGGACCTCAAATTCTTTGTTATAAATGGGTAAGTACGATAAGGTTGAGACAAGATATGAAGAGTTAATCGGTGCATTTACGTTTCCGCAGAATGCTATGCCATAGCCCAAGCAAGCTTACAAGACTGCACGTCATTGATCCAGCTGTCTACTGCTGGAGTTAACAATTATTTTCCCAGTTTCTGCTCCGTCATTTCTGATTGAGGATTTACTAGATCTTTGTTTGTGTTTCTTTCCGGTGGTGTGGTGTTTTTTTCTGTGACACCATGTGGATCAGGTCTTTGCACAGAGGTATACTGACACTCGGTCACAAAAACTATGCAGTTAATTTGGTCAACTGAACTGTTGTGTGCGTTCTGTGCAGGGGCCTGGAGAGAGGTGGATTGCCACAAGAGTCTCATAATCCATTGTGAAATGCAGCTGTTAATCACATGTAAACTTTCAAGTCTCCCCAGACCTTTTTAGATGGTTGTTTGATAAAACACGTGAACAATCTTCCTTTACTCAATTCCCAACGTAGTATTTGGCACCATCTTGCCTTCTATTCCCCCAAAAATATCCCTTGTATGGGTTCTCCTACTCTTCACGCTCCCAAGTGCTATGTACAAGATAAACAACAAACACTTCTATCACAATGATGATTCAGGAGCATGGATGTGCAAATTACAGCTCCTTTTCTGCTCAGATGGACTCCATCTCCGGTCCTCATCTTGATGTGGGTTCAGAAGATGGAGGATACGATGGTAATCTAAACAAAAGCTTTCAATGGTTTGAGGAGTGCCCTAATCCCTACTCACACAGGCTGATTCCTCATCTCCTGAAAAAAGGGATTTTTGATCCCTTTCTTCCTTATTTGATAGCCAGAGGTCCTCCATCTCTCTTTAGAAGGTTGTCTTTGTTGTGAGCAGTAGAATTTCACTCTTTGCCCCAGCAGCAAGAATAGGATGGCAACTTCCCCTTAGATTTATACAATTAAGGCTTATGTTCTACCTCTCATGCCTCTGCTACAAAGTTTTTTCCGGTCATAATGGGGATTAACAAGGAATTTGAAAATATTGCTTTTCTAGGAGTAAAAATTGTAAGTGGCTAAGGGTCTTTGTGTTGTAAAGAGTGCAAAGCAATCGCTCAATTGCTTGATGTGCAAAGTCTTTTCCTTTGTCTGGCCTGGAGCAAATCTGGGATCCATATGGACTTGTACAAGGTATATAGTTCCTGTCAATGACTATGTTCAGGTTCATATAATTCAATCAATCAATCATTTGTAAAGCGCACTATATACCCGCAAGGATCTCAAGGCGCTGAGTGGGGGTTGGGGGGGGGCGTTACTGATCGAACAGCCAGGTCTTGAGCATCCTCCTGAAGGTCAGCTGGTCTTGGGTCTGTCATAGGCTCAGTGGGAGGGTGTCCTATGTCTTGGCGGCGAGGTGAGAGAAGGATCTCCTGCCGGTGGATGTTCTTCGGATGCGCGGGCCGGTGGCGAGAGAGAGGTCGGCGGAGCATAGCTAGCGGTTGGGGATGTAGGAGAGCCGTCTGTTTAGGTAGGCTGGGCTGGTCTTGTACAGTGCCTTGTGTGAGTGGATGATGAGCTTGAAGAATATCCTTTTGCTGACTGGGAGCCAGAGCAGGTCCCTCAGATGGGGGGGTGATGTGGCCGTGGCATGGTATGTCGAAGATCAGTTGTGCCGAGGCATTTTGGATGCATTGTAGTCTTTTGATGAGCTTGGTCGGGGCTCCCGCGTAGAGGGCGTTTCCGTAGTAGTCTGCTGCTGACAAGGGCCTGGGTGACTGTCTTTCTTGTATCTGTCGGGATCCATCTGTAGATTTAGCAGAGCATGCGGAGGGTGTTGAAGCAGGAGGAGGAGACGGCGTTGACCTGCTTGGCCCATGAGAGCGTGGAGTCGAGGAGGATTCCCAGGTTGCATGCGTGGTCGGTGGGTGTCAGTCTGCCACCAGGAGTCGTCACAGGCTGAAGGGTTGGAGCTGAGGATGAGGACCTCCGTCCTGCCAGAGTTCAGCTTCAGACGGCTGGTCTTCGTTCAGTAGGCGACGGCCTTCAATCCTTTGTGAAGGTTGGCTTTGGCGGTGATGGGGTCTTTGGTGAGGGAGAGTATCAGTGGAGTGTCATCAGCGTAGGATATTATGTTGAGGTCGTGCTGTTGGGCGACGTGTGCGAGCGGGTCCATGTAAATGTTAAACAGTGTCGGGCTGAGGGAGGATCCCTGGGTTACTCCGCAGATGATCTCAGAGGCTTTGGACCGGAATGGGGGGAGGCGGACTGAAGAACCGGGTTTTAGAACCCAGCGGCGCCAGGGATAACGCCCGATGTCTTCGGATTCCCCTGCCTCGGCAAACAGAGGCACGGGACACTTCTTGATGATGTCAAAGACCACATTTATTGGCTGCAACCAGGACCAGAGGTCTACGGAAGCACAACACGGGTGGTTCGCTAGAGACTGCACAAATTCAAGGAGCGGAGCATCGTCTTTTATGCCAAAAATCACATTCCTGGCTAGCATCAATTACATACAAACTGACCAATGAAACAGTGACATTTCAAACATATCGCATGACGACAATCCCACTTTCCGTTGTCCAGCCCACCAGAAATGACCAAGCAAATTCCAATATTCCTGTTCGATCAGGCCGGACAAACCCATCATAAAGACCTCAACCCAAATCAATGATTAAGCCATAAAGGAAGGAACAGAAGCAGATGAGAACCAAGATAGAAGGGTGTGTGCATGTACCATAAACTCAGCAATGTCCTGCTCTTTGATCTCTATCTGACCAGCTGCTTAATAAGGAACTGGCTCAGCGAGGTCAGCCTCGGGCAAGGGAGTCAGTTCTGCCAGGTCACACAAAAGTCAGTTAAGGTGTACGAGTCCCAAAGACTCGTTCGGCCATAATCATCGGCCTATGTGAGGGCAA
The DNA here is from genome assembly GCF_964263255.1 of Lissotriton vulgaris. Lineage (NCBI taxonomy): Eukaryota > Metazoa > Chordata > Amphibia > Caudata > Salamandridae > Lissotriton > Lissotriton vulgaris. The sequence goes on from NC_141697.1 coordinate 1,132,991,292, forward strand.
CCACACAAAATGGCTGCCGCACACAAAATGGAACCCGAGGGTTCAAACGAAATCCCTGAATACGTAGTGTTCTCATTGATCGGTTACGACGAAAACACTTGTACATACCGCACTCGTGATTTGCGGTCCGCTGACACCAAAATCGTCTATATCCGACGACTTTCATTGAACGGGTTCAGAATCTCCGAACCACAGACCCTCGAACCACGGAACCACAGACCCTCCTTTTGCCCTTACATAGGCAATAAACCCAAACCCACGTCAGTCTGAATCTCGGTCTATATTCATCAGATCATCAAGATGTTGCTGTAGCATCATCCTAGTACTTAGCAACTCTCTCAGGACAGGTCTCCTCGCACACAAAGTAGCACAGAGGCCACATATAGTAGGAGCACACTGTACACAGAGACAGAACAGGAAAAGGATAGCTAAGATCATCCCAATGACCATCAGAATCTTCCATCCCCACGTGCATATTAATCCCCAAAACCATCCCATCAACGACCAATCTCCCTCATCTATATGTACAGACTCTGAGATCTTATGTAGTCTGGAAATGGCCTGGAAGACCGTCGGAGCGTTGTCTGGAATGAAAACGCAGCAGCTCGATTGAATCAGTTTACACACTCCACCTCTATCTGCAAGTATGACATCAAGAGCAACTCTATTCTGAAGTGTCATAAGTCGATCCGACTGGAGCTCACCAGTCCAGTTACTAAGGGCACCCGCAGTTTCGACTATGGTGGACTCAACCACTCTCGTCAACTGGCGAATGTTCCTGCTGTTAGCTATAGGTCCCCAGAACGGCAGAAAACCCTTAAAGAAATCTCCCAACTCTTGCCCTCCAGTATCTTCCTTACTGAAGGCACCTCTAGCAACTCTAGTCTTATGGTAATCTGCTGCAGCTGTAAAAGTGGGAGGCAACAGGAACGAAACAAAACATGTGCCTGAGAAGTCAGGGGGCAACCATGTGTACGCTTTGTCGTAACAGATGAAATAGGTACCCTTAGCTGCTAGGAACGCTGGGGAAGTCTGAGACGCAAATACATAAGTCTCAGTGCAGACACTCTTCCCTAACTGAGCTCTCGGATTCTTGCCATTACCTTGCAGACAATAATGACCCTGATGGGGCACTATCCAAATTGGTGGAGAACTTTTCGCTCGCTGGTTAATACTCAGACTAACTCCATATCCAGTAACGTTCCAACCAATGTATGCTTGTGTCTCATCTCTCGGGATAATCTCATAGGAACTAATTCCTCTAATCATGTCGACTATACCCTTGACCAGAGCACTAGTCTTCGGACTATCTTTCACGGAACGTTGGGGATAGACACTATGAGCATAAATGAACATCGTTCTGTATGCCCAAATAGAACCATTGTAGCTGAAAGACAAAACCAGGTAAGGAATACCTTTATCGGTCGTATGGGGCATTAGGCCACAAACCCAACAATTTGTCGTGTTCATAACTAGCTGGTGTTGGTGCAGGAGTTGAACAAAGGAATTGTTAGCAAATTCCAGTCTTCTAACTATTTCATGTTCAGGCAGAGGGTGAAAAGAATGAGAAGAAATAGTAGGAGGAGGTATAGGTTGCGTAGTGGGCATGAAAGTCACTTGAAAAGAGAATGTCACATATCCAATTAAAAACATCATTAAACTAAGCAACATAAATAAACACAATATTAAAAATCGTTTTCGGGTCATTAATTTACAGATTTTGCTCTTAAAGCTTATTCTCTCAACAGGTCTCTCCATCTCGAAAAACTCCATCCTCTCTAATTGCTGCTCGCGGTGGTAGGGTGTTCTATGCTAAGGAATGCTTATGTCAGCCCAGGGCAACTCCCTTAGGCCAACCAGAACCGTCGACCTAGTGTCTTCGGCTTGCACTCCAAAGACTTCGGCAACCGCGACCCTACAGCTGAACCCGGATGGCGGTTCGAAAAACAAAAATCAAAGTAGTTCCTCGGAGGAGAGTTAACCTTTAAAAATCATATAAAGAAAACTTTATACTTTTATCCTGCGACTCTCGGTCGCAAATTAGAACGCTCTTTGCCAGGCAATGTTTGTTTACGGAAAAGTAGCTCAGGTTCAACAATGTTCAATTGGTTCAATGGAGGCACAGCTTCTTGAAGAAGATCGTCACTTTCTTGCTCAGTGTTCGTCCCAATCAAACGGGCATCGCTGAATGGCAGAAAACGAGGCACGGTCTCAGTCTCAGAGTCAGGAAGTCCTTTCTGGACCCACCGGTCGTACGGCAGAGGCAAAGGAGCCCTTTGCAATGTACGCCGTGGATCCAGTTCTTTTTACCGTGCACTCGTACTGCAGAATGGGTAGATAACAAAACCAAGTAGGGTCCTGTCCAGTGGGGCTGCTCGTTCTTGGTTCGCTGAAAATTCTTCACGAGCACCCACGCGCCAGGTTCAATGGCATGCCCTGGATCTTCAGAAGCTTGTGGCAATGAATCGTGAATCTGTTGATGCAAAACACGCAATTTAGCCGTCAATTCATACAGGTAGTCAAGCAACACAGGATGTTCTATTTCACTAAATTTTGTCGGCCTCGGCACTCCCCCAAATGTTTGCCGGGTGACCAAAAACGACCTTGTATGGACTCAAACCCATTCGTGAATGCACAGTCATTCTAGTGGACAGAAGGGCTAGAGGCAAAGCATCTGGCCATTGTAAACCAGAGCTCGCTTGAATTTTGGCTAACTTCAATTTTAGAGTGCCATTATAGCACTCAACTAAACCAGCTGATTGGGGGTGATTTGCAGCGTGGAACTTCTGCCGGATACCTAACCCATCACATACTCTCTTCATCACTTGACCCACAAATTCACTCCCATTGTCACTCCAGATCATTCTCGGCAAACCGTACCTAGGGAAGAACTCTTTAATAAGGGCTTTCGCTGTGGACAAGGCAGTATTGTCCTTCAAGGGGTAGGCTTCTACCCATCTAGAAAAAGAGCAAACAACCACTAACACATACTTTAGGTTGTTGCACCTCTCCATGTGGATGAAATCTAGCTGCAAAGAGAGCGAGCGAGGGGCAGATTCTAACGGCCGGAGAACGCTGGAGAACGCCAGAAGTGTTGTGCGGTTCCGAAAAGCCGAAAGCAGTGCTCTGTGCGCCCCCCCCCCCCTTGCCAGGGGGACCGGCAGGATTAAGATTGGAGACGCGTATCGAGGAGGTAGGAGGCTGTTGTAAGAACTGTGAGCAGGGGAACAGCGGAGAACTACCTGCCGTCCCACTTTGATTGTCCGCCTGCCTGCCACACGTTACCTAGCCACTACCTCCCTGTATCCTTGCCTGCTGAAGCGATTGAGACTGTGACAGTGGGCGTCCCAGGGTTGGCCGGGGGTGCGGGCATGGGAGTGGGTGCGGGCACAATCCTTGATCTGCCCCGCAGCCTTGCAGCCCGGCAGCCCCGCAGTGGCGCCCTGTTGACGCAGTGGTTTTGGCTTAACTGGCAGCGTCCTGGTCCACCGGGGTCCACCGGGGGAGGCGCTGGGAGGCAGTGATCAGTTTGGAATATTGTCAGTAACAGCAACAGAGCAGACCAAATTGAACAAATTGAACAATTTCACAAGACTTTAACACTAATCAGTCATTGGAGCAGCAGCAGCAACAGCAGCTCCCACAGCAACCATCTGCAGCCATCTAATTAGTAGTCGTGACAGAGTGACAGTGGGTCAGTGGTAGCAGGTAGTGTGAGCGCTGGAAGTAAAAGGCATAGGAGATCGCTGCTGCTGATCCTGAGTTGGCTGCCATTCTGCTAAGGAGGTGAACTATCGTCGTACAGCCGTAACTGTGGGAAGAACGCTCCTGTCATTTCAAAGCGCTGTTCATTTCAAAACGCTATTTGGCAGCGCTCTTTTTCATTTTACTATATTTATTTATGGTTAAATACTGTGGCACTTTGCATTGTTAACACACGTAATTGCGTGACCTAAGATAGTATTCATTTTCTGTTGCCACTATACGTGGTTTAGAATGTTGCGGTGATTACTCTGCCCTAGCCTTGTGTTTTTAAATTTTATCTGGTTTTGTATTTATACTTACTGTTTACTTTTTTATATCTTCTTTTGTGTAGTGAGAATATAAATATGACCGCCAAAAAGCTGCGATCAGGGAGAATTCTCATGGGTAGAGTGTGTAGCAAGACTAAATCTAACCCTCTACGAAATAAGAATGCACAGCATCCCCTCGTTAAGGGACAATGTCAATTATTTGACTTATGGGATAAACCCTCAAATATACCGGTGTCAAATGGGGTCGCTTCTCCTATTAAAATTGTACGTGCAGACGTCTGTGTGGTAAATACCCCAGGTGTAATTTTTTTCTTGTCGGTGGTTGATGATCATTTTGATTCTAACTCTACTGATACACACCCTCCTTTAGAGAACATTCCTAATGCACCTTCTCCCTCAGGTGCTTCTTCTTTAATAGTAGTGAGCCCGCCTCAACCTATCCCTATGGCTTTGTCGGGGCACACTTTGACTTCAAATTCTGTAGGGGGTGTTTTGGTGACTCCTGATGGAAACCCTTTATTTCTAGATATTGATATGGAGCTCTGTAAAAGGTACCTTCCCGACATCCCTTCTGAATCTGTGGGCTCCACTAAAACACCACCAGTTTCAGGTCCAACTGGGTTGCTGTTATATAGCAGTACGCCCTCTATGAAGTCTTCTGATATGTATTCTTTGTCCAATCTTTCTAAGAGTCCCGAGTTGGAGCTATCCGGCATTGAGCTAATTAAATCTGATCGGCAGGATAGACCAATTTCTGAGTCAATGATTGCCCTTGAACATTTGTTGTACTCCATTCTGTCATTATTGGGTAGATTTGTTGGTAGTTCGGATTGTATATTGGAGGCAGTTACACAGATGTTGACGGCCCTGGTGAATAAAAACGTTGAGAAGGTTTGTAGTTTGGCTCCGCAAGTAGACCCTATTACGCTTTCTTCTCCTAAGGCCCCTTTAGTTGTAGCAAACTCGCCTAAACCTCAACCCTACGTTGGAAATATTTTATCAGTGGTTGCTGATGTAAATGTTTTATCTGGGGCAAAGGTAGATCTGTCCCCCACTCCATTATCATCAGCTAACAACAATGCCATTGATGATGATTTAAAAATTGAAGAGCTTGAGGCAATTGAGGGATTGAATGGTACTAATACTAATAAAGAACTTTTTCCAATCTTTTGTCCCGAGGAAAATATTAAAATGGAGGAAAACAAAAAAGGAAAGTCGAAAACTATCAGAGGGAAAAAGAGGAAACCTGTCCGTAGACACAACCAAAAAAGACAGAGAAAAGTTGTCTTTGGCTGTTTGGAGAGCTCTCCCTTAAAAGATTTTGTAATTGATTCTCCTGTAAAGTTGTCTGCTGACTTGGTTGGTCCTGCAGCTCTGGGACAAAATCATTCAGTAATGGAAGTTATTCCCTTGGAGGATGTGAACCCCGTCCCCGAGGGAGGGGTATCTGCACCTGAAAGTGTTGTTGGATTTCCTGGTAGGGTTTTGATTCTTGCAAATGTGGAAGATAGGAAGATTACTATACCCTCTCTACTAACCCCTCTTAATCCAGAGGCCCTACCTTTCTTGGTCGGTGACGGAGAGTTAAGAAACCCGAATGCAATCCCTATTAAAGAAGGGGTCGATACTCTCTTATTGGACTTTTTCCCCTTATTTGATTCTGGTCTAATATTAAATAGATCTATGTTACTCAAATGTTTCGGAGAGCTCAAGGGATTAAAATTATTACAATCTAATGATATTGATCTGGTTACGATCTTGAAAGGTGAGGATAGGATGTATATTAGGGCAAAATTCTATTCTAAATTAATCGTAAACCTTATCCTCCATCAGGCTGAGAAGTTTCAATGTAGAGGGATTGATGTTATACCATTTGTATCACATGGGAAAGAGGATAATGCAGTCAAAAATTCCTTCCCGCTCTCATCTGGATCAAGTGGGCTTGCCCAGGGCTTTGAGGACTTAAAGATAAGTTTAACTAAAAGTACCCGCCAAGTGACATATAGAATTCCTATCTCTGTGGTCCCAAATAGGACTATGGGTGAGGAAAACTGCCAATGGAATTGGTTGCCCGGTGTCCTGTCCAGTCAATCCACTTGTCATCCCAAATTATTTTCACACCTTTAGCAGCGGACTGAAGATAATCTCATGGAACGCTGCTGGCTTAAAAAATAACCCGGAGAAACTGCAGTATCTTTCTTCATTTAAGGCCCCTGCAATTTGTTTACAAGAAACTTGGTGTGTAGATAAAATGCCAGTAGTAAAAGATTACTTTTGCTTAGAGGGGGGAGCCTCCCCATCAAAGAGAGGCCATGCTAAGGGTGGTATTGCTTGCTTACTTTCAAATCAGATAAGGTGGAATTTTTCTCACCACCTGGATTCAAGTAAGCTGTTTCAATCAGTAACATTGTTTAGTGCGGACAATGTGGAGAACTTGAAACCCTTAGTAATTATTAACTCCTATATTCCCCCGAAAGCTTGTTTCGATATTATTCTAAAACGGGTCTTTGACTATACAAAGAAAATTATGGAGAAAATTCCTGTTCCCCATGTAATACTAGTGGGAGATTTTAATTGTCATGTCTCAAACCTAAGTTTGGAACTTTTTCGAAACAAATTGAAAGAGGAATCTCTCCATATCCCCCGGGCCGTTTTCCCGGATAAGATCAAAACAAATAAGAGAGGGAAACAGTTTTTAAATGAACTTGTTGAGATGGAGGGGATTATAGTAAACGGAAGATTTTCCTCTGATTTTTCCAGCTAATTGTACCCACAGATCCATTCATGGTGGGTCTATTTTAGATTATGTGGCTATAGATATGAATAGTTTTTATATTCTAAATGACCTATCAATTTTGCAGACTACACTGAGTGATCATAATGTGTTATCGGTATCAGTGTTGATAAATCCGCCTATCACTGACTCCTGGACTCTTAGCAGTGACTTTGTTAATTTTGCTAACAATACTGGACGTTGTTTCTGGAATTCCACGGCAATTACGGGCCTAGAACCTATTATAGAGAATAAATTAAATGTTTTACAAGGCGAGGATAGCTCGTCTATACCCCTCTTTGAAGATTTTTTGAAGATGGTAACGTCTGTTGCTAGAAAACCCTCTCGACAAAAAAGGAAGAAAATAACTCCTAGTTCAATTTTGTGTCTCAATAGGGAAATAAATAAACTAGTTAGGGAACAATATCTTTGCAGATCCCTCGATAGAAACAATAAAATAACCCTTCTGAGAAGGAGGCATAGGGTCAAAATGAAAATAAAAAAGGATAAAGAGGACACAATATGGGTTAGCTTGCGTGAGGCCGCAGTGCGCGGGCAAGCAAGGTTGTTCTGGTCCTTAATTAGTGAGGGCTGTGGAACAAGGTCTTTTCCTTCTCCAATTCCCATTGCTGAAGCCATTTGGATTAGTTTTATTTCTAACCTTTACGCGAGCAACGGCTGTTTAAATGCCTATGAGGATTGTAAAGAAGATAGCTCCCTTATAGATCCTCCCTCTGAGAGGGTTATCGAACGGGCCATAATAGAATTGTGCTCTTCTGGTGCAATGGGCCCAGATGAGCTACCTGTTTTGGTTCTGAAGCAGGATCCTAGCTCTTGGAGCAAGATTTTGTTTCCGATATTTAGGTACTGCTTTATGAGCAAAACAGTTCTGCCATCATGGAAGGGTAGCATTTTGGTGCCGCTGTTCAAGAAGGGCGATAGGAATGTTCCTCAAAACTATCGCCTAATCGCCCTTCTTGATGCAATTGGTAAGGTCTTTTCCAAATGCCTGCTATACTCAATAAATGAGTGGGTAGCTAATAGTAACATATTGCCCCTTGAACAGACAGGCTTTCGTAAGAGTCATGGTACTCTTGATAATCTTACGGCGTTACAGATAATTACAGACAAATATGTGAGGGTCCGCGGCGGTAAAGTGTACGCAGCGTTCATTGATTTCTCAACAGCGTTTGATAAGGTAGATCGTCCGCTGTTATGGAGGAAGCTGTCTGCGCTGGGTATGCCTCTTATTTTGTTAGAGCTGGTGCGCGCACTTCACACAGATACTTGGTGTAAGGTCCTTTTGGGGGGAGAAAGAGGGCTATCTAGGGTCATTTACTCTGTTAATGGCCTCAAGCAGGGTTGTTTGTTAGCCCCTATTCTTTTCTCTTTATATATCTCGAATCTCCCTATGACTCTGGCTGCCTGCGAAGGAATAGCGCCCATGCTGGGAGGTGTCGGGATTTCTAGTTTACTCTACGCCGATGATATTTTATTGTTGGATTTAACGCCTAAAGGCTTAAACAACCGCCTGCATGCCCTTCATTTATTTGCTGAAACTCACTTTCTCAAAATAAATATTTCTAAAAGCAAAATAATGTGTATCGCCGGCAATAAAAAACCTAAATGTGTGAAATTTGGATGGACAGTTGGGGGACTTAAGTTGGAAGTTGTGAATAGCTATGTTTTCTTAGGGAAAGTAATAACTAATAACTCCAGTGAGAAACCCCATATTGATAACAACATGCGGAAAGCAGTGGCCCAAGGGAAAAGTTTACAAGCCCTTTATTCAGCCACAGGGAGGCGCCATTTCTCCTTCCTGTTAGAAGTATTTCGTGCCAAGATCCCGTCCACTTTGCTATATGGACTTGAAATAGTGGATTTGGGGCAATGGGTTTTTTTGCAGTTGGCAGAGGGGAAGATTTTTCGGAATCTAACCTCTACCAATAATTCATGTACAGCTGCAGCTTTCAGACTGGAGTTTGGAGTTCGTAGTAGTTGGGCCCAGGGCCTAGCGGGGTTGGTGCGCTGGGTTGCCTGTTTGGCGAAGGGGGAAGTGGGGACACTAAGATGCTTAATGAAAGACAAACTATTGGGGTCTTTCAATGAATTCTCCCTTCTTGTAAAAAATTTCAGAAGGGCAGTGACACTACTGAAATTAGATGAGACCTCCCTTTTCTCCCTCTCCCAGGGCCAATGAAAACTAGTTTTGAAACGGGCCTCATGGGCACTTCGTTTCAGATTAGATAGGGAGTATATTGTTACTAGGAAGGGAGTCACTCCATTTATCTCATCTTGTGTAATCAAATATAGGCAACCCTACATATCCTGGAATTTATCCCATGGTGTCCGACGATTTTGGTTTTTGTTAAGACAAGATCTCCTGACTTTAAATATACTTCTGTCCAAGTGGTATGGTACTTCCGCAGCTTGCAACTTTTGCAACTGCCCCAAACAAGATCTGAGTCACGTCATATTTATATGTCCTCCCCTGCTCCCTTTCCGTCGCAACTGGCTACGCCACATTTGTTTGAAATTGAGTATTCTTACTGCTAATGCTTTTGTACATGCTTTAAATAACCCTCCTAATGTGATGTTTTGTTTTAATGTCTTTAACTTTTTTTTAATGCTTTTTAGATATTTGAGGGGCTTTTTCTTTCAGCTTAGTATGCATAATTATTGATTCTTGTAACCCGTATTGACCTTTTGTACAGAAATTGTAACTTTGTAATGTGCTTTGTTCTTTTTTCTGGAAAAATGGTTTTGTATTGTTGCATTCATTGTTTTATTTTTGTGGATCTCTTCGGAGTTCCGAATCAAATAAAATAAACTTGAAACTAGCTGCAAAGCCTCAAACGGATACGTTGGAGGAGCAAAATGACCAGCTGGAGTTGGAATTCCCTTACCAGGATTGTACATCAAACACACCATACAGTTCTTAACCAGATTCTCTGCACACTAAGGAATTCCAGCATTCTGCCAAAAAGGAGCCAACAACTTGCAAATCCCTTTCACACTGATATGAGCTAATCCATGAGCCATCGTAACCACTGGAAGCACATACGCATCGGGTAACAACCATCTCTGATGCTCTGACAAATCAATCCAACAACCATTCAAATCCAATTTACCCTTGCTCTCTCTCCATTCATTCAACTCTTTCTCTGTAGCTTCAGCTTGGATGGATTTCACACTCTCAATCGTATCTTCACACATACTTCCATCTGGAACCCATCTCGCCGGACCTGTAACATACATTCGACTCATCACATTTCTTGCAGTTTCTTTTGCGACTTAATCTGCAAACGCATTACCACGACCAACATCATCCGTAACTTTCTTATGCGCACTGCATTTCACAATCGCTACTTGCAACGGCAAAGTAAGTGATTCAAGAAGTTCATTCACCAACTGACCATGCTGGATCTTAGTCCCATGCGAAGTCAGGAACCCACGTTCTCTCCACAAACGTCCAAAACTATGAGCCACACCAAATGCATACTGGCTGTCAGTATACACAGTCACTCGTTTTCCTTTCGCCAACACACACGCTCTCATTAATGCTATCAACTCTGCTGCTTGCGCTGAATTATGTGGGATACGTGCAGCTTCAACAATCGTATGCAAAGTCGTAACGGCATATGCCGCAGTCGTATCACCATTCGGAAGCTTGAAGCACGAACCATCAACCCACAAGGTACCATCACTCTCTGGAAGAGGAGTATCCCTAAGGTCTATCCTCCCTTTCGTTTCTTCCTCAGTTCTAAGGAAACAATCATGTTGTTCGATATCGTCTGACTCAATTGAAATCGGCAACAACGTGGCTGGATTCAACGTGTTGCATCTCTTTATATGCACATGACTCGCTAACAGTGTCAATTCGTAACCCGACAACCGAGCACTAGTTAAGTGCTGTGTCTTGGTACGATTCAACAAGGTATCCACTGCATGTAGAACCATCACAATCAGTGTATTGTCCATCACCAAACCAGCAGACTGTCGAATCGAAACAGCCGCTGCTGCTGTAGCTCTCAAACAACTCGGCAACGCTCTAGCTACCGGATCCAAAGTCGACGAAAAATAAGCACATGGACGCTGCTTATCGGCAAATTGTTGAGTCAAAACTGGCAATGCACATCCCTCTCTCTCGTGGCCATACTATGTGAAAGGCTTACTTTAGTCGGGGGTACCCAACACAGGAGCCGAACGCAACGCATCGCGTAATTCTGAAAAACTCTCCTGACATTCGTCAGTCCAAGGAATAGGATTAGGAGTATCCTTAACCGTAAGAGCTATCAAAGGCTTCGCAAGCAATGGAAAAATAGGGATCCACTGTCTATAGTACGATGTAATACCTAAGAAAGCACGTACTTCTCTCTGTGTCGTAGGCACACTCATTTTTGCAATCGCTTGAATTCTTTCTGGGGTCAGTTTCCTTCCCTCCTTCGATAAGAGCTAAGAGGTGACCTAAATAGGTAACTTCTTGTCGACAATATTTCAACTTCGAAAGAGACACCTTATGATGGAAATCAGACAAATGACCTAACAATGACAAAGTAGCCTCTCTACAAATCTCTTCATTGTCAGCAGCAACTAACAGATCGTCAACGTACTGAATAAGAGCAGCACCATCAGGTAAAGCCAACAAATCAAGTTGCGTCTTCAAAGCTGGACTATAGATCGATGGACTCTCACAATAGCCTTGAGGAGCGTGCTTAAACCGGAAACTTCGTCCTCCTAAAGAGAAGCCAAAAATATCTCTACTTTCCACGGCAATCGGGATGCTGAAGAAAGCATTCTTCAAGTCAATCACCGAAAACCACGTGGCTGTAGCCGGGATCGAAGTCAGTAAAGCGGTGATATCAGGCACGACAGGAAATTGCGGAACTACAATCTTATTCACCTCGCGGAGATCGATCACAAACCTATATACAGGATGTTGTGAAGAATCAGTTCTCTTCAGAACAGGCAAAACCGGACTATTACACACATTACCTCTCGTTTCCTCAATCACACCTTTCTCAATCAGATCATAGACGATCGCCAAAAGTGCTCTTTCACCATCACTAGAGATGCGGTACTGTGGAATGCGTGGCAATCTAGCATTCGCTTTCAACGTCACAACATATGGCGGAATCTCTAAGAGACCCACATCGTTCGGACCAGTAGCCCAAAGGGAATCAGGAAGAGAAGACAATTCAGGTGGAAGTCGATCTTTAGATAAATACATCGGAGAGATTACTCTCTTACCCAACGTAAGATGTACTCCCGAAGGAGATCAATATAGCGTCGCATTCAATCTCTTTAACAAGTCCAATCCCAACAAGTTCTCACCACAACCAGTCGTCAGAATGAGGGGTGCTTCGAATTCACAAGGTCCAACAGAAATAGACAACGGACTAGAAATCGGATTTGTAACCGGGGCGCCAGAAAAACCTACTGAAACATTCTTAAAGCCAGACAAAGGTTTGCCAGGGAGTTTAGAGTGCATAATAGAACTCTTCGCAGCAACAGTATCCAACAGAAAAGGCTCTGACACACCTGATGCAATCACTTCAACATAGGGTCCACTCTGATCTACTGGAACTGAAACAACTCCCTCTCTTTGTCTATGCCTGTCCTAGCAATCATTACCATCCACATCCTCACCTTGAACATAGTAATCGTCCTCCTAGTACTGTGGCGTCCTACCAGACGCACCATTCTGCTGATCAAAGCTATTCATAGAATACTGTGGAGGCAAAGAACGCGCGTTCTGACATCGACCTCTACCTCTAGGAGCTTGTTGAACACCTCGACCTCTCACACCAGAAGCACCATTCGTGCGCTGTAACAGAACCGGACAACTACTCTTAAAATGACCCTCTTCTTTGCAATACGCACATTGATTAGGACCTACGGGAAAACGCTGTTGAGAAGACTCGAACCTTTGCGAGTTTTTCTGATATTGCTGAGGTTGCTGATAATCGCGCTGATTATTACGGGGCAGATAAGCTTGCTGTAGAAGAACTTTAGTCTTCAATTCCTTAGTCTTCCTATCTGCTTTCTCTATCTCATCCTTGTTCCTATTCTCATAGTACTGGGCAGTGGCCAAAATCTGTGCTGACGTAGAAACAGCCCAAGCACTCTCGGAATCCTTCAACTTATTGCACAATTCTGGAAGCAAATTATGAACAAACTTGTCAACGAACAACCGTTGACTACCTTCGGTGCTGATGTCCTGACCACTGTGGTCTACAAAGGTCTATTCGAATCGCGTGAAAAAGTCGGACACAGTTTCGTCTTTCTTCTGCTTGCATGCAGACAATTTGTCCCAATTAACACGCAAAGCAGGCATCAGAGTCTTCATGTAATCAATTATCCTACCAGGGAGTACAGCAATTATATCTTCAGGCTTAGCACCACCTACTTGTCTAGTATCTGCAGCTCTAAGATTATGCCATGTATCACCTAATTCTTGTGCATGATCCGTATGACGAATCTTTCCCCAAATAGGCTGTGGAACAACATTCCCAAACAACATATCTAGATCTGCTAGATTCATGATACATGAATCCGCAGTTTAAGATAGCTCCTTATAAAACCCTGCTGGATTTTTGCGCGGATCAGGCAAAGTCTGCTTTAGGGCTAAGACTTCAGCACGCTTCCAAGGAACATGTACCCAAACTCGCTGAAAGTGTGGCAGAATAGGCGGATTAACAGTTGCATCACCAGGTCTCCAAACTGGAGGAACCTCACGCATCGGATATTGACGTGCCTTTCTCCTAACTGACGGATCAGGCTCAAACAGTCGCTGAGAAGGAGATTCACTCCTAAACGACAACAACGTCCCAACTGCTTTCTCAACCTCGAGACCCACAACAGTCCCTTTCGCAAACTCAGAACGTATACGGTACAACTCAGGCGTAGTTTGTCCTACCTCACTATCTTCCCATTGTTCACGAAGGAAAGAACACATCATATCAAATACATATCTTTGTTTCTGTGCTTCCCATTAATGGAAAACATCCATAACACCCTCAAGATCATAGTGCGAAGGATACGTAATCCATTTACGCGCTAAGTGATCTAACACTGTCCGTTCATTAGCATCAGGCAATTGACTACGCGATTGCCTACGCTCGACAACCGGAGACATACCCAATGAACCCAACAGAGGAGAAAAGATACTAGCAACAGCATCAGTCATTCTCTGTCAAGCAGAAGGAGAAACTGACAAAAGAACAGGAGACTGAGAGGAAACTAAAGTCGGAACAGTAACAGGAGGAGTGAACAAGACAGGTGTAGGAGTAACAGACGAAGGAGGTAGCAAAGGCGGCAGCCCTTGAGAAGGCTGCACCAAAGGAATAGGAACCAACGGAAGAGGAGCTGGCTGTTGAGGCATCACAGGTGGCATAGCAACCGGAGGTTGCTCAACTACAACTTGTGGCGGTGCCGTAGCATTCTGTGCATAAGGGGGTGGCAAACTCAATAGATGCGACATTAAAGGATCTTTCACAAGATCTTTCTTCTCTTCTTGTTGTTGAGGTGGCAAAGCTGGATAGCACTTGTCTACCGCTAGTTTACGCTGCCTAAGCATCTATTCGCTCTCTTGTTCTTCTTCATTATCCCTAAACTGTATAGCAGCTTGCACCATTGACATACCTCGTTCTCGTTTATTTTTCTTCGCTAACTTAATTTATTTCTGTTTGGCTTCCTTTCGCCATAAGCGGAAAGAGTCAAACATCGCCGGCCGGGCTTTCTTCTTGAACAGTTTAACTTCGAGATTGTCTAAAATCTCTGTTTCAAAGCTACCATATTGGGGCCACTGTAGGACACCGTCTTTCCTAGTATATTTAACCCATATTTCATTATACGCGATGGGGCCCACTCCATGTTTTACGTAGAGCTCATAGGTCGGAGTTACAATCGGAGGAACCGGACACGAATTCTCCAATCGGGAATCCCTAGTACAACCAAAACCAAATATCTTTTCAAGTCAGCTAAGACCAGGCATCTTCGCTCACTAGTCTAGCTTCAAACTTCAAGGGAAATCTCAAAATGATAGTCTCGTGAATACACGAGTCCCTTGGCTTTGGGGCCTGCAGGTACCAAATCAAAGCGATCCCGAAGGATACCCAAACAAAACTAAGGACTGGGAGACGCTCCATTCATACTTAACTGAAATGTCGATGGCGTCACATGAAGACCCGTCTATTGTCTCACTCTACAAATCATCTAATGGCTCCAAGACAGGGCGACAGTCAGGGCAGCAGTCCTTCGTAGCCGTCGGAAAGCGGGGAACCTCGCAGCAAAGACTTTCGGACCACGACGACATACAGGGGTCGATGAAGTGGCAGGCCTTCCTCCAGAATTTCCACACAAATCTCCTCACGATCTTCAGGCTTGGACCGGTACCGCTGAAGACGCCCCACATTGGGCGCCAACTGAAGAACCGGGTTTTAGAACCCAGCGGCGCCAGGGATAAGCCCGATGTCTTTGGATTCCCCTGCCTCGGCAAACAGACACGGGACCCTTCTTGATGACGTCAAAGGCCAAATTTATTGGCTGCAACCGGGAACAGAGGTCTACGAAGCACAACACGGGTGGTCCGCTAGAGACTGCACAAATTCAAGGAGCGGAGCATCGTCTTTTATGCCAAAAATCACATTCCTGGCTAGCATTAATTACATACAAACTGACCAATGTAACAGTGACATTTCAAACATATCGCATGACGACAATCCCACTTTCCGTTGTCCAGCCCACTAGAAATAACCAAGCAAATTCCAACATTCCTGTTCGATCAGGCCGGACAAACCCATCATAAAGACCTCAACCCAAATCAATGATTAAGCCATAAAGGAAGGAACAGAAGCAGATGAGAAGCAAGATAGAAGGGGGTGTGCATGTACCATAAACTCAGCAATGTCCTGCTCTTTGATCTCTATCTGACCAGCTGCTTAACAAGGAACTGGCTCAGCGAGGTCAGCCTCGGGCAAGGGAGTCAGTTCGGCCAGGTCACACAAAAGTCAGTTAAGGTGTACGAGTCCCAAAGACTCGTTCGGCCATAATCATCGGCCTATGTTAGGGCAACCACACAAAATGGCTGCCGCACACAAAATGGAACCCGAGGGTTCAAACAAAATCCCTGAATACGTAGTGTTCTCATTGATCGGTTACGACGAAAACACTCGTACATACCACACTCGTGATTTGCGGTCCGATGACACCAAAATCGTCTATATCCGACGACTTTCATTGAACGGGTTCAGAATCTCCGAACCACAGACCCTCGAACCACGGAACCACAGGATGCTCTGGGTTCTGCCGTTAGGAAGGAGGGAGTCCATTCTAGAGCCTTGTCTCAGATCCCTGCAGCATGGAGGCGTGTGCGTAGTGTGTGGTGGCAAACAGTGTCGAAGGCGGCGGAGAGGTCTAGGAGGATGAGTGCTGCAGTCTTGCCGTTGTCCTGCAGGGTCCTGATGTCGTCAGTGGCGGCGATGAGGGCAGTCTTGGTGAAGTGATTGCTGCGGAACCCTGATTGGGAAGGGTCCAGAATTCTGTTTTCTTCGAGGGATCGGGTTAGCTGTTTGTTGACTATTTTCTCAATGACCTTGATCGGGAAGGGGAGCAGAGAGATTGGCCGGAAGTTCTTGATGTCTCTTGGGTCAGCCTTGGGTTTTTTTCAGTAGGGAGTTTATCTCTGCGTGTTTCCAGCTCTCTGGGAAGGTCGCGGTCTCGAGGGAGAGATTGATGATGTTGCGCAGGTGGGGTGCTATGGATCTGCTTGCTTTGTTGAAGACGTGGTGCTGGAAGGGATCTGACGGATAGCCGGAGAGGATTGTGCTCATAGTCTTGATGGTGTCATCGATGCTCACGCTGGCCCAGGCTAGCAGGGGGTCGTGGTCGATGGTGTGCGGAGGGTCTGTTGTGTTGCTGTCTGTTGGATCTATGTGGGTGTTGAAGATGTCATGGATGTTTGCTATCTTGCGGTGGAAGAAGGTGGCGAGGGATTCGCAACAGGCTTGTGACGCCGGGATGTCGTTGGTGTTGGAGCTGGGGTTGGAGAGTTCCTTCACAATGTTGAAGAGCTCCTTGCTATTGTGTGCGTTGTTGTTGAGGCGGTCTTTGAACGAGGTTCCCCTGGCGGCCCTGATGAGGTGGTGGTTGTTGCGGATGGCGTCCTTGTGTGCTGCACAGTTTTCCGGAGTTTGTTCGCTGTGCCATTTCTTCTCTAGTTTCTGGCTGGCCCGCTTGGAGGCTAGAAGTTCTGGGGTGAACCAGCTGGCCCTCTTGCTGGTGTCTCTGTGGGGGGGTTTCTTCAGTGGGGCGAGGGTGTTGGTGCAGTCCTCGATTCAGCGTCTAAGTCTGTGGGCAGTGTCGTCGGTGTTAGAGGGTTCGGTGGGTGGGCTGAGAGTGAGGTTTGTATGTAGTTGGTCTTCGGTGATTTTGCTCCAGCAGCCGTGGGGGGGATCTGTTGGGTGCGGTGGGTTTTTGGAAGGGGAAATGGATGCAGCGGTGTTTGGTCAAGAGGAATTCGGTGGTGAGGCTGACGGAGACGTGCGGGCTTGAGGAGAAGACTGGGTCGAGCGTGTGGCCAGCGGAGTGGGTGGGCATTGTGACGAGTTGCTTTAGTCCGAGGTTGGCGAGGTTATCGATCAGGGTTGTGGAGTTGTTGTTGTTCTCAAGGTGAAAGTTCAGGTCTCCGAGGAGGATGTAGTCGGTGGAGGTCAGGGCGTGCGTGCTGATGAAGTCAGCGATGGAGTCGCTGAGCTGGGGGGGTTCCGGGGGTCAGTGCATGTGTTGGGCGGTGCTGAGTGCGTCATCAGTGCTAGTCGAGATCCTGATGCTGTTTTTGTGGACTATGGCGATTCATCCTCCGACTCCGTTGGTGCTGTCTCTGAGGGTGATCTTGTAGCTGTCTGGGATGGCTATGGCGATGCAGGGTGCGGAGGAGTCGTTTAACCAGGTCTCTGTCAGTAAGGCGACGTCCGGGGATGTTGTGTCAAGCAAGTCCCATGGCTCGACTGCATGTTTGTGGGTGGAACGGGTGTCCAGTAGTATGCATCGCAGGTGGGTGTGGTCTTTCTTGGCGGGTGGTTAGTTGGTTATGATGCTGGTGTAGTTGCCGTTCCGTCAGGTGAAGGGAATGCATGTGCGTTTCGGGGCGGTCTTGAAGCAGGTGCGGGTCCGTCCGGGGTTGAGAGCGTGGAGTGTGCTGGCATCGTAGCAGTGGCGGTCATCGTGGCTGGAGCGGGGGCCAGGGGTTCTGGTGCTGGGCACAGTCCAAGTGCTGACGGGCGCAGAGGGGGTTGCCTTCGGCGTGCCAGCGGCCGGCATATATGGGGAGGTGGAAGGGAGGAGCAGCTGGGAGGTGGGAGGCAACAACTTACAGCCTACCACTGGCCACAAGGGTTGAAGCGCAAGTGGTAGTCTGTGGGTGGAGGAGGGCCTCGTACTTCCTCAGCAGCGGCAGATGGGGCAGGGACACACAGGAGATGCTGTGCGGAGGGGGAGCGACCTACCTGGTAGGGTCAAGGGTCTCTCCTAGATTTGATACGTTTTGGTATCTAACCCAAAAAGAATCTGTACAAAAAACAGTAGTAGCCTGAAAGGGGTGAACTTGACGGAGGGTTCCTTTTTTTAGCTACGTCAAAAGGAGAAACTCCATTCAGGGCTTCCTAAGGAGTACCATTACTATAGTTTGGTTATCCCTATTAATTACATTCACCAAACTCAGGCAATCCATTTTAAAAGAAACACACTGCTGTGCACAAAAGATCATATGCGTCTGCATTCTTATTTAGGGGTGTGCCCCCTGAATATTGAAACTACAGTATCAATGGGACACAATGTCAAGGACAGAATATCGAAAACAGAAATTGACAGGTATGTAAGTCTACCTTTTTTTTATGCCTAACTTTACAATTCTGTAACTACGCTCTACATATATCTTCAATGTACTGAGATGTGGAGTTGGGAATAGTACATCTATACACCCGACATGCACGTACCTCTTGATATTTTGTCACTCGATATTCTGCCCTCAATATTGTTGTACCACATTGTTAGTCTGTATTTAGTAGTTCAGTGTTACCTAGGTGTAATTTTAGAAAACCAAATTCTCATGTACATCCTAGTACTTCTGGCCTGTGCTAAGCTTCTCTTCTCACTCCAGTGTGATGGGAACATGAGGGAAGGGTTAGTATATTGAATAGAAGCATGCGATGCCCAACGCAGATACACAGATCTGACATTTGCAGAGTCAAATCTAGGGTGCAGAAAAAGTCTGCAGTGTGTGCTTCCCAAAAATATAATCATTACATTCGATCATCTGTTTTCCACCTTCTGGGAAGCTATTTAAATACTACTGCTTGTTAATTGAATAATTTTTTGATGAGGAGGGCACTTTTAGAGCTTCACTGTTTAACCCCTTGGCTGCAAGGTGTTTTGCCCCCCGCTGTGCGCGGGGGAGGGGGGTCAGGCGCTGTGCTGTTGACGAGCTCGGCTCGTCATGAGGCATAGCAGAGCTGAGCTCGTAACACCACACCTGTTTTTAGAACGTTCAGCACAGTGGGGAAATTATCCCCGCGTGCGAACTTTCCAACGGCTGTGACGAGCTCAGCTCGTCATAAGGGCAGCTCAGCAGTCCCTCATGACGAGCTGAGCTAGTCAACAGCACACAAGGGGTTAATTTCTGAAAAAAACCTGGAAGGGAACTGTAGTCATATTTTACTCTGTAGTGACATAGGGCCTTTAAGTACAGTAATCTTTTCACACAACAAGGTCCATCCCCAACCACAGAACCCTCTGGCTCGCAGCTGGCCATGAATGGAAAGGTGTGCTGCAAGTTTACAATGAGGCTTGTGAGCCGCCACGTGGCGACAAATTTTAAGAAGGATTTATGATGCTGTCCAGTAAGCGCAAGATGGAGGATTGTCGACTTGTGCCTCATCCCTAAAGAGACCGAGATTGAATCCTACACCATCGTAAAGCAAGCATACTAGTGCCAGCTCCGCGAGCCTGCACAATCTCTCAGGTTTATCAAACATAATGTGCCACTTGGAATTCGCTTAGCTGTGAGATGTACGAGCTATCGATAAAGCAAAGCAGCCTGTGTAATACTGAGCCCTGGGATCGTACAGATGCTGCAGGAGATTTGTAAATTGAAAAATCAATGCGCGGCCAAGTACATAGTGCGCTTGCGTACTGTAAGCCTATCTGAAAGAGGATCAGTTTTAATAAATCCGGGATTTTATTAGGCCCTGTACTTTAATACTCTGATCCTGCATTGAGTTCTATGTGTTGTAGACTGTGACAGTAAAAGAACTACTAAATCAGTTTAGTGCATTACCTTTTAGGACCATACAATTCTTTGATAAAGACTTTGAATGTATTATGGCCCTATTTCTATAGTGATAAACTAGCCAAAAAGCATGTTGATCACTGTGCAGGTACAAAAGCTATGATACTATCAAGTAGATTTTAGAGGAGAGGCTAGGTTTTAATGGTTGAATGTGGACTTTTAATTCGTTGTGACGTAATGCTCCTAAAGGTTTGTGTCTTCAGTTTTTTGGTAAATTGCAGAAGGGTTGGGGCATTCCTGTTGAATACAGGGACGTTTCCAGATTTTCAGTGCATACATGAAGAATACACTTTGAAAGCACCAGTCCCGGAAAAAAAAACACCCACAGAGTGGGGTTGTCAATGGGCATCAATTAATCAAAAGCCAGGGGCATCAGAAGTGACATCACACACCATTTGGCCTTTACTTTAACTCGCACACACATACTAACACATTGATACACTCTTGCACACATGAACACACACTCAACCACAAGCATGCACACAACATACATTTAACAGGATTTTTGACTTACCTTAACTTCCAGATAGGGTCATATTCCAGCTAATGTACCCAATTGTTTATTACACTAATAGTGAATAATAATAATCACTATTTGTATGATAAAAAATGACAGGAACCAGGCAAGTGGAGCTCCAACTAGTGTCCATTGGGAAGAGTTGTCCCTTGTACAAGGCACTGGTTTTGCCACCTCTGAGGTCAGAGGTCGCAAAAGCAGTGCCAGGGGTAGTAAGGGGCAAGCCAGGGGTTGCAGCTGCGACCCCAGGAGACCCCTAAATCACATCAATGGGGTTGTCGATTTATCTCCAGTCGTATGGCGACCTGGCTGTGGATATGCGGAGTCGCCTTTGCCATTCCTTAGTTGGGCGATCATTGCATCCATTGGGAAAGACCAGTTCCTGAATAGAACAGGAGAACATTTGGGAGACCTTTTTCTGTAGTATACTCTTGTAGCCATGTCCCAAATACACATTTTCTTCACAGAAGGCCACCATAATATGAATCTTATACACATTAATGTTGGTATTAAAGTTATTTACAGACCACACAAACTAATAAATGTATCATTAGATGAGCATTGGCATCTTGCAAAAATCGTCCAGGAAGTGACATTACACCTCTGTCGGACCTCTCACTTAAATTAGAGTGAGTCTATTTTACAGCCGAAACCAGAGGAACACGCTGCTATACATATTAAATTACGGGCATTTGAAACCAAAATATCATGTCTAACGCAGCAGTGATTAAGGCTCCTTGCTGAATGCGTCATTGACTGTTGTTCAAAATGGATGAATTTGTCATTAACTGTAAAACCGCATTCAAGTTTATTGGCAAAAGCATAAAGCAGGTGTTGAGTGTGCGAAAGGTTTCCGCAACTGGAGCGGGGAGGGTGTTTGGCTTCAAAGGAAGTCACTGTGCGACATATGGAACTGTTCAAGCTTGGGCTATGGAAATATAGGATTTGGGGTCACTGAGCCAAGCAGAAGGGTAGTCTTGACACAGCTAAAAAATTGAATTGTGCGCTTCATGTCACCTTTTTATGTCTAGATGAAAACAGATAAATTAAACTGGCTGTGTAGTGTATACATCCAGACACCGAATGAGTGTGCAGGCTTCAGACTCTAGAGGAATGCCCATTTTTATTTTCTGGTGCAAAAAAAGTATAAGAATAATAAGGCGAGGGCTGAGGAGCACAAGCTGAGTCTAATGCAAGAGGGCAAATTTGTAATCCAACTCCATAAAAGACAAAATCTGAAAGAGACACGTTGGTGATAGATTCCTTACCTTAGAATATCCCCAGGCATCCGACTGGATCCGGAAATGTTTGCGTAGCAATACCCCTGCGCGTCGGTAGGCGTAGTCTGCGGCTCCGCGTCCGTTGTCGGCGTCATTAGCGCCGGAATGACGTTGTCGGATTACTAGACGCCGCCCATACGCGCTGACGTCAGTTCTTCTTTTTTCTGCACCAGCTAGCGCAGATCCGGAGAAGCTCTACCCCTAGTCATTTTTTGACTAAACGTTTGATCTTTTTGATCATTCTTTTTCTTTGAGTCTTCGATTCTATCGGTGCCGGTAGGGATGCCTGGGTTCAAGCCCTGCTCGAAGTGCGACCGACTGATGTCGGTCACGGACCCCCATCGCAGGTGTCTGAAGTGCTTAGGCCTCGATCACGACGACCGCACCTGCTCCGACTGCCGGGCCCTGACGTCGAAGGCTAGGCGGGAGCGGTCCCGCAAGCGGCTCGAGCTCCGGCAGTCGGCCCGCGCCACTCCAGGTCCCGGTCCCGGTCCCACGGGAGGTCTAGGGACAGGTCGCAAGGTCAGAGTCATCGCAGCTCCGGGAGTCGACACCGGTCGTCGGGCTCCAAGTCCTCAGGTAAGAGGCATGAGAGGTCGGAGAGACGTCATCGTTCCTCCGACCCACCCAGACGCTCGCACGATGTGGCCGGGGGTTCGGGCGACACCGCCCACTTGGCTCCGCTGGAGTCGCAAGCGTCGCCACCTGCCCCACACCTTCGGGTCCTTGGGCACGGCGCGACGCCAGAGGAGATCGAGCGGTACCTCATGGCCATGAGGTCCCTCCCTCCTCAGTCTGGTTCCATGGCGCCTTTGGGCCCATCCGTCCCGACCGGAGGCCCTAGCGGGTCGGGTGCTTCGCCCCCGGCGCCGCCGGGCGCTTTGGCCACGGCGCCGCAGTACCTCACTGGATCCGCTTCCGGATCCGGGTCGTCGCCGGTCGACCTTATGACCTCGCCGGCGCCGGCCCCACGGGTGTCGCCACCGGCGCCCGCTGTGGACGCCGTCCCCAATGTCCCCTACGGTCTGACTCTGGCGCTGGAACGGCGCCACTGGGTGCCGCTTCCGACGGCCTATGGAGATTTTTATTTCCATGAGGAGGCCCCGTCTGCTAATCCTGGTTTGCAGGTTACGGGTGACGAGGAGGATTGGGAGGGGTCTGAGGACCTTTTGGCACTGGAGTGCCAGTCTCAACAGGACTAGACATATGAGCTTGGGGAGGCCAGTGGTCTTGACACATCGCCAGACACTGGATTTACCTCCCCTCCGACTGTGGCTTCGGAGCAGGGGTCTACATATAGTGTAGTGTTGACGAAGGCAGCCAATGCCTTACACCTTGAGCTCCCAGTCGCGGCCGTGAGGACTAACCTCCTCACTGAGGTCCTCAAACCGCAGTCAAGCTCCAGCGAGCCTCTGCTATCGTTCAATGAGGCCTTATGTGACGTTCTTGTGGGCACTTGGTCCAAGCCCGCCACAGGTCCGCCTGTGGATAGGAACGTGGCCAGACGCTACCGCCCAGCCCCGGGCGACCCATGCTTCTTGTCCACCCATCCCACCCCCGAGAGCCTGGTCATCCAGGCCTCCAATTCCCAGACCACTTTCCCGTCGGCCCCGCCCGACCGGGAATCCAAGAGATACGAACAGTTCGGGAAAAAGGTGTTCTCGTCTGTTAGCTTAGGGCTACGGTCTGTGAATACTTCCTGTCTCTTGGGCCGCTACACCCACACTCTGTGGGACACGGTTGCGGAGGTGCTGCCACAATGTCCGGAGGAGGTCCGGGCTAAACTCTCCCAAACCCTTGCGGAGGGCCGAGATGCAGCACGTTATTCCATCCGGTGTGGGCTGGATACAACGGACTCACTGGGCAGGGCAATGGCAACGACGGTGGCGGTTCGACGCCACGCCTGGTTGAGGTCCGCCAACTTCTCGGCCGATGTCCAGGCTACACTTCTGGACATGCCGTTTGATGGCCGTCGCCTCTTCGGCGACAAGGCAGACCATGCGCTGGAACGTTTTAAGGACTCCAGGGCTACGGTCAAGTCCTTGGGCCTCACGGCCCCACTCCAGCAAACTGGTGCTTTCGCTCCTTTCGTGGCCACGGAAGGGGCGCCCCCACACGTGCTGCCAGCCACGCGCCGCAAAATGTTCAACAGCGCGGTGGCGGCCGTGGAAACCCCCGTGGCGGCGGTCGGGGACAACGGCAAGTCCAGTCCACACCTCCCTCCACAGTACCTGCCTCAAAACCTTCCTAGTCGGAGTTTTCAGGCCCATGTGTGCCTGTGGGAGGCAGGGTTCGCCATCACCTCTCCCACTGGCGCACAGTCACTTCGGACAGGTGGGTGCTGCAGATCGGCCGAAGTGGCTACTCCCTCCCCTTCGAGGCGACCCCTCCATCCATGCCACCGCGTGTCGGGGGATCACTTGCAACTTCTGCAAGAGGAAGTCACGGCCCTCTTGGCCAAGGGGGCCATCAAGCGCGTTCCTGGGCCAGAAGTAGGGTGTGGATGTTACTCCCACTACTTTCTGGTTCCCAAGAAGGGCAAAGGGGGCTACGCCCTATCTTGAACCTGCAGAACGTCAACTGCTTCCTCCGGAAGGAGAGGTTTAAGATGCTGACTTTAACTCAGGTCCTGGCTGCCCTGGACCCAGAAGACTGGATGGTAGCGTTGGACTTGCAGGACGCTTATTTCCACATCCCCGTCCTGCCGGCCCACCGGCGTTACCTGCGGTTCACGGAAGGCCAAGAGCACTTTCGGTTTACCGTGCTCCCCTTCGGCCTTACCAGCGCCCCACAGTTGTTCACAAAGGTGATGGCGGTGGTCGCAGCTCATCTGCACAGGTTAGGGGTGTCAGTCTTCCCCTACCTAGACGACTGGTTGTTGAAGGCGGCTCGCCCCAGACAGTCAGCCACCTTCAGACTATGGCCGACCTCCTGCATTTGCTGGGGTTCTCCATCAATGTGCCGAAGTCACACCTGTGTCCCTCTCAGAAGCTCCTCTTCATCGGAGCGGTTCTCGACTGGGCGCAGTTTCGGGTTTACCCTCCCGAACAGTGGGTTCGGGATATACAGGCTCTGATTCCCATCTTCCAGCCGTTATCCCGAGTCTCGGTCAGGTTGACGCTGCAGTTTCTGGGGCTGATGGCCTCCTGCGTCCTTCTGGTGCATCACGCCAGGTGGCGGATGCGGTCTCTGCAGTGGGACCTTAAGTTTCAGTGGGCCCAGCATCAGGGCAACCTGTCCGATCATGTCTTGATCTCGGAGGGCACTGCGAGACAAAAGCAGTGGTGGCTCACGGACCGCGACTGGGTCAGTGGCAGATCCCTCTCCCTACCCCACCCGGTGCACGTGGTTGTGACGGACGCGTCCCTCCAGGGCTGGGGAGGCCACATGGGAGAGCCGGAGATCAGAGGCCTCTAGTCTCCGGCGGAGTCCCGGCTCCATATCAACCTTTTGGAACTGCAGGCGATTTGTCTACCACCGCCATGTGGTACTGCAACAAACAAGGCGCGGTGGGGTCGTGGACACTATGCCAGGAGGCTCTGCGCCTCTGGCAGTGGCTGGAACATCAGGGCGTGGCCCTGGTGGTTCAACACCTGGCAAGCTCTCTGAATGCCAGGGCGGACGAACTCAGCCGTCGGTGCATGATGGATCACAAATGGTGTCTGAACTCGGACGTGGCGCAAGGCCTCTTTCGGCAATGGGGAGAGCCTTGGTTAGATCTATTCGTCACAGAAGAGAACGCGCAATGTCATCAGTTCTGCGCGTTGGAATTTCCAAGGCGGCACTCGCTCGGAGACGCTTTTCGTCGCTAGTGGAGTTGCGGTCTATTGTACGCATTTCCGCCTATATCACTTCTGCCCAGAGTACTGAAGAAGATCAGGCGCGACAGGGCCCAGGTTATCCTTGTGGCTCCGGACTGGGCACGAAGATACTGGTATCCCGAGCTACTCAGCATGTCTGTCGATCCTCTGATTCGTTTGCCTCTTCGGGAGGACCTTCTGTCGCAGCAGCAGGGGACGGTCCTGCACCCGAACCTGTCCAGTTTCCACCTACAAGCTTGGAGATTGAACGGCGCCAGTTGAGGCCATTTGACTTGCCTCCCGAAGTCTGTGATATCATTCTGGCAGCCAGGCGTCCCTCCACAAAGTCGGTATACGTGCAGGAGGAACAGATTTGTGGCATGGTGCACAGGAAAGGCTGTGGATCCTCTCTCTGCACCCCTTTCAGAAGTTCTACTCTTCCTTCTTTCCCTTGCCCAGCAGGGCTCTGCTCTGGGCACTCTTAAGGGGTACCTTTCTGCTCTTTGCGCCTTCTTGCGGCTACCTGATCAGCCTTCCTTATTTAAGTCCCCCATTGTTAATAGATTTCTGAAGGGCATCACACACATGTTCCCTCCTGTTGCCTTAGTGATGCCCCAGTGGGACTTGAATCTTGTACTCACTTATCTAATGTGTGCTCCCTTTGAGCCGCTCCATAACTGTCCTCTCCGTCTTCTTACTCTGAAGACTGCTTTCCTGGTTGCCATCACCTCTGCTAGGAGAGTGAGTGAGCTCCAGGCTCTTTCTTCTACTCCACCTTTCCTCTGTTCATCCAGACAAGGTGGTGATGCGTACACGACCTTCCTTTCTGCCCAAGGTAGTCACGGCCTTCCACATCGGGCAGTCCATCACCTTGCCCACCTTCTTTCCGCCTCCGCATTCCTCGAAAGAGGAAGAGAGGCTCCACCGTCTGGACTCAAAACGTGCGCTCTCTTATTACTTTGATCGCACACGCCAGTTCCGGGTGGATGACCAACTCTTTATTGGTTACGTGGGCGCGAAGAAGGGAAAGGCGGTACACAAAAGGACCATTTCACGGTGGATCATCTTGTGTATTCAGGCATGTTACTCCATGGCCAAAAAGGAGCCCCCTGCTGGATTGCGGGCTCAACCCACTCGTGCCACGGCAACAACAACTGCCCTGTGCCGAGGAGTCCCCTTACAGGACATTTGCCAGGCAGCCACGTGGACCTCGTTGCACACGTTCGCAAGACACTACTGCCTGGACAGTCAAGTCCAGAGGGATGGCTTCTTTGGCCGTTCCGTCCTCCAGGACTTTCTGGTGTGATTATTGGTTCGCAGACCCACCACCAGGTTTGGTATTGCTGGCGTATCTATTCTAAGGTAAGGAATCTATCACGAACTTGTCTCTTTCAGATGCACAAGTTTGTGTAACGATATATCTGTAAGAGACATTAGTTAGTGATAGATTCCTTACCGACCCACCCATCCTCCCCGTTCTGCGAACCGATATCTAGGGTTAAGGTCATCCCCTTTCAGGGCCCTAGTTTCATGGCACCAGTATTGGTTCTATCATGGCTCTGCGTATCTGGCGCGGAAAAGCTGTCTATCAGAACTGACGCCAGCACGCATTGGCGGGGTCTAAGTACTCCGTCATTCCGGCGCTAACGACGCCGACGACGACTGACGCGGAGCCGCAGACGACGCCTACCGACGTGCAGGGGTATTGCTACGCAAAAATTTCCGGATCCAGTCTGACGCCTGGGGATATTCTAAGGTAAGGAATCTATCACTAACTAATGTCTCTTACAGATATATCGTTACACAAGTAGTAACTTGTGCAATAAGTTGAATAACATATATACATACATCTCAATCATCAGGAAGCTACCGTGAAAAACTATTCTGTCATCGTGGGCAGCGTCATAAACGTAAAGCTATATTGTTAGAAATTGGGTTGTAGGTTGACTAGGGGATGAGCCCTAGTCAAGCTTCAACCACAATCCTAGTCAGGGTAAGAAGCAGGAAAACCCTAAATTATCCTGTGCTCACCCTCTTGTAGCTTGACACAGAGCAATCAGGCTTAACTTAGAGACAATGTGTAAAGTATTTGTACAACACTTCAGACAGTAAAACAGTGAAAACCCCACACTAAAAGATTCCACACCAGTTTATAATGATAGAACTTAATGTAATAAATTAAACCACACAAAAATGACAAAATTCCAATGAATACAACTTGATACGATTTA
Source organism: Lissotriton vulgaris (assembly GCF_964263255.1). Classification (NCBI taxonomy): domain Eukaryota; kingdom Metazoa; phylum Chordata; class Amphibia; order Caudata; family Salamandridae; genus Lissotriton; species Lissotriton vulgaris. The sequence goes on from NC_141697.1 coordinate 1,133,019,275, forward strand.
AATATATATATATATATATATATATATATATATATATATATATATATATATATATATATATATATATATATATATATATATATAATAGCACTTGGAAGCAATATGCGCTTATTTGGGATATCTGGTTGCGCTGGACTGGGACAAAGTCAAAAGTTCATTCTGACCGGGATGGCAGTCGGGTCAGACACAGAGGCCCAGTGAGGCCCGTTGAACAAAAGGACCGTAATACTGGTTGCATCAACACAAAGAATGCAGGGTGCAGCCGAGGCAATGCGTCCATGCCGATCCACACACAGCAGCAGCAATGCACCGGTCCTGATTCGCACAGCAATGGTGATGCGTTGCCTCTGATGACCGGTGAGCTGCGATGTGGAGGTTCAGCGTCGTTGAGGCGATCATCGGGGATGGACGGACCTTGCATGAGAGAGACCGTCGCACGGTGAAGGTTCCGAAGGCTATTTATCAGGTCCTGTCCACGCAGTAGATGCAATGCACCTGTTCTGATCCATTCTGCGCTGGTGTTGCCGATTCATGCAACAGCTAGGATACACTGGTTCCCATCCACACAACAGAGGCGATGCGCCGGTTTTGATTTGTGCAGCAGAGGCAATGCGTCCATTCTTCAGGAGATGCTTGGGTTCTACTAGAGCAAACACCTTAGGCCCACATTCAAGGGTCCAGGACTTGTAGATCTATGCATGTGTATATAATTTCGAACTCTGAGAGGGTTTTCACTGCGAACATCAGCAGTAGTTGCCTATCATTGCCACATCAGAATCCTTGATTAACTAAGTGTCTAGATTTACTTGGGCTGAAGCTGCTATAAAATTTTCTTTTAATCTTTAACACCTCACTCAGTTCTTAGACTATTAGTAAAATCCAGAACACAACATTCAAACATAATTTGTTTTAAAGCATTGCTCAGAAAGTCTTCATCAAATTCTGCTGCCCCTAAACCGCTTCAAGACTATTTGATTGTTCCCTTACCTGGATTAATTACTGGAGAATCTAGCCTTCAGCCAGCAGCAGTGTTATGAGACGCAAACTGTCTACTAGATCCCTACCATGCAGGTTTCCACCCAGGCAGAATTACCAAACTAGTGTTGACATTGGTCATAGATGGTCTAAGATGACTGACGGATGGTGGGGGTGTCAGGGTTCCGATAATACTTTGCCTGTCTGCTGCCTTTGAAAGCATCATCCATACCACCTTTGACACCAGATTGTCTAATGTGCACACAAACGACAACACCCCTAAATCGATCGTATCGGGAGATCTCCAAAATCCAGTGGCCAAATTCCTTATTACTCAGTCGAGAGGGCTCCGTTTTGGTTTCTACCTTGTCCTCTTTTGTTCAATATCTAGAGGCACCCTCCTACTGATGTTACTGCTTCTTGCTAAAGCACAATTTTACATGTATGCGGATGACCCCCAACTGATCTCTGGTCTGGCTTGTCTTTCTCAGTCATCCCCCTCAAGCAGACTGCCTATCAGGCTCACAGTGGTGGAGATCACTGATCATCATGAAGTCCAATCTTACAAAAATGGAGCTCCCACATGCCACTCGGGACACTGCCTCTTGGGAAGTTTATAGATGTCCCAAAATAATGGCCATCACCAGTATCTGTAGCTTCTACCTGAAATCTAAACTGTCCTGCAACATCCAGGTAGCCAACATTGCTAGGATCTGCTTTTTCCACCTATAGACCTTGAAATAAATGATCCTTTTTGTTGACTACCATTATTTTGTACTTTGTTTACTATACACTGGCCTATGGGAGTTTAATCTTCCTGGTGCAGCCAGAGAAGCGTCTAACTCTTCTGCAGTTGGTGCCGAATGCTGCTGACCACCTGAATACAGGCATGGGCATGTGCAAATTAGACCATTTAACAAAATGCTGTGCGTGCCCATTGTTCGGGCTGCTACATATCCAATTCCATCACATTGCATGAAGGGGAAGTGATATTGCATATTTGTGAGGTCACTGATCACTTGCAGTAATTTTTTAGCAACTAAATGTGCTAATTTCTCTTAAATGATCTGTTAACGTGTGTCAAAGGGTCTGTAATATAGTAACTAACAGGAGTTAATAGGCAGACTATGCTAACTATTATACAGAAATTATACAAGATGTGGCGGTGTTAACTGTGTGTTAAAATAGAGGCTGCACTTCTGTATATCAAGTTAAAAAAGTGAGATTCTGCTCTGCCCATCGAACATATAAGTTTCCATTTGCCCACAAATATGAGGATGTGGCCTAATGGCCAGAGCTGCTGATTTAGGAGCTCGGGGTATAGGTTCAAGTCTCTGCATCGGCTCAACATCCGGTGATTCTGGGCACATCACTTAATCTCCCCGTGCCAATGTACAGCACCTGGATACCCTCACGGGTGATAAGCTGCGCTATACAAATCTTATTTATCTATATTCAAAATGTATACATATCTTGCACTGAAGCATATGATATGGCAGCTATGATTTTCAGAGCAGCCACATGGGGTACTCCTAACACTTTCTCTATGCTATGTGTACTGGAGACTAGCTATCTAGCTGTTGCTCGCTCCACACAGGCTATTGTATTAAATATCTGTGCCTAAATACAGCGGCGGCTCCTCCGCTAATGCGGAGGAGCGTCTCCCCATTGCTCTGCTAGCAGTGTAAAAAGGAAAACAAAAATGATAATGTTATTATTTTCTTTTTTCTTCCTGGTGAGGTGGGTGGGGCTGGGCTGGCCAGTGCAGAGGCCAGGGTAAGGAGTGTTCAGCACACTCCTTAAGTGTGCACGACTGCTTAGCCGGCCCTTTTGGGCTGACCAAACAATCCTGCGCATTTTGCATCTTCCCCAACAGGCTGCATTACGCAGCCTGATGGGAAACATGTCCAGTCTCCAAGCCCCTGTCTTAGTGCCGAACCACGGCGCTCAGACCAATCACAACGCTGCTGTAAGACAGCATTTTGATTGGACAGGGTATTCTGAGAAGCTGTGTGCTTCCTGTTGGTGCCAGAAGGCGAGGGAGGAGAGACAGCGGCACCTGGCAACTTTTTTTGTATTCCCCCTCCTCCGCTAACCTTCCCCCCCCCCCCGTACCTCCCCCCCCATACCACCCACCCTCAGTAGCAGCCACTACTGGCTAAAAAATGATGTCCTTAGTACCTACCTTCCATTTTGACCTCTTACCACACACCCCATCTATTTCATTCTAGGGAATCCTATAATGAAGATAGGGGAGGTTGGCTAGAAACTGGAGTTAAAACAAGTTGCTTTGCCCAGTAAAACTGCTCATTTTTTTCCGTAAGCTCAATTCTCCTTGCAATGGCCTTCTCGCCCTTCCTTGTCTGTGCTCCACCCTATTGCTTCTCGGTGGTGATAAGACATTGTTCAAGTCCAAGGCAATTTTGTGCTATGGACACAGAATGTAAAAGGGAAAAATCTGCTTAGGAGGGCAAGACTTATTAGGAGTTTATACTGTGGCGAGTTGCAAGATATTCCCACAATCTTTTCTGCTTATATGTTTCACAATCTCAGTGTAACTTCGTTCAGGGGCTTTTCCAATGGTTCACAAACCCTAATACCGCTAATGAATTCTTCCCGATATTTTAAAAGCTTTCTACTGTGATTACAGTGGCAGTGTAGACTGCCAGGTCTAATCCCTTGGGATAATGTAGATGAAGGTCTTCAAACAAAATAAACTGTGATCACTGTTTCAGTGGTCTCCTGAAGGAGAATGTGATTTGATTTTAATAGGACATGGCAATCTCCTACTGGACTTCAACCCACTGTCAAGGAAAGCCTCGAGATACTGAGATATGGAAGTGAGCATCCCTTCTGAATCCATTTGTGACAGCTCAATCCCGGTCAATTACATAATGAGCTTGACAGTAATGTTTTCTTTTTGACACATTGGTAAGAAATGCCTGTGCAGTGCCATGGGCACCATTGCCCTTTTTGAAAAAAGACCAACTTGCAGCCAGATTAGTAAAGGTGAAGTTGGATACAAACTCGGATGTTTTTATTCTATCTACGTTTTATAAAGTATTTTTTGTGTTTTGATTCATGCACTGTTCTGAACTAATTCTGTGCTTGTCTAATATATTTGAATTGCATAGACTGATAGTTTCCCACTTTCAAAAGCTCTAAATGACTGCTGGTGCAGTAAGAGGAGCTAACAAAGGTTAACGTTTTAACAGCACCTTTATTTGGGGTTTCCTGCTTTCTTGTTCCATAGGCTGCAGATTAAGCATGGGCGCAAAATCCGTTCCGCTCGCGGATTTTCGGCAAATTCGCAATCCGCGAATTCCCTCGAATTTGCCGAAAATCCGCGAGCGAAACGGATCCGGGGGGCAAAAGTTCAAGCTTGTAACTATTTTAGAATGGCGCCGGCAAGCTGCCAGCGCCATTCTAAAATAGTTACTAAGTTAGCTTCAACAGGAAGCACTAGTAGAAGCAGGTGCTCGAGTTTAACTGAATTCGAGCACCTGCTTTATTTTATCTATTAGTGCTTCCGGATGAAGCTAACTTAGTAACGAATTTAGAATGGCGCTGGCAGCTTGCCGGCGCCATTCTAAAATAAAACAGGAGAGGGGCAGAGGGCAGAAGGGCACAACAACAAGTGGGGCAGAGGGCAGAATGGCACAAAAACGAGTGGGGCAGAGGGCAGATTTGCACAAAAACGAGTGGGGCAGAGGGCAGAATGGCACAAAAACGAGTGGGGCAGAGGGCAGAATGGCACAAAAACGAGTGGGGCAGAGGGCAGAATGGCACAAAAACGAGTGGGGCAGAGGGAAGAAGGGCACAAAAACGAGTGGGGCAGAGGGCGAGTGGGGCAGAAGGGCACAACTAGGAGTGGGGCAGAGGGCAGAAGGGCACAACAAGTGAGGCAGAGGGCAGAAGGGCACAACCACGAGTGGGGCAGAGGGCAGAAGGGCACAACCACAAGTGGGGCAGAGGGCAGAATGGCACAACGAGTGGAGCAGAGGGCAGAATGGCACGAGTGGGGCAGAGGGCAAAATGGCACAAAAACGAGTGGGGCAGAGGCCAGAATGGCTCAAAAACGAGTGGGGCAGAGGGCAGAAGGGCACAACAACGAGGAGTGGGGCAGAGGTCAGAAGGGCACAACAACGAGTGGGGCAGAGGGCAGAAGGGCACAACAACAAGTGGGGCAGAGGGCAGAATGGCACAATGAGTGGAGCAGAGGGCAGAATGGCACGAGTAGGGCAGAATGGCACAAAAGCGAGTGGGGCAGAGGCCAGAATGGCTCAAAAACGAGTGGGGCAGAGGCCAGAATGGCACAACAACGAGGAGTGGGGCAGAGGGCAGAATGGCACAACAACGAGTGGGGCAGAGGGCAGAATGGCACAACAACGAGTGGGGCAGAGGGCAGAAGGGCACAACAACGAGCGGTCTCGCACAAACAAAACCCCGCGAACACACAAAGCGCCCCGCGAACACACAAATCGCCCCGCAAACACGCCAAAAAAATCCGCAAAATTTGTGAATTTGTGGATCGCGAATTCACAAATCCGCGAATTCGCAAAATTCGCCCATACTTACTGCAGATCCTACAGAATGTGCCTGCCAGGCTTATCTGGCAGTTCTTTCCGCCAACACACCTCGCCCCATCGCAAGTATCTTCATTGGCTGCCTGTTGCAACAAGCACTGTCAAAGCTAATACCTATGACAACTTGGGTGCTAAGGTATTGTTAGGGCCATTTGCACTATGCGGCTGGAGAGGGCCAAATTATGAAGCAGGGTTGAGCAAAATATGCTGCGAGAAAAGGCAAATTACGCTGCATAATTTGTACTAGTATTATTTCATTACTGTCTTTTTTTTTAATTTAAACGAGTTAACCCTGTCTAGGCATTGGTTGTACTCCATTAGTTCTTCGCGGCGACTCGGAGCGGGCAAAATTGGTGTTGGGAGTTACCATCGGAACATTTGTGTTCTTTGGAGCTCCCCCCGCTCGTCGCCAGTACGAGCCTTATTAGACAATAAACTCGTAATGACATTCCATGTGGGTGGAAGTACCCTCCACGTGGGTTCCACTAATTTGCCGAACTCAGGTAAGAGGAAAATCAATTACTGGGACAGATAGACTGTCCTGATTTAGACCAACGTGACCCATTAAAGAGAGGGCACTTTAATACGGTCGAAACATGTTGACCACCGCAGTCTAGGAGGAGTGTTTTAGGCTCCTGATCTCCTGCCAAACACTTTTCATCCTTCACATATTTTAATCCTGACCTTGGAACCTATAAATAAAGGGTTAACAGGTATCCATGAGCCAGTTTTAGTGAGCACAACCTAACTGCACCTTTTATCTATCACTCACCCAGTCTTAAGGGTAACACTTATTATTGTGATCACTGTCGGTCACATTTGTGTTTGTCCTTTTTATGTGTTTTCTGTTTCCCCCTCCCTATGATCCGCCCCCTATGTGGCTACGCGGGGGCGTTTTGTAAGCAGACGCGATGATGAAGCATGTCCCACACATTTGTGTGTGAGTGAGGGCAGTTTTTCAAAACACACACTTGTGCCACAGCTTTTTCTTCATCTGTGTTGGGCGTAGTCCTCCCCACTCCTTCATGTGTTTACATATGATCAATTTGGGGTTCGGGTGGTAGAGTTTGTTTTTGACCCTCCCCTCTTTTGTGACAAATGTACTTCATTAGTACCAGTTTAATACCTAAATATAGCAATAAGCAACAGAAAGATGGGCAGTCCAGCTTTGCAAAGGGCCTTCCACTGTGCTGCAACACGCGTCTCTGCATTTTTTGTGCAGAACACTGTATGCTATTAAATTATTAAACACTCTTTGGGTATTACAACACTGCACATGCTTAAAAGCACGGCATGTGTATTATAGGACACCGCACTGCATGGTTCTAGCAATAACCTATAACAGCACACTAACCTATAACAGCACCCTGCAGTTTGAGAGTGGAAAGCACTACACACGGTGTAAAAACACCAAGAGCTACACACAGCACATATCTGGTGTGAAAGCAAAAAGCGCTATATTGAAATGTTGGAATTTTTTTATATTATTCGTTTTTTGTGCAGTTCATGGTGTCTGCTAAGATTTCGTGTCGCTCAGGAGTGTGAAAGGTCACCTGATTGGGAGGAGTGAGGGGGTAGGGTGGATTTAAAAAAAAATTCCTTTTTTTAGGTCTCGCCCACGTTGCAGTGCATGCGCTGAATGCTAGTCCTTGGTTTTCTGTCTTGTTTCTTTGGAAGTGGGGTTGGTGACCACCCTGTCTCCCTTAGGCTCCGCCCCTTAGGTCTCGCCTGAGTTGCAGCGCATGCGCTCCACGCTTGCGAGATGCGAGGAAGTGGTTTTGGTGACTGCCCTGTCTCCCTTAGGCCCTGGCCCTTAGGTCTTGCCTGCATTGCAACGCATGCGCTGCTCGCTTGCGAGATCTATAGTCGTTGGTTTTCTGTCTGGTTTCTTTGGAAGTGGGGTTGGTGACTCCCCTGTCTCCCTTAGGCCCCGTCCCCTTAGGTCTCGCCTGCGTTGCAACGCATGCGCTGCTCTCTTGCGAGATCTATAGTCGTTGGTTTTCTGTTTGTTTTTTTGGAAGTGGGGTTGGTGACCACCCTGTCTCCCTTAGGCCCGCCCAATCACCTAGCATTGCACCACATGTGCGCTGCATCTCTTCACGTTTTGTCCTTGTCTCCAGTACCCCATAGTATAATAATATTATGCCCGTTGTCCGTGGTTTTTTGCACCACCATCCCCCCGCCCGCAATCTGCTGTCCATGAATTTTCGCACCCCCCACCCGCACTCCGCTGCCCATGCATTGGGGTTTCTTCACATTTCCCCTTTTTTCCTAAACTGAGAGCTCTTGGAAACTCGCACTTTACAGGCATTAAGTCTTATATGCACAAGCACTGGCAAGGTCAATAGTTCTGGCTTTGTTATATTGCATGAACACAGGGACTAAATGGCACACTGCAGGTATGCTTAGATTATACATACAGGCATACGCCCACCCCTCTGCCCCCCTTGCGGCCCCTGGCACCAGCTTCCATTGCTGCAGACATAGCACCTTTTCCGAAGCAGACTTCACACTGACTCTCCCAGCAGGGGCGCTGTAACCTGGTGGACCTCAGAGCTGCAGTACCCCCAGATAGCCTTCTAGGAGCTAAGCTGGATAATATAAGTCAGGAAGAGGTGATGGTGGTGAATTTCTTGTAACACTTTCTGTTTTTCCAAGACAAGGCTTCAAATGTCGGTCTGACTCCTGTGATTAACAGCTTCTAATGTGGAGGACTGCGTTGTCCCTTCACCATAATCATCACAATAAAGTTAATTTGGTTTCATGCAATCTTTTAAATCCATAAAATTGTAAACCAATGTGTTTCTCTTTCATTTCTCTGCAAGAGAAGTGCATTTTAAACCTTATCTAGGATTCTTGTGCTTGGCACACATGAGTCAGACATGGGATTGTTTACGGTATGGAAACGTTTTCACGCACTTATTAAAAAAACATTTGCTTAATTTGTGAAATTCAAAATCTATTAGCACATCTGGGAAACCTACTCGACAGAAGGTAAAAACCACACAACAACACTGAGCACAACGCAGGAGCTGAGATCACAGCAGCGTGTGCAGAGCCTGCCTAAGTGCCAGCGCACTTCCCGCCTCATCCTCATCCAAGAAGTGCTGACTTGGGAGGTGGGTGGAGAGGGTTCATCTCCTGTTTAGGGCAGTATGAACTGGGGTTCACCTCCTGTTTAGGGCAGTATGACCTGGGGTTCACCTCCTGTTTAGGGCAGTAAGACCCAGTGCCTATGTGCACCTTCTCCATTTGCGACCCTGACAGTCTCCTGGTTACTTTCAGAGTATTTTATGTTTAAGGCTTCCCTTTATCTTTCCTTCTGCTCACAGCTCTGTTTGTTTTGCACAGCGGGCAATTTTATTGGTGATACTACTGTGTGATTCATTGTCCCTCAGCTGCTGCGTGAGAGCCTGACCCTGGTCACTCAGTCCTGTCTCTGGGGTGCTTGAGTTCCTTGTTATAAGCAGGCTTTCAGGAACAAAGCACTCAAAATTATGTTTTTTAAAAAACAACTTATTCCAAAGTGTAAATTAATGAAACAACAACTACACTGCCCTCTTTATTACCCACTGAAAGAAAACAACAACTATTGGGGAGCCCCGAGCACCCAATCTTATAATAAATAAAGAGAGTGAAGCCTCAAGTGTACACTCACTAGAAGTGTACTTCATCCAGCCGCTGTTCATTGGTCACAGCACCTTTGGATGGGGTGGTTTCATCGGTTAGTAATTCCACTTTGGCTTAAGCTCTCTTATAGACCACAGGAGCATCAGCCTTTATACTCACTCTGATGTGCAGGGATGAGCCCTGACTAAGGCTAGGGCCGGGGTCTCCTCTTCTGTTGTTTAGGTACCTAAGCCAGGGTTCTGTTGTTGAGGCACTTAGGCCAGTGTTCTGCTCTTGAGGAGCTTAGGGCCAGATTCTGCCGTTGAGGTACTTAGGCCAGAGCTCTGCCGTTGACACTTAGGCCAGAGCTCTGCCGTTGAGACACTTAGGCCAGGGTTCTGCTGTCGAGGCACTTAGGGCCGGGTTCTGCTGTCGAGGCACTTAGGCCAGGGTTCTGTTTTAAGGCACTTAGGACCAGGTTCTGCTGTTGATACACTTAGAGGGGCCATCACGTCAGATGCAACCAAGCCACCTCTTACAACCATGTAGCAGACCACCCACAAAGCACACACTATGTTTTTGATGGCATACGCACGTAGCTGACAAGTTTTTCCCCATTGTGCGACTTTGCAATTTTTTCAGTGTACTTAGGTGTGACATTTCAGTGCCTTTTACGTGACACACTCGGGGAAACATCTTATTGCCTTAAAATGCAGTAGAATCAAAGTTATTACTACATCCATTTAAATTACCACCGTTTGTGACACTTGTGAAGTAGAAAGACCCCTAAAACAACCCTTCCCTTGACATGCATCCCATTTCAAACAGGATAGTTCTGGATAATTTTGTGGAATAACAACAAGGAAAACATCTAAAAGCAGTGTTTAAATGTATCCTGAATCACTCCTGCTATAAACCTTACCTGCAAATGTTGTTTTTCGCGCCGCTCAGAAAGGCTTTGGAGAGCTGTCCGGGCCCCACGGAGGCAGCCCGCCCGCTCTTCACAGCCTGGGTTAATACAACTCTGGGCACGAATGTGGTCTTGTGACCGCGGTTGTATGACTCACCACTCTGGGGCAGAGGCCAGGCTGAGAGGCGCTGCCTTTGGACATGGGAAAGGTGAGAATTAAACTTTTGGTACCTGGTGTGTGTGTTTGTGTGGTGGCCCGAGGGAAAGAGAAAGCCAGTGTGTGTGCAGGTTTTTTTGATTTGCGTTCTCTCTTTCTATAGGACTGTTCTCAACTTTAAATCGTATAACCAATTGAAACATATACACAAGCATTTGAAATGCAATAGGTCTTGCATTGACACAAGTTTGAGCTAGTGGCATTGTAAATGACTTTACTTTTTATTTGTTTTTGTTGAGACAGCTTCCGGGTCACACACACAGACTGTTTTTGACCTGCTGTGGGCTGGCTGGTCTGGCGTCTGTCTTATTGCAGCATCACCGAGTACTTCACAGGTCTTTAAAAGACCATTTACTTGTTAACGAGGCTTTGTTATTTTTTCACCCCCTTCTTAGAGCCCCTGCATCTCCACTCTACCTACTGCTGGAAGAAATACCCACCCCCCTGAAATTTGTATCCCCCCCCCGTGCAAGATGATCGTGCAAGAGGATCGTGCAACAGAACGGTTGCTTGCAAGTGGTGGTTTCCCAATGAGGTTCAGCGTCCACTCAGCGCTCAAACGCGAAACCAACTGGCTTGATATTTTTTAGTAAAAACTCTGGTATTCTGGCTCCTTTGAAATGTTTATTTCCAGGAAGATCTATGCCCCCGCTAAGAGACCCTTATATGTATTGTTTGATGTAAAAAGTATAAACCAGTGAAATCGTAACCGAAATTCCTCTACAGCCATGCATCATTCCGAAAAGATGTCATTCTCACTTTTTTTTTTTTTTTTGCATCACCCCCAATTTGCACTTTTTGACTCTTGCTGCTTGTCTAGCATTTTCGGAATTTAATTTTTTTGATGCGTGAATTGCAGAGGCTGCCGCACCCTCCCGTAAGGGTGGGGGAGGCTCGAAGGCCGGCGCCATAACCCTCGTGGTGCCACCAGCGGGGGTAAACTGGTTCTGGGCGCTTTGATGCGCCCAGGAACCAGCGGAAGCGGGGTGCGCACCAGCCACCCGACCGGAAGTGACCTTTTGACCTGAGCGCCCCCAAAGGGCGCCCAATGGTCAACCTGGCTTTGTTTGAACCCCCCAATCAGGGGGACTCACCTGAGGCCTGCATGGAGGGCTCAGGAGGATTTAAGCGACGCCGCCTCCCAGCAGAAGCACAACGCCTTCGAGGAGCTGGGAGAATGGCGCGACAACAACAGCGACTGAAGGAAAAGAGGCGACGCGGCGAAGGACGAAGCTGAAGAAGTCGAGGCCCCGGTCGGAGATCCAGGTCATCGTCGCCGAGGACGCCTGGTGGAGGACGGAGCGCCGTGCCAGCTCCCCCGAAGCGAATATCAGGTAAAGCGGCAACAAGCTCAGAGCCCGGGGTAAGCACACGCAGTTAGCTGTGCCCCAGCCGACGGCCTGACGCAGACACGTGAAACCAAGAAGCCACAAAAAGTGCGCAGAGACCCACGACATGTCGGAAGGCCAGCCAGACGAGATGGCAGAGGTACTGACAAAGATCCGCGAATTATCGGCCGTACACGGTGACGACTGGCTCCACCCGCATCTGGGTAAAGGGAAGGAGAACAGACCGGTGGAACGGGCAGACGAAGAGCCAGGGCCTTCCACACCCAAGAAGCTGAAAAACACGCCGATGAAGAGAACATCCAAGAGGAACCCTCCGAGGAAAGTACGGCAGAAACCTCTTCCGTCGAGACCGGAGGGCAGCGTCCAGAGTGAGACGTCCAGCAAAATAAAGAGGGTGAGCATATTAGCAACATCGTAAAAGAATGTTTGAAATCGCTGGCGCCGGGGTTACTTAATGGCATAGGGCAAGGAGTGGCAGGGCCTAGGGAGCAGCGCGCAGAGGAATCGGCAGGTCTCACGTGGCATATGGTCGATCCGGGGTGGGCCCGGCAGACAAGAGTGCAAGAGCAGGTAGGCCTGTCCGCCCAAGGCGAACAAATTTCCCCGCTACCCGGGTGGGGTTACGGCCCCGTTTTGGGAAGCCCACCTCCGAGTGGGCTAGTCAACGATCATTACATCAGGCCATCCCCTGGTCCGGCCTCCCTGACTACGAAAGCCACCGGCTTAGCGTGTCTCATCCCCCTTGCGGTAAAGGAGAGGATACGGCGCAAAGAATTCATAGACATATTTTCACTGCTGGAAATACAGCTAGAGGGGCTCGATCTAACCACGTGCGACAGGAAGGAGGAGGACAGGAGAGAAAGGCGTGGGGCCAGAAAGGAGCGCACCTTCGACAATTGGTTAGATGCGTTCAGAATCATGGCATGCATTATAGTGGAAAGGTTCCCCCACTGCGCTGCTGATTTGTGGCTATACGAGGCCAACATCCACCTAGCACAGAGGCAGTTCCTGGGGGATGCCTGGTTAGAGTACGATAGAGGGTTTAGATTAAAAATGCAGAGGACCCCGAAATGGAGTGGAATGAGGAGGATGTCTCGGGGTTCATACACAAGATGCTTACAGCCAAGGAGGTTAGGGCCTGGGCGGGCAAAAGCGACCAGCCCTTTCGGAGCTCATACCAAAAAGGGAAGAGTGGTATATATCAGAGGCGGTCGAACGGGAGATCTTACTCCCCAACCGCAGCTAAGGCGATCTGTTGGAGATACGAGGCGGGGGACTGCTCATGGGGCTCAGCCTGTAAGTTCCAACACGCATGCGCTAGCTGCGGGGCAGGCACGCTACCGTCGCATGCAAAGGTTCCAAACAAGAGTCGAAAGGGGAAAAGAGAGAAAAGAGCAAGAAGCGGTAGCCCCAACGAAGGGAGAAGGGGGGGGACTGGTGGACATTAGTAAGTGCCAGCTGGCCAGATCCCCCATTATTACACAACAGCTGCGCAGAATGACAAACAAATATCCGAACAGAACAGATGCCAGGATACTGGTGGAGGGCTTCGAGAAAGGCTTTGTTATTCCATTCCAGGGCCCGCTCCCCTCGACGGGGGCGAACAATTTGAAGTCGGCAAGACAACACCCCGAGGTTGTTAGCGCTAAGATAGAGAAGGAAGTGAACTTGGGTAGAGTTGAGGGCCCTCTCCCAAAGGAATTACACGAGAGCATAGTCGTCTCCCCGCTGGGCGTGGTCCCCAAGAAAGAAGAGGGTCAATTCAGGCTGATACACCACCTATCGTTTCCGGAAGGTTCCTCCGTGAACGACGGTATCGACCCCGAAGCTTGCTCAGTTGGCTACGCGTCAGTCGACGACGCAATTGAGCTGGTGAAGGCGGCAGGCATAGGAGCCCTCATGGCGAAAGCAGATATTGAATCAGCGTTCCGCCTATTGCCGGTCCACCCCTCCAGTTTTCACCTACTGCGTTTCCAATGGGGCGAGGAGGTTTTTATTGACAAAGCCATGCCCATGGGCTGCGCGATATCATGCGCATATTTCGAGCAGTTCGCCACTTTCTTAGAATGGGCGCTTCATGACCGGCACCAGGAGGGTGGAAAACTGCACTACCTAGACAATTTCCTATTCACGGGCCCGGCAGGTTCTTCAGTGTGCGCGAGCACCTTGGCGGCCTTCGAGGACCTAGCCAGGTCCCTAGGGGTCCCCCTCGCAAGGGAAAAAACGACAAGCCCGACCACGAGACTCATGTTCCTGGGCATAGAATTGGATTCTATAGCAGGAACGGCCAAGCTGCCTCCAGACAAAGTAAAGGAATTTCGAGAAGAGGTATCGAAGCTACGGGGTCGGAAGAAAGCCACCCTGAGGGATATCCAAGGAGTGATAGGTAGACTTAACTTCGCGGCGCGGGTAATCCCGCCTGCCAGGGTATTTTCGAGGCGCCTAACAGGGCTAACGGCCGGCGCCACACACAAACACCACCGCATCAGGTTGAGCGCAGGCGTGAAACAGGACCTGCAGGTGTGGGACGAGTTCCTACAAGATTTCAATGGGGTGCGGATATGGAGAGAGGGGTGGGTGACGGCCGAACAGATAGCTCTTTACACGGACGCGGCCGGAAGCCTGGGTTTCGGCGCGGTCCTGGGGAACAGTTGGTGCGCCAGCCAGTGGCCGGAGGAGTGGCATGCGCAGGGGCTCACTAGGAACATCACGTTTCTTGAGCTGTTCCCGATAATTGTGGCACTGACCATCTGGAAAGAAAATATAAAAAACCTGAAACTCACGCTGTGGTCAGATAACATGGGAGTAGTGCAGGCCATTAACAGAAGCGCAGCGAGATGCCCTGACATGCTGAGGCTAATGCAGCGGTTAATTAAATTACAGCTGGAAGGGAATCTGGAGCTGAAGGCACGCCACGTGCCAGGGTCAGAGAACACGGCAGCAGATGCACTTTCCCGGTTCCAAATGAAGCGGTTCAGAGAATTGGTGCCCGGGGCGGACATGGAGATGACCCCCTTTCCACCGTCCCTCTGGGACCTGGGGGAGTAGACTTATCCTGGCTAGTAGGGCAATCACTTACCGCGGAGGCAAACAGAAGATACAGGACATACGCGAGCACAGCAGTTGAGAAATTCGTACAATGGGCATTCAACTCGAAGAAAACGAGATCGTGGGCCCAGGCGCACTTGTCCGCCATCGCCCACTTTGCCAGGCTTTATACAGGCGAAGAACCCACTACCTCGGCCTATCTAAAGACGGCCCTAAAAGGCTGGAGAAGGGTTGAAGGCAAAAAGAAGGACAACAGGCGTCCCATCGATTTCGCTAAGCTGGGGCAGCTCCTTGGAGCCCTCACAGGCCTAATATCAGACAGATATGAGCTGCTACTATTTAGGGCGGCATTCACCACGGCTTTCTTCGGGGCATTCCGAATCAGCGAATTAGTAGCCCCTAGCAAGTCGGTCCCAGCGCAGCAATGCCTGCAGGCAAGAGACATTAAACCAATGGCGAAGGCAGTGGAATTAACGCTGAGACAGTCCAAAACGGACAAGGCAGGGAGGGGGACGACAATACGTCTCCATTGCATCCCAGAGGCTGGGCTCTGTGCGGTATGCTGGCTGTTTAGGTACATGGGTGCCTGACCAGCTGGTGAGGGTCCTCTCTTTATTCATAAGGATGGAAGGAACCTGAGTAAATTCCAGTTTACAGCTGTAATGCCCCAAGGCCTTGGTAAAGCCGGGTATCCCGCGGCATCGTTTTGCCTCCCATTCATTCAGGATCGGCGCAGCGACCTCGGCAGCGCAGCATGGCATGCCAGAGGACAGGATCCAGGCGGTGGGCAGATGGCGCTCCAGGGCGTACAACTCGTACATACGCCCTCACCTTGTATAAAAAAAAAAGAGAGAAAGCCCCAAGGGGGGAGAAGGGGAGGTAGTCACTTTGGGATGCCGCATGGCAGGGTGATAGTCCCCCTTGTAACTACGCAGGGTGCGCAGAAGGCCACCTAACAGAATGCTTTCTCTCGACAGGGGGACGCCCGCGGCTGGTCTGGGTGGTGGGACACTCATTCGTGTCCCGAATGAAGTCGTGGTGGCGGCAAGGGGGCCACAGCACAAGCAGGCCCAAATCGACGTACATCCGCTGGATAGGGCAGCCAGGTATGAGATGGGAGCAGCTACTGCCGACGCTGGACGGCCTCATGGCAGATTCGGCCTGGCTGCCCGACGTCCTGATCATCCACCTCGGGGGTAACGACCTGACCCGGCTAGGGCGGAAAGCAGTCGGGCAGGCCATCCAAAAGGATCTCACCAAGACAGCAGAGTGGCTGGGACCCACAACGGTTGTCTGGTCCGAAATGATCAGCAGGAAACATTGGAGAGGTGCTGACTCCAACAAGGCCGTCGATAACGCAAGGAGGAAATTAAATGTCGCGATGCACAAGTTTTGCCTCGCCAATGGCCTGGAATCAATCCGGCATGGCCTCATCCACCCGGGCCGCCCAGAACTCTACGGGCAGGACGGGGTGCACCTCTCCGAAAAGGGGATGAAGGTGTCTGGGATAACTTGTGGGGTGCAATGACACTCGCAGGTTGCAATTAAAAAAAAAAAATATATATATATATATACACAAATATGGAAAAGGTGGGAGCCACGAACCAGGTGCAGGGGGGGGAGCCGCAGTAAGACGTGAGCCTCCCTGCGGCGTGGCGGAAATCCTACACTGGTTGGCTAAGAAAACACACCGGCGGGCGGTGTGTAAGAGGATGGCCACTCACTTTTGAATGCCGCACGGCAGGGTGACGTGGCGGCATAAAGGAGGGGAGTAACAGGAGGAGACGGCACTCGCGGCCCAGACCCTGCCGGACGGCAGGGCGCAAATGGTAGCGAGCTGGGGACCTAACTCCCGACAGGAAAGCTCCCCTCCGCAACACGCAGAAGGCGTGGGCAACCAACCACTGGAGCACCAATAGACTGGCAACAAACTGGTTTGTGTACAAGCCCCATTTTCGAACTAAGGAGGGCACAAAAAGACTGACACCTGTTATCACAAGATGGTGTCATAATTTGTATATGGCAATTATGATTGATGTTTACTGTTCGTAAAATGGAAGATTGCTTGAAACCAGTTTGTGTTATTAATATGTCTTTGGTTATTAATAAACTGCGGCCAACAACGACCACTACTAATACCAGTTATTGTTGGCTGACATTATTTCCCACCATTGGCAACAGCAGAATGCGGGGGCCGGTAAGTATGTATGCTTGGGTCTCCGCGGAATAGGCACATGCGAGGGTTATTGCAGAGGCCGCCGCACCCTCCCGTAAGGGTGGGGGAGGCTCGAAGGCCGGCGCCATAACCCTCGTGGTGCCACCAGCGGGGGTAAACTGGTTCTGGGCGCTTTGATGCGCCCAGGAACCAGCGGAAGCGGGGTGTGCACCAGCCACCCGACCGGAAGTGACCTGTTGACCTGAGCGCCCCCAAAGGGCGCCCAATGGTCAACCTGGCTTTGTTTGAACCCCCAATCAGGGGGACTCACCTGAGGCCTGCATGGAGGGCTCAGGAGGATTTAAGCGACGCTGCCTCCCAGCAGAAGCACAACGCCTTCGAGGAGCTGGGAGAACGGCGCGACAAAAACAACGACCGAAGCCCACCCACCCACACCTAAGGAACAGCAAAGTCGCAGTGCTGGATAAGGGAAGGGGCGTTAGCGGAAATCCTACACTGGTTGGCTAAGAAAACACACCGGCGGGCGGTGTGTAAGAGGATGGCCACTCACTTTTGAATGCCGCACGGCAGGGTGACGTGGCGGCATAAAGGAGGGGAGTAACAGGAGGAGTCGGCACTCGCGGCCCAGACCCGGCCGGACGGCAGGGCGCAAATGGTAGCGAGCTGGGGACCTAACTCCCGACAGGAAAGCTCCCCTCCGCAACACGCAGAAGGCGTGGGCAACCAACCACTGGAGCACCAATAGACTGGCAACAAACTGGTTTGTGTACAAGCCCCATTTTCGAACTAAGGAGGGCACAAAAAGACTGACACCTGTTATCACAAGATGGTGTCATAATTTGTATATGGCAATTATGATTGATTGTTTACTGTTCGTAAAATGGAAGATTGCTTGAAACCAGTTTGTGTTATTAATATGTCTTTGGTTATTAATAAACTGCGGCCAACAACGACCACTACTAATACCAGTTATTGCTGGCTGAAATTATTTCCCACCATTGGCAACAGCAGAATGCGGGGGCCGGTAAGTATGTATGCTTGGGTCTCCGCGGAATAGGCACATGCGAGGGTTATACTATTTGCATTGCCCCATGGAGTTTTTGGCGTCATCACAACAAATCGTAGCACCGCGAGCACGGAACCCACACCCGGGCATACATGGCTTCAATGTTGCCATTGCTTGAAATTTAAATATTGAAGTGGAGGTACTCTGACTCCCAGGATACCTGGTTGCTACAAAGTAGTGCGGATACACTGTCATTAAAAGCACTCAATTCCTTTGATGGTTAAAAATAAGGCACTGTGGCTTTCAAATTATTAAGTGCTGCTACTTAATAATTGTCCATTTAAAGCATGGATTTCCCTGTTAAGGGGTGGACCTCCCTAGTTTAATGAGTTAAAGCCCATATCACTTTTGTTTTATTGAAGAAATGCAAATGCCTATCTGCTAAATTGCTAAAATATTTATCCGGTCCTAAACCGAAAAGTCTTCATTGGCTCATTCCAGTATAAGACGGATCTCATTATAACGTTGCTGGCTTGGGAGCAGTGTGATTTCTGGGCTCTAAGTGCTCATTTGCTACTGCATGAAGAAATGTGAAACACCTTTGTCTTCTAGGTCGTTTCCCTAAATTAGAGGCCAATTCAAAGGGAGCTCGATCTCAGTGGTTTGTGGCACATGGCTGGTGTGAGGTGTGTGAGCTTGGAGGCCACCCTATAAGAAAAGGCTAGCAACAAGATGAGCGACAGGACCAGAGGTTATCAGAGCTGACCCTCGCTGAGTGGAGAAGTGTGGCTCAATGGTTACAGCGGCAGACCCTGATGCAGTGGTCTGGACCAGGGTTCAATTCCCGCCTCGGCGGGTCTTGGGCTCAATTTCCCCGGACCTGATAATTCTTGCCTCGGTGCCTAGTCTAATCATGGGTCCCTCTCTGCAACTCTGGGCAATAGCTTGCTTAGTCTCCACAACGACCCCAACTGTGCTGGGATGCCTGGCTTCACCTTGGGGTTGCCCAGGAGTGGACATTTCACCGGGAAAAGCCAAGAAGGGTTCCACAGCGGTATGCGTACAGCGCCAGGAAACTCCGATTGGGGGTACAAGTGCGCTTTACAAGTACAAATTCATTTCATTATTGACGGTACAGTATTATCAGAAGCTTGGCTATGAGAGTCACGCCCCTGCACACCCACTGACTGCACTCCCACGCAAATGAATGCTCCTTTCCATAATGCAACTGGTGCTCATGCAAAGCACTCCTATACCTTCGGTTCGCATTGGCACTTTGTTTTTGTTTGTGAATTCACAAACAGCAGGAGGGGTAGGGGAAGGTGATGGGAAGCACAAGCAGTGGGAAGGGTAAAGCAGCATGTAGGAGCTAGAGAGCATGGAGAGTGCAAGTCAAAAAAGCAGTGGCATGAAGACGATGGAACACATGTACTGGTGAGGAGTGCAGGGAAGAAATTATAAAATGAGCACGTTTTAAATTCATGCTGCCAGGGAAATATAGTATTGGTGAACAGTAAATGCTGTGCAGCCTTAATGTAAGAACAAAGTTCCACCCACTAAAGCAGATGAGAAGGAGTACTTGGGCATTGTGATACTGGTAAGAGAAACAAACAACCAACAACCAATGGGATGGAGGAAAGGTTAAGTGGCAAGCACACTGACAAATTAGAAGTGAAGGCGGGAAGTAAGCCCCTTTTAAGATATAGTAAAACAGTAGATTTCATCAGCACTGGGCTAGCGCCGTGAAGGCAAAACCTAAAGGGATTTAGTTTTAAACCCTTACATTGGCGTTCAGAGCCCTCGAAGGCAACGACCTACGTTACCGAGATATAGACTTGGTTGGTAGCAACAGGAGAGATCTATGAGCTCTAACCACCTCCTACTCATGCACATTCTCTGGTTTGGTAAAGTTTGCCAGGTGGCGGGTCATTCACGGTGCTGACAGCAAAGGTTAGGAATATCTTGCCTATTAAACAACGCATGGTTGAGTCGGAGCATTGTTTTAGGAAAAAACTAAAAAAGTAGCTCTTCAACCAACTTGAATTAGGATTGTCGGGGCTTCGTTCTTCAGTCTCTGTTTCGAGCACTGTGACGTTTTAGCCAAAGCAACCGAGCGCTTTACAAATGTCCTTGATTGGTTGACCTTTTACTGTTCTGTCCATTCTATGTCAGATGTGTTTGTGATGCATCTAGTTCAGACCATAACCTAATAAAGGGTGTCAAATGGGTCAAGAGATTGCCCTTGCCAGACTATGAAAGTGTCTTTCAAGCATGCTTGGGAATCTGCTTTAGTTCATTAAACTAACAGTTTAATTTGGAATGTCAACATTCACTATTCTGTAAGCACATACACCTCAGGATTCAAGAAATGTCTAACACTTAAGCGCTCTTAAACGGTGTTGTATATTATTATTTAGAATATTTTTGTAATGTCAGTGTTCTTGTGGGAGAACACTTACAGTTTAAGATTGTTGCTAATTGCTCCCTTCATCACTAGTGCTTTCTGCAAGTGCATAATGTGACACCGTGTTCACAATGAAAGCCTTCTGTTGGGGATTCATAGTCCAGAATAGCCTAAATGGAAGCTTCAAAACATGGTGGCTTCTGCTACTCAAGAAATGACTTGGAGGTCTGAAAAAAAATCAGCTTTTCTAACATTGTATACTAAAGGTTTGTTCTAAACATGGTTCAAATGCATTCTACCATGCCTATGAACACTGCCATAAGCAGGGCTGGACTGGGAACCACAACTGGCCCTGGCAAAGAGCTCGGCTGGCCCCCTGGGAGCAGCCAAGCTGTTTTCCAGGGCCGGTTTCGGACGATTTTGTAACAGGTGCCGATTTTGCAGCTATGCTGCAAACAATGCCCTGTAACAAAAATGGCCCGCCCTAGCAGCCCACCAGGAAAACACCTGGTGCCCACTACGGCCAGTCCGTTCCTGGTCATAAGGGCCAGATGTCGACCTTCCCATTTTGCGAGTCGCAAATTGGGCCGATTTGTGACTCGCAAAATTGAATGTACAACAGTGTCTCAGAGACTGAGATTCATAATGGGGTTGCAAATTGCCTGCCTCATTATTATTAATGAAGCAGGTTGCAACTTGCAACCCATGGGGAATGACTAGCTATCCCACGGATGGTGGTCTGCTTGGGTCAGCAGACCACCATGTCTGTGACTGCTTTTTAAATAATGTAGGGTAACGATGCCCACGATGGATTTTTTTAATGTACAGAGTTATTAGAAAATATACGGCAAATTGTGAATGCCCTTACTATTGGCATCTAGTAATTCAATTACAAAAATGAATTGACAATTCCAAATGAACTTATCTAAAAACAAATGGACGAGAGACCAGAAAAAGGGGCAAAAGAGTGTCTACTTTTTATATAAATAAAGCAAAAGAGGGTATAAAAGCATTTCACATTTACAAAAGTAGCTGAGATGAATGCTTAGTTTTACACAAATCTTTTCTAAAGAACACTTTTGTAAAACCCCATTTCTTGCATTTAGTAGAAAGGATAACATCATTAAAATAATTTGAGCAACTCCTATATACAAATATGAATGAAAAGGGGTTGAGAGTGTTGATGTTTCGGTTTTCTCTTGTGTAGTCCTCTACAAGACCATCTTCAGGACAAGGTGTTGAAATGTGAACTGAAGACCTCTATAGAAATGAATAATCCAATAACATTTGTATGTATCAATGAAAGATGTCAAAAAGAAGAATATACACTCAAGGGTGAAAAAACAGGAAATTAAAGAAAGTGCCCACAGATAAAAGGGTAAAATACCCAGAAAAGTCCAGAAAAAGGTTGTTAATTTGAAGAATTATGTCATATCATTAACCGAATCATCTGTGCTGAGAGTGGAAAGAACTTTAATCCACCATGTGCATAAAAAAAAGAATTATATGCTTACTTGGGAAGAATGAACATAAGGGTGGGCCTTATACTACTTTACAGACAGGCACAACTTGTGCTAAATGAAAAGAAGCCCAGTGTAGACAACATAGCATTACGGACTTGGAAGGAGAATCATTAGTGCAGCAACACTTACTAAATCAAATGCAGAGGTCATGTCACTCATCCGATCGATTGAAGGAGGAACCCGGGAGTATATAAATACTTCCGTGTGCGGTGACGGGTTAATCGCAGGCGTGTATGTGTATATGAAATTGAAAAAGAGTGGTGGCCATCTTACAGTGGTGAAGAGACCAAAGTGTAGCAATGAATCACTCTGATTGTAAGTATTGTCAGGTTCCACTAAAGGATACCAAGACAAAACTAATAGTGTTAATGTGAGGGTAGATTGAGTTAAACAATCTTAAATTATATAACAGAAGTAATTATATATGGTACAGAAGTCCTTGAATATGGCAGCCATCTTAAAGCGTCACGTAGGAGACGGAAATCTATATTTGATAGTATCAGGTGATTGAAAATCCTAGTACGAGATACTGAACACTGGAGAAGTGGAGAAGTGTGGCTCACTGGTTAGAGGAGGCAGACCCGGACACTGAGATCAGACCCGGGACAAGGGTTCAATTCCCGCCGCGGCAGGCTCTTGAGCCCAAAATGTCTAGGGACTCAGTAATTCTCGCTTCGGTGCCTACTCGAATCACAGGTTCACACTCTGCAACTCTGGGCAATAGCTTGCTTAATCTCCACTACGGCCCCCCGCGGCGGGAAGCCTGGCTTTCACCTTGGGGCTATCTCACAGGGAAAAACCAGGACGGGTTCCCAATGCAAAGCGCTTTGAGACCTGGCGGTGATATTGCGCTATATAAAAACCTATCCATCCATCCATCCAACACTGAATGTCTGCATGAGATCGTGGACAATGTACTATCTATATGGGTCACACATTCTGTAGTGTAGTGGCAGACGGGCTTTATAAGGAAAAAGGATAAACCGCATAATGTCCTTATAAAGAGATTTAGAAACTGAGACGGAAATCGTCCGTGATTCATAACCAAATTGTTAGTGGAAAAAGAAAAGGGAGGAAAGATTACAAAAAATGCCTCCCCTTTTTAATTGAGTCGTTAATTATCTTTAACCACATGGCTGCTGCGGGGATTTTTGCGCTGTGCTGGATATGCTCATTTTCCATTATTCATGACGAGCTCAGCTCGTCATCAGCACACGACACCCGTGGGTGATGACGAGCTGAGCTCGTCATCAGCATCGAAAGGGTTAAACATGTTGAGAATGATTATTATTTTTGCTCTATAAAAACGGCTCATTGTTAGGTGTACAACTGGTACATATAAGATATTTGCAGAATTCAAATATTTTCAAAATGTTTCAGCTAATTCAGAAAGGGAAACAATGTTATACAACTAGATATACAGCAGTTTTCTAATAAAACCATGGTCATCAATGATGGACATAAGAGAGAAACAATACAAGATCTGAAAAAGTGAAGATTATCTTAAGGAGGGCACATTTTAAAAAGCCAACCCCCATTGACAATATGGGCACCATAATTTTGGGACTTATGTTAGATCAATAGTGACATTACAAGTTATTACATGATGTGTACCAATGTATGCCATTCAACAGCGGAATCAAGACCCTTAGTTACATTTTGTGTATGACAGACCCAACGGTTTTCTTTGTCAAAATCTGTCCAACATTGGGCTTCCTTGTCGAAGGCTTAACCACATCAATAACCCACCAAACCATATCTTTCTCGGAATGTTTACATGAGATATAATGTTCAACCATAGGGACATTTTCAACTTTACATCAAATTCTCGATCGGTGTTGCAGATTTCTCTTTTTGACTTGGGTCATTTTACCTATATAAGGAAGCCCACAGTGGTATTTGATGCAATACACAACATTGCTTGTATTACAGTTGGAACAGTGTTGCAATGTAACTTTGTGGCAATTAATGTTGAAATTCTTCATGGTAGTAGTGGCATTATAGTCTGCACACATGTTGCATTTATAATGCCCTACCACAGGTGATTGTTGAACCATAATATTTACGGTTGTTTTGTTCGGGGCGTCATATGCATGGACCAAGCGGTCTCGTAGATTAGATCCTCTTTTGAAATCAAAAAGGGGTTGTTGTTGGAATTCAGGTAAACTCTTTAGCAAAGTCCAGTGGTATTTTTTTTAGAATCTTTTAGATTTTATTAGATCGTGTACCAAACGTAGAAACGCAAACCAATTTTGGTTCTTTTATCGCTTTCCTACCTCCAGTTAGAGCTTCTCAGTTGTTATACCAGGCTCTTTTAAGTGATTGTTTTAAAAGTCAGACTGGATACCCTTGGGCTTTGAGTTTTTCTTTTAGTTTCTAAAAAGTAAATTTTTAACAGGTCCTGAGGAACCTCAGCAACTGTCCAAATGGTAACCCACCTTTAAGTGCCTGAGGATGTTGACTATTGTACTGAAGTAGCGTATTTCTTGCTGTTGGCTTTGTGTGCAGAGTGGTATGCAATCAATTATCTATGACAACCTTAATAGTTATATCAAGAAATTCATTTGATGGTGGTTATAGTAAATTGTAAATCTGATGTTAGGTTTAAAGAATTGACCCATATGTGGAAAGCATTATGACTTTCACAGCTACCTCTCCAGATCAAAAAGAAATCGTCCATGTATCTGAGCCATTTAATGATATTGGAAGAGAATTAATTACTTGTACTTCTGATATGTTGTTGCTCAAAACAGGAAGCATAGGTATTAGCAATATCTGGAGCAAAAGCTGCTCCTATTGCTACTCCCTATAGTTGTTGATAATAGCCATTTTCCTAAAGGAAGACATTTTTACACAAAGATATCTCCATACATTCCATTACTAATGCTGTTGGCACATTATGTGGTCGAAGACTCGAAGTCTTGACTCTAGGAGTATATCTAGAATGTTTAAGACTTCTTGTTGAGGTATATTTGTGTATACACTTTCTGTGTCCATGCTCAATAAATTATTATTATTTTTATTATTAGGGAGATTTATAGAACGCCTGGTTACGCGCACCGCCGTGTCCCCGCGCTATGGTAAGTGGATTAAACAGTCCGAGCCGCCCTCAAGGTCGCCTACCTCCCGTATAAGTGAGTTTTAAGTTTCTTCCTGAAAATGGACTCTGAAGGCTCCAAACGTAACTCCATAGGCAGGGCATTCCAATTCTTGGCGGCCAGATATCTGAAAGACCTGCCCCCCATTCGGGCCTTCTTTATTTTTGGAACTTTCAGTAGCCCTGTACGGGAGGAGCGTAGATCACGCAAAGGCTCATAGCGAGTCACCAAATTCTGTAGCGGAGCAGGAGCTTTGCCGCTCAGGATGTGGTGACACGTGGAGAGCGCCTTAAACTCCACCCTTCTCCTGACAGGGAGCCAATGTAATGCCTGGAGCGCTGCTTTAGAGGGAGATCTCTTGGGGAGCCTCAGGACTAAGCGAGCAGCTGCATTTTGCAGCACCTGGAGGCGGCCTATGGCCTTTCCCGTGGCTCCCAGATACAGCAAGTTGCTATAATCTAGGCGCGAGGTGAGTAGGGCTTACACTAGCGTCCGGCGCGCTGTGATAGGTAGGAGGTCTAAGACCTTCCTTAAGGTTTTCAGGACACCGAAGCATACCCCTGCCACCCGGCCAATCTGGGGGCCAAATGCCAAGTCAACATCAAGCCACACTCCGAGATTCCTTGCTTCCTGGCAGGGGACTGGGGGTTCTCCCAGGCAGGGAGGCCACCATGCCGACGTTCAAACAGATGGCCCTCCCCCACCACGAGTACCTCGGTCTTGCTACAGTTTAACTTCAAACAGTTGGCGGACATCCAGGTTGCCAGTTCTTGTGTAGGATCAAAAGATAGTTTCTCTACTATATTGATCACCGCTGTGGTGTCCCTGATGTATGTGGGGTGATTATTAGCAATCTGCATACTGCGCAAGGGGTTTGAGAATGGAGTTACACCCTGAGACAATGGGAAGTCCGGGTGAGGCAGTGGTGTTTTTATGGATTTTAGGTAAAATGTAAATCACTGGAACTGTGGGTGCTTTATTGATTTGAAAAAAACAGCTTCTTTGTCACTTACCCAGCCACCGTCAAGACCACTTTTACTAAACTTTTAGATGGTTTTAGCTAATTCCTTTGTTGGATTCGTAGGAAGTTTTATGTAATGATCTGTTATAGAAAGTTGTCTAAGTACTTCAGTTCTATAGGAGTCTTTGTTCCGAGGACAATGCCACCGCCTTTGTCTGCAGCTTAATGATGGTATTAGGAAGTGTTTGCAGATTCTATAGGGCCTTGTGTTGGTCCCTTGAGAGGTTATATTTGACAAAATGCGAGACTTTGAAAAGAATCTCTATTTCTGTCAAAGTGGCATTTTCAAATGTCAGAACGTCTTTTTAGACCATCAAATTGGTCGGATAAATGGTTGAAGGACTATGTAGGCAAGTGGTGTTCATAGCTTGTATAGTCTCGCGACTCGCCCAAAAATGTTAGTTTCATTGCTGGAAAGAATTTAAAAAGTTAGTTTAGTCTGGAAGAGCTCATTTCTGTATGTTGAAACAAATGAAAGGCCAGAACACAGGACCGAAATCTCAGACTCCGATAATATATGATTAGAGAAATTGAATATTGGAATAGTGTTTGAAGAGTCTACTATTCGTAATACTGGTTCCTTGTTTATCTGTAACCCGGGATGTATTGATTCTGGTACCATCCCTGTCTTGTGGCTCGTCTTCTCGGGGGTTCTGTGCCCCTGCAATTTCGCCCTAAAAAAGCCTGATGGGAGGTAGAGGGCTGATTGTCAAAATTTCGCTGACCTGGATTATCTGCTGTTTGATCACTATCAGTATCGGAATTGGAATCCAAAAAAGTAGTCCTTTTGAATGGAGCGTTGTTAGGGCCTTGAGGTAGATAGAAATCTTTTTTAAGATCTGGATATGTCTGTTCTTTGCTGCATCTTTTTATATCTTTCTAAAGTTTGTTTTTTGGGAGCATTGAATTGTTCAAAATCTTTGATCGTTGATGCTATCTTGTCCAAAAGGATTCTAGAATTAGTTATGCTAGAGTCTGCACTAATCTTGTTTTCCAAGGCTTCTATTTCTTTTCTAAGTATTTTAATATGTTTAAGTGCTGACTCAATGCTTAAAACCATCCAGGTTTGAGAACCTTTATTGGCAGAGTAACTAAAGCCAATTTTTAAATCCTCGTCTGTAAATATGATTGGAATATTTCATATTTGTAACCAAGTGGGTATGATGTTGGCACTTAGACAATCAGTGAGAAATTTTGCATGTAATTACGTCCTAATTCATTCTTTTCTAAGAGAAAGCCCAATGCTGAACAGATTTTGACATTTAAAGAAAACCGTTAGAACTATTGTACACAAAAAGTAACTAAGGGTCTTAATTCAGCAGTTGAATGGCTTACATTGGTATCCATCATGTAACACCTTGTGATGCCACTGTTCATCTAACAAGAAGTTGTTTATATAGATCAAAATAATCATCATTCTAAAGATGTTTAAAGATAATTAACGAATCAATTAAAAAGGACAGGCATTTTTTATATTCTTTCCCCCCTTTTCTTTTTCCTCTAACAATTTGGTTACGAATCACTGATGACTTTTGTCTCTGTTTCCAAATCTCTTTAGTAGGACATTATGCCCATGTCCGTTTTCCTTATGAAGCAGCGTCTGCCACCACACTGCGGAATGTGTGCCCCATATAGAAAGGACATTCAGTGATCTTATGCAGACATTCAGTTTTCAGTATCTCATACTATGATTTTCAACTATATATTACCGGGTCCTACACAACACTTTAAGATGACTGCATATTCCGTTTAACGACTTCAGCACCATATATAATTACTTCTGCTATATAATATAAGTTTCTTTAACTCAATCTACCCTCAGATAAATACTATTTGTTTTGTCTTGGTATCCTTGAGTGGAACCTGACAATATTTACAATCAGAGCAATTCATTACTACACTTTGGTCTCTTCACCACTGTAAAATGACCTCCACTCTTTTTCAATTTCATGTACACGTACACGTCCACAATTAACACGTCACTGCACATGGAAGTATTTATATACTCCCGGGTTCCTCCTTCCATTCTACACTTGATCGGATGAGTGACGTGACCTCCACATTTGATTTAGTTAGTGTTGCTGCTCTAATGATTCTCTTTCCAAGTCCATAACGATATGTCGTCTAAATGTGGCTGCTTCTTTTCATTTAGCGCAAGTTGTGCCTGTCTGTAAAGTAGTATAAGGACCACCCTATATCAAAGGACTTTAGTAATCACGATTCTATTCAGACAAATCTTTTTCACACCGATCAAGTAAGTTTGGGTGTTGTTGCTCAACAGTTTGTTCTAGCTGCGAGCACACCATTACTTAGAAGTAAAATTATAACTTTCTACCAGTGCTTAGATTGATCATTCGTCATTCTCCAACTATATGTTTAGATCTCTTGATAACTTGGATGGGTCCCTATTCATGAATCATGATTAAGGATAATATAGTTAAGGCTAGGACTTTTTAATCCAACAGCTTACTTAAGAAGAGACTACAATTTCTTGTCATGAGCGATTTTCTGAATGATCCATGACAATTTCCCTTTCATAACAACTGTTTATGTAAACACAAGGCAAACCACAATTCTTTGGTTTGGTAAGCCACTGGAGCTGTATTCACAGCTTAATTTCGACTCTGAATTTGGTTTAGCATTAACACTACAATATTTCTTTTTAGATATTTGGAGTACGATTATGATATTGCAAATTGAGTTGCACACCACACAGATAGCCTGGAACATATATCTTATGTTAATTCCTCCCAAGTAAGCTTATAATTCTTTTTTTTATGCACATGGTGGGTTAAGATTCTTTCCACTCTCAGCAGAGAGTGTTCTGTTAATGATATGACATAATTCTTTAAATTAACAACATTTTACTGGATTTTTCTGGGTATTTTTACCCTTTTATCTGTGGGCAGTTTATTTTAATTTCCTTTATTTTTACCCTTGGTTGTATAATGTTCTTTTTAATATATTGCATTTATATATACACATTTTATTGGATTATTCATTTCTATAGGGGTCTTCAGTTCACATTTAAACACCTTGTCCTGATGATGGTCTTGTAGATGACTTCACAAGATAAGACGAAAACGTTGACACTCTCAACCCATTTTCATTCATATTTGTATATAGGAGTTGATCATTGTGTTTCAATGAAGATGTCCTTTCTACGAAGTACAAGAAAAGGGTTTTACAAAAGTGTTCTTGAGGCTCCAGGCTGGCAGTGAGCGCAAAGTGATGTTGCATAGAGTTGTCAGGTGTCCATGGCACTTCTCCGCTAATGGCATAAGGCTCTCTCTTTGTGCCCGGTTGCAGGTCTTGGGTGCTTCTAGATTCAGGGAGTTGAATCCTTGCTCTTTTGTTCATGGGTGATGATCCACTTTTCCTTCATGATTGCACACTTGCTCAGGATGACACCCCTTCCACTTTACCACATCCTCCCTCCTGATATATGAAGGTTTTACCATTGTACATAGGATAATGACCCCTTCAAGGACATGAAGCTACAGAGAGTGATGGACATCCCCACTGGACCTCACTCACTCCAGCTGATCTTTCTCCTCACAGGGTCCTCTAGTCTTGGGTCAGGCAGGCAGAACCTGTTGCTCCAGGCATGTGTTCCTAATTCTCCTGCGTGATGTCCCTTGCCTTCACCCAGAATGGAAGTCTGGAAGACCCTCAGTTCCCAGTCCTGATCAAAATGGGCAGAGCTTGTGCTGAGCCTCTCCACACTGATGCAAGGCTTTAATTTAACAATCTTGGCGTTTCAAGCGCCTATTTTTATAATTTGTTTTCAGACACAAATGTGATTTAGTGTCTGACTTTGAAGTCTGTGTTCCGGGGGTAGGCCACTATGAAGTGCCTATTCCTTTTTCTTGGTCTTCCTCCAGAGAACAGTTGATCACAACAGGAGTGTCTCTAAATCAAATTGCCCCAAACACAGGCCATGGTCTTGACTAAAGGATCACACCTGGATGTACTCCTCGGTGATATGTCCATCAAAAGGTTACAAAGGGCCTAGCCCTACTCTCGGATTCCCTTTTCAGCCCTGTTGCCATTGGTCTTCCCTTTGTCCAATAACCTCTTTCATAATCAAAGAGCCTTTTTAAAGAGTACCAAAGAGCCTAGCTCTTCCTTCCTCCTGTGTGTCCCACCCAGCTCTCAGGAATGCACCAATCCACAAATCTGTCTGGAGGCACCTCTACATTCCCCTAGCAAGCACTGTCATTCCCAGTGTGGGATCCACAGAGCCCTCCTACTCTGTGCCACTCATAGGCACTCGTGTATTATTATCCCTGTACACACACAGGTGTAGCCCTTTATGTACTGGACCACTCCTGCGCACGGGTACATAGCAGAGATTCCTAGAAACATTCATGCCTTGCCTCCATGTATTGTACCACTCACCTGCTCATGTACACTCAAGTGGGAAGCACTTAAACATGCATGCACTGTCTCCATGTACTGTAGCACTCACTGGCTGGTGTACACACCAGTATGGTGCCTTCAACCAGCATGCTCTGTCTCCATTTACTGTAACACACACTGGCTCGCACACACACCATCGGAGTACACATAACAATGCTCGTGTTAGCCCCCACATCTATCCTGATGTAGACCAAAGTTTAATTGAGCACACAGCAGCAGGACTTTCTATGAGTGGGCTAGTAGGCCCTACTCACATAACACAGGTCTGAAGACCTGGCCATATTACTTGATTACTGCCTATAAAAATGGTATGCTGCCAACACTACTTCTGGTAAAGGTGGTAGCCCTCAACAATTATGAGGATAGCACGTAGTGAGCCTCTTCCTGTCTAACCAGACTACAATCCCTGAGACAGTTTTACATCATAGTACACATGCATGATCCGTGTTTGCTCATGACCAAAAAATATTTACCAAGTATCCAGAAATCCACACAGCTGGGGCACTCAGGGGTAGGTTTGCATCTACTACCATACTAAGGATTATTCCATTGGAACACACTTTCACCTATTTAGTCAAACCGATCAAATATCAGCTTTGAAAATCTCCAGCTGGCTATTTTTGTAAATGGGTTTGGTCTCCTTTTGCAGTGTTTTCACTGTTACTGTGAGTGTATGTACAAATGCTTTACACATTGCCTCTAAGATAAGCCTGACTTCTCGTGCCAAGCTACCAATGGGGTGAGCAGGGGTTATCTTACTTGTGTGACTCCCTTACCCTGAATAGAGTATGGGTCCCTACTGGGACAGGGTGCAAACCACTGACAACTAGAGACCCCAATTCTAACCATTGGTTACATGATCTAGCATTGCATTTGCTTGTAGGGTATCCTGTCCTCCCATTTTAAAAGCCAATTAATCCCCCTGACCAACTCATCTCTTTGAATTTACTGGCCAATTGCTCGAAGGTGAAGCAAACTGCAATGGGGAGAGGGAAGCAAGTCTGTGTTCTGCCTCTCCCTAGGCCTAAATCATCAGACCGCACACTGGAAGTCTAGCAAGGGGTTTGGAGTATAGAAGTTCAATCCACAATAAATGCTGTAAGATGAATACCGTTTTCTTCAGTATCATAAACATTAAGGGACTTTCCACTCATTTGAATGCCTTCTTGGCATCCAACTAATATATTTTAACATTAAACATTTACATTACATGCCCTACTTTTAAAACCATGCACCCTGCCTTATGGGCATTTAAGGCCTACTCAAGGATGAATCATTAATATTTAAAAGGAGAGATCAGGCCTGTCAAAGAGGTTATTATGACCTGTCGGAATTGCAGGTTTAAAACTGTGCAGGCACGCTACAGTGGTATGTCTGTAGGCCTGCTTTGCACTTTCACTCCAGTGATACCACAATGTGTGCTGCAGTCCACTCGGGACATTTAACTTACAGGCCCTGGTACACTTTCTACCATATCCTAGGGGCTGATGGGTAAGTTAAATATGCCAATTAGGAGTATAGGCAATTACGGTATGCTTTAGTGGTCAACGCATATGCAGTGGAGCCTGGTTAGCAGAGTCCAGGGCACAGAGCTGCAAAACAGCATCATCAGTCTAAACCAAATGGAGGTCATCCGGCAAAAAGAGGCAGTCTCCTCCAAGTCTTAAACGGTTTTGGAAATCTGTTTTTATTTGCTACCTTTCCATATTGCCATTGTGATTGGACATTTGAGTTCATCTTTCTCAAATATTCCTTCCACAAGTCACTCCTATGCCTCAACCATTCCTCCTCACTACTCAGTAGAGTGACTTACTGTGTCTGATAGAGTTCTGCTAAAACTTGATCCATCATCTAATTTCCAGTGGTTTGTCATCTAGTTGAACCCTTATCTTCCTGAATCAATTTTCACCCTAGTCTCTATTGCTAAACAATGCAATTAATTCCCCCTAATGAACGCAGCTTATGCTGTAACCCCTAATCGTGCACATGACCTGCCCCTTTAAAAATGTGTTGTACACCTCCTGTAGCACTAGCTCCTAGTCTACCTTGCCTGAGTTATATCTTTAAAATAATTTTCTGTGAACTGAGGTAGTCCGCTATTACCGCCATCCGGCAGTGTGCATGCCCCAGGCTCACCCATCCTTTTTTTTACCTGATATGATGTCTAGTATCAAAACAAGTAATGTTTGGAGGTTCCCATGTACCCAAAAAGGATTTTTTCAAAAACCATTGTGCTGGTCTGGTCAATCAGTCTAAGAGTCTGCCTAATTCTCTAGAATATAACCGGAATGCGCACACCTGAAGACGATGTGTCAGTAAGATAAAAAAAAATTACCAGTTACAGTCCCACTATGTACCCAGAATTGTCAACCTGTGTGGTCCCTCCGACCCACTAGGGTGTTTTAAATCACTGAGCAAACAGTCACCATTGGCCTAAGCAAACTTTGGGTCCTTCAGATTCTGATCCTCACTTCAAAGGCGCAGCTCACATACATCAATATAAAAAAGTCTTCACGTTGGTACACATAATCCAACACTAACGGTGGTAAGGTGACAAGCAGCACTCTTGTTACCGTGAGACATTCAAAGGTGGGACAGCAATAGAACAAGCATTGATAAATGCATTAGACTTTGCCTACGTGATTAATAATAGGCTGCTTTTTGTTGTAAGTTGTAGATAGCGGAGTAGTTGTACAATATAAGTTACAAAAAGTCTGTTAAATAGTTATGACTTTTTTATGTACAAAAAGGCAATCTATAGTGCTGTTAATAGTGGTATAGTGAGGGCAGGTAATTGCAAGTTTTGAAAAATGAAAAGAAAGAGGGAAATAGAATTAAATGATCTAACAGTTTTATGATGTGTTTAGAGGAGTTCTGACAACTGTTGAGCCCAGTACCACCGCACCATTCAAATCATGTCCCTAGTGCCTGAAAGATAACAGCATTTGTGATTGCCTGTTTAGTAGTAAAATGTGGCAACATTTGATGTTTAGAGGAGTTAGGACAACTTTTGGCCCCAGTGCCACTGTACCTGCTACACCATTCAAAACATGACTCTGTTGCTTGTGAATGCTTATTCAGTAGCTAAATCTAGCAATATCCGTTGTTTAGAGGAGTTCTGACAGCTTTTTGGCCCGGTGTCACTACACCTGCTGTACCATTGAAATCGTGACCCTGTTGCTTGCTAGATAAATGTACTTGTGACTGTCTTGTTTAGAAGTAAAATGTTGCAATAATCTGGATTAGTCGGGCCCAGAGAGCTTTTGGCCCCAGTGCCACTCCACCTGCTGCACTATTGAACTTATAACCCTAGTGTTTGCTAGATAACTGCACTTATGACTGCATGTTTAGTTGTATGAAATATTAGGTATTTAGAAGAGCTCTGATAACGCTTGGGCCCGGTGCTACTGCACCTGCTGCACCATTCAAATAATGACCCTGTTGCCTGCAACTGCACTTGTGACTGCCTGTTTAGTAGTAAAATATATCAATATTTGGTGTTTAGTTGAGGTATGACAACGTTTGGCCCTGGTACCACTGCACCTTCTGCACCATGTAAATCAAGCCCCTTTCAAATGCAAGGTAACTGTAACTGTGACTGTTTAGTGGTCAAATATAGCAAGATTAGGAGTTTAGTGGGGTGCCTACAGCGTTTGGTCCTGGTGTCACTGCACCTGCTCCAGCATTGAAATAATACCCTGTTGTCTGCAAGGTAACTGCCTGTTTAGTTTAAAAATTTAGCAAAATTCTGGATTTAGTGGGTTCCCAAGATTTTTTGGCCCCAGTGACACTGCACCTGCTGCACCATTCAAATCATGACCCTGTTTTCTGCAAGGTAACTGCACTTGCGGCTGCCTGTTTAGTAGTAAAATGTAGCATAGGTCTTGTATAGTAACTTTATTTTTAACGTGCAGGGTTTATTACAACATTTAGAATGTTATCAAAATTACCTCATAGATTTAAGTTGAAAAAAAATCAAACCAATAATGCCTACAAAGTGCAAAGAAAGGGACTGAGGCATGAATATGAAATGCCACAAATGTTTCAAGGCTAAAGCAGCTGCTTTACACAACTAATAATAAAAAGCAAGCACTCCAGCATACTGTTAGAAGCTGTCTACCTTTTCCTTGGGAAGAGATCTTATCTTGACAGTGAACAGGACTGAAACAGTGTGAACAGCTTTAGTAGAAGTATAAAATGTGTGCAGCCAGGGAAGTTAACAAAAATAAAGTTCCACACAATATCGAATTTAGCAATAAATTCGAATTCAAAATAAGCTTTAGCAATAATTCAGTGATGGAAGAAAGAAAGTCTTTATTGTTGAATAATTAAAATCTTTACAAACCGCAGGTATTTAAAAAACACAAGACATAACTTAAAAAGCAATATCGAAGATACACCACGTTTCAGTACAGTAATCACACCATATTTTAGCAGCATTTTGAATACTTTTCCTCCAAATCCTAGTATAAAGTGCTAATGCTAAAGTGCCCATTTAAAAACATTACGAAAGTGTCAACTCTTTCGGGTTGACCTTCTAATTTTAAAATTAGAAATCAAATTAATTTAGTGATGGAAACTGACAAGAGCCCCCTTTTAAGATATATTAAATGCAAGCGATTTCACAAGCATAGTGCAAGCACTGTGCAGACGAAACCTAAAAAGCGTGGACTATTTGCACCCAG
Source organism: Lissotriton vulgaris (assembly GCF_964263255.1). Lineage (NCBI taxonomy): Eukaryota > Metazoa > Chordata > Amphibia > Caudata > Salamandridae > Lissotriton > Lissotriton vulgaris. The sequence goes on from NC_141697.1 coordinate 1,133,054,304, forward strand.
TGATAATTGTATCAGGTGGTGGTGTATATTGATGTCTGAGAAGAGATGAGATAGCTCTCTAGAATGCATTGGCATGTGTCCTCCTAGGAGCAGAGCACACAGCGTTGTTGAGCAGTAGATATACATCGTTTTATGAGTCTTTACCAAGTGTGGTCGCCATCTTTGTCTTTTTTTTCAGTCTTTAGGATAGGCTGAATGAGAGAGGATTGCAGACATCTGGCTTAAGATTCACCTGTTGCCATTCCAAATTGCCAAAAACCTATTTGGATAAGAAACTAGAGACGTAGGTGAAACGTCACACGTTCACCCCAGGTGCTTTTGCGCAGGGTGTATAAAATGTGTCTAGTTTCCTTTAGCGCAATTTTATGAAATATCTGAAGAATTATGAAAAATTACACAAAATGCCAATTTGGCATTTAGTGAATTACTTTAGGGCAAAATGGGTTTTCGTTTTGGCATTTCATGCTAAAGAAAAAACAGAAGTGCTGTGGACAACGGCCATTCACGTTCTGTCAGTCTGACAAAAAAAAACTCTTTACTTTCTGTTCATTCACGTTCTGCGCATGTGGGTTCTCCCGTAGAGCAACAATAGGATTTTTATCTGAATGGAAATTAAATTACGCGGTGTTGTGGAGTAATTTTGGGAATTTTGCGTATCAAACATCGTGTGCAATGCCAGAAGTACAGAAATGTCAACCAGGCCTACTTTTGAGTATTAGTTGTAGTGCCCTGATTGACATAAACGTTTCCTTTTTCTAAGTTCAGTAGCTCTAAATTGCTCGCTTAGTTATATTTTTTTCAAGGCACCTTTAAGAACTCTGCTTCAATAAAAACACAAATGTTTGTGGAAAACACGCCGAAATCAAACTAAAGCAATCCTATTGTGTGTGCACGCAACTAAATGCAACGACAAAAAAAATTAAATTAAATTGCAAATACCAAAAGTTTGATTGGTGTATAAAAATACATTTGGCACTGTTACTGCATGCGCGAAACTAAGAGCGCCAGATCTCTGCATAAACATTAAATGCCATGTTTATAGTTTGGAGTTATCGTTCAGTAGATGAGTGCACTTTGGGAGTCCTGTTTCTTGTTAGCATGTTTTTAACCAAATTCGACTTACCTCCTAGGTGTAGCTATACCGGTGAGGGTAGGAAAATTGGCTTCTTCTAGGCTGTAGCTAACATAAACCCTTTCAGGGGGCAGTAGCTGCTGCTACCGAACAGGCGTGGGGTGGGGGAAAGAGTGAAAGGTGAGCCGAGGGGGCAGGAAATTAAAAAGGAATACATAAAAAAAGTATCTGGACGTTGCCGGCCGCCACCTTTTCGCCCTCTTCTCCGTCCTCTTCCTGGCTTATGTGGAAGCAGAAAGCACCCAGGCTTCCCTGAGCCAATCACAGCGCTGCAATGCAGCATTGTGATCGGTCTGAATGACGTGGTTCGGCGCTCAGAGAGGGAATGGGACCCTGTGTATGTTCTCCATCCAGGCTGTGATGCAGCATGGGTGGAGAACATGCAAAGTGTGCATGACATTTTGGCTGGCCGAGATGGCCAGCCAAAATGTCATGCGCACTAAGACATCCCTACCACTCCTTCCCAGCCTCGAAAAAGCCCATCCCGGCCTAGCCCTGCCCTAAACAACTAAGCTAGTATGTATAAATACACTTACAATAACATGCTATTATCATTTTATTTCTATGTGTTAAATTGCTCACTCGGGGAGCAGTGGGGCGGCACTCCTCCCCGCCTGTGCGGCGAAGCCGCCACGGTCTGAAGGAAGTATTGCATTCTGAAAGGGACTCCTTGAAATAAGATTAATAAAAGGGGTGCTATACTAGAAAAGGTTCTCCATGGCTTTGCCTAGATCTAAGTACCAATGTTGGGAGAGTTTCTACACGTAGTGTCATTGCAAGTTTCATTGGTCAGTATATGTGTGCAGGGCTGAATGAGTTGACATCTTACAATTAACCATGCTTATGTGCTTAGCAGCAACCATACCGTTGCCTGTTTTTCTCCTTGGGGCTGAGCGGGGTGTCATCCGTCCTTAATCCTTCCACACCCTGCAGTTAAGGAGAAGTCCGTACCAATATGAGAGTTGTTTTGCTCTTCTTCAAATAACCTGGATTGCAGGCAAGTCTGAATGTTCTTTGCAAAGTTCAGTTGTCACGTGCTTAACTCAGCCTTGGCCTGCATAAAGTAGATGTGGCCGGCTGCTCAACGAGGCAGTAGTGACTTTGCAATGGATGTGTGTGCCTGGGAAGGGTACTGTGCAGTGCATGTACACTTAGTGTATGTATGTCTGCAAGGAATACATTACATGAAAGATGCTGAGCAGTGGTTGCACAAGAGCAGACTTGCTTGCCTGGAGTACAATACATCCAGGGTGAAGTATTGTGCAACGCGCACCTGGGGAGGGGGAGTGATCTATCGATTTTTGCTCTGAAACACTTGTAAATCAGAACAATTCAATGCACTTATTCTTCCATCGATTGACTCGTTCTAATTTCTTCCACCACCCAATACAAACAACCATAAACACACTCTCCAGTACATGAAGATGTACATTCACTTCTAAGGTACCCAGACCTATTGGTTTTTCCTAATGCTTGTACTCCATGATGTTGCATTCTAGGCTCCTGGGGTGTATTTTAAATCTGTGGGATGTGGGCAGTTTTGTACAGTCATTGAGTTATCTAAATGTTTTATTAGGTCCAAAAAAGTGTGTGTGTGTGTGTGCTGTGCCTTGTCCCAAATCAATTGCTGAAGGGACTATCTGTTATTTGAGCATTGATTAAAAATATAAAATCAAATGTTGCCTATGTCTTGAAAAGCATACATTTGATTAACAGCTGGAAACCATAGATATGTGTTCTGCTGTACTTGCTGTTTGCATAGAACGTTATTCAATGCAATGCTTTTTTTATTTTTATTTTTTTAAGTTTTCTGTAGCGCGAACCAGACCCAAGTGTAGGGTAACAGAGTGCTTTCAAAGTGAGCAAGGAATGAAAAGTACATTTGATAGCAATTAAACAAACGGTAACAACGCAAAATAAGACATAAAAAAATCATAACCTTAGCGTGATAAAGGTAGGTAGATAACGGTTCCGCGATAAGGAGTCAATTAGAGCTTTTGCAAGTCTTATCTTCAAGAAGTCATAAGAGGAAGAGTATAGACTGGTTAGAAGTTGAAGATGGCATGGTGTTTATGAGGATTTTACAGGAGGAATTTGCTCATCAGGAAAGCGTTTGCTTCCTTTTTGAAGAGGGGCGTCGAGGCGATTTTTCTGATGGATGGCGGAAGAGAGTTTCAAATTCTTGTCGCCGCTCCCGAAAATGCTCTGTTGGAGGTTTTAGTTTTGTTAAAACTTGCGGGTTTCACGAGTAGATTCTGTGCTCCCAGAATGTCTGTTTCCTCCAGATAGTGTGAATTTTTGGGCTAGGAACTGTGGAGTGTTGTGGTGTAGAGCCTTGTGAGTAATGCAAGCAATCTTTAAGTGAATACAAGCTTCTTAGGGTAGGCAGTTGAGTGCCTTCAGGTGTGGCGATATGTGGTCAAATTTCCTTGTCCTGTAATGAGTCTTGCTGCGGCAATGAGACAGGCTTTTAGGGGTGCAGTACAGATTTTGGGAAGCCCTGAGAGGGTGGAACACCCGTACTCCAGCCTTGAAAAGACTTTAAGGCCTGAACTGTAGATTTGAGGTCAGGGATCTCAATAAATGTCTTCATTTTTCTCAGACAGTTGAGGTGAAAGCGGGCATTTTTAGCCATCAAGTTAATGTGTGTTTGCATGTTAAGGTTCTTATCCCGAGTGATTCCAAGAGATATTGTGGAGTCTACCAACGTTGGCGTGCAATTCAGAGCAGAGATCATTTTTGCCCATTCCTTTATTTCTTGAGTTATTGGGATATGAGATTAAAATTAATTGTGTTTTGTGAGTTTAGCTTGAGGAAGTTGGATGTTAGCCACTGTACTTTTTTTCGAGAGCTAGATTCATTACCTTTCTCTTCAAGGGAGGTGATTTTAATGTAAAGTTGGGTGTCATCCGAGTACATGTGGTAGATGTTCGCCTACTGTAGTAGATCAGTGAGTGGTTCGACATATAAGTTGAATAGTGTGGGTGACAAGGTAGAGCCTTGAGGTACTCCTAGTAGGTTAGATGAAGAAAGAGAAAGGATCTTGTCGGTCATGAACGATTGTGGTCTATTCTCCAGAAAGGATTTGAACCATAGAAAGTCTGTGCCAGAGAAGCCCATCCTGTCCTCTAGTCTTCTTAGAAGTTTGTTGTGGTTGACCGTATCAAAGGCTGATGAGAGGTCGAGCAAGACAAGCAAGCATGTTTCATTGCGGGCAAGGGCTAATAGAGCGTTGTCTACTATATGTAGGATGGCGGTTTCAGTGCTATGGCCAGGTGTAAAGCCAGATTGGTCGATGTTCAATAAATTGAAGTTTGTGATGTTTAAATTCAGTTGGTGCTGAACACATTTTCCGAGACCTTTGCTGGCATGGGAATGTTGGTTATTTTTCAGAAATTTTTGGGGTCAGAGTTGCAAGCTGTCGTTTTTTTTAGGATAGGCGTAACTTGACCAGATTTTAGGCTGTGCGGGATGTGACCTTGTGATAGCAAGGCATTAATGATCTTCGTCCAGAGAGGGGATATGATATGATAGATGTGGGGTAGGCACTTTGCTGGGACAGGGTTATTAAAGTGGTTGTTGAGTTTAGTGGTTGTTAGAATTTTGGTGATATCATTGATATCATAACATTCGAAGTTGGACCAGAGAGAGTTGTTTTTGGGTAGAGAACGCTTAAGTAGTACCAGGTTAGTGGTTTGACTGATCTTTGGGGTGTCTACGTTTCTTGCTGCCATATTGAGTTCAAGTAGGAGGGAATTCGTTTTTGCTGTGAAGAATGTGGAAAATTCGTCACTGCTTAGCTGTGAGGTTGATGTTAGGAGTGAAGATTTGGCCAATTTGTTCGATTGTTGATTCAGAATTTTGAAGAGTTTTTTTGGTCTATTTTTAACATTCTCTAGTTCTGATTTGAAGAAGTCTTTTTTTTATTTTTATTTTAGAATACTTTTGTTGCATGATTTCCTTGCTTTTCGGAGTAGTTTCAGCTGGGGGGAGAGATGGGGTGTTGCCTCCATTTCCGTTGAGTTGATCTGAGTTTGCGTCTCTCCTCATTCAGGGCTTCACTGAACCATGGGTTTTTATCCTTGTCGGGAATTCTTTTGAGTTTTGGCGGTGCGGCTTGGTCGAATATTTTAGTCATCGTGGAGTTATAGTGATCAGTGAGGGCAGTGACGTCTCCTCTGTTGTTGGGGGGGATGAGAGCCTTTTCACATTGGGAAGCAATCTTGTTCCAGTGGATGTTCTTTGTGTCTCTTATCCATTGTTTAGGTTTAACTTCTTCTGCGAGGATTTTCTTGTTACAGGAAGGGATTTGGAAGGTGATAATATGATGGTCTGACCAGTCACAAAGGGGAATTGAGATTGATTCAATAGTATTTAGTTTAGAAATGAGCCAGTCTAGTGTGGCACCTTTTGAGTGAGTTGGCTCAGAGACCGCTTGGATCAGGGAGTGGTCAGCAAGGAAGGTTTTTAGGGTGTTGACCTGCTTGTCTAGTGTGTTCTCCCAGTGAAGATTGAAATCATTAAGGAATATGTAATTTGAGTGAGGGGACGAATTTGCTGTGATGATTTCCATAAGTTCTGTGAAAATTATGTTTTGTCCTGGAGGATGGTAGAATATATGTAATTTGAGAGAGTGATTACTTGGTGGATTCACAGAGATTTCAAGGTATTCACACGAGTCCAGGGGTTCAGAGTGAAATTTTGAGATGGTGAGGTCCGATCAATTTATGCAGGCTAATCCTCTGCCTATCTTGTGGGGTCTGTCTAATCTAATAATGAAGTCTGGGGGGACCAGAAGGTCAAGGCATGATGATTCCTTGAGCCACGTTTCAGTGAGGATAACTGTCCATTTTCATGCTTTGGATGAGGTCAGCAATGTCAGAGGCTTGTTTAGGGGCTGAGCGGCAGTTTAGTAGAAGGCAAGAAATCTTGTTTGAGGGCTTCATAGGACTAGGCTCCTGGTAATCTTGGTTTGGGGTTATAGAGTGAGGATTATTCTGGTTTATTCCTCTCTGGATTGGATGTGATGTTCTGCAAGGGTTGATGGAAACTAGGCGAATAGCGTGTTACTCATTGTCTAAGACATGGTCGGGTGGAGATTCGTACAGCCGTAATAGAGTTTGCAATTCCTGGTCCGCAATTGAGTTGGAGCGATTGCGCATGCGCAAGTATCGATTGTCTAGAGGCAGGGGGATAGTTTTTGTCATGTTGAATTATTTAGCGAGTTTTGAAGATACTTGCGTTTAGTAAGAGCTTTTGCAGCAAGTTGTAAGATGGTATTGGTTTCTAGGATAACGTTTTGAAGGTTTCTAGAGGTGCGGTAAGAGACAGTCTTGTTCAGTCTGTTGATGTTCTAGGAAAGAGAGGATAAAGGGAGTAGAGTGAGTAGTATTAATGTTGATTCTCATAGTAGTTCTAGTTGAGGAAGGTAGTGCCATGCGTACTAATGAGGGTGAATTGTTAAATGTTCTTTCCCTGGACCTGGGTGCAAGACGGGGTCTGTTTTCTTCAGGAGAGGGAAGGGTGGTGGGGTTGATAGTAGTAGGGTCCCGAGAGGCGTTGCGAGAGAATGATGAGGATATTGGAGTAGTGTTTGCTAAGGAGAGAGAGTTGTTACCTCGTTCATTGGGTTTAGGTGAGGGATGTGTTCTAATTTCTTCCAGAGAAGAGTGGGCAGTGGGGGAGGTAGTGGGAACCCTAGACGTGTTGCGAGATGTTAAAGATGCTGAGGGTGTCAGTGCAGTACATGATAAGGAGATGGAATTGTTGCTTCTATCATCAGTTCTGAGTGGTAAGGGTCGATGTTCTTCAGGAGTGGCAGGTGCGGAGGGGGAAGTGTTAAGGTCCCGAGAGGTGCTGCTTGCGGTAGATGGTGTCCGTGCAGTGCGAGTAAAGGCGGGAGCGCTGGCGTTGCTTCTTTCCACTGACCTATGTGAGAGAGGGGGTGGAAGAGAGGTGCAGCGTGTGATAGCAGAACCGAATTACACTTCACTGTGAGAAGTAACAAAAGTCATGTTGTCAAGAAAATAAAAACCATTGTCCAATGGCTAAATTATTAATATGTAAATCTATTACCAGGGTTTGTTTAACAGGAAAGTGTATTGTAAATCAACATGAAAGGTAAAATGTATTATTCTCATTTTGAATGCTGTTGCACAGAAATTAGTTTTAAAGAGGCTTTACCAGTCTTCTTCGTTTTAAGATTTTGTAACACTGAAAAGTGACCTTGTCTAGGTTTGAGACAGTTTGACCTGTATATTTCATTAGACTATAAAGAAAGACAATGTACAGCGGGAGCTCCTTATGCAGTTACGTCACTGCTGAGGTGTGCGTTGATCCCTTTGAGTAAACGCAGTTTCTTTTTCAGCCGACAGCACTTTTGACAGTGGCCAGGGGTCTACTGTTTATTCCGACTCCCAGAGCAGCCAGCAGAGCGCCATCTACTCGTCTGTGCCCGAGTCGGCGTCTCCTGCCGTCCAGCGTGTTTACAGCCCCCCTCTCGCTGACCACCAGGCCGGGCCCCACAACCTGCCGCAGATGGGACTCTTCCAGCAGCCGCCCTGCGTGAGTTTACTCTCTGTCTAAGACGCAGCTCAACTCTTTATCTAAATCGCTTGTTACTTGTATAATGATGCTTAATGCACTGTGCGTTTATGGTGTGAGTTTATGCAGTGTTGTTCCTAAGTGTTGCTGTTGTAATATCATGCTACATAGTTTGATCACATGTTTACCATCTCATCGTAAAGTAGCAGGGTATACAATTGCAGACAGTTTTAAAAATAACTATTTGTCTGTGTGTATGTGTATATGTATAAAATAGTATGTGTGTATATAATGTGTGTATGATTTATATTTTTAGTTTTCTCATTTGTTCAGAATTTGTCTATTCATTTATACTTTGAACACTTTCATTTTCTCCATTTTGCTTTCTTCACTCTGTTCTAGCCACGCATTGATATTTCTCTGTCTGGGTCAGATGCTCCTATGATTGGTGATAAAGGGCAAGCATCTGTTAATGTACTTTCACAATCTGTATCTGAATATAACCTTGCTCTGAGGAGGAGTAGTACTTCAGTCATTGAAGCTAAAAACTCCAGTAGTCGCTTTGACACTCCCTCTTGTCGCATGTGCTGCAATGCGTTTGGTCCTCAAGAATACACATCGCCTTTGCTGCAAAAAACAGGATATTCCTTTGAAACTAGACAGTCTGGTCCAACAAGGACCATGCACAAAGGTGTTGTCTACCCAACGGAAGCACCTGACATACAGACCTCCAATAGTGTTCAGTGTTTATTACAAACACTACCTCATGCTTACTGCACCTACCGTCGTCACAGTGATTCTGTAGTTGACTCCGCTTCGACTGTTCACTCACTTCCAGGATATTTTCCAACAGACCACACAGAGGAAGACCTTGAAAACATTCAGAACCAGGAGCTAGAAGATGGGGCTAGTTTGAAGGCAACAAACCAGTTGTTAAGTTCATCCGAAGGAATGATCAGTCGACTCCAATACAACCAGCATTCCCCAAAAACAGCATTGTTGCTGGCTAAAAATCAGTTTAGGCCAGGTTGTCATTGCTTAGACAATGAGTCAACAAAGCCTGTAGCTACTTCAACACTACTTAGAGAAAGCAGGCCTTGCAGAAAAAGTTTGGACCTTCCTTGGCTGCACGAGTCCCTACATTTCATAATTGGCCAGAAGACTAGTTCTTCAAGGCTAGCAAATTATCCCTGGAAAAGTCTGTGTTGCTCTTGCTTTGCAAGGGAAGCCATTGCTGAAGACGCCAAAGGTATTTCACGGTTCCAGGACAGAAGTAGAGTGGAAAACCTGTTGAACGAAGAGCCCTCGCTGGCGCCTCCAGCTGCACTTTGCAACCGGATTCCTTCAGCTGTTGAAAACAACACCTATGATGTGGTAGGTTTGCGAACTTCTTTACTCCGCTTAGTGCTACCATAGTGGAAAACTCCTGTTCTTGTTCCTTCATTTCATATCCAAAAATGATGGGATACCTTCTTCCCATTTTTACCTATTGTTTTGTCCTCAACCTACCTCAATGGATGTACCTTAGATCCAGTGCCCTGCATGTAAATTGAACTGTTGTACATAAATAGCAATACATATCAATATAATTGCCAGTGTTTCTTCCTTGGAAGATGCAGGGACTTATGAAGGAAAGAGTGATTTGACGATAGAGATTAAAAACTTATCTTATGGAGGTCGGGCAAGTGTCCAGGCTCCCAAACGAAGCATCCTTTTACATGAATTAGTATTGTGTGCTGTATCTCCAGTATTTGGCAGTAACATTACCCTTGATTTGAATCCACCAGTTGAGGTCTTCAGCAAACGAAAAACAGCACATCAAGCACCACATTTTTTTCAGAGCTGTTGAATCCCTCCTCTCCAACATACAACCAGTCCATGCAAAATAATATTTGATTCTTGTCTTAAACTCATACAAGTCAAAAGCAACAAATATTGTAATGTTTGTGTAGTCGAGATGTATACATCATATCAACCGACTCCAATGGAATAATAGTTTTAGATGACTAATGAGTTTATTTCTTTAAAATAAGTATTTTAGCAAGACTTGCAGAAATATTCATCCTAAACCAAAATCAATTACTTAATAAGATAGTAACGAGGGTATATAACGAACAAAAACTACTACCATGAATAACATGAAAGATACTTCTGTACACAACGTTTGACAGTGATATTGTAATAATTGTAATAATTGTAAGCATGTGTAGTCATACCTACAGTATATATTCATTCAGTACATGCAACTTTATTACTAATAGGTTTACTGGATATTATGAGTTTTTGAGAAATTATACCATATAACCTGTTGTTGCATCATTTCTGTAAAGTACTAGCTTGAAGTTTAAACAATTATTCACCTCTTTATACGGGAAACAACCTTTACAACGCAACTTTAACAATGCACTAATATTACAACGAAACTTTTACAACGCAAGATCCATTACATCGCATGCCATTACAACGCAACCATTACAACGCATGACACTACAACGCATACCACTACAACGCATACCACTACAACGCATACCACTACAACGCATGTCATTACAACGGAGTCATTACAACGCATACCATTACAACGCATACCATCACATTGCATAGTACCCTTACACTATCCAACACTTACCCTACAGTTGCACCCCCTGGAGTTAGAATAGTAATTTTTACCCCTACACTATCCAACACTTACCCTACTGTTGCACCCCCTGGAGTTAAAATAGTAATTGTTACCCCTACACTATCCAATACTTACCATACATGCAATGTAATGGTATGCGTTGTAAAGGTAGTATGCATTGTAATGGAATGCGTTGTAAAGGTAGTTTTTAAAAATTCATTGTAATGGCATGCGTTGTAATGGAATGCGTTGTAATGGATGCTGCGTTGTAAAAAATGTGTTGTAAAGGTATGCGTTGTAAAAGTATGCGTTGTAACGTCATACATCCCTTTATACATGAAAATCATAACAAGTTCCACGCTCTATTGTAGTTCAACATTTCTCCAGTTTGCTACTATACTTGAAAAAGTATAGTCAGTCTTATTGAGCAGCTTCTGATTTTTTTTCGCTCCCAGAATAACATGTTGGCTTAGGAACATGTTGGCGTAATCACATATTTAACAATAGCAACTGGGTGCTGTGTTTCTCATTGGACTTTGCTGATTAGTCTAATCCGTCTTTGTGTGCCTCCCTAGCTAATGAGAATGCCTGAGCATGCTCTGATGATGTGGTTAGGTTGCCCTTAGAAGTATACAATCACAATTGAGTGGTTTAAAATAGTGTCCTTACACTCCTGGTCTTTCGCTGTCTACATCTCCCATATTCCTGGTGAAATAGTACAAAAGATGCACCTACAGTCCAATCCCACACATGCTAATTAGCGTCATGGATGCAGAACCAGGATCTTATCTGTAAATAAATACTAAAGAATCATGGCATTTTGGTACCCGAGTAAGACATAGTACAGCTGGAAGCTGCTAGTAGGGCTCATTTATCATTAGCTAGGCAGGCACACATAAAGAATAATTTTTGCTGTGGTGCTAATAATCAATGCAATGATCCTGTTTTCAACAAACCGGGCATTCCTATCCTTATTTGGACCAGCTCTTATTTTCCCTGTTAAGCTATTGCGGTTTATGGGATATTCACAATATAACTCGGCATTACAAAAATAATTGGTATCACCAGCAGTATGGGTTAAGACATCACTTTTACACTAGAGTCTTTGGACCAGATGAACGACGGATTTTAGCATGCGCAAATGGGTTTAGACCAGTTTGTGCATGCAAAAAAACCTGTGGATCATGTACTAACCTTATTTTGCGAGTCGCTAATTAAATAGCGACTCACAAAATAGGGTTAGCAGCTCGCCATTCGAAAGGGGCGTTCCAAGGTCGTCACTTCCTAATACCGAGTCTGAACCCTATGTAAGAATGTTTTGCCACCGCAATTGCAGTCGCAAAACAATTGCAGGTTACCACCCACTTAAAGAGAGTTGTAAACCATTTGCAAACGGGAAGGGGTCCCCAGGAGACCCCTTTCCCTTTGTGAATGTGTACGCAAACATTTTTTCAGAACAGGTAGTGGACCACTACCTGCCCTTAAAAATGAAACAAAAATATTTCATTTTTTTTAAGGCATCCCGTTTTCCTTTAAGGAAAACAGGCTGCTTTAAAAAAATGCTTTATTTAAAAGCAGTCCCAAACATATAGGTCTGCTGACCCCAGCAGGCCACTATCCCTGGGAGTGGCAGCCATTCCCAATGGGGCTGCAAATTGCAACTGCCTAATTTATATGCATTGGGCATGCAAATTGCGACTGCATTGGGAATCACAAACCGTGTCTCAGACACTGTTGTACATTGGCAATAGCGACTCGCAAATTGCAGCTTGCAATTTGCGACTCGCAATTGCCAATGATCGTACATCTGGCCCTTAATGTCATGATCTGAATCTGAAAGCTATTTGCAGTTTAGTACAGAAAATGTTGCCCTTGTATTTTTGCATTAGCTAAACAAAGCCCACAGGAAGAGATTCAGAGATTTCTGATTTAAAAACGAAAGCTACATCAATAGAAAGTAGTGTCAAAGTTGAAACCTCAATGCATAGCTGCTACGTGCCGCTCTTTATGCTCTTTTTAATTGGATAAAGTAACTACAAGTACAGATCATTATTAAACCATTTGTGACTGAAAAACAATCGTTGCACTCAATCTACCCTAGAGGATTCTGGTCTTGACCAGGTGAGTGCCTTATGGACCCTTAAAATCCTCTGACACTCTGAATCATCAATGGAAAATTCTACTTATACCCAAGCAATGAAACAACTGACAGCCTACATTAAGCAAAGCCTCCAATTCGAAGACCCTTGTATCTGATGTGCTTTTGGTCACACCCTTCCCGTAAAAGTCCTTCTTTAACTCTGCAGACCCTTACAACATCTGCCATATTGCAGGCTTCACTTCTATATCTAAAATATTTGAAAACATTATTACTTCCCACCTTGAATCCAGCTTCATCCTGGACACCTCACACTCTGGTTTCCATCTCAAATATGGCACGAAAACCAATCTTCCTGAATGCATGGGATAACAATCTCTATTTGTCTGAGCGATCTATGTGTAGGCTAATCCTCGTTGACACTTCTGTTTACTTTCAACACAGTGGATCAAAATATCCTTCTGAATTGTCTTGAGGCTTTAGTCCAGGTACTTGACCACTTTCTCCTCTGGTTTAAGCAATGGGGAGCGGTCCGCCCCGGGCGCCATGAGTTTTAAGGGGCAGCGGACCCCCGCTCTTACCTGCGGACATCGCGCGGCGGAAAATGAAGGGACTGCCACAGCTGGCCAAAGGTCTAGCTACGCCACTAGGTTTAAGGCATTCCTCAAGGTCAGTTTTCAAGGAGTCAAGACTAGGAGAGTTCACCTTCCAGTCTAGCCCTTTGACTTGTGGGAGGAGATCCCTCAGTCCTCCCGTTTTTTAGCCTTCCTCATCAAAATTTGTGATAAACCATTATCTTCTTCATTCACTCATTCTGTCTCTAATTCCAGTCCTATACGGATGACACTCAACTTTACCCTGAAGTCACAGGAACTGAAAACCAGTTCACTAATGTCTCCCATGGTCTCAAAGCAATAGAAACATGGATGTAGCAAAACAGCCTTAATCTCCAGGGCTCCAAGACGGAAATGATGGTCCTTTGGGCCTTGCTACTGCTGCAGAAAAATCAACCTACTCTGCCCCTCCGGCATTTAGGGAGCCAGAACCTCTGTCAGAAACGGTTCCAGAAATTTGAGCACCCATCTGAGTGCTGATAGTCAGACTTAGGGGCCGATTATGAAAGCGGACGGACCGGAGTCCGTCCGCCACATAGAGAAGGAGGGACCGTCCGCAGGGGCAGCGGCGGTCCCTCCGTGCAGATTAGGATGTGGCCGCCAGGGTGGCGGTCACATCCTCTATTTTTAACATTGCGGCGGGTGCAGCTTCAAGCTGCACCCGCCGCAATGTTAAAAATGCATGCACGGCATTTGCGTGCACAAAGCGGCAGGCCCCGCGCGGGGCCTGCCGCTTTGTTCACGCAAATGCAGGAGGGGTACCATAGGTACCCCCTATGTGCCCCCACGCCCCCCTTCACCCAGGGGGCCCGCAACGGGCCCCCGAAGTGAAGGTCCGTATGCTTTTCCACAGAGGAAAAGCCGCCTTGGAAAAGCATACTTTCCACTCCATCATAATATGGCTGGCGGTGTCTGATAGACACTGCCAGCCATGTTAATGCTTTTCCGCCGCGGTCGGAAGGCGACCGCGGCGGAAAAGCGTCGGACAGATTCCAAGACCCACCAGCCATCCTAATTTGGCGGTGGGTCTTTCATGCATCCGCTGCGTTTTTTCCGCATCCTCCGGGCCGGCGATGGCTTCCGCCAGCCCGGAGGATGCGGGAAATCCGCAATCGTAATAGGCCCCTTAATTCACAAATTGGAACTATGGGTAAGTGAGCTTTTTACCAACTCAAGCTGTTCAAGAAAACACTACTTTTCATCACCAAACTTGCCACACCCTCATAGTGAACTATCTTGTGTACATCAGCTTACATCCTACCAGTTGAATAGATTTAAATATGCCTAGAATGCTGCTGTTCTCCCCATCCATGGCCTGAGTAAAAAAGAAACAAAAGTCACTCGCCACCCAAAACTCCATTAGTTCCTGGTCAAAGAAAGCATACCGTTCAAACCCACTATCTGACATTCAAATGGGTTAGTGGTTCTGCACCCCCTACCTTAAAAACATATTAAACAATACACCCTCTCCTAACCCCTAAACTCCAACATGCAGAACCCCCTATGCATTCCCAAGTCCAATGGCAAATCATAGTCTCTTCTGAGTAACTGCCCGCCCCCACCAATCCCCGCACCAGTGCAACGCAAACAGCCGGCTCACTTTCAGGAAACTGCTAGAATCACATCTCTTCTAGAACATGTTCCTCGCTTTCTTGCACCCTTCTCTTTTCTTTCTGCCCTTAGAGGCAATGCAAGTATGCGGTGCACACTATTTAATTATATGTAAATAAAATAAATATTCAGTGACCATGCAGCTTGCATTGCTCTTGTGTGGGCACCCCACCTGCAATATCGCGTGCAGTGGTGTGGCCAGGAGTATAGTAGTATAGGGTGGTACTTGGGCAGGCACAGCTGTCTTCCCTAAAGGGCTGCACTGACTTCTCTGAACACCCTACTCTACACTGTGCGAAGTTGGACCTGAAGAAGAAAAGCTCCAACGTACATTAGATAAAAACAAACACTCCTGAGTGCATTGTGGTGTCATATTTACCAAAGCCTCCATCAATCTGGGTGTGTACCTGGCTAGGTAATAAAGGACCTCCCCTGGCAATTGAATTCCATTTTTTTTCTACCACAGATAAGCAAGTAGAAATAACGAACTCCAGTATTCAAATCAATGAAACTTTATTCGGTTGTGAAAAAGTGTGCATAAACTAGATACAATACAATGTTTACGAAAGCTCATTTCCCATATCATGGAGCAAATCACAACATAATGCATAAAATGTAAGTAAAAGTTGAGGACAGAGCTATAGTACGGAATCCGTTATCCAGCAAACTACTAAAAATAAAAAAAGATGCTTCAGTACTCTTTCCATCCCTCTAAGGGTGACAGTGAACACAAGAGTTGAGCGTGCATCAGATACTTCTAGGTGTAAAAAGGGCCAAACTGGCTTCTGCCAGCCTAACCAATAATCTGGTTCAATCTGTGCCTATAGGACCCGAGGAACTGGAGTTGCACATCTGTGATTGAGCAGAATCCCATTCATGGATGGGAAAATTCACTGCCAATATTAGGCATCGATGCTACTCCTGCAGCAACATTATTTTCTACATCCTGCGCAGTAGCAGATCAAGGATGTCCTGTTGCAAGCAAGGAAAATAGCTCCATTAACTCATGTTCACATAGTAAAATACAGCAATTGTCAGGGTTCAATGGGTCCCTCAGAGTTCTGGGCCCTAGTTCTACTGCAACTGCAGTTTCAACAAGCATTTACAATGCAACGGTCTCGCCTTTGAAAAAGTTAGAGCTATTGGCATTGTAAATGACATAATTTTTTATTTATGTGTTGGTTTTGAAAACAGATAAATAAATGGTAGTCATTTACAATGCCAATAGTTTAATCTCTCGCAAATGTCACACACAAACACACAGACCCACACACATACATACCTACAGAGCCACACGCAGAGCCACACACACACACATACACAGAGCCACATACACAGACGCACACACAGCTACAGACACACACACACCCACACACATACACTTCATCCACCCGCATTAATATTATTATTTAACGTGACAGGGCTCTGCTGACATTAAAACATATTTATCTGTTGCTGGTAAGTCCATCATTCTCGTGTGCGTGAGTACCTGTGTCATTATATTCAGAGCATCGCATCCACAGAACACACCTTTCACTTTATACTCTGAGTAGATACACTGCATTCAGGTGAATATATATATGTGTATGTATGTACACTGTCAGAATAGTTAATCACCCTCCAGTGGGCTCCGCTGCGTGCATGCTATTTGAATCTATTGTTGCCCTCCAGTGGGCCATGAGGCTGATGTAGGTTTCATTTTTATCTCTGTCCTTCTCCAAAATGCTAGATATATATATATATATATAAGCTACTACCTTCTTGTCTTTTGAAATAATAGACAGCACTCTTGGGAGGAGGATCAAGGTTTTATTTCAGACCCTCTGAGCACCAGACGCGTTTCGGCTACTGCCTTTGTCAGTGGTACACTGGCGCTCCATTTTTTCTTATTTAAATACCCATCACATGTCATACTTAGTCATAGAGGTAGAGGGAGGACTAATACATTTATATTGCGTGACATGTTGGAAAGGTTTCATCGCTTTTTACAACGTTATTTGTAATTGTAATACATTTGTTTCATTTTGCCCTGGATGGACACCTTTGAATTACATGTTAATTCATTACATGTTCTCGTTCGGAATCACAAACATTATCCCGTTTACGTTGTTTACCCTGTATGGGTGATTGAGTTTTAAGAACAATCTTTTATACAATATTAAACATTATTCAGCCCTGGTTGGACTCGAGCAACGGTGGTCACCCTCTCATTGATTAATGGCTACCTCTAGTTCTTTCATTCTCTGCCTATCTAGACTTACTTTTACAAAACACAAATCATAATACTCTTTACCCAAAAAAAACAAGTAATTTTTTTTATTTTTTTTAACCATACAGTTTTCATATTATTTGAGGATTCCTAAGGGTCTTCTCACACTACACAACTTTCCTTGGAGCAGGGAGCCCCCTACCCCAAATTTACTGTCATTTCCTCATGGCTATTCAGGCCCCCCGGCGTCTTGGTGCCTAGATCTATTATGTGTCTGGATTCTAGTCTTCTCAGTTTCATTAATCTGTCACCCCCTCTTGGGCTCGCTGGTACATGATATATAAATATACTAGTAGCTCACTATTGCTCTTATGTTGTTGTTTAAAGTGTCTTGCTACTGGGTAGGATGGATCGCAATTTGTAATAACCCTGAGATGCTCCAGGATACGCATCTTGGTGGGATTCACTATACTGCCTATATAACGCAGTCCACATGGACAAACGAGACAGTAAACCGTGTAGGGAGTTGAGTACGTTAAAAATGTTTTGATTTTGCGCAATTCTCCTCTCACCTGATAAGACATTACTTTTTTGCTGTGTTTGCAAGCCTTGCATCGCCCACATGGGTAGAATGCTGGTTTTGGATCACCAAAAGGTTGTTCCACCGGGCGTGTTAGGTAACTGCTTGTTAGGGTGTTTCTTAGTGCTCTCTCCCTCCTATATGTTACCATCGGTTGGCTTGGGATGTCTGTTCCTATTTCTGGATCTGTTAAAAGTTTCCAGTTTTTCCTTTACACTGTTCTCAACACACCTGCTCCTTCTGAGAAGGTAGTGATGAATCTGAACCTGCCATCTTTATCAGTATCCTTTGCTTTGTTTTTTAGCATCTCCTGCCGTGAGATATTTTTCACTTTCTTCTGGGCTTCTTCCAGACATTTTTTACCATATCCTCGTTCTCTGAATCTTTCTACACTCTTATTGGCATTCCTGATGTAATCTTCTTCTGACGTACAATTACGTTTAATGCGTAGTAGTTCCCCATATGGAATACTGTAAATTAGCTTAGGTGGATGACTGCTACTTGAGTGTAATATTGAGTTACCAGCTGTTGGCTTTCTGAATAGCTGTGTATGTATTTTCCCTTGCTCTGTTCGAATCTCAAGGTCGAGGAAATTGACTACTGCTGCTTATTTCCACCGTGAAGTGTAAGTTGTATGTGTTGGTATTTGTGATACACAAACAAGGATGCGTAGTCCAGGTGTAGTAGAAGATCCCTCTTTATTGACAGGTAATTAGGTGGCAGGTTACAGGAT
This sequence comes from Lissotriton vulgaris, assembly GCF_964263255.1. Taxonomy (NCBI): domain Eukaryota; kingdom Metazoa; phylum Chordata; class Amphibia; order Caudata; family Salamandridae; genus Lissotriton; species Lissotriton vulgaris. The sequence goes on from NC_141697.1 coordinate 1,133,072,444, forward strand.
AGGAAGTTACAAGGAGAAAACCCCACCAGGAGAGAGCTACCAGCTCCTCAGCCTCAGATGACCAACTGACAATCTCAACACAGGGAGGCACACTAACATTCCATGATGTCACAGGACATTCTGATAAAGTGGTAGAGAGGGAAAATACATAGAACCATTTACCACAGAATTGAGTTTGTCAATTTACTCTTCAGCTTTCCTTTCTGGTCCTCGCCAGACAATTAGCAGATCGTCTATATATATGTACCAGGCCAGTATATGTTAGGTCCATTCTCCATACTGGGGATCCCATGCCACGTTTTCTTCCCACCACCCCACAAAAATATTAACAAAACTGGGGGAATAACTTGTGCCCATGGCCACCCCAACCAACTGTTTATAATACTGGTCCTGGTATAGAAAGATGTATATAAATTTATGAATACAATGCAGCGAAACTGACCTTAGAAAGAGCTGTCTTCTTCACCACAGATTGAATGTTATAATGATTTTGCACACGTGATATCTTCAAATTGATTTTACCACACTGCAAGAATTTAACTCCTTGCATTCTGGTTTTGGTTAAATATATTTTAATAAAACACCAAACATATACAAAACATATTCCATTAAAGTGTATTTGCAAATTGGCTGATAATAATAGGCTATTATCGTTGTATAATATGGGAGCGAGTCTTTTTGACTCACTTGAGCCTTTGCCTCTCTAAGAGGCCTGGTCCCATGCCGCACTCAACAATAGTAATAACAAGTATGTGTGTGTGTGTGTGTATATATATATATATATATATATATATATATATATCTATATATATATATATATATATCCAAAATGTTGCCTCCGTGAAGAAACAACGAGGGACTCAGCGGCAGTGCATATATATATATATATATATATATATATATATATATATATATATATATATAATGTATGTATATATGTGCCTTGAGCAATCAAAATGCCTTGACAGTTTTTTACTCATGTCAATAAGTATTTAAAACTCACTAAGGAGTGCCCTCGTATCCCTGTTATGGGAGCGAATGCATATATATATATATATATATATATATATCACATTTTACAAGCTAAAGTGATGTGCTAACTTTACATATCACTTTCATAATTTATATAGTTTTATAAAGTTCGCCCTTTTAAATAGGAACTCATTTGACTATATATATATATATATATATATATATATATATATATATATATATATATATAAACGCTAATAACGTGTCACCAAGAATACCGCACAAAAATAATCTGGGATCTAAAAAACAGATATGTGGCATCTGTGGCCCAGCAGCAAATAAGAAAGATCCTCAAATTAAATTTCAACAGTCTGACAGAGGACGCACGCATTCCCTCCCTGGCTCATAAGCATATTGACACCTCGCAACCCCCCCCCACGCTCCCCACTACGTAGACGTAAACCACACATATGCACAGAGACACACTCCGAAACATACACAAGCACACACAAAATTACATTCACATTCACTGACATATACAGCCACGCACGAACATAAAGTCAAACACACAGAGACAAAAACGTACACGGAGAGATCCTGACACACACAAACAGAAACAAAACGCATGCGCACGGACCAGACAGAAAAGCAAACAAAGAAAGGGCACAACACACAGACTCACTAGCAGGCAGGCATGGGGCAACATAAAAGTACAGGGAAAGCTACAGACAAAAAACAAATAGCTATGCACTCACAATACACAAACACCGAAACACACAGGCAGGCACGCACGAAGTAACAGAAACGTACCAAGAGAGATACAGACAGACAGATATGCACTCACAAAACACAGACACACACAGGCAGGTGGGATAACAAACATACAGAGAGAGATACAGACCGATACACGCAAGAAACAAACAGCTATGCAATAAAAACAAACACAGAGGCGGGCAGGCACGTGGTAACAGAAACGTATAGAAAAAGATACAGACAGACAGATACACACACAGAAACAAACAGCTATGCACTCACAAAACACAGACACACACAGGCAGGCGGGATAACAGAAACGTACAGTGAGAGATACAGATACACGCAAGAAACAAACAGCCATGCAATAAAAACAAACACAGAGGCGGGCAGGCACGTGGTAACAGAAACGTATAGAAAAAGATACAGACAGATACACGCACAGAAACAAACAGCTATGCACTCACAAGGGACACTGGCAGGCAGGATAACAGCTATGCACTCCAAAAATACAGACACACACTGGCAGGCGGGGTAACAGAAACGGACAGAGAAAGATACAGACGGATACATGCACAGAAACAAACAGCTATGCATTCACAAAACACAAACACGCAGGCAGACACGGGGTAACAGAAAAGTACAGAGAAAGATACAGACGGATACAAGCAAAGACAACAAGCCGCTCTGACTGACCGAACGCTCTGCAACGTACGAGTAGATGCGAGAAGTCGACGGGCCCCGGCGCCATCTTCGGAGGAATGAAACAAAGCAAACCTTGGCAAAAAAAAAAAACAGCCCACCGCCGCATGACGTTTTAAAAGGGGCGGAGAGGGAAAAAGTGTAAGGAACGCCCACGAATCGCCTCGGACAATGACGGACATATCTCTCTTCCAATGGCTAGCCTCCATTTATGGAGCTAGCCAATGGAAGAGAGAGGCGGGACAAAGCCACATACTGCTTCTCAAAAGATTTCGCCTGCGCGAACGCTGCTGCGCAGCGGACGTCGGGCGAAACCTAAAAACCTAGCCTAGCATCGGACTGGCGCCGAAAATGGGCCAGGGCACAATGGTGGGCGATGCAAATATACAGTGGTGGGGTCACTGGAGGGAACATGGGAGGGCCATGGGAGTGGAGCGCAAGGGCTTAAAAATATATTCATAGAAGACTTACCTGGCCAGCCGTCTCACCCCTCGGTGTTCCTTTGCTCTCATGCTCCCAGCAGTCTCTGGGACACATCACAGACTTCCAAACCAGAAGCAGGCTGGTTGGTTTGACCCTGGCTCAGGTGCTCTTTCTCCACCCGGCTGTGGACTACAACTGAGTTGGAGAAAACGAAGTAAGCATTTCTGTTTGGGCGGCCGAAGACAGCACATTTGTAGCAATGAGTACCACTCCTCCTCCTAGTGTCAACCAGAATGGCCCGCCCCACCCTTGAATCAGCATAGCGGGCATAGCAAGGAAAAATCTAATTATACTCTTTTATTATCACTTTATTTTTACTTTGTTCACTGCTCAGAAAGCTGTAGAGTGCAGTGGTGTAACAATAATTGAGGGGGGCCCCCTGCAAGGTACGTGGAGGAGCCCCCTCTGGACTCTATCAGGAGCTCTCCAGCTGAGGTGCTGTGCTGAGGGGGCCCCCTGGAGCTTGGGGGCACCCAGCACTAAGGGGGCTGTAGGAGCCTGTGTTACGCCGCTGGTAGGGCGGCTCTCCTTCGCCTTAATGGAGGAGCCGCAGCTGCCAGAGCACCAAAATAAATGGCCCACATTTATGAACTGAGTTGAAAAAAAGTGCCACAAGTTTTAAATTGGGCAAGTGTTGCATTCTTTAGACGTGCTGTCTGGGTGGGCTCTGAGGGATGGGGAACCACATGTATTTGTTATTGCGGAAGCCAATGTGTGCAGTCAGTCTCCAGAAATCCATGTGAAATGTACTATGTTCCTTCCCCATCAAAATTATAAAAAACCTGGACACATCCCTGCTCTTCTGCCCACAAAGTGTGACAGGTCCATCTAGAAACCCTGCAGAGTGCTGCTTGCTACTGCCGCCTCTTCTTTATTTAAAGATGTTTACAAAACTGGCTTCACACAGCACGAAATGGCGCAAATGCTGACCTGTCCGACTGTTCCATCTGCGCCTCCAAATATCCCTTTAGGCCAGTCCAACCCTGGCTCCGCCTTCACCAGTCCAACCCTGGCTCCGCCTTCACCGGTCCAACCCTGGCTCCGCCTTCACCGGTCCAACCCTGGCTCCGCCTTCACCGGTCCAACCCTGGCTCCGCCTTCACCGGTCCAACCCTGGCTCCGCCTTCACCGGTCCAACCCTGGCTCCGCCTTCACCGGTCCAACCCTGGCTCCGCCTTCACCAGTCCAACCCTGGCTCCGCCTTCACCCGCCTTCACCGGTCCAACCCTGGCTCCGCCTTCACCAGTCCAACCCTGGCTCTGCCTTCACCAGTCCAACCCTGGCTCCGCCTTCACCGGTCCAACCCTGGCTCCGCCTTCACCAGTCCAACCCTGGCTCCGCCTTCACCAGTCCAACCCTGGCTCCGCCTTCACCAGTCCAACCCTGGCTCCGCCTTCACCAGTCCAACCCTGGCTCCGCCTTCACCGGTCCAACCCTGGCTCCGCCTTCACCGGTCCAACCCTGGCTCCGCCTTCACCAGTCCAACCCTGGCTCCGCCTTCGCCAGCCCAACCCTGGCTCCGCCTTCGCCAGCCCAACCCTGGCTCCGCCTTCACCAGTCCAACCCTGGCTCCGCCTTCACCAGTCCAACCCTGGCTCCGCCTTCACCAGTCCAACCCTGGCTCCGCCTTCACCAGTCCAACCCTGGCTCCGCCTTCACCAGTCCAACCCTGGCTCCGCCTTCACCCGCCTTCACCGGTCCAACCCTGGCTCCGCCTTCACCGGTCCAACCCTGGCTCTGCCTTCACCGGTCCAACCCTGTCTCCGCCTTCACCAGTCCAACCCTGGCTCCGCCTTCACCAGTCCAACCCTGGCTCCGCCTTCACCAGTCCAACCCTGGCTCCGCCTTCACCAGTCCAACCCTGGCTCCGCCTTCACCGGTCCAACCCTGGCTCCGCCTTCACCGGTCCAACCCTGGCTCCGCCTTCGCCAGCCCAACCCTGGCTCCGCCTTCGCCAGCCCAACCCTGGCTCCGCCTTCGCCAGCCCAACCCTGGCTCCGCCTTCGCCAGCCCAACCCTGGCTCCGCCTTCACCAGTCCAACCCTGGCTCTGCCTTCACCAGTCCAACCCTGGCTCCGCCTTCGCCAGCCCAACCCTGGCTCCGCCTTCGCCAGCCCAACCCTGGCTCCGCCTTCACCAGTCCAACCATGGCTCCGCCTTCACCAGTCCAACCCTGGCTCCGCGAAATCGTGAAACTAAAAATGTATTATTTACATTCGTATTGCCATTTTCTCAGCAGAGTGTACACAGGTGCATCGTCCTGCAGTGGCTTGCCGTGCAAATCTCTTAACCTATTCGACTCCTTATACAGGAAACTCTGGCAAATAGATTAATTCTGTGATTTAATATTTTCCTTGGCATTTGTACAGTTGTTAACATAAAGCTTTGGTTTTATAAATGAAAAGGCATTCTCCGTTTCCATTTACGAGTCACAGGGGCCAGAAAGAAAACCAATATCTCCCTTCCATCCTCGTTAGTGTAAATACATCGACCCGCTCTGACCTGTGGGGCAGAGTACATTTCCATAATGCAGTTAAGGTTTTTGCGTCTGCGGAATATAATGATGCAGTCCCTGATGCGTTCGTGGAATATTAATGCAAACTGCTGACCAGGAAGAATGTAAAACTGAATGAAACCATTTAATTCCATTACCTGTTCTAAGCCTGTCCTTTGCATTCTTCGAAGGGAGGTCCAATTCTAGGAAAGCATCTACTTTCAAAGTGAGCATCCGTGCTCGGTCCTGCATTCTCCTCCAGACAGATGTTAGTAGAAGCATCTCCTTGGCCTGGCTCATTTCTTGGCACGCATCTGTGCTGATCATTGTGGGTGCTGCAGATAGTTTATTGGCAATAGTTGCCTGTGCAAGTCCCTCTTTAATAGGTTAGAGGGTGCCTCTTTTCCAGTGCAGCATTAGAACCTCCTCTCGTGCCTTTCTTTCGTCTAGTGAGATCAGGTTTCAGCTCCCACAGTTGCAATAGGATTGTGCGCACACGTTCAGTTACGCAGGCACAACACCGTGCCCCAAGGCCTTCCCCTGCTATTCCTTCCATCAGCAGTGCCAAATTTGTAAAATAATAAGTACCAGGGCCCTGAGCAGGCGGCTCCTGCAGCTTGCATCACCCATTGCCCCAATCATCGCTGCCACATGGTACCACAACAACTACTAACCCTCCATCTCACCTGCAAGTGTGACAGTTCAGATTATTCCAGGGACCCAAAGCTAAAGGGATGGCTGGGGAGGCAGGTGTAGTAATTTTGAATGTATATTGTATTAATAAATAACAATCAATCTACTCATCTCTCATCTCTGCTCTTCTCTAAATTTGTTGAGCAGCGCCACCATGTGGCAGACTGTCATAAGTGCAGGTAAGTGCAGTGTTTACTTGCTGGTGCCGAGCACTGGACAACATCGGCTCAAATTAAGCACTGCTTCCATGGCACAGGGTAATCTCCCCTCTCCCTCTTTTTCTTAAGTCCTGGTTTGTGAGACTAGTCAAGTTAATTTCCCTACATGAGATAGTAAAATGGCTCCCTTCCCAGGGCATTCTATCCGAACCACAGTGAAATCACCGTGCCCATGACATTTCACATACTCCATTGTAAAACCATACCCAGACCACTCCAAAGTGGGCATCACAGAATTGTCTCCTCCAATTAACCATTATACAGCACCACAGTTAAAACCAAACTGGTGCCCTCCCTTGACGATTCGATATATAACATAGTCCAGCTCTACCTAGTTCTTTCCACTCCGATCTCAATAGAATGATTCTCCATAAGCCAAAGTCCACAAATACCACTGTAAGCTACTCTTCATGTATAGAAATAAAAGGGGAAAAACTGGTTGGATATTTTATTCATAGGTTTCCCTGGCACGATTACAAATGGTACAAAATGTACTGTGTAGGGTTTTTACCCTGCTGCCCATTAATTTGTGAGCCTTATCCAAAATTTTGCATGGATTGCACTTGGGGAAAATACCTGCTGAGTTTGTGTGCACATTTGATAATACTTTCTGCTAGACAGAACTGTTGTTGCTTCAGTGCCACCACATCACAAGAGGTTTATGCCAAATCTCATACTTTTGGTAGTGACCTAAATATTTGACTTTACAGGATACCACACCTCACCTTTTTGCAGTCCATTACTGTCCGAACGCCTTTTAGAGGAGCCCGCAGAAATTACTGGGCCCAACCGTGGTGGTTGAGGCCTTTTACTCACCAGTGGTTGCATCCTGGGAATGCTCACCAGTAGCAAACACATTTTGATGGACAGAGTGCCGAAACTTTTCAACTATAGATCCCCATTCAAGAGATCTGGGTTTAATCCATCATTCTTTTGCTCACTATGCCACCCTAGTTTGGACCCAGCCATATGCAAATCAGTCTTGACCCTACTCCTCATGGAAGCAGTCCTGCCCAAACTGCCAGGCCAGCTCCTCCCTAAACCGAAATAAAGATCCTGGGACCGGTTTCGGGATATCACCCCTCCTCAGAATCTAGTGGCACAGCAAGAAGGGGACCCACATCGGAGTATTCCCTTGGCCACTTAAGGTGAACATAAACACAACAAGGTGATGGGCAGAGTGCTGAAACTTTTCAACCACTCACCCCTGTAAAGAGATCTGGGTTTAATCCATATTTATCCAGTATTTGGGTGTCTTTCATAGATTCACATGCCTGAATCATTCCCCGTCGTCGAGACGGGAGCCTCCGGTATATAAAAAAGTAATGTCCTAAGACATACATAAAGAGAATAGGTCTAAGGGTCTCACCTTAGTAACCTATCTAGGTCCTTATGCAGGAAGGACCGAATAGAGTAGGCTCCAGGGTCCCACCTTGGTAGCCTATCTATGTCCTTTTGTAAAAAAGGACCAAAGTAAAAGGAACAACCAATCCGCTACTACCTCCCTCTAGAACCTTCCTGTGAGGAGCCTCAGTCTCTCAGATTTTCTACCGCACGTTGTGCTAGGGAGTCTCCACCTGAGTTCTCCTCAGGAATATCGAATTTTCATCTAACTTTACAGTTTTTTCGACTTTCTTGCTATGGCTGATAGCAAGAAGAGAGCACTTTTTCGACCCTGTGCCTCCTGTGGCAAACTGAGGCTTCACGTGGACGACGAACATGAGACATGCCTTTACTGTCTCTATCCTCACCACCAGTCCGTAGACTGCAGGATTTGCCGTAAATTCTCCCACAAGACCCAGAAAGACCGGGAAGGGAGACTTCTAATTTGGCTAAACAGGCTTAAGGACAAACCGGAAGGCGACCTGATTTCTGAAGGTGAGAGCATGTCTGGCGCCTCACAGTTTTCCCTGAAGAGGCCTAGGGCTTCCTCGCCTGGCCCCTCAGTCACCCCTCCGAAGAAGTCCAAGAGGTCTTCAGAGGGCAAGCCTACCGTGTCTAGCAAGGACCTTCCTGTCCCCAGGAAGCAACCACTGCTTACTATGACGACGGCGCAATCAGCGACCACCTCATCGCTAAAAACCGTCTCTACATCGACGACAGTATCGACGACTATGGCATCGTCGGCGTCCTCGTCGACGACACTAACTCACTCATCGTCGACAGGAAGACTGCTTTCATCCTCCGCTCCGTCGTTGACTAGGAGCACTCCGTCGACGACACGTCCGTCGACGAGGACGTCGACGACGACACCGTCGACGGTCACACCGTCGACGAAGCCGTCGACGAAGGGCACTCCGTCGACGAAGGGCACTCCGTCGACGACAGCGCCGACGACGAAGCAGTCGACAGCGGAAAAGCTAACAAAGACACCGTCAACGAGGGCGTCGTCGACGGACCCACGTCGACGAAGACCAAAATTCAACCACTGACTGAGAGCTCCTTAATGAAGCCATCGTCACAGGTATCGACGGCGACTAGTGCCTGGAAGGAGTCTGAGCTACTATCACATGCGATGGACGCCCAAACATCCCATGTTACCATCAAAATCACCAAAATACCGATTACACCGGAGATGACATCGCCTAGTAAGGTCCAGCAGCTGACGCCATCCTGCTTCTTACAGGACCAAGAACCGGAGGAGGAAATGTTTACCCAGGCCACTAGCCCCTCAGACCTGATTGTCAAGTGCCAAAGTACGGACGAAGAGCAGGAGGTTGAAGAACCTGTTCCTCCAGTTGTATCTACCCAAGTTCACACTCAGGTGACCCCAATGGTGTGCTTGCCAGCCTCCTTAGTTTCAGACTTGCGCTTCCTCATTCAGGACTACAAAGAGCGGTTTCCACAAAAAGCCACTCCTGTTGTTCCGCCAACTCCACAGCCAGCTGTGCCCGTTCCTGCGCAGGTGCCAAGACATAAGCCCCCTCCACTGGTTCTTCCTAGGACACAGGACCCAGCACAAGACCCCATCTCGTCCGAGGATGAGGGAAGGGAACATGAAGAAGGGGAGGTCCGAGACGACGATACGGACGTGGATGCAGACCAAGACTACGTCACTCACTCTCCAGCCTCTCCGGAGTAACCATGGGCAGAAAATCCGTTTCGCTCGCGGATTTTGCGGATTTTCGGTAAATTCGCAATCCGCGAGATTCGCGAATCTCCCACAAAATCCGCGAGCAGCGGATTTTGCTCGCACTGTTCGCACTGTTCGCGTGAGTTCGCGCCCCGCGAATAAGTGCAAAATTGCAGAAATACGATCTTAGCAAAACTGAAAGTAACTACTTACCAGGTTCAAAAGTTCAGGCTCATCATTAGTAGCCATTTCCTGTAGTGCTTCCTGAGGGGCCCCTCCAGAGTTCAGTTGCCAGTTGAAACTATTATGTGACCCTGCTCTGAACCTCAGAATAGTTACACATATGCCACAAAGGTCCTGAATTACAGCTAAGGGAGACAAGCAGGAGCCAGGCTGGAAGTTCAAATCCATTAATCAGCCCCTAATGCATTATTGTCAGTTGGGGCAGGGCAGGTGTTGTAACTAATTTTGCAACAATGAAAGCACTTAGCAAGTGCAAAAGATCACTAATCAGGAAGCACTAAGGAAGCAGGTGCCAGCTAAAAAAATATTCTGTGACACATTAATCAGCCCCAAATTAATTCAGGTCACTTGAGGCAGGGAAGGTGTGCTTGCGTTGCCACAATAATGTACACTGACTGGACAACCAGAGGGTGCTGTGATGAAACAGAGGGTGGCATGGGTGGGCCAGAGGGTGGCATGAGTAGTCAGAGAGTGGCAGTGGTGACAGAGAGTGGCAGTGATGAAGAAGAGTGTCCCAAACAGGCTGGACACGTAGAAACAACAAGTTCGCAAAACTTGCGACCCGACAGGTAAGTTCGCAATTTGCGACATTGTAAAAAACCCTCGCGAACTGGCAGAAACCCGCGCAAACACAAAAACAAAAATCCGCAAATTCCCGAGAATTCGCGGATTTTGCGGATTGCGAGTTCGCAAATCCGCAAAATTCGCGAACGCGAGATTCGCAAAATTCGCCCATGCTTACTCCGGAGCCACAATCCTCTGAGTCCCCGCCAGCAGATATTGGAGGTTTCCATAACCTCATGGAAAGGGCAGCCAAAAGGTTCCATATGTCCATGGAAACTCAGGAAACTGACTGTTTCCTTTATGATTTTAAGGAACCAATGAAGAAAACTACAAGATCGATCCCGATCATTGATTATCTACTAAAACAGGGCAAACAGCTCATGCAGTCTCCAGCTTCCCTGCAGGTATTTGTACCCAGACTGGACAAAAAATATAGAGCTACGTCGTCGGCTCCACCATGCCTTACGGGTCACCCCAAGGCGGACTCTGTGGTCACCCAGGTGGCGCAGAAGAACTCGCGCAACCCTGCATCACCTTTATCAACTCCACCAGATAAAGAAGGCAGGAAGTTGGATGCAGTTGGGAAACGTTTTTCCACTACCTCTGCGACGACGGTGAAGATCGCCAATTCCATTGCCCTTCTCGGACGTTACAACCGTCAACTCTGGGCGGACATCGCGCCCTACCTTGCTGACCTTCCAGAAGATCTAAAAGCGGAAGCACACTCGCTCCTCCTTGAGGGCCAAACTTCGGCATCAGAACTGATCGACTGTGCCATTGACGTGGCCATGACTGGCTTCAGACAGCTGGCAGGCGCCGCTGTCCTAAGACGCCAAGGCTGGCTTAAGGCCACCTCTTTCAGGCAGGAGGTCCAAACCAAAATTCTTGATATGCCTTATGATGGTGATCATCTTTTCGGCGAGAAGATTGACGAAGCACTCACCGCAATCAAGAAGGACACCGACACAGCCAGAGCCTTAGGCACTCTGCAATCTCGCAATCAGTCCTTTCGTACCAACAGGGGAAGAGGACAATCCTCCTATAGAGGCTCTTATCAAAATAAGTCCTCTTACTCATACTCACAGGGCAAGACGCAGTTTCAACAGCGCCAAAACCAGTCTGGACGTCAGTCCTCCTTCAACAAATCGTCCTACAGAGGAAAGGGACAGAAGAGACCCGCAGGCAATCGCCAATGACTCTACCAATTGGCCAGCCCCTCCACCATCAAATTTTTTACGACTTGGAGGAAAACTTTCTTTTTACATTCAAAATTGGCGGCAAATAACAATGGACCGGTGGGTTCTACAACTTCTCCAATTCGGCCACTCTCTGGAATTCCTTTCAAATCCCCCACAGACACCACCCGTCAAGCGCCCTCACAGACACCTACGGCTGCTTCTCCAAGAACTAGCTTCCATGCTTCAGAAGGGCGCAATAGAAAAAGTCCCACACGCCCAGAAGGGGGAGGGATTCTATTCCCACTTCTTCCTAATCCACAAAAAGGGGAAGAAATGGCGACCGATCCTCGACTTGAGAGCTCTCAATGTGTTTTTAAAGAAACAGTCGTTCCGGATGGTCACGCTACAAGAGATCCTGGGACTTCTGGAAAAAGGCGACTATATGACATCACTAGACCTACAGGACGCCTATTACCACATCCCTATCCTCAAGGGACACAGGAAGTTCCTAAGGTTTGCAGTCGCAGGGGTACACTACCAATTCCGCGTCCTCCCCTTCGGCCTCAAATCTGCTCCACGGATCTTTACGAAATGCCTTTCTCCTGTCGCAGCCTTTCTTCGCCAGCAGGGACACCAGGTTTTCCCTTACCTGGACGACTGGCTGGTAAAGGCTCCGTCGAGAGAAGCCGCAGCCGCATCTTCCAGCGCCTGTCTGCATCTTTTCCGCCGCCTAGGCTTGACCCTCAACAAGGAAAAGTCATCTCTAACACCAACCCAAGTCATCACTTTTCTTGGAGCGACCCTGGACACGGAATGCACAAAAGCCTTTCCATCACAGGAGAGAAAATCGAAACTCATCTCCTTGGCCAGGTCAGTGGCATCCAAAAAGACTCTGACCGTCCGTATCTTCAAGTCGCTCCTCGGCATGATGTCGTCTTGCATCCTGCTCATCCCGCACTGCCGCCTAAAAATGCGCCCCCTGCAGGAAGAACTGTCAAAACAGTGGACACAAGCTGCGGGATCTTTCGAGGACCGCATACGAGTCACCCAACCTATGATCAACAATCTACAATGGTGGAGATCAGCCAAACACCTGTCGCATGGGCTGCCGTTCCTGCTTCCGGCGCAACCACATATCATCACCACGGACGCATCCTTGGAGGGCTGGGGTGCAGTCCTGCAAGAACTACAGACCAACGGAAAATGGACGCCACAGGAATCCAAACTCCACATCAACATTCTGGAGCTACGGGCAGTCTTCCTGGCGCTCCAATCGTTCCTCCCGCGCATCCGAAACTCCCCAGTGCTAGTCAGGACGGACAACACCACGACGATGCACTACCTGCACAAACAGGGAGGGACGCGCTCTCTCTCTCTCTCTCTCTCTCGAATCTCAGAGAGTTTGGAACTGGCTTCTACAACATGGCATCACACTCAAAGCCGAATACGTTCCGGGCAAAGACAACGTCCTGGCGGACGCCCTGAGCAGAGAACAATCCCTATCCCACGAATGGGAGTTAGACGCGGGTGCAATGGACTACATCTTCGCGAAGTGGGGAACGCCACAGATAGACCTCTTCACCACCAGGGAGAACGCCAAATGCCCAAGCTTCGCAAGCAGGCTTCCCCAACCAGGAACACTAGGGAATGCATTTTCCATAGCTTGGCAGAACGTGTTTGCTTACGCCTTTCCGCCATTCCCACTGATACCCAGGGTAATCAGGAAAATGAAATCGGAGCCCTGCACCCTGATCCTCATCGCCCCATCCTGGCCGAGGCAGCACTGGTACACGGAGCTCCATCGTCTATCGGTCCATCCACCTCTTCGCCTACACAGTCACCCGACCCTGCTCACGATGTCTCACGGGCAGGTTCTCCACCCGAACCTGGGCCCTCTGAAATTGTCAGCCTGGCTCCTGAATACCACGAGTTCAGTCATCTGAACATACCACAAGAGTGCAAAGATGTCCTGGCCAACGCTAGAGCTGACAGCACAAAAAAGACTTATACTCTCAAATGGAAACGCTTCTGCGTCTGGTGTGAGAAGGAAGGTCTACATCCTTTCCATGTCACCCCCCAACAACTCCTGCCATACCTCCTACACCTGGCGCACTCAGGACTTGCCCATGCGTCCATCAAGGTCCACCTGGCAGCAATTTCTAGGTTCACTCGAACGCCTAGGGGCCCTTCCCTGTGGGCGGACAGGCTCATCAAACAATTCCTAAAGGGCCTTTATAGGTCCTTCCCTAGGCCAAAACCTGTCCCTCCAACATGGCAACTCAACGTAGTTCTTCACCAGTTGATGAAGCATCCCTTTGAGCCTATCCACAAATCGGATATCAAATTCCTGTCATGGAAGACAGCCCTCCTACTGGCGCTAACCTCGGCCAGAAGGGTAGGCGAATTGCAAGCCCTCTCCATCCAGGACCCTTTCTTACAATTCAAAGAGGACAGAGTCATCCTGCGTACCAACCCACGATTCATACCCAAAGTCCCATCGGACTTCCATTTAAATGAGCCTGTGGTTCTTAAATCGTTCTTTCCGAACCCATCTACTTCGGCTGAGAAATCATTGCACTCTTTAGACCTTCAGAGATGCCTCAAATTCTATCTGGACAGAACCAGACAATTCAGGAAGTCATCCCAACTCTTTGTTGCATTCAGCAGACCTAGGAAGGGCATGCCTCTAACAAAACAAAGTATATCCAGATGGATCTCTTCAGCTATAACTCTCTGCCACGAGAAGGCAGGGCGACCTCTGGACTCACGGGCCAAAGCCCACTCCACCAGAGCCATGTCTACATCTGCGGCACTGTTTGCTGGAGTGCCACTCCTGGACATCTGTAGAGCGGCGACCTGGAAGTCCCCGCATACCTTCACCAGGCACTACTGCTTGGATGCTGAGCTGACGAAAGACGCAGCAGTGGGCAGAGCGGTGCTTCGCCACCTATTCCAGTGAGGTGAGCCCTCTTACTTCCCACCATCCTGGACTGGTATGCACATTTCTTTATTACTGGATTCTGCATAACATTGTATGCTGTTGCTTTTACAGTCACAAATGTTCCTTATTTGCAGGCGTATATTTTCTGTATCATCACAGAATGTGCATATTGTATTGCTTGCTACTCTGATTCAGGCATGTGAATCTATGAAAGACACCCAAATACTGGATAAGAAATGCGTTACTTACCTGTAACTGCAGTTATCCAGTATTAGTGTCTTTCATAGATTCACATGCACCCTCCCGCCTCCCCTGGAAGACTCACCTCTCTCTAACAGTTTTACACCTAACCAACTTGGTGCGTACGAAAATCTGAGAGACTGAGGCTCCTCACAGGAAGGTTCTAGAGGGAGGTAGTAGCTGATTGGTTGTTCCTTTTACTTTGGTCCTTTTTTACAAAAGGACATAGATAGGCTACCAAGGTGGGACCCTGGAGCCTACTCTATTCGGTCCTTCCTGCATAAGGACCTAGATAGGTTACTAAGATGAGACCCTTAGACCTATTCTCTTTATGTATGTCTTAGGACATTACTTTTTTATATACCGGAGGCTCCCGTCTCGACGACGGGGAATGATTCAGGCATGTGAATCTATGAAAGACACTAATACTGGATAACTGCAGTTACAGGTAAGTAACGCATTTCTTCTTTGGCTTACTGTGCCACCCCAGATTGGACCCAGCCATATGCAAATCAATCTTGACCCTGCTCCTCATGGAAACAGTCCAAAGGCCAGGTCCTCCCTGGACTGGAAGCAAACATCATGGGACCAGTTTCAGAGTATCACCCCTCGTCAGCCAGGCTAGCTTGAATCCAGTGGCACAGCGTTCAAGGGGGGTGAATGTTTGAAAATATTCAGCATTCAGTCCATTCTTTTGTGTTGCTATAGATGCCCTAAGTGGGAAGGGTATTCCAAGACGTGGGTCCCGTGCTCACTGTGCCACTGGGTTCAAGCTAGCATGACTAATGAGGGGTGTTCCCCCGAAACCGTTCCCATGGTGCTTGTTTTCCGATCCAGGGGGGCCTGGCCTGGCTGTTTGGGCTGGACTGTTCTAGAGGAAGCAGGGTCAAGACTGATTTGCATATGGCTGGATCCAAACTGGGGAGGCATGGTGAGCAAAAAACAATGGCTTTAACCCCGATCTCTGACTGGAGGTGAATGTTTTATAAGGTTCAGCATTCCGTCCATCATCTTTTTGTGTTGCTATACATGTTCACTATTAGCCTTACTTAAGAGTCCACTCCAACTCTTAGGAAATAGCCAATTGTGTCTTTGGTTTTTCCATTACCTATAGCAGCAAGTCCCTCATGCCCTCTGAATGCATGTATCAAGTCGTACACGCTCCAGCAGACAGAAAGCGTTCAGTGTCTCAGTGTATGCCCCAACAGTGGGCACCCAGAATTATCCAGTCCTGCTTGGTCAAGTCAGACTGCACGTGGGAGGAGCAACAGCACCCAATAGACGTGAGGTACCTGTGTGCTTGTGCAGCCAGATCCAGCTGTTATCGGAGGTGCTTTAGTGCTTCCTCCTCAAAGATAAGTTCAGCACTCCCCACTGGGGGATGGCAGGATTGATCCTGAATCCTGTTCTGATCCCAGTGAGGTTGTTTAACTTAAAGCATCCTCAGTCCACAGGGCAGGTTTGAGGTGCAATTTGTCAAAGCTTGATTCTGAACATCGCACTTCAGTTCATGGGTGGCTACCCGAACTCCACAAGTTAACTAGTACTGCCAGCCCCGTCTGGCATACAGGGCTGCAGTGGTACTTGCACACAAGTCACCAGTCCATCCTTCACGGCAGTCCACACCACAAAGCCCCCTACTGACATACAGGGTCACCACTAGGCCTGGCAACAGTCTCTACACTGCTTGGCAGTGTTCACTTATGCAACAGCCCCTTCTGGCATACAGGGCTGCATAAACGGTGGGCAGCTTCACGCTCCCCACGTGGTACTTCACTCACTTCCAACTTGATGGTGGCCATCTCCTGACCTACATGGGTCAGCTACCTGATTCTACACATGGACAATGGCCCACTTAGTGCAGCAGCCATCTCCTCACACCTCGCACTGGCAATCCTCCCAACAGGGCTTCCCACAAGACCTCGCTGCCTCCAACTCCTCTTCCTCACTGGGAACACTGGTCCTTGCAAGGAGGCAGGTGCTGGTGCTCCAGAGCAGGTGGTCTTGGTTTCCCTGGATGATGTCTCTTCACATAGCAGGTAGACTAACTGGCCTTGGCACCCCAGTCCTGGTCACAAGCAGAAGTCTTGCAGAGCTTCCCCTCCTCACATAGCCTGTCTTGCTGTTTGGCCGATGACAGATTTTGTGGGACTCAACTTCCCCTTCTTATAGTCCATTTCCATACACCAAATGTAATTTAGGGTCTGGGTCTTTGAAGTTTTCTGTTGGCGTTGTGATGCTTTTGAAATATACACTTTTCTTCTCTCTCTTCCTCTTGAAAGGCTGTCTGTCAAGTCAGAAGCCATTCGAAAGTTGATAGTCCCATAACACAGTCCTTGGGGTGTGACTAGAACGCACACCTTCATGTGAGCAACAGTGATATCTGCATTAAAAGTTTAATGTTGGACTCCAGGCCCACTCTTCATGATTCTCTTAGCCACAACTCCTTCCTGAGAATTGTCAAGGCCACTTCTTGTGATTTCTCACTGAATGAAAGAGCACAGTTTAAAGTGTAATAGGTGTAGTCTCTCTATCCCTTCTCCAGTATGCTCCACCCAGCTCACAGGAATACAGCAATACACATATTGGTCTAGGGGGATTCCTCTACTCCACATGACTTCACTAGGCGGGCCTAGGCATCCCAAAATGAAAACTGCTGTCCTCCATGTAAAGTACCATCACAGGCACACTTTTACTTGGTGTATGTACACAGGGCACACACTGTTCAGTACTGTTACCACCATGTATTGTGCTACCCCAGGCACACACAAATTTAGCACACACAATCACTATGTGCTCTATTCTGTACTGTATCCTTTCTGTAATGTGTCATGGTGTGCTACATGCAAACACACCCACTGCTAGTTCACACATTCCCCATGCGTGCACTGCACAACACTTTACTCTGCATGTATCATACTTTTTGCAAGCCCACATACACACCACACATGCTTTAATTGAGCACACACTGCAGAACACTACATCTCTCATGTCACATAATCCTCTCTGGTCTACATACTCCCATTGTGTGCACTCACCATGCATGCACTGAACAGCACTTCTGTATCCCTGTACTGGACCATTCCCAGGCAAACATTCATCCAGCTAAGAGTGACCACTCCTGTGCTGCTCAGCGCACTAAATACAGCTGATGTAGGTCAAGGGTGAGTTGAGCACACAGCAGCGCATCTATGAAAAGGTAAGTAAGCCTGAAGGCCTTACTCCATTGCCACAGGTTAAAAAGAACCTGTTTACTTCTACTGATTACTACACAGTATGCTGCCACCACCGCGCTCATACTGCTTAATTCTTGGTGAAAGCAGTCGCCTTCCACCACTATGAGGGTCGCTCTTTGGTCACCTCTGATCCAACAAGACTGCAATCTTTGAAACAGGCCAATATCATGCTGCACACACATAATCCATGTTTGCCAATGACAAAAAAAAAATCAACATTAAAAATCAAGACATCATAACAGTTGGGCACGTAGGGCAGGTGTACATGTCCATACCTATGCAGAGGCCATCTCCTTCCTAACAATTACACTTTAACCAAGGCATCTCAGTGCAGTCCTACTACAAATGGGCCTGATGCCTTAGCATATATACACACTGGAAATATTTTCAAGAAGGAACCAACTTGAGATAACTCATTGCCAGGATTAGCAGGGTTGTACATTTAGCATATGTGATTATGCAGTATAAAGCAGGCAACAATACCCTAAACAAGAGTGGAATGATCCTAAAAGGGACCAGGGTTCATGACACTAAATATAATAAAATAGAAAAAAATTGTTGTCCTCAATGGAGAATTACCATTTGAGACCAATAATAATAATGTTAACACAGCCTTTATGCAGGCCTCCAGTCCCTAATCTGGAAACACTATGGGAAGCAGCACCTCCAGTGGATAGAACATGTTTCTAGACTTTTCTTTCCATGGCTCACATACAAGTGTGGGATATAAACAAAGTTCTTACTTTCTCCTGAATGTGTTTAGAATTTTGAGAGGCAGTTGTATCTGTGCCTTGACTGAGTGATGAGAAAAATCGCATTCATCCAATCTGTCTCACCTAATTTTAGGCAGCTGTAAGATATCAACATGCAAAGCATGAATAATGTGCCTGAGGGAAGGTAGGCCCTTGAGGATTAAGAACTCCTTGGCAGTAGACAAATGTAAACAAAACCCCTTGAGGCAAAGGAAGTCAATACAATTCTGTTAACCAATTACTAACCAAGTTTTACCTTCTAAGACCCAAGAGTTAGCTGGGCATAACATTTTGACTAACCTGCAGCTTTTTTAGTAGGACATTATGTGAGATCAGTGTGCAAGCAACTGCTGTAGTCCTGATGTGAAGTAGTAGTCTTTTGGCAACTGACCCGCATCCTCGAAGAGAACAACACCCTCGACTCGTCCCAATCCGGATTCCGCAGCAACCATAGCACCAAACCGCCTTCATTGCAGCCACGGATGACATCAGGACCCTGCTAGACAACGGCAAAACCGCAGCCCTCATCCTCCTAGACCTCTCTGCCGCCTTTGACACAGTCTGCCACCACACCCTACGCACACGCCTCCTCGACACAGGGATCCTCACTGGCAGAACCCAGAGAGTCCGCCTCCCTCCATTCTGATCCAAAGCCACCAAGATCACCTGCGACGTACCCCAAATATCATCCCTCAGTCCGACCCTTTTCAAAGTCTACTTATCACCGCTCGCCAACATCGTCCGATTGCACGACCTCACCATCATCTCATATGCTCACGACAGCCAGCTGATCCTCTCCCTCACCAAGGACCCCTCCACCGCCAAGACCAACTTCCATGAAGTAATGAAGGCCGTCGCCGAATGGATGAAGAACAGCCACCTGAAGCTGAACTCTGACAAGACGGAGGTCCTCATCCTCGGCTCCCCCTTGGAGGACTCCTGGTGGGCAGCCTCACTAGAAGCTGCACCGACACTGCCGACCACGCACGTAACCTGGGGTTCATCCTGGAGTCCTCTCTGTCAATGACCCAGCAGGTCAACGCTGTCTCCTCCTCCTGCTTGAACACCCTCTGCATGCTTCGCAAGATCTACAGATGGATCTCCACCGAAATCAGATGGACGGTCACCCAGGCCCTTGTCACCAGCAGGCTAGACTACGGCAACGGCCTCTAAGCGGGAATCACGGGCAAACTCCAGAAAATACTTCAACGCATCTAGAACGCCTTCGCACGCCTCGTCTCAACATCCACAGCCTCATCCCTGCCCATTTGAGAGACCTGCCCTGGCGCCCGTCAACAAGAGGATCACCTTCCAACTCCTCACCCACACTCACAAAGCACTCCATGACGTCGTACCAACATACCTCAACAAATAACTTACCTTCTACACTCACAACCGCCAGCTCGCTCAGCTCACCTTTCCCTCGCCACCGTCCCACACATCCACCAAACTACCCCCGGCACAGATCTTTCTCCCACCTCGCCGTCAAGACATGGAACACCCTCCCCATCCATCTGTGACAGACCCAGGACCTGCTGACATGCCGGAGACTTCTCAAGACCTGGCTGTACGCGCAGTAGCAGTTTCCCTCCACCCCTTAGCGCCTTCAGACCCTCGCAGGTGAGTAGTGCGCTCTACGAATGTTTGATTGATTGATAAGCCACCAAAGCAAGTTAGGAGAATTATCCTTTTGGTCCTAAGAGCGAAAAGGCAAGTATTGATCTGTGGCTCGAGAGTTAGGCTGCAATCAAAGATGTAACCTAAATTTATCAGTCAGGTTGAGTAGTATTGAAGCTCATCAATTCAGCTACTGCATCCATTCATTATTGAAAGGATTCCAATCAACCACTAACCAAGTAATCAGCTGGGTAGCATTTGCACAGCCATAAAAAGCATTGGCAAAGAAATAAGTCTCGCCATTTAGACCTATTGCTTGTCGATGTTGTACAGTATTGGGCAAAATAAAAATGGACAAAAGCATCATACAGCCACTGGTTACATAATTTAGGAGACTTCCATATGTCCTCATGCATGCATGCCTAGGAAAAGTCAGTCACGTTTTATTTATCAATCTGGGATGGATCCGTAAATTAAAAAAATATATAATTAAGTAGTACGAATCACTTTTTTATAGTGATGGTGAAGGGGCCATTTGCTCTCTGGCTTTCCCAAAAAGTGTGTGTACATATATTCAAGATCTGTTGCATAGTGCACACATCATTGAACGGCAGAGACCCAGATACATGACAGAAAAATGTATTCCATATCAGCCAAGCAGACCTTTGCGGTCCAGGGTGAAATCTTTTCTCACTATGCCCCGCATTCGAAAAACACGCTCCAGAGGGAACCTTTTCTCTTAACTGGCCCTTTTATATTGGAATCAGCTACCTTCCCATCTACAGAAGTGCACGGACCACTTTCATTTTAGAAAACATCTGAAAACTGTGTTTTTCCGATACTAATGCTGCTTGGCTATGGTGCACTGAAGCACTGAGATGCACCTTCCAGGGTGATTCATGCACATTATAAATTCTATGAACATATCATACTAACATATGTATGTGTATATATATATATATATATATATATATATATATATATATATATATCTCCATGTGACTGGGACAGCAGTCCAGGAACAGGTGTAGGAAGTGACGGGTGTTGGAAGTGACGGGAGAGGGTGATCAAATTAAAAAGAAAAAAATTGGTGGGGAAGTGAAAAGCAGCAGACATGAAAGTCCAGGTCAGGGGTGGGTGAGAAGCTCTTGAAAGGTAGAGTAACATGAAGGATCAGGGAAGAAGCCCACAAGGGAGAGCGAGCAATACAGAGCACAAGAAAGATGTACAGAATGAGAGAGAGCAGGAAAACATATGCATCCTTATGAAGTGCTTAACCAAAGAAAAAAGTAGTTCCTTAAAAGTGAGCAGTAGAAAGGTACAAGGTAGCCAATCAAAAGGATAGTAAAAAGGTTGTGCTCTAGGTAAAGGCCAACTGCAAGAAATGAAGCCAAGTCTTGAAGAAGCAAGTACATGAATGAATGAATGAATGAATACAATTTTACATTGCACAACTTAACCCAAAGGGCATCAAGGCGCCTAAAAGATGGTACAGTATGTAATATGAGCCGACACCAGATTACAGATAAGCCTCTGCAAAGAGCCATGTTTTCAATGCTTTCCGGAAGAGCGGGGCGGATGGTTTCCCTTTTAATTCCGGGGAGAGAGAGTTCCACAGCCTAGGGGCGAGAGAGGAAAAAGCTCTCCCTCCCCACCTGGTTCTAAGAACCCGGGGGACAGACAGAAGATTTTTGTTAGAGGAGCGAAGTGTTCTACTTGGAGAATAGGAGAAAAGAAGAGATCTTATGCCTTCTGAGCTTGCTCCATACAAGGCCCCATAGACCAGGCAAAGGATCTTGAAAGAGATCCTAGCCTGGATCGGTAGCCAGTGCAAGTTTTCCTGGCTAGCGTGGCAGAGGAGAAGCTAGGGGCATCGAGAACAAATCTGGCCGCCGCATTTTGTACAGTCTGCAAGCGCTGAATGAGCTTCTTATTGATGCCTAAGTAGAGTGCATTACAATAATCTAGTCTCGAAGAGACCAGAGCCACCACGATATGTTTTCAAGCTTCTGGAGAAAGATATTGTGCTATCTTTCTCAGAATCCTAATGACACCGCAGCACGTAGCAACAGTCCTGTTGACCTGGCTGTCCAAAGAGAGATTGGTGTCTATCAACACACCCAAATTCCGGGCGGATTGAGAGGGCAGGGGGCACATTCCGAGTGACGGAGGCCACCAAACGCTTGACCCAATGTCCTGATCTCCACCGAAGATGAGAACCTCGGTTTTCTCACCATTTAACTTCAATGAAATAAGAATCATCCACTGTGAAACTGACTCCATACAGTTCCTGAAGTTAAGAGCGGAGGTATTCACCGAGTAGGAAAGGGAAACCATGATTTGGGTGTCTTCAGCATATGACAACCCCTCCAACCCGAAAGATCTTACTAACCTGGCAAGTGGGGAGACCTAGATGTTGAAAAGAGTGGGGCTCAAGGCCAATCCCTGAGGGACCCCACACTGCACAGGTTTAGCGGGGGATAGAAACTCTCCTAGCTTGACTTTCAGTTCTCTCTGATTAAGAAAGGAGGTCAGGAGACTCAGTGCTAAGCCCTCCACCCCCATCTCCCTGAACCGTGCCACCAGGACTGAGGAGGACAGGGTGTCGAAGGCCGCTGTCAGATCGAGCAGGACCCGGAGGGTGGTCTGGTCCCTGTCGACCTTCGAGTGGATGTTATTGGTGACCACCGTGAAGGCAGACTCAGTGCTATGGGCCCTTCGAAAACCCTGTTGAGATGGATCCATCAGGCATCAAGAAAGGCAGACAGATGTTGATTAAGATGGAACTCAAGCATTTTTGCTGGGGCAGGCAGCAGGGATATCGGACGGAAGTTCTTTAGTATCTCAGGGTCCAGTGTAGGCTTTTCCAACCGAGGTTTAACCACCGCCAGTTTCCAGGAGGATGGAAAAATTCCTTAAGTGATTGCCAAATTCAAAACCTTTAGCAAAGGAGGCAGCAAGACCTCCCGGAAGTCCTTGAGGATCTTAAGGGGACAGGGATCTAGAGGGGATCCAGATTTTGTTTTGTCCAGCAGTAAATCCAGCTGCTGAAGGGTGAGAAGAGGAAAATTGAGGAGGCTACTATGGGGTTCCTTTGCCCGACATTCTATGAGGGGCGGAACAGGGAGGGATAGAGGACCCAGTTCACATTTAAGAGACTCAAGAGAGGTATAAATATTCACAATTTTCGTGTGGAAGAAGATCGAAATCTTGTCACACATCTCTTGAGAACCCACAATGGGGTTCGGCGTTTGTAAGGTGCAAAGGGAGTCTACAATCTTAAAAAGTTTCCTATGGGAATTAAGGGAGGCAGTCAGGTTAAAAAAAATAGACCTTCTTTTCCTCTATTACCTTTGCTTTATACTACCTAAGGAGGCGTTTATGACTTTGCTTCTCCTTAGGATCTAAGATAGTGCGCCAAAGCCTCTCCTGTTTCCTGCATCCTTGCCTTAGCACCCTGAGTGACTCAGAAAACCAGGGAGCTGAGGGTCTCTTTCTGGCAACGTAACGCTGTTTAACGGGGGCCAAAGAGTCAACTGCTCTTGCAATAGAATTGCGTGACATAGAATAGAAATGAGTGTCTATAAAGCCAACTCCTGGTAAGCAATGAGCGGACGGCAAATGCACTTTAAGTTCTTGGTAAACCCACAGTAGATCTTTCGCACAACCTAACACAATAAAAACAAAAGTTTGAATCGGCGATACTAGGGGTTTCACATAGGTCGACAAAGGTGTGAGTGTAGAGATATGTGGTATATAATGCCCTTATTCTTGTTGGAATGTATTGAGGCCCAGTGAAATTGAGTGTGTTCATTCAGCAAGATACTTCTCTCATATTCCCATTTCACCTACCCACTGGATTAAGATGGAATGAGCAACGGTGTCGAGAGGTCCAAAAGGACCATGATTGACACCACAACTGTGCCCAATGTGGTTTGTAAATCATGCACTGCTGCTTTTAGGGTATGTTCATTTCCATGGTTGAATTTGAGGCTGGGCTTAGGAGCTTGTAGTAATTTCTGTAATGTAGGTAGCTGGAAATTCACTGCACTGTTGCAATTTAGTAGCACGTAGGAGTGAGATGGACTAATAGAAATTACCATTAGATAGTCATTGAATTAGCAAGGGGTAACTCTTGCTCCCCCCTCCAAGTCTTTGGTACGATCACTCTTCTGAGGGGCTAATCACATAAACCAGTCAATTTAGGTGCACTAATTTCAAGCACTTTGGTGGATCCAGGTGAGTGGCAGTCTTTATTCCAGGTAATTAGAACTCCATAAACTGTTCAGATATAGGTCCAACATTTGTGAGTCTGGATGTTGAACAAGACAGCAGATCAGAATTCCATTTAATCCAGGAGAACCTTGTAAAAAACCTTGTAAAAAAGTGGATAGATCTAACGGTAATATTTGATGGACAGTATAGGTGAACGTGCTCTAGTATTAGTGAGGTCAGGTACTTTGCAGACATTACAAAGGAGAACCAACTCAATTAAAATACCAAGCTTCATTAGTGGTCTTGTGGTGCATAACCTTTGTTTTTTCTAGTGGGAGGAATGCCATCAATTGCTCCTGTGATCCACTAGTGACAGCAAGTGGAACTAAGGACCTTATAAAGGGTTTTGCAGTGCAGGAGGAACGTAGTGGAGGCTCCGAGGGTTTGGTAGGCTGGTAGGACAGCTGGTTTACTGTCTTTGTCAGCGGAAACCCATGACCTGGAAGTCTGTCTGCAACAGGACTGCTGGGTTGCGATGATGGTCATGCTGCATTATTGAGGGCTGGATGACCATGTCTTAATTCCTGTGCCTGTAATGCGAGGCATGGAAGAAAGGGGCAGGAAAAAAGTTAGATGTCCGTCAAGTGCCGGGATACATCTCCCTGCTCATATAGGCCACGTAGATTGTGTTCAGAAAAAAGCTAACTCCCACTTGTTTTTTTATAAGGAAAAAAAGTGTGTTGACTGGCCATTTTTAACCTGGTGCCTTTTTGGCAGTCTTCCCTGTTGTGAAGGGAGTTGCCATGGAAGGAACCACCCTTTGTAGATGTGGGATTCCTGCCAGACAATTTGGGGGGTCTCTAAACTTGGTGGGTTGCCTCCACCAAGTTGGCAGAAGTCAATGACCACCACCAAGGGCTAAAGGAAGCCCTTCATCTTATAACGTATGAATTGTTGATGAATGAGTTGCTTTGCTTGATTTTTTTTAAAACATTTTTTAACCACATTAATTCAATGCAAATGTTTAGGCATTGTGCAGAAGAGATCTTACCAAATTTTCAATTTTTCGCAAATAATTGTCTATCAACACATAAAGGAGTGTAAAAGCAAGATCATAGCAAGCTTCCATGGCCCTAGAGAGGCAACAGGAGGCTGCTAGGCAGATACTGCTACCAAAAAGATGCACACTGGTTAGCCAAAAAGATGCACACTGGTTAGCCAAAGTTACTAAAGGCAAAGGAAACTAGTGCATGTCCTCTTCTGAAACATAATAAACAATCCAAACCAATCTGGGAAGCTTAGAGAGCTCTTCCATAAAAGTTATCAGAGTTTAATTTTAAAATATTGAGTTCAACCAGGAATTCGATGGAATACACCACCGGTTTTCTCAACTTAAACAATTTAACTTTTTCCACTGGGCCTTTTAGCCGCTTTATGTCTTTAGTTTATTAAAGTAGACCGACTATGGCACCTACTCTCCCTGCGCACCAGATCCCTATGCTAACCCTTCTATCTGTGTCTGATCTATGTACGGGCATGTGTAACCAGTATTGAAAATAAAATAATGAAGTGTGTGTTTGTCGTCCTTAGCAGGGTCTCGGATTGGTCACGACTTCGGTTCCCATTATCCCCCAGCCAACACAGCAGCATTACCAAGAGCCTACAGTGACTTTACCAGCAGTGCCCCCACCTGCAGTTACTTCCATGCAGTATGGTCAGCCTCAATCTCTCTTGAACAGCCAGGTGAGGACATGACTTTCAAGTAACATTTTCTAACTTACTTTCTAACCTATTGAAACTCAACAATAGTAGAATTTGATATTTCTGACGATTTTGCATTTGGTTAGGCTTACCTGAATTGTCGAAACATCTCTGATTTTCAAACCATCTATTATTGTGTACTATACCATTGAGCAACTCGCAAGACAAAGCGAAGCCATTTTGCCCTATTACCAACAGGGACGGTAGAGGCAAATCTCATTACAGAAAGTCTTTTTACAACCTACTAGATGTTTGCTATTGGTTATGTTGTACTCCTACCTATTTGCTAGAAATACTTCAATATTGTCACAGCAAAGTCCTGACAGGCCGTATAATTCACCAGGCAATTTATCAGTGCGGTTGAGGCCCTTGGAGGTCAGCTTTGAAAGCCTAGGGTTGAAGGACTGGGTTTTTCTAAGACCCAGCGGTGCCAGGGGACAACACCTGAAACCTTCGTGGGTTACCTGTTCCGGCGTACAAATGACAGAGACACGGGACACTTCCTTCAGCGTCAAAGATCAAGGTTTATTTACTGCAGGGAACACAGAAGTCACAAGAAGTACAACGTATGTAGGTTCTAGGAGACTGCTTCAAATTGCATCTGTGGATCGCTTCTTTTATACAGTTTTTCGTCATAGAACAACATGGCAAACAAAAGGTTACAACCCAGTTCCCACAGTAAATTTCATAGGGGGTCGCTTTCATGTATTCAGGGTCCCGGAACATAATTACAGTAGCATCGCCGGTTCCCAACTGTAAAAGTACATCTTCCCTACATCATCTACATCTTAGTGCATTCCATTCCGGCTGGAAACGAGTTAAGGAAGAGTCAGAAACAGGTGCAAAGGAAGACAAAGATAGCCAACAGATTGAAAAGAGTGTAAGAGGTTGATATCGGAAACACGATTGCAGGGATCAAAGGAGACATGCCTAATGAATGCACGGCTGAAACAATAGACCGGCACGGCAAGATGAGCCTCGAGCGGGGCCATCTGCCTTTGCAGTGTCACCCCCCTCGTCATAAAGACACCCTCAAAGGAACACGTGTCTTCCGCAAGAGTTTGGGAATCCCAGGGTCACGAAGCGGACAGTGTCTGTTCGCTGGCTACTTGAGGGCAAGAAACAAAATGGATGCCGTATCTAAAATGGAACCCGTGGGTTCAGATGAAGAAACCCATGAAACAGACGAACGGCTTAGGTCAACATAGCGAAAACGCGCACACCCACTAAACTCGTCATTTGCGGTTCATAGATACCAAACTCGTCCATATTCGAACGAGTCAAAAACACCACTTACGATTGTCACGGAACCTCAGACGCTCCTTTTGCCCTCATGTAGGCAAGCACTAGTCGCTATCAAAATCGATCTCGATATTCATCAGACCATCCAGATGTTGCTGCAACATTATTCTATCCATCAATGCTTCCTTGGTAACAGGTGGCCGTCTTATACACGTTGTGGCACAGAGGCCACATAAGGCAGCACCACACTGTACACAAAGACAACACGTGAATAGAAATGCTACAACAACCCCAATGATCATCAAAATCTTCCAACCCCACGTCGACATCAGGCCCCAAAACCATCCTAGTAGCGTCCAATCACCTACGTCCACGTGTATGGACTCAGAGATCTTATGCAACTTTGAGATGGCTTGATAAACAGTTGGAGCGCTATCAGGAATGAAAATGCAGCAACTCGAATGGATCACCTTACATACACCACCTCTATCTGCAAGAACAACGTCTAAAACCATACGGTTTTGTAACGTCATAAGCCTGTCCGCCTAAAGTTCTGCTGTAAGATTACCAAGGGCACTTGCAGTGATATTAGCAGTCGATTCCACCACTCGAGTCAACTGTCTCATGTTCCTACTATTGATCATAGGTCCCCAAAACGGCAAGAAACCCTTAAAGAAGTCTCCTGCTTCTTGACCGGCAGTGTCTTCTTCGCTAATCATGCCTCTCACAACTCTGGTCTTGTGATAATCCGACCCAACAGTAAAAGTCGGCGGCAACAGATTCGCAATATAACAGGTGCCTGAGAAGTCACGAGGCAACCATGTATATGCGCAGTTGTAACAGACAAAATACGTACCCTTGGCAGTCAAAAGAACAGGGGAAGAGGCTGTTGGTAAAACATACGTTTCGGTACAGGCACTCCTCCCGAGCTGAGCTCGCGGACTTCGGCCGAGACTTTTCAGACAGAAATTGCCGAGATGGGGTATGATCCAGATCGGAGACGAGCTTTTAAGCTGCCGATCACCCACTGACATACTATACTCAGCCTCACTCAGAGCTCTGTATGCTCGCACCTCTTCCTCTGGGATAAGCGATGCGTCAAAGATATCCCTATCTAAATCGGCAATCGCTCTTGCCAAAGGCTTGTGGTACGGGCCAGGACCATGATCTGCAGTGCGTGGCTCTCGATGGGGGTAGGAGTCTAGTGCGCTACGAAACATAGTTTGGAATGCTCGAGCTGAACCCTGGGAACTGTAAGGAAGGACCAAGTATGGAATTCCCCTATCCATGGTATGTGGCATTAAACCGCACACCCAACAGTTAGTAGTATTCATCACCAACTGATGGTGATGAAGTAGCTGGACGAAGGAGTTGTTCATGAATTCCGCACGTCTAACATGCTCGTGTTGAGGTAGAGGATGAAAAGAATGAGGAGAAACAGTGGGAGTAGGTTTTGGTTCAGAGGAAGGAGGGAAGGAGTAGGTGAAGCAGAAGGCAATAATGTTTGTATTCTAAAATATACTCCACCCACCAATAACATGGAAACAGTTAGGAACAGCAGGAACACCTGAAACAGAAAGCATTTGGTACGTACAATCCTGTGCAGTACTGATCTTTGCGCAAGAGTTTTCTCCACTTCCGACAACTTTGAGAATTCCATCCTCTAAAAACCGTCCGCAACGTTCTTGACGCACTTCGTTCTGAGTAGCGATTATCAATTCCCAGGAGTTCCTAGGAATCGACAAAAGTACCGACCTAGTGTCAGGAACCTGCTAAACAGAAGGAAGTACCCGCACGGCCCTACGGTCAACCCGGATGTAAGGTTCTTTTAATCAAACAATATAATACAAAATCTCCTAGCTGTGGAAAAACACACACGTGGAAAAGAACTCAGTAATTTAAATAGAGACCACAATTGTTCAGAAACGTCCAAGATGATAATGGGGTGTAACGTGAATTTTCAAAAAGGGAAAAAAAAGGCAACATTTTTTTTATTAGTCTTTGGTATGGGAACGAAGAAAATATCTGCTTCTTCCAGGACGAGTCTGTTCTTCAAATAATTGTTCAGGTTGCGGAACAGAGTCCTGACGGTCAGACGATAGTTCAGGTCTTGAGTTCTCCAATGACAAAGGTTCAATAAAGTTATCTGATTGGACTGAGGTATCTCCCACAGGCTGAGCGTCACTGAACGGCACGAATTTCACCGGAGCTTCTGTTTCAGATGTGGCGATACCGGTCCTCACCCACAAGTCCGCTGGTAAAGGTATTGGTACCTTCTTTGTGTGGGTGGCATGCACCCAGTTTTTGCGGCCCTCCAGACGAACTGCAGTTCTCGTGGCGAGTAGCACCTGGAAGGGTCCCACAAACCTCGGCTCTAGTTTTCGCTTCCGGCCAAAGTTTCTGGTTACCACCCAATCTCCTGGTTGGAGCCGATGGCCAGGACCCTCTGTTTGTGCCGGCAGTGCTTCAAAGACCTGTTGATGAATTAACCTCAGTTTAGCAGTCAGATCATGAAGATAATCAATTAACATTGGGTATTCAAGACTGTCGAAAAACCTGGGTCTAGGAAGCCCCCAAATATTTGCAGGACGGCCGAACACAATCTCATATGGGCTGAGCCCTACTCGAGAGTGTACAGTCGCCCTGGTCGACAAAAGAGCCAGAGGCAAGGCATCAGGCCACGACAAACCAGTTGTAGCCTGAATCTTTGCGAGTTTCAATTTTAGAGTACCATTGTACCCTTCAACCAAACCTGCTGACTGGGGATGATTGGCGCTGTGGAATTTTTGTGGAATTCCAAGGCCCTTACACACACTCTTCATCACACTCCCCACAAACTCACTTCCATTATCAGACCATACAATCCGTGGCATTCCATACCGAGGAAAGTATTCCTTCAGTAGGACTTTCGCTGTGGACAGGGCAGTATTGTCTTTGAGAGGGTAGGCTTCGATCCATCGGGAGAATGCGCAAACCACAACTAAAACGTACTTCAGGTTATTACATCGCTCCATATGGATGAAATCCAGTTGGATAACTTCAAAGGGACATGTAGGAGGAGCAAAATGGCCAGGGGGTGTAGGAGTGCCCTTGCCAGGATTGTACATCATACATACCATACAATTCTTAACCACTCTCTCAGCACACTTAGCAATACCATCATTCTTCCATACTGGGGACAACAACTTACAGATACCTTTCGCACTAATATGTGACAAGCTGTGTGCCATAGTCACAACAGCTAGCACATATGCATCCGGCAACATCCACCTCTGACTTTCCGACAAATCAATCCAACATCCATTCGCATCCAACTTTCCTGTGCTCTCCTTCCACTTAGTCTTTTCAGTTTCGCTGGCCTCATTCTGAATTGCTTTCACGCTCTCAACAGTGTCCTCACACATACCAGTTTCTGCAGGCCACCTTACCGAACTCGTCACATACATTCTAGTTGCAAGGTTTCTAGCTGTCTCTTTGGAAATCTCATCCGCAAACGCATTACCACGACGAACATCATCCGTCACCTTACGGTGTCCACTACACTTAATAATTGCCACCTGCTTGGGCAACGTGAGTGCGTCCAAAAGATCGTTCACGAGCTGTCCGTGCTGGATCTTCGTGCCATGCGATGTCATAAAGCCTCTTTCTCGCCACAATCGACCAAAACTATGTGCAACGCCAAAAGCATATTGGCTATCGGTAAACACATTCACTCGCTTTCCCTTCGACAAAACACACGCTCTCGTCAACGCAATCAACTCTGCCGCCTGCGCAGAATTCTGATTCAATCTCGCAGTTTCCACAACCGTACTCAACGTTACCACAGCATACGCAGTCGTCACATCACCATTCGGCAACTTTAAACACGAACCGTCCACATACAAAGTACCATCAGGATCTGCCAATGGAGTGTTTTTTAAGTCAACACGACCCTTCGTTTCCTCCTCAGTTCGCAAATAACAATCATTTGGTGGTACATCACCTGATTCCATATTGGTTGGCAACAACGTCGCCGGATTTAGGACATTACAGCGCTTTATTTGTATATGACTTGCCAAAAGCGTCAACTCGTAACCAGACAACCTTGCGCTCGTCAAGTGTTGAGTTTTCGTACGATTTAAGAGAGTGTCAACTGCATGTGGAACCATCACCGTAAGCATATTATCCATGACCAATCCTGCAGATTGTCGGATGGACACCGCAGCCGCCGCTGTCGCTCTTAGGCAACTCGGCAAAGCTCTGGCTACTGGGTCCAAAGTCGAGGAAAAATATGCACATGGACGCTGCTTACCGCCAAATTGCTGCGTCGAAACACTCAAGGCACAACCTTCCCTCTCGTGAACGTATAGTGTAAACGGTTTGCTGTAGTCAGGAGTACCTAACACAGGAGCCTAACACAACGCATCACGCAGTTCAGAAAAACTTTTCTGACACTCTTCCGTCCATGGCAAAGGAGTTGGAACATCCTTGCATGTGAGGGCTACCAATGGTTTCGCTAGCAATGAAAAATTTGGAATCCATTGCCTGCAGTATGACGTGATACCTAGAAAGGCACGCACATCTCTGAGTTGTTGGCACAGTCATTCGAGCGATCGCTGCAATTCTCTCTGGGGTCAACCTTCTTCCCTTCTTTTGACAATAAGTGACCTAGATAGGTTACTTCTTGGCAACACTATTGCAGTTTGGAAGGTGACACCTTGTGATGTAAGTCACAGAGATACTGTAACAGCGATACCGTAGCAGTTTTGCAGATATCTTCTGTGTCAGCAGCCACCAATAAGTCATCAACATATTGGATCAAAGCCGCACCAGTCGGTAACACAAGCGCATCAAGTTGCCTCTTCAGGGCTTGGCTGTATATCGATGGACTCTCACAGTAGCCCTGAGGAGCGCGTTTAAATCTAAAGCTGCGACCACCTAATGAGAAACCGAATAGATCTCTGCTTTCCTCAGCAATCGGAATGCTAAAGAAAGCATTCTTCAGATCGATCACTGAGAACCAAGAAGCAGATGCTGGAATCGGAGTCAGTAAAGCCGTAATGTCAGGCACCACAGGAAACTGAGGAATCACAATTTTGTTCACCACCCGTAAATCAATAACAAAACGGTAAACAGGGGGCTTGGATGGATCAGTGCGTTTCAGAATAGGTAACACAGGACTATTACACACGTTTCCCCGAGTCTCCTCGATAACATCTTTCTCGATCAGATCATAGATGATCGCTAACACGCTCGTTCACCATCAAGGGAGATACGATACTGGGGAATACGTGGTAATCGCACATTCGATTTCAGTTGAACAACATAAGGGGAGATGTCAAGCAGGCCCACGTCATTGGGACCTGTTGCCCACAAAGATGCAGGAAGAGAACTCGATTCCGGTGGGAGCTTATCAGATGACAAATACATGGGAGAGATCACTCTCTGACCCAACGTAAGCTCCACTCCCGCAGGAGAACAATACAAAGTCGCATACAATCGTTTCAACTAATCTAGGCCTAAAAGATTTTCACCACAACCAGTAGTCAAAATCAAGGGAGCTTTCAGCTCACAAGGCCCAATTGTAAGGGGCAAAGGTCTAGAAACCGGATTGCTAACAGGGGCGCCAGGGAATCCAACGGAAACATTCGTTAAGCCAGACAAAGGTGCGCCAGGGAGTTTCGAATGCATGATGGAACTTTTCGCTGCACCAGTGTCCAACAGAAAAGGCTCAACTACGCCCGATGTGGCAACTGCGACGTAAGGCCCTCTCTGATCAACCGGAACTGATACTACTCTCTCTCTTGGTCTATGGCTGTCCTAGTAATTACCGTCATCAATACCCTGCTCGATATAAAAATCGTCGACATGGTACTGTGCGGATCTACCCGACGATGAACCACGCTGATCAAAACAATTATTGGAATCAGACGAATCATTAGAACGCTCATTTTGATTCTGAGTAACACCACGACCTCTACCTCGAGAAGCCTGTTGAGGACCACTACGACCTCCTCTAGATGAACCACCACTATTTCGGTCGCGCAAAACCGGACAATCAAACTTTAAATGGCCCTCACCTCTACAATAGGCGCATTGATTATATCCCAGCATAGATCTCTGCGTAGAAGAGTCATTCCGTGACTGTGACCTAGTAGATTGTGATTGCGATCTATTTCGCTGCTGAGAATTATTCTGATTTGAGCGCGGAGGATACGCTTGTTGTAACAGAACTTTTGTTTTGAGATCTTTCGTCTTCTTATCTGCACGATCATTTTCTTCCTTCTCCCTATTTTCATAATATTGAGCCGTAGCCAATATCTGAGCGGAGGTAGAAACAGCCCACAAACTCTCTGAATTCTTCAATTTGTTGCTAAGATCAGGCAACAAATTCGATACAAATTTGTCTACAAACAACCGCTGACCTCCCTCGGTACTCATATCTTGACCACTGTGGTCGATAAATGCCTCCTCAAATCTCGTAAAGAAGTCGGAGTCACTCTCGTCCTTCTTTTGCTTACAGGCATACAGTTTATCCCAGTTAACTTTCATTGCTGGCATAAGTGTCTTCATAAGTGTAATGATTCTTTGAGGCAAAGCCGTAATTAACTGCTCAGGCTTAGCCCTACCAACCTGCAAACCGTCAGCCGCTGTAAGTGCCGCCCAATCACCACCTAATTCAGCTGCATGATCTTCGTGACGTATTTTCGCCCAAACCGGTTGAGGTACTACATTGCCGAACAACATGTCGATGTCAGCAAGATTCATGATCGTAGCATCCACCAATTGGGACAACTCTTTATAGTACCCTGCAGGATTTTTACGGGGATCAGGCAAAGATTGCTTAACCTGCAAGACTTCCGATCGCTTCCATGGGAGGTGTATCCACACTCTCTGGAAGTGTGGCAAAATGGGTGGAACCTGAGCAGCATCACCTGGCATCCACACTGGGGGGACTTCACGCATGGGATACTGACCAGGCGTTGCCATCCACTCCTCAGATTCGTCTTTAAACCATGCTCGAGTTATTACAGTGGGACGAAAAGATAGAAGATGTTCTATAGCACGTCGAACATTGCTACCCACAATCATACCACTCGAAAACTGAAGCTGAAGTTCAGTTACGTCGATCGGTACTTCGTTTACCTCATCATTCGATATCGCTTCACGTTAAAATTTGCACATTTCATCAAACACAAATCTCTGTGTTGGCTCATTGAATTGGGAGAAGGTTTCAAAAATTATGCGCGGGGGATTTTTAAGGGGATACCTAATCCAATTACGCGCCATCCTAATTAACGTATCACGTTCCCTACCACCAGGAAGCTGACTTCGTCGTTGGGGAACATCAGAAACGTCGGACCCAAGAAGCGGTCCAAAAGGAGAGTAAAGATTAGCAACAGCATTAGGGATACGTCTGCGAACAGACGGAGAAGAAGAGAAAAGTACAGGAGCAACAACATGAGAACTAAATACAGGAGCTGTAGGAGCAGTAGGAGTAGCCACAAGAGCAGAAGTAGCGGGGATAGTTGACTGAGAAGATATAGGCAGTGGAGCAGTAAGAACAGGAGCAGGTAGAGGAATAGGGACAAGAGGATTCGCCAGAACAGGGCCAACGACAGGCTGACCAGCAGCCGCCGGAACAACAGGTTGAGGAACAGGGGGAACCACAGGGGCTGTGGTATCCTGCGCATATGGAGGTGGCGACTTCAGTAGATAGGACAACAAAGGGTCCTCTACTGCTTCCTCTCCCTTCTTATCAGTACCTGTCGGTAAAGCGGGATAACACTTTTCCACTGTCATGCGTTGTAATCTATCAAAAACTTCCTTTTCCTTCTCGTCTTTGTCTCGCTGAAACTGCTCTGCATTTCTCATTGTCGTAACAATACCTTCTCTCTTATTACGTTTAAGCTGTTTGATTTCTTTCTGCTTGGCTTCTTTACGCCATAACCCTAAGGAATCGAACATGGCCGGCCTTGCTTTCTTTTGAAACAATTTAGCTTCGAGATTATCCAAAATTGGGGTTTCGAAACTACCATGAGGTGGCCAACTAAGGACACCGTCATCTTTAGTGTAGCGGACCCAGCAATCATTAAATGTGATAGGACCCACACCATGGCGACTATATAATTCATAGACTAGAGTTCCAACTGGAGGTATCGGACATGAGTCCTCCAATTGGGAATCTGCACCACAACCTCTAAAGCAGCTAAACAAAGTACTACGGCCAGGCATCGTGCACACTAACTGAGTTTCACAAACGTCAAGGGTTATCGGAATACGATATCCTCACAAAAATGCAAGACCCTTGGTCTTTGGCGACTGCAATCGTCAAATAGAACAACTAAGAACAAAGTACGAATAACCACAAATGCAATGGAACCATGCAACAACTAAGCACCCACAACAACTAAGGATTCTGGGAGCGACCCACAAATACTTAACTCAAAGAACAATGGCGTCACCAGGAAGGCCCGTCAATCGTCTCGCTGTACCAAGGTCTACGCCAGGCGCCAAAACAGGTCGACAGTCAGGGCATCAGTCCGTCGCAGCCGTCAGGAGGCGGGGATCTTCGCGGGAAAAGTCTTCGGGCCACTTGTTTCGGCAACAGGATCGATGAAGCGGGGTGCACCTTCCCTCGGAGATTTCACACGAAGTTCCTCACGATCGTCGGGCTTTGGACCGGTACCGCTGATGTCGCCCAACGTTGGGCGCCAACTGAAGGACTGGGTTTTTCTAAGACCCAGCGGTGCCAGGGGAAAACACCTGAAACCTTCGTGGGTTACCTGTTCCGGCGTACAAATGACAGAGACACGGGACACTTCCTTCGGCGTCAAAGATCGAGGTTTATTTACTGCAGGGAACACAGAAGTCACAAGAAGTACAACGTATGTAGGTTCTAGGAGACTGCTTCAAATTGCATCTGTGGATCGCTCCTTTTATACAGTTTTTCGTCATAGAACAACATGGCAAACAAAAGGTTACAACCCAGTTCCCACAGTAAATTTCATAGGGGGTCGCTTTCTTGTATTCAGGGTCCCGGAACATAATTACAGTAGCATCGCCGGTTCCCAACTGTAAAAGTACATCTTCCCACCATTAGTGCATTCCATTCCGGCTGTAAACGAGTTAAGAAAGAGTCAGAAACAGGTGCAAAGGAAGACAAAGATAGCCAACAGATTGAAAAGAGGGTAAGGGGGTGATATCGGTAACACGATTGCAGGGATCAAAGGAGACATGCCTAATGAATGCACGGCTGAAACAATAGACCGCAACGGCAAGATGAGCCTCGAGCGGGTTCATTTGCCTTTGAAGTGTCATCCCCCTCGTCATAAAGACACCCTCAAAGGAACACGTGTCTTCCGCAAGAGTTTGGGAATCCCAGGGTCACGTAGCTGACAGTGTCTGTTCGCTGGCTACTTGAGGGCAAGAAACATAATGGATGCCGTATCTAAAATGGAACCCGTGGGTTCAGATGAAGAAACCCATGAAACAGACGAACGGCTTAGGTCAACATAGCGAAAACGCGTGCACCCACTAAACTCGTCATTTGCGGTTCATAGATACCAAACTCGTCCATATTCGAACGAGTCGAAAACACCACTTACGATTGTCACGGAACCTCAGGGTAGCTCCTGGTTCCAGCTTCCTGGTGTTACTTTACAGCAGGATGAGGGGCTTCAAGAAAGAGAGGGAGGGAGAAAGAATTGAACGAGTGATCAGAGGGGGAGAAAGAGGAAAGAGAATAGATGGATGGAAAAACAGATGGTACGCAGCTGGCAAAGGGAGTTGGGCTGGTATGTGCACTTTTGACAGGGCTGCTTTTGGTTCCCCTGTCCGGCCCTGGTTATGGCTCTGTAGTTAACCCTTTCAATGCTGATGACGAGCTCAGCTCGTCATCACCCACGGGTGTTGTGTGCTGATGACGAGCTGAGCTCGTCATGACAACAGCAAAATGGTAATTTGCAGCACAGCGCAAAAATCACCGCAGCAGCGATGCGGTTAAGGTTGATACCTCACTCCATAGGAATTCAGATGTTGGGCTTCCCGTTGAACAGAATGTCCAGGAGGATATCTTATAGCATGCAAAATTGGACGCCGATCGGTAAACCGGCCAAAAGTTATAAGTGGATACCAAAATTGTTTTCCACTACCCTTTACAATTGGATTTCCCATGGGAGATGTATTTATGCATGCAACTCGGAGACTGCTGAATGGATGATCACCACATTTTTAATAGCATAACAGCCTTTCGGTCATCGTGTGCCTTTTCTTGGTTAGGTGAAAATCTGTTTTTGTCATTTTGGAAATGGAAGGGAAAATGTTTGTCCAGTACACATGCCAAAGTATGTTTTCTAACACGTTTGCAAATGCCTGATGGGAACAGTAGGACTCCAGTATGCATGCCCAACATGCTGTTAGATTTGGCGTTCTCTAGTTGGCACAGGTAGGTACTTGTGGCAAATAGGGACCCTCGCCTCTAGTCAGGATAAGGGGATTACACTCCTAAATTAACCCCTGCTCACCCCCTTGGTAGCTTGGCACGAGCAGTCAGGCTTTATCTCAGAGGCGTTGTGTGTTAAGCATTTGTGACCACATACAGTAAGCCAGTGACAACACTACAAATGGACACCACACAGGTTTTATATCAAAAATAAGTAGACTTTATATAGAGTTACACAAGACCATAAACGACAAAAATAAACAATACTATTACTTTAAGATGGTAGATTTAAGCTTAGTTCTGTTCAGTTCTTAGATGCAATACTTTGCGTCAATGTACCTTAGGTTGCGTTGCGCTTCCACGACAAGCAATGTCGCAGCGATGGGAATGCGTCAAAGTACAGGTGCAAAGAAATAAAGACGTGAAGATCTTCCAGATGCGGCACGCTTCTCGGGGATGCGAGAAGTTCTCGGTTCGATGTGTGGACTACAGCGGCGACATCTACGATGCAACGGCAGCAGCTCCAGCGGCGACGCTCTTCTCCCACGATGCGTGAAGCTTCCGCACGATGTGACAACTACAGCAGTGACATCCAAGATGCAACGGCAGCAGCTCCCATGGCAGCGCGCTTCTCGGGGATGCGAGGTGCTCTTCTTCGATGCGGTGCAGTGCGACAGTTCCAGCGGTGACACCCTCCTTCGGAGTTGCGATGGCGACACGCTCCGACCTCGTTGCGAGATTCTTCTACTGATGCGGGGCAGTGAAATAGCTCCAGTGGTGACACCCTCCTTCGGAGTTGCGACGGCAGCAGCAGCAACGGCGACATGCTTCCTCTTCGTTGCGGAATGCTTCTCTCCGATGCGGTGCAGTGCAACAGTTCCAGCGGCGACACCCTCCTTCCCAGTTGCGATGGCAGGCCCAGCGACTGCGACACGCTTCTTATTATTGTTGCGCTTCCATCTCCTTGCGACACGCAGTTCCTCAGAAGGCCCAAAACAGCAGCAGGCACTTCCAAAAAGAACTCTGGGGAGCTGGGGGTTGAAGTCTGTTGTCCCTGAGACTTCAGCAGGAGGCAAGCTCTTTTCCAAGCCCTTGGAGATCCTTCATAAGTTGAAATCAAAGTACGCAAAGTTAAATTCTCCTTCCTTTGGCAGTAAGGCAATCACTGCAGGCCAATCCCCCAAGCAGCACTTCAGCTTGGGAATAGTCTCTCCTCTGTTTCTTCAGGTTCCTCTCCTCAGTAAAGGTTTCTTCTTGTAGTCCAAAAGTGATCTAATTTCTTGGGATCAGGATCTGTAGTGTAGTTCCTATTTTCCCAATAGGCCCTGCGCATTGGAATAACATTAACAGTAGTATGGACGTAGAAGTGCGGATCTTCCAGGTCTCCACTGACTATGCTAAACTTAATTGGGTTTGTTACCAACTAGCTCAGAGGTCACTGGAAACTTTCTTGACTGAATAGGAAGTGATCAGCTTCCCTGGTACAGACAAGAAGGGATTCAGTTTTCCAACAACCGCATAAACATGACAACTTTGCTCCTTAGAATAAGAGTCAATCTCTAGAGTCGTGTGAAACAATAGACCGTTATTTTACTCAGTCAGTTGTGCAGATTACTTTCACCAAGATGCAGAGAAATAAATAAAAACTGATTATTTATTGAACAGTCTTTCTTCTCGTGCAAGAGAAATGAATTGCCACAATTGCAAGACTAGTTATTATAAAAAGTGCGTACAGTAAAATGAGGATTGCAAAATAATACTGTAAAAGCATTGATATGGTTTCTTAGCCATACAATGGTTTAAAATGAATAAAATATATACATTCATATATACATTCAGCTAACATACTCAACTGGTGCTTCTAACTACGCCTACCCCAGTGTACCTGACCTAAGCCTAATACTTGGGGGGGGGGGGGGGGGGGGGGGGTGAGTAAGTAAGTAGCAGTTTTAGTTAAGTTGGTTTTGCCAAGGTTTGCTTCAAGAATTCTCTCTAAGGGTTTAGTCAACACCATACCTCTGAAATAGAATGTTGGAGGTCTTGTATCTCCTTCCAGGACTCAATATCCCAGTCACTCGCAAGAGTAGGCTGGAAACGCCGGAGCTGGATTTTCTCGGCAGGAGAAAAGACAGCGTCTCTCTCAGCGCGTTGAGGAGGAGGTGGGGCAGCGTCCGTGGGCAGCTTGTATCTGCAGGGCTCAGCAGGGGACATCTGTTCTGCTCCTATGTTCACCATCGCCATCATCGATGTCGTTGAGGCAGCGTTTGCTTAACCCCTTAAGTGCTGCGTCGGGGCGTTGGCCGACGGCAGCACTACCTCCCCAGTGCTGCGCACGACCATTGGACGTCTATTCAGCACTAGTTCCAATGGACAGCGCAGCACTGGGGAGGGATGTTTACGAGCATCTATGAGGCTAAGGCAACGTTGGTAATATTTATACCTGAAAGGTGCCTTGTTTGACGTAAGTTTTTGGACATAAGACGTCAATAAAGATGTCACTAGGAAGTGATCGTCTCTCAGTGCTCATTAGAGTTCTATTACTAATCAAAACATAGCAAGCGGGGCTTTCCCAGGTTGCTGAGTTTTTATCTTGTTGAAGAACTCTGAGTGTAATCTAGGAATCTTAGATAGTGGCTTCTGCTGTGTCATTTGCTCTAATGAGCTGCAGAGGAAGCTGCAGAGGAAGAGATTCTGAAATGTGGCTCTGATCGTGTTAGGCCAGAGACGAGTTTCTGAAATATCACTCTTGATCGTTTATGCCATTATAGGGGTACAAATGGATTATAGCCGTATAGGGGCATAAGGTCACAGTATTGATCGGGGTCCTAGATTAGAACGCGACAGATCCCAATATTTATACCCCAAAATCCTTTGTTCTCTGAGGGGAGAGGGCCCTTTGCCCGGTCCAAACCAGTTCTGAAGCACTCTGTTTACCAGACTTCTCCTTTCCTTTCACAGTGCAGGGCAGGAACATCGGACGCCCCACAGGAGGTGGAGCCAGCATTGTGGAAGGAAAATACAGTACTGGAGCACTTTGTTGACAGGACTCCTTCTCTTCTTTCAGTGTGCAGTGCAGAGACATCAGCCGCTCTCTAGGGGGTGAAGCCAGCATTGTGGAAGGCAGGCAGAGCCCTAATCGAGGTTCAGGTGCAACTCCTCCCTCCCATCTAGATGCAGATCTCCCTATTCACCACTGGGTGACTCATCCTGTCTCTTGGAATCCCCCAGCCCTGTCACTCACAAAACCAGACAAAGGAATACACATCCTAGCCGAGGCAGGCTTGAAAGGTTAGGCAAGCAAGTACCTACTTTCTAAAAGTGGTATTTACAAACACAGAATATTAAAATAAACTTGACTAAAAGATGTATTTCATTATTCTGAGTTCAGGCATACTAAACTCGAATTTCTACCATGTTCTCTGAGTCTGTTAGGATTATAAACATGTAATAATCTAACAGCCCATTCTGGCCTATGGAGAACAGGTAGCCTTGCAATAGTGAAAAACGAAAATGGCTGTAATTCACTATTAGGACATGCCACACACATCAGGGCTTGTCCTACCTTATACTTACAATGCACCCTGCCCTTGGGCCTACCATAGGGGTGATTGATATTAAGAAAAGGGAAGGTTTAGGGACTGGGAAGTGATGCACTTGCCCAGTCAGCATGACAGTACCAGACCGCACTCAGGCTCTGCAATGGCAGACCTTAGACACATTTTCCAAGGCTGCTTCTGTGGGTGGCACAAACCGTGCTGCACGCCCACCAGCAGCTTTTGGATTTACACGCCCTGAGCACACTCAGTTCACTGTACTAGGGTCTGACAAGTAAACCAAACATCCAATCACGGAATCACTAATCCATACATCAATTTACAATAGGGAGCACTTGCACTGTGGCACTGGACAGCAGTGGCACAGTGCCCAAAGCATCTAACACCAGCAAAAATACATGAGGCAACAGCAAAAATGAAAGGGAGACCCACGCCAATGGTGCCAGGTCTAACAGACACCCAGAAGGCTTCTCCTCCTATTGGTAACAAAAATCTGTACCCAAGAAACTAATCCCAATGTTTGCACGAAAAGCGTAAGTAAAAATGTGGCAGAGCTATCTCTGCATGTATCATGAGAGAATGACAGGCCTGAGACAGAATAAAACGATAAGGCCTTTAGACCAGACTCTACCCACCTCATGGCGTGTCAGGCCAGGAACCTAATCTCGCTCGCACCCCACCTTGCTCAAAGGTGGCGGGGGAGGGAGTTAATTCCTCTTATTAGGTGCCACTGATGGCTGCTGCACCACAAAACTACAAGGGCCTGGCCAGGTTGAGGGAACTGCCATCAAGACTACAGTATGTAGTAACCTTGCTAGGGATATTTCTTGTTTTAAAGTAGAACAGAGGTGCCCCCACTAGATTTGCAGTGTGGGGGGTTAGTGTTAGGAATATGCAAAATCAACTGAAAATGGAAAAATGCTGGAGAACATCGGGCACAAAACAAGTAAACACTGGTATTGCAGACTGGGTACGTTATCTGTGTGCAACTTGGAGCACCTGAAGCTCAGCAGAAATTTCAGGACAAAGGTGTGGGATGTACAGAAAGAGATGTTGCAGAGAGATACACTACAGATAGTCTTTTTGCATGCCTGAGTGTACATGGTTTAGCACATTAATGCAAGACCTACTGGCTTTTGGGATACTTGTTTTAAAGGATGCCATTCTTTTAAGGTGTATGACCTGCTAGATCATCTGTTCAAGACCACTGAAGTACCATGCGTATATGTAGGACCAGCTGAATTATCTGGTATTTTGCCAAATTTTCAAGTACTTGGAACCTCTGTTAATTCGCAATACTCTTTCATTCTAGCAGTTGGATGGTTATTTTTATTCTGTATCACAGGAGCAGTAGGTGTAGTTCCATCTTTATCCACTTCTTTCTGAATTATAGCTGACGGCTCTTCTTTCTGCATTGAACCATCTTCTGCTTCCTATTTAGAATTCCTGGCTGCATTCTGCGTTCAGAGAAGCAGAATATTCGATAATTATATTGCTCCCTTCCTTGCCTCCCACTAGCTAGAACAGGACCCAGTTGTAAGGGGTAAAGTAGGCCTTTAACATCTCACTCTTGAATCTGTGCAGTAATGCACACAATATGTAAGATGAATGGAAACTGTAAGGGATGAGATGGGTCAATCTTTCATAGGATCAGAGAAAGCAGAGGCGTTGTGGTACGTTATGGCATAATTTGTCTAACTTGTCTCTGCCCAAGGACGAGAAAAGAGAAACTGTACTTTCGCAATGATAGGGTGAGAAGTGAGGTGCACTGATTACTTCCACTCTTCATTATCAATGTTTTTTCTTTGGTCTCTCGTAGCAACATATAGTTTAGACAAATATTCCGGTTGATGCACAGACCTCACGAAAATTTCATAGATTTACAGAACAAAACTTAACAGTACAAATTGCAATTTATTGCTACTTTTGTGTGTATTTCGTTTAATATATTAGTAGTTCTATGTTTCTATTGTTGCACCAGGACTTAAGTTAAATATATATCTTGTTCACAATTATTTTAGTACCTATCCATTGCCAGCAGTCTAGGCTATCTCCAGAATCGACTTATGAAATTCTATCCTGGTTAGAGTGCCACAGCTCTTACTAGCCCTGATAGACAATGCTGCAATCTGCAGCTAGACTAGTCACTGATGCATACTAGTTGATTCGCATCACCCCAATATTTCCCAGTCTTCATAGCCAGCTAAACAACTTCAGATTAGGTTTTATTTGAATTTTACCCATACCACTTCTTACTTTCCTGACCTTCG
This sequence comes from Lissotriton vulgaris, assembly GCF_964263255.1. Classification (NCBI taxonomy): domain Eukaryota; kingdom Metazoa; phylum Chordata; class Amphibia; order Caudata; family Salamandridae; genus Lissotriton; species Lissotriton vulgaris. The sequence goes on from NC_141697.1 coordinate 1,133,116,068, forward strand.
CATGTGCCCACAGAAATGCAATATTTTTGTATTCGCTGTCATCTAAAGAATTTTCTTTATAATGGTCCTATTCTCGGTGTGGTGCAGGAGCATTATATAAAATGTAAATACTTGCATCAGCCGGATTGATTATTTTTTGTCTGGCAAGACACCAAGGTTCTTTAACTTGTGTGACTTTACTTTTGAGCTTAAAATATGATGGGGTTGGTCTCTGGAACTGGTTGCAGGCTGGGTTTAGGGCGGAGCGATGGCTGCTGCCGCATTGTCCGGGGAAGGGTGCGCATGACCTCAGGGGGGCACAGTCTTTAGCAATAATTTGCAATGTAAAAACTGCTGGGGAAGAGTTCCTTGTGGGTCCAGCTTTCAGGTGTCAATAAAAATGTCATAATTCTTGTGATTAATGTTTCTACTAGAGAGAGAGAGAGAGAGAGATATCAGAGTTTTGTCTAGTGGCAGTTTTGACTCACCATAAACTAGCACAAAGGGTTAATATGCCTGCTGCAAAGAACGTGTTTTGCCAAGATCAAAGATCTTTGTTAGGTGGATAGCTGAGTGGATTCCTGCTTTTGTCACAGATCCTTTTGTCACCGCAGTTCATTAGATACATCCCTAATACAAGACAGTGAATGTAGCGAAATGTCATCAAAGAGCTGCATGCAAACAGCATAAAATAGATTAGAATGTTAAGTTTTTTTTCCCCAGTCTTTTATTATATATTTTTAATGATGCTAAAAAGGGTTTGTTTGGGTAGATATTCATTTGCATCAGTAGAGTCAGTCTTAACCAGTGCTTTAAAACAAATGAGATGTATGTGAGAGAGGGGCTATGGAGAGATGAGCTGCACTTTTGCCCCGAGGTAGTGAGGGAATCCGAGGAGGAGGTCATCGGTGGGTCCGCCAAAAAAGATTTTCGCACTGGGCGCCAACAAGCGCTAAAGTCATCCCCTGATTGGTAAATGTCCCTTGGCTTCCAAAGAACGTGACATCAGTGATAGAGATCTTAATTGTAGCTGGTTTCAGAACTGTCACAAGGAAGAGGGAGGGTTCAAACAGAGAGGTTTGAACCAGGGCCCGTCCTGCCACTTGTACAAAAAAACACACTAGACCTTCTTTATTTATATTTAAAAATAAAGAATATCTAGTGTGTTTTTTTGGACAATTTATTATGTAGCAGATAATGGTAGTTGCCACTCAATGGCCCCATGCTGGAGCCTCCTCTAAATGTGACCCAGGACATTGCTTTTCTTTTTAAAGATTTCTTCAATATACCAGAGTTGGGCATCACATGATATAGTGACCCAGCCGTATAAACGCTTCTTAAAGGCCTGGACAGCTCTGCTGTATAAAAGTGTTCTTCTGCAAGGAAATCGTCATTGGTTTGTAATAGTTATTAGATCTCTCACGTTTTATTAGCAGGTTTGTCACCCACAGGGGGACTGGGATTTGATCCTCCGCCTCTGGATACGAGAGAACAAAAATCAAAACTAAATGTTTAGCATAGTGGATAGAAAAGACAGGCCCTTGGGGTGCCCACATTCCAGCTTAGAAAGGGAAGAAGTGATATACCCCCTGCTGTGCTGTGGTAAAAAATGACCCTCCCAGAAGAGGCAACTCAAGACCCCTCCGAATTAGCACCGCTGACCACCACCCAAAGTCTGCTGCAATAAGCGATGGTCTACAGTGTCAGAAGCAGTGGTGAGGACAAAAATGGCACCAGTGTTCGCTTCTCTGTGTCCCTTATTCTTTCAATGTTCTTCACTATAACTGAGAAAACTGTTCCTGTTCAAAGACTGGAATATAACCCTAATTGATATATATCTGGAGCACTTGCTGTGTTTGTTCCTTTGAAGTTACACAACTATTTCATCCAGTTAGCTGATTATTGAGGAGCTGTTGGTCGGTAATGCTGCATTTCTTCTGGGTTTAAACTCTTTTTTTCAGAAGCTTAGCCACTTTCTTTAAATGGTACAAACATAGTATCACCCCACATTAGCTTGGGCTTTGATGTTGAAAGGCCCCACTCGAGCATTACCATTGGCGAGTCCAAGATGTTTCATGTATTCTAGCGATGCTATCTGCTCCTCCATTTGACAAACCGTGGTAGTTCACATCTAACCTACTACAAATATCTACACAGTACGTTCCAGTGGCCTGTAGGATGCAACGAGTTTCCTAGTAAAGGTGCTTTGCAGCTTCGAATATCACACACTCTTGGTGGCAGAAAATTGACAATAACCTATTTGGTATTTCTCTCAAGACTCATGCTCTCAGCTTATAACATGAAAGAACACTTATGCTTGACATAATTTAGTACATTTTTGTACAATGTCTCTTTAAGATCCTTGGTCTTCATTAGATTTTGTTTACTTGGAACAAATATTTTGTGAAGAAGGATTGAGTCAGTCATTGGGATTTAAAGTGAGCTTAGCCTAAACAGGATCTTGTAATTTTCAGGACATGAAGATCAGAGTTCTTAGATCAGATTTCTTGACAAGCTTTTAATTATTAACTTTCATACTTCCCAGTTAAGAGCTACTTGCTATCGCAGGCACAAAGAGTAGAAGCAGACTTTCACTTTGCAATTTTTGCGTAGCATATTAGCGTAGCTTTCCAAATATAATGTATTAATTGCTGTTGTTTTTTCTGTAACTTATTGGCTCCACAGCAGTCCATGCAGTGTCCCATGCAACCGGGTTCTGCAGTACAGCCTGTCTGCCCCCTGCCACCAACCTCCCACCCGTTTACTCAGTACCAGACTCAGAGTGCTGTTCCCCAACTTGCACCTCTGCTGGCTTCTGGCATTCCGCTGCCACAGCTTCCTGAAGGGAATGTTGTTCAGGTAGGAGTTCGAAAGACTGCACAGTGCATTCATCCATGTCTAAATACCTTGATTAAGGTTTTCCTATTGTTTGATTACATGGGTTGTTTATATTACAATTGCACTGAAAATGGTTGTTTATTGCATCGGTGGGTCCTATGGTGGGAGTCCAGAGTTGGAGTAGAACTCCTAATGAGTTTGGTGAGTAGAAAATAGTGCTATTTATGCATGCATTGTGCTTATGTTACAAATTGATTGATTGTCACAAGAACTTTTCCACTCCAGGGAGGTTGTTTCACCAGTCAATTTAGGTTATTACAAACAAATAACAAAACATACACATCTAATCATTTATTTCTCAGCATATTTCTACTCTTGTAAATGCCACATCTAAATTGATTTATTTTAAATTGATTTAAATATTTCCACTTTAGGTTTTCTGATGTGAATCTAACCTAGGAAATGGATGAGCGTACTTGTCTATTTTACTTGAGAAAACAGTCTCATTTTGATAATTGGAATTCGCTTTATAGAAAGTTATGTACTACTTTCTAAGACTTAAAACAGCAGTTTTATATGGAATTAAATAGCCTCTCTGCTCAACCCATTCCATTAAGACTTCTTTGTGGTTTAATAAGTCATTTGTCATATTTTTGCAGTGCTCTATACAAAAACATGGTTCTGTGTTTTGAGTGCAACTTGACGGACAAGAATTAGAAAAATGAGTGGCACCTAAATCAGATCTGGAATAAATCATGGGTATTTAAAATTCTGAATGAGGTGAGGTTTTGTATGCAAAGGGCAAACCTTTGCAAACAAAATGCACAAATCTCCTGACTGATCAATTGTTTTCAGTGCTAGGAGGGATTTATGCAATAGTGTCCCAAGGCGCATATTTCTACTACTTGCCGTCCCTCTATCGCTTTGACTCCTGCTGCCCTCTTAAAGAATTTATCATGAGCATACAGAATACATTTGCTTTTTATGCTTCCAGTGACTCAAAGAAAAATCTGTGTGCTCTCTTTTCTCTCTTAGAATACTTGAGGACAAATTTGCATCAGATGCCCTTTGGGTTTTGTACTGTTCATAGATTAAATCTTATTCTAGTGTTTAGGTTCACTTTTTTCTTTATAGGCTCATTTATCCTTCATCAGACTTTCTGCGGTCAGACGTTTGTTTTCATGAAGGTACACATAGTGTTTCATACCCAAAAGGAAGTCTTCACTTTACATCCAAACTTTTTTAAGCTTGTTCCTACTACTCCTATATATTACTACTACAACAACAACCACCACCACCACCACCACCACCACCCCCCTTTCGAGGAGGTAGTTGACAGGCATGCAAGAGAGATTGAACCTGATGAAGAACCTTATATTTACGTTTATAAGGTCTTTGGACCTCAATTAATTCAAGTGGGGATAGGTTTTAGCCAGTGAAATCTTGGCATGCGCAAATTAGCTGTACAGGGAATTGCAGTGAATTAGTCTTGTGTTGAAGAACGAGCACCAAATAATTTCCAAGCAGTGTGCAAAGTGTACTTGAATCAGTTGTGAACAACAGTCAATGCTTAGATTATGGTATTCAGAGCAATATGTCTTTAAGCTGGAGCAGGCCATAGAAAGAGTCCCAAGATGTCTTGCACCCTCACATTAGCTTCATGTATGTTTATGTTGAAGATCACATACAATTATTACAACTCTCCAGGCAGGAGCATTTTCTACTGAAGTATTAAGCACGAGCAAAGACTGTTATACAAGTGTGCACTAGCTTCCAGTCTCTTATTGTTGATTTGCTGAGAAGCATCAGGTGATGCCTGGTTCGGGTTTTCTGCTAATGTCAACAGATTTCCTGTTCTGCTTCCTGAGTTGATTTTATTTAGCACGTTGGAAGAAAAAAGAATATTTTAATTCGTTTTTAGTAGACATGAATGACAATTTTGCCCTGTATTTTTTAGAGCACCTGCCATCTTTGTTGCAATCTTAGAGTGCAACTTGAAGTGCTGCAAAGGTCTTCCATGGAAGTTATGAAAACTTGCACAATCCAGGTATGCCCTGTAGTCCAGTCTGCTCAGGTATAACCTTGGCTCACCTTTGGTGCCATGCCTTCGGTAACCAGGCATTATTCAGAGAAAATGTATAACTGTGGTCCAAAATAAAGCGACCACAAAAACAATACAGTAAGAAGGAAAGAACTGTAGCGTCAAAAGGAAGTTTAAGTGAATAAAGTAAGAAAGCATAATTGAAGTACATTGGACAAAGAGTTCAATTGTTAAAGGATAATCCACAATCAATTTAAAATCAGAGGAAATGCAAAATACATAGAAAAAACATGCATCGCCTCTTGTTGACCTTTGAACATTTTCCATCAGGTAAAATTGGCATGTTGTCTCATGATGAATTTTACTTTCACACTTAGAAAACAATCCAGAGTTCTCAAATGTGAAGCAGACCCAATCTGTATGGCATAATCTACTTTTATTTCTACACTGCATTGTCTTAGCATACTTTATCCAAAATTGTCTTTGACAATGCTTGACAATCAAATGTTTAAAAGCGCTACAATACCCTCAGGGCTTGCCAGCACTATATAAAACTCTTTAAATATATAAATATGCTCCCTGTGGATCAAAGTGGAAAATCTATGCAACTTGCAAGTTTATATCATTGGCTTGACCCACTTCCGAACTATTTTTTTTACTTTGGGGCATAGATACTTTTACAGAGCTTTAAAACTTTATACAAGACCAGCCTGGAACAGTGGCGTAGCTAGGCCTTAGCCCACCCCGGGGCGGCCCCTGTGTTTGCCGCCCGCAGCGCCTGAATCTAAATGCAGAGGGTACTGCCGATTCCTTCTGCTGCCGCCGTGACAGCTGCAGGGAAGAGGGGGGCCACCCCCTCAAAGCTTCCTCTCCCACCCTCCCTTTGCTACGCCACTGACCTGGAAGCAATTTAATGACTGGGCTCCAGGATGCCTGATATGTTTTGCAGGAGACTCCAATCAACCAAAGTCCTCTGAAATCCGAGTGGTAAGTCACCTTGAGTGACTACCATCTGAGAAGCAGTGACCGACTTGAAACTTGTTGCTTTTCTCATTTCAAATCTTTACTCTTTGAACTTTAATGGAGTAAAGATATTTTTTGTTTTCCTAGTTTTCTTTAAATAATTAACACACATCTCCAGTGATCCTGCCCACTTTGAAAATGTTTTATGGATGTCCTGCCACAGGACCAGTTTGTTGCTTATAACTGGTTTAAGTCCACTTCAGGTTTCAAGAACTCAAGTTGATCGTCAGTCCTACACATGTCAACAAATTCGCAGGGTCTGCTCCAAGACAAAACGTCCCCAAGCAAACATCCACCAAACACCACCAAAGTTTTCACCGGAGCCAGGTGCCTCATTAGATCTGGAAGCCCCATTCAGGAGGCAGTGTAGGGTACACAGAAATCTCTTCACTGAATGTAAACTCTTCAACACCCAGAAAAGTAGTTATGTGTGTTTAAGAAAAACACAAGATATTTTATAGAGGATATCTAACCAACCCTAAAATATTTTACACTCTTATCTTTCCCTTCCATGCAATGTGATATAGTACTTTTTTCAATCTAATAAGGTCTCCAATTATTTATGAGTAAAATTACATTGCTGACTGATTCTTCCCTGTAAACAGCCTACATGTTTACCTCCAAAAAGAACAGTATCTCTCGGGTTCTGTAGGAAATAGGCCAGCACCTGCGGATCTCCATGCCAGAGAGCCTGAAAACACTTTCTTGGGGAACAGTAACACCCATACACTGTTCCTAGGTATAGGAAGATGTCTTAACAACGCCACTCCTTGTCTATACTATTTGACTACCTAGACATTTTATTGGATGACACGTTCTATGGTAGAAGCTAATTGAACTTCGATCTGCAAGCCAGAAGTGTTCCTACAAAGCCATCAGTTTCTTATTGGGAAATATTAAACTATCATTCCTTTTAACCTGTTTACAAAGAAGAAATCTGAGTCGGATTTATTGTAACAATGTTCTACAAGCTAAACCACATCCTGCTGAAAAAAGTATAATATTCACTAAGAACACGCCTGAAATAATAATAATAATAATAATAATTTATAACAACTTGACGTTATTTGAAGAAATGTAGCTGCAGCTGTAAGTGGCTTTGAGCCTGCTTGTGACATTTAAGTCACAGTGGTATGTTTTGGTATTCTGAGAGCAGGTAATCTATTCCCCATAAACCTTTAACTGCCCTGGTGCCAAGCATTCGTCATGTACATTTACTGTTGACACACAAAATGCAATCTTTTCATTGAAATGCCTGGCTTTGTGCCGAACTGAGTAGGCTCAGGATCAGCGCTGCACGACAAAGTCCTTCTGTGCATAGGCTGGACTGTCAGGCCGCGTCTGGGGTCGGCAGCGTGCAAATCCTAGGGGGGGTCAAACAAATAACAATCTAGGATTTTGGCACATGAACAAAGCAAATGGAATTTATTAAAGAGACTCTTTCCTTGGGTTGGCAAGCCATCGCCCACCTATTAACCAGAGATGCTTGGGTAGCAGCCAGGTGCTGGGCACTGGTACTTGGAGGCTGGCACATGGCCACCTAGTTGAAGGAGAAGTCCCACTATAGCAGAAGGGATCACAAATGCATGGTGAATAGGACGAGGAATGGGCCTTTCCTGTTGCAAAAGTTTTTCATATTCCCCCAAAGGCAATTTGCTGTCGTTTTAATGTTTATATTTGTTGCCCAAAATTGTCAACCTGATAGGCTGATTTATTCAGCTCATTGGAACTAAATTTGCATTACTGTTGCATGAACCAAAGAAATTGTTGACACTGGGGATATATAAATTCAAAGAGTGGTTCACCTAATAGATTTCCCTCCACTACCCAGTCTCTTTGATAGTAACCATTACTGCCCTGGAATTCATTCCATACTCGGAAATGGTGGCAGATTCAGTCACTCACCTGCCTCAAATCATTTGACTGTTGCGTGTGTAATTTCTTTCATACCTTTATTTATCCTCTCTATTTTCAAACCTTTTCTTTTGTTTACTTTTGTATCAAAAGAATAGTTTAACTTGATATTGCAAAAATGAATGTTCTACAAATCTTTTTCAATTGTAGACAAGAAAAAAAGGAAAACGCCCTTGCAAATGCAAAATGAACTTGAAACCCTAGAAACATATACACACATTGTTATTTAGATTTAAAAACGGGCATAACGTCACGAAAATATCAGCAAATGAAAAAAGAAAATACCTTATTATGAAAAGGCATATTAAAAATATACAGCAATTGTCATATTCAATTAAAAACATAGTTGTAGGATACTTTTAGCATATAGTTGGGCATTAATCCAATGATATTACTTTGTTAGAGTTCAACGTATAACACTTTCTATATCAAAACAATCAATATAGTATTAATTGTGAACAATTGCAAGAGATATCAACAAGTGGCCTAGGCTACGAAGAATAAGGAACCACAATCATTGAAAAAAGTGTTGTGGATGATATAGTGTAACGTAAGGAAATGCGATCTTTTCATCTTTGTTTTTTGCGTGCAGTATTTTAAGTTGCGTATGTTTCTTCTCAGCAGTTGGGTGTAGAAGGATCATTTTTAGCCACTTTCACTTTGAGTGGAGGAATCGTCAGAGTTTCCCTAGATTGAGTGGTTCTACTGGTAATACCAGTGTCCTTTATTACATTTTCCATGGTGAGTGATCAAAAATTCCGCCACATAGTCCATCAGTAAAGTTATACATATGTTGTTTTTGTTTTCTTGGAGTCCTTGTCTGAGCTTATATTATGCATTATGTTTGTGTTACTCCTAACTGAAGGCCCCCTGTGATGGAGTTCCTGGTTTGCAGGCTGACACATAATGGTGTGGGCTCACCTTTGAGCTTTTGGCATTCTCAAGAACTCACCAGACTTTGGGTGCAGTGTAAAATCAGATCCGTGGTAGCTCTTTGTGGGTTAATGGTCTTCAGGGCGCTGGTCTTGCTAGTCAGTCATGCAGATTGTGGGAAAGGAAACCGCTTCTGCAATGATATTTTGTATGGACACCTCCCAGGATCCTTTCAGGGAAGACTTAACGAGAGACCTCATTGTTCTGTCTTGGCATTCACTCACAAGAAGATAACACTACCTCCCTCCATTGAAATCCATAAAAGGTTTGATGAGTGGGGTCCTCCCTGGCCCAAAAACGTTGTAGATTGGTCCCAAATTCCTCTTGAACATAGAAGCATAGGGGGGCCTGGGTGGTAACTTGCAAGCTGGTTGGGGCAATAGCTTGCTAAACTGAAAGATGCCTTGTGTACCCCTCTTACTCCACAGTGTTTCACTGTGCCATATGTCAGTGCACCAGCCCCCTGGGGCCTTTCATAAGACCCCTTTTTCTCATGGTGCTGGCACTGTTCTATATCCCTGTAGCTGCAACAAGGGCATCATTGGTCGTCTTTTATTCTGGGACTGTGCAATTCTCAGATAAGATATTGGGCACCCTACAGTTTCATTATACAATAGAACTAGGGAATTTAATTTGCTGAATGAAATAATGCATTTTATATTCCTATAAGTTCTTTCTACTTGGGCTTTGACCAAGTATTAAATATTGGAGTAGTTGTGACAAAGGGAGATTGTAATTTTGCCAATTTTACAATTTATCAAATGTAAAACGGCTATACCAATTATGAATTTCATGAAAGGTACTATATAAAATTGCCATTTTGAAAGAGCAAAACAAAAAAAGCACTCTATCAGATAAGTAAAAGCTTTTCATTTTTACTGTATTTTGGCTGGCACCTTCCCCACCGTCCTCAAAGTGCCTTGAGACCCTTATGGGTGAGTAGTCACGCTTTACAAAATGGTTGACTGATTGATTAGCAAAATGAACACAGAACCCATTTTCGCAAATATATAGCCTCTTGTATGTTGCTTTATCTAACTACTGTGTTCCTTGTGTGTGTGTGTGGTTGGTAGTACAACCATCTAATTTATTTGTGAGAATTCTGAGGTTTCTGAAAGCAAAGAGTGTGAGCTACAAACAGTACTGGGACATCGAGATGCAAACGAACAGAGGCACTGGTAAGGAACATCCAAGATATCGCCTTGAGAGGGGTTGGTGTTTGACAACAATTGTATCATTATAAATTATGAAAAGATAGACTGCAAAAGAACCTTATTTGAACCTCACCAGTATTTTGCAGTTGTGTAGTGTTGAATGTCTAGCTTCACATTTGTGTTTAAAATATGCTTTGTAAACATTGAGTGATTGGAATTAATGTGTCCTTGGTTTTTGCCGAAATAATGTTCTTCTTTTGTAAGGGCTGGTACTGTGGTTACATAGCCATTCTAACCATTATGAGCATTTATTTCTCTGCTCTTGTATGTTGTTTTGCAGTTTTCGCAATATGCCACCCTGCCTCCAGTTATTTCGATGGCAGGACTTGACATCCTTCCTTCAAATGTGTCTGAATTTCCTTCTGCCACCGCTGTGTCTATTCCCACTGCAGCGGGTATGCCAAGTCTTTCAGTGAACGCTCTGACATCTCTAGCTCCATCTTCTCCGGCTCCTCTTGGGCAGCCAGTTAGCCCTTATTTGTTCTTGCCTTTCCAGGCAAGTGTGCCAAACATTTCAGCTGCTCCTATACCTACAGTAACTGCAGTACCTTCTGAAGTGGTACAGTCAACGTCAATCCACCTACCACAGCCACACAAGTACCAGCCTGTTTTTCCACCAATAATCCACTGTGAGACTCACTACCCTGTTCACTGTCAGAATATGCAAGCAGTGCCACAACTTTTTCCTCCACTCCCTCATTTACTTCATCCAAGCATAATTCATCCTTCAGAGCATGCTCTTTCTACAGTTGGGCCTAGCAACCAGGTAATACTTTTGATATTATCACAGTTAATGAAGAAAAGTACAGTGTAGCATGTGTCATAATAAGTACATTACTCTGTTCATAGGTAACTCATGAACGTCAACAGGAGCTGCATGGGCTTTCTGTTTGCAGACCCTCAGTTGCTTCGATTGGTGGAGCTATAGTGAGCTATAAGTGATCTGACATGTGAATTGGTAGTTTCTACATTGGCATTTTAGGTCAAACGTTCATCTCTCCTTCCCAACTAAAAGACAATGATTATTGTACTGTATCACTGTTTGGATGAGCTGCCACAGTTTACCTAAATGAGGTGCCATAACTACATTAAAAGAAATCTAGTATAACACATGTTAAGCGTGTATCAAAGCAACAGGAAAAGATAATTGGGCATTTCTAGTTTAACACAAATAAAGAATTCCTTTTAATTAATTGGTCTTGAAAATGACTGCTTGAAGTGGAAGAGTAGCACATCAAAAAGAAATCGGAAGCATCACTTAGGGAAACAAAATCTGAATGCCAGGCTGCCTTTCATAAGTCAGGGGTTTGTATCGGTTTGCAGTTTTAATATTTTAATTATCTTTTAACTTTATCCAAAGAGATCATCATTACTGGTGAATAATTTATTAGCAGATTAAAGATTAAGTAAATTAAAGTATGATTACATTGTACCACTTAAAAGATTACCTTTAAACTTGCAAACATTGCCAATTTAGAAGACCTTTTCTCTGTGTGGCGGTATGTCTTAGCAATTCATACCTTTCCCAAAAAGCAGCATTAGCAGGTTTTTGAAGGATGTCACTGGCCTAAATTAATTCCTTGAATTGGCTCCTTATTTAAAATAATTAAGAAGTAGCACTCACATAGGATAGTTTTCTAGGGTATTAATCTAGCTATTGATGCATTCATGCATATTGTAATGTGCTTTCAAAACTATGGGTTGATTGTTAACCCTCTCTTCTCCCATCTTCGAAGGTAGTGTGCCTGGGAACCAAGTGATAAATACCTCACCATCCAGAATTTACCCTTAAAAAGCATGATACATGAGCTATATATTCTTCAGGGGGCTGACAATGGTAGCTTCTTTCACACAGTTGCACGCCTCTTGTAAAAATAGCAGCAATGCTCAGTTAATTAATGAGCGTTATATTTAGAAGTAATCTGTAGCCTAAATGTGCAGAGTTGCGACATATGAAGCTCAAATCTGTATCAGGCATTTGATTTATCTTTCATTAAATATACACTGTCAAGTTAGATCCTCCACAGCCACCCCTCACATGTTCTGTTTGGAACGAAGCAATTCTTTCAATCTAAGCTATATATTTAGGATTCAACCAAGTATTCCATCTTCACCTTCTTTAGCACTGGAACTGTTATGGATATGACCTACATGATTTGCTACTTCATCCTTTTCCACAGATGGATGTGTTCAACTTCTGCCTACATGCTTGCCAACTGTAATCTCCCACTGGATCCTTTAACAAGATTTTGGAAATTGTTGTCATGGTTCATCTGTAATAGTGCAATGGTTGTTTCCTTGCTACTGTTCCTCGAACAGTAAAGGCTGGATCCTCGCAAGCATTTCAGAATAACCATGCATTAACTATTGTCCATTAAGAATCCCTGTACATAAATTTACTTTCTCAGGATATCCTGAAATCTACCAATATCTTACCTCCTTGAATCTAAAATGAATATCCCAGGTTTAGCCAACCCAATTAGTTATAAGGTGGGAAATGGAGAGATGGAAGTCAAAAGTGCTCCACTTGGTAGTCCCATTGCTATCTTCTTGAGCCTTTCAGTGGAATTATTAAATTACATTCCCATATTCTTGAAGCAAGAAAAAAAAATCCTAAGTGTGTGCACTCATTGAATGTCAATTCCTATCCGATGGCTGGCTGACAACACCTGGAGTGTGTTAAGCAGTCTTTACCAATTTGACCCTGGAGAGATAAATGGGAGGGCATAATATAATCTATTTCATCCGTGCAATTGGCTGATCAAGTGCTACGGATCTGACTGCCATGCAAGAGTGACAGGCATTCTTCTCATGATAAGATAATTATATTTTAGAATTTCTATAAGATAATTATATTTTTGTATTTCTACACTGAGGTCATGACACGCATACAGTGTATCCATAACGACTGCACTCCTATTGACAACACAAATGAGTCGGTCTATGCACAGTAAGTGAATGTATGCATTCTCAGATGATCTTCTTTTCAGGATTACCACTTGCATTATTCAATTGCTTCTGAAGATCCTATGCCCTACATTTAGGCAAATTTGATTGTAGTCAATTGAGTGTCATTTGCAAATGCTTGATTTATGAGCCGCACCCCAATTACTCTTGCAAAAGGACATTAAATTAGCTTTTTCGTGAATGGTTGTAAGAATGCCTATTATTAGAATTAGCTATTCTTTTGATAGTTGTTTGAATGCCCGTTATTACTTTCGCTCAGTTTTGGCAAGCATCCAGCCCTACTTGCCATTTAGGAGGCTATGAAGGTTGCTGTACTTTTGGATGTTGTATCTGTTCCTCAGGTCAACGGTGCATTTGATAAACAAAAAAACACTTTTACCTTTGCATTTTCATGTCTTTTTTTTTTCTTTGGCATCATTGGTTCATTTCTCATGTTGGCACATATCATGTGGTAGCAGCAAATACGCAAGTCCCACTACTTGGATTGTGTACACTTATTATAGAAAGCCTGTGTGCAGCTGTCCTGGTCTGACTTAAAAGGAATGGGTTTCAGGTTAAACCTGCTCCCTTCCATTCTGGTTGCAGTTTGTGATCCTGAATGCTTATAGTTAGGTTAATGGCTTGCTGTAGGTCATAATTGCAGATCATTTCCAGTTCTGTGTCCCTGTGTTTTCTCCTCGTTATGTTGTACAGTGTCCTGTAGCATTCTCTGTAACTAGTCACTTTTCTCTCTCAACATTTAAATGTCCCACTTCTCAGTTGGTAAGATGCTCTGGCGAAATTAAATATATTTAGTGGATTTTTGTTTTTGTAGATTCATATAATGAATTTTCTATGGGGATTTATTAATGAATTTTCTGTGGGGATTTAATGTTCTTTGCAAATACCCTATGCAACATCCCATCAGGAATGAGTAAGCTTTTCACACACCTATTTTTTCCTGACTAATGCAAAGCCAGTCGCCCATCCATGCAAGACCAGAGCGAAGCAGAATCTGCGTGTTTACGCTGCTTAGTTAAATCTGCTCCATAACGGTGTCTAGTGTTAAAATCTGTTGATATTTGTAGACCTTGAAAAGACCCTCAGTTAAGTTGTTGAAGAGCTATGGGTTGCAGTTGAACTAATAGGTAAGAAGGAGCTATGCTTGTGATGCTGAGAGAACTTCAACTTGTCACCAAAGTAAGGTAACAGACTGTGGGGCAACAAATTGAAGTAAGCACAGTACCTTGATAGTATGCCCTCCTACTACACGACCGGTTGTCAAAATACCATTCGGGAGGCTCCTGCTGAAGACTGAGATTTGTGTAGAATAGCTTAATCATTATCAACACGGGAAGAGAAACCCCATCGCTGTGCAGAGAAACCCCATCGCTGTGCAGACCCCGAGTTTAGTTGCATTTTCACTGTTATGCTTGACTTGGCTTTTGTAGGGAAATCAGCACAAATTGATAGTGTTCTGGTCGCAGGATCGGTGGTGGTAGCAAAAACATTGAGGGCAGTGCCTGAGGTACTCACATTTCACGCGTACACCCAACTCTTGTAGGCTTTCATCTTCCATTCCATCTAGCGTAGACTGAATACTAGCACTTAACACTGGCAAACTATAATTATTTACATAGCATCCACATGCGTGATGTTTGAAGCTTTGTTTTTGCCTGTGGAATTATTGCGAGAGCATTTGTAGTGCTTTCCATCAATACCATGCAGGTCTTGGGGCATTTTGAGGAAATAAAACGCTGGTATTACAGGCCCAAATAGTTGACCAATGTATGACCAAACATAGAGAGTGTTTTCCGACTTGCTGATTTGGAGTTAGAGACTCTGCTAAAAAGTTGTTTCTAGGATCCTTTTGGAAAAATTGATGGCCAGAGGGGTAAGCCTGCTCGAAGTACATCTGAGAATGATTATGTACTGTACATTTCATGTGAAGAGTATTACACTACAGTTATAAGGTTGTTTTGTAAATGATGTACATACTTGCCTTTTGCATATATGCCGCAATATAGTCTGAAATTGAAAATAATTGATCTTCCATCAGCTCTCACAAGGTTGGTCTGTGTAAGTATTTGTGAGAAATTAATAAAATGCATATTTTCTAGCCGTTAACATGCATTTTAACTTGTTCATAATGAATGCCCAATTCATTCATTCATGACTATTAAGATTTCAGAGCTATTTAAATGAGTAGTGCATTCCTTTACACTAACACTTGCGTTCTCTTAACATTGTATTTCTTCATAATGTGTGAATTTTCAAATAATCATTCATGAGCAGCAGTGCTGCCTAAAATCAAAACTAAAAACTAAATTCAACTTTTACTAGCTCTTAACATTTGTGTTTCTTAAATTTTATATCTGTATTGTTTGTGTTCCAGCTCCATCAGTTCTACGAACGTGTTAATTCTTACTGGATTGTACTAATGCAAGTGCCTCAGTATTTTCTCAAAAGGGGTGGACTAGAATACAAGAGTAACACTGCCCATGTCAGTTCTGTGCTGGCACTTGCCCATTTGGCTGCCACAGCCCCAATCTATTTTTTTATCTCAACCTAGCGGGCATATGGTGCTTAGTAGCTTTTTAGTTTTTTTAATTCATTTTGTTTGTTTTTCTTTCTGTGCCAGGTCTTTGTTTAAGGGTTATAAGAATGTCCTGCAGTGTGCCTGCCTTTCAGAACTTTCTCCATTTCACAAGTAGTACATAAAGGATGAGTGGCCCTCTCTCTTTCCTGATCCACACAGGTGTGATCTCCTATGACCGAGTCATCAAAATCACCAGAGTAGCTTAGATTATTAAATGTGCTTTCTTGAAAGAGCAGACTCAGTCTAACGAGCTACAGGATTTTGGTTAAAAAAATAGGATGAGAAAATGTTTACTCACACAGCTGTTTACCATGTAGGGGATCCATAGGCTAGAGAATACCAGTCACCCTGCTGCTCAACCAGCTTTGTGTCCTCCATGAAATCTACGCCTTAAACTAGGGGTGCACCAAAGTGCGCTCTGTTGTTGCATCCACACTCAAAGCGACCTTTAGGCCTGATTTTAAAAAACATTCCTTGCACTAGAACTACCTAACACTGCCAGCTTGCTTGAAAAACCAGACATAATTCACAGAGTATATAAACTGAAGTGGCGCAGCCTAGCTTTGCCTGCCGCCCACTTACCGCTACAAAATTAGTAGCAGGTTGTATTGGAGGGACAGCCACGGCCTAGAGGGTCAAGCACTGTGCTAGAAGTACACTGTGCAATTGTTCCAGCAAAATCGAGTGACAGTGTCAGACACCACCGACATGTGAAGAATCATTGCGGTGGCAGATTGACCTGGGTTTAAACTAATTTTAATAATTTCAGAGACTTCCAAAAGCGTTGATTCAGTACTGTAAGTCGGTGTCAAACCAGATTGTATGCTACGTAGCAAAATATATGCATGTAGTTAATACGGAAGCTGACGTTGACCCTTTTCTCCTGCATTTTAGAGACAACTGGGAGTAATAAAGGCCTGTCATTGGGCATATTAGTTGGAACCACAGCCCGCCTTTTAAGTAACCAGTCTGGGCTTTTAACAGCTTTTTCGAACAGTTGCTAAAATAGGAGCTTGATTAAATAAATCATCCTCCAAAGACTGAAATTCTAAGTGAATTTTCTCAATTTTGTTTTGGAAGACTTGCAACCAGTTTTCGGACAGTTTTGTTGAAGGGATAATCAAGACTAACAAGCAAGCGGTTCTCTCTTGCTATCAATATATTTATGTAGAAACAAAGGACTTGGGTCATATCCACCTTTTGTTCCCAAAAGCCTTCTGAATTTAAATCTGGACCAGCAGTCCTCCTTACAACCTTCCAGAATATATTGGGAGGCTTTCAGAAGGCCTTCAACTATTGGATGTTCACGAAGCCCCAAGACGTTTTCTGTAAGAAATTCTGAATTTTTCCTCACTTGATGACCAAGCCTCAAGCGAGCAGCTAAGGCTGCTACGAGTAGAAGAGATGTCAGCTGTTTACTTCAGTTGTACACCGTGGGATTCCTTTGGTTAGAATTCATGCACATGTGCTCGTGGCTAAATAGTAATATAAAAAGAAGCCATGCAAGTACACCTCCCCCTTTTTTTTTTTTTTTTTTATAAACCCAATCCATTTTGTTTTCTCGGCCGGGCAAAGACCACTTTTCCATGCTTTGATTTAGAATATCTTTAGTTGCTCCTTCAAGCACCATTGATACAGCAGTCTCCATATGTGTGTGTTTTAGATGCATGGGAACCTTTCCGTCTATGCAACAGAGATTGGGGTACTATATTCCAGGAACTCACCATAGTTTCTCTTGTTCTTGCTGTCCCACAGAACCTTCCTCTGGAAAACCTTTTTCCTGTGCTCACTTTGTGGTGCACTTTGTCGTTAATATCTGTAGTGGAAACAAAAGGAACCAAAGTTGGTGCCCATTTTGGTGGTCACCATCTCCCTCTAGGTTGCTGCTTGTGGTGTGCTCATGGTGGCCCTTTTGTGTTCACAGGCCAGGTCCTGGCGGACTGCCTGTGAATACACGTTTCTGCCTCCCACGCCCCCATGCTACAGCATACCGAGCTCCTTCAGAATCCGATTGGAAAAAGGGAAGCAAAGTGAGGGTGTTGGGGCTACATGGGAGGGAGAAGGAATGTAGTTGAATAGAAAGGGAAACGGAAACCAGAATATTTATCGACCGCCAAGAACGAATCAACAGGTTTTGGTGGCCTTGAAGGAAAAAAATAATTAAAGCCATTCAACAGGTGAGCTCCATGTGTGCAGAACTGAATCTAGGTGACCAGGGCCTGGGACCATCTCACCCTTACATACACAAGACCTGCTCTGAGGTAGAGGGAGGGAGGGAGAAAGGACTGCTGGTCATGTTATGAAAGAAATTTGCCATTTTCTTTTTGAGAAAATGCTGAGGGAAGTGCTCTGTTACTGTCCTGTACCGACACCGAGAAACAAAGAAGCAGTATTACTTACAATGGTAAAACTGGTTAAAACATTTTTGCCAATGTATTAAGTCTTGCACAATCTGTGATGCTAGTACTTGCACATAAAATGCTCGAGCCAAACATTTTCAAATGGAATGTTAAGAGTTCAAAGATTGTGAATATTTTTTTGGAGGAATACAATGAAAATACCTTCATGAATGTTTTGCCTGTCTCTTAACTATTTTCTTTCTCAGAAATTTAATTTGGCAATTCTACTATGTGTGTGTCTAGTTATACATAAATCTTTGCCTGCTAGTGCCTTTGATTACCAAACAATGTATTACTGGTGTTAAACATTATCTCTGGCTGTTTTGTTTGAAGTAATTTGCATGTACGTGACATAAAATATGGTGTGTTTATTGAAAACATGTTCAGTAAACCAGCTGACTGTATTGGGAAAACGTAATTTTGCTACAATGCAACAAACTAATTTATGGTTTGTAAAGCTGAGAAATGTGAATATTCTTTTAATAACCCAATACAAACCCATATTTTTATTTGCACCCCTGGTTTCTTCCGACTTAATAGAACATTTGAATGTAATAATTTAAGATGCGCATACATGCCCTGCTTTTAGAAATCCATTGAGCTGCTGAAAGTAAATGAGAGTTCACAGAAAGCAGTTGGCCCTCAACTGCATAGTTAATCCTGTCAAAACAATGCTCACTCAAAGTATTGCCAGTGGCTAGAGCTGTTGGAGGAAGAGATGAGAAGGGCAGCAACCCAGAACTTGCAAGTTCATTTGCAAATTACATTAGTGACCTTGGATCTGGTCGTGTTATCACAGGGCGACTTAGGCGCCATTGCTTTGAGTCACCTCATTATGTACCCTTTCCAGCAGCTTGGACTCTTAAATAGAGTAGAAAACTAGTACTGGTGCAATTTACCAGTAATTATTCAACCTTTATCAACTGCTTTCAAGTTAAAAACAAAATGGAAGCAAAATTAGGAAAAGAAAATGAACTTAGACTCTGTATAAAAATGATAAAATTTGATAGTATGTGATTGAAAAAATATATCTGAAAGAGACATTTAGCCGCCGATTCCTTAGATTAGAATACCTGGGCGTCAGGTTAAATCTGGAAGACTTCTGCTCGAGCCACACTCTCGAGACATCAGTAGGTGATGTCAGTCAGCTCAACATGACGTCATGTGCACCAGAAGGGACATCTGCGTCACCTATTTAGATGCCACCTCCGCTTGCAGGACGTCAGTTCTTTTGTTTCTGCGCCAGCTTGCGCTGATCCGTGAAGAGAGCTACCCTCTGTCACTTTTGACAGGCTTTTTTCGATGTATTGTCAACTGTTTTTGGTGTGTGGGGTTTTTCTTCAATATTGAAGAAGACTTCTGGATTTAAACAATGCAACGCCTACCATTGAGCCATGTCATGACGTATCCACAATTTGGAGCCTGGAGTGCGACCATGACTCAGTCGTGCTCCAACAACTGGGCCGTGGCTCTGAAGGCTTTGACGGAGTGGTCCCTAAACCTGCTTGTGGACCGGGATTCGGCTCCACGTCTTTCGCTCCGGATGTCTCATTCCTAGTCGACAGGAAGGTACGGGCACTGCCCCAGGAGTCCTAAGTCCTTGCCCCCCTGCTCAAAGTCGTTGGGTCAGTGAAGTAAGAGGCATAAGAAACATAAGAAGTCGAAGCATTCTTACACTGCTCCCCATCCGGCGGCCAACGCAATGGAGGAGTTTTGACTCTCTAGGCCTTGTGCCTCATGTTTGGGGGACCTGACTCTCCCAGCGCAGCTTCAGCTCAGAGGGGGCTACATGAGGTGCCCTCCGGCGGTACCAGTCCTATTCTTATCCCAGATGACCGAGACCCGGATCAGTGCCTGCCAATGGCGATTCACCTTAGGGCCCTATGTCAGTTCCTCAGCCTTATTTTGAGGGACTAGGATTGGAGGATTGGGAAGGGTCAATAGACCCTTTACAAGACCAGCCTGCACAAAAAAATGGACTGGTAAGAAGAATTGCGTGAGGTCAGTGGACTTGTACCTCAGCAGATTCTGGCCTGCTTTCTCCCCCTACCATGGCATATCGAGGAGGGAGCTTCATGTACTGTGTGGTGAGAAGGGCAGCCGATGTTCTGGACCTTCAGCTGTCTTCAGTGGAAGTCAAGAAAAACCTCTTGACAGAGGTCCTGCAACCTGGTGTCTCCTCCTCAGAACCCCTCCTGCCGCACAACAAGGCCCTGGCTGATGTCCTTCTGGGAACCTGGTCCAAGCCCAGCACATGGGCTCCTGTGAATGACAATTGCCCACCACTATCACTCTGTATCGGGTGACCTCAAATTTCTCACCAACCACCCTACCACCGAGAGTTTGGTGGTCTAAGCCTCCAACCCACAGGGCATGTTCCCTTCCACACCCCCAGACAGGGAATCCAAGAGGCTGGATAGTTGGGGCAAGAAAAATGTTTCTTCTGCCAGCCTTGCATTGTTGTCAGTGAACACTGCATGCCTATTGTGCTGTTACGCCCACTCCTTGTGGGACACAGATGCACAAGTGCTGCTACACTTTTGCATCTGTGAGAGATGCGCCAGAGTTAACCATTCACAACTGACTCAATGTCCGACTCCACGCCTGGCTGAGAACTTCTGGCTTTTCTGGGGATGTACAGGCTTCCCTTATAGGCATGTCCTTTAGTGGCACTTATCTCTTCAGAGACCAGGCAGATATGGCCCTGGAGTGCTTTAAGGATTTATGGGCTACGGCCAAGTCCTTGAGCCTGTTGGTGACCCCCCCATCTGCTTTTCCTTGACCTTGCAAGTTCAGCAACCTCTGCGCAGCCGTGGGCACTGCTCCTTTCAACACCCTAGGGTCAGGCAACCAGAGGTCGAGTCAGTCCACTACAGCCCCTGCAGCATCTAATCTTTCCTAGTCCGGCTCGGGTCTTGTCTGCCCTAGAGACTACATGGCAGCATTGGCCTTGTAGCATGCCTATTTTCACATTCCCGTCCTATTTGTCCATCGGCGGTTCACAATAGACCACATGCACTTTCAGTTTGCAGTGCTCCCCTTAGGCCTTAACCGGACCCCTCGGGTTTTCACAGAGCGGATGGCAGTGGTTTCTGCTCATCTGCACTCCAGACTATGGCAAATATCCTGCTTTCACTGGGGTTCACTATCAATGTGCTGAAGCCACCACTGACTTCCTCTCAAATGCTCATTTTCATTAGAGCTATCCTGGACACAGTGCAGTTTCAGGCGTATCCTCCTGAGCTGCGGGTTCTGGGTATTTAGGCTATGATATCGGTGTTTCAGCCTCTATCCTGGATTTTGGTGAGACTGACGCTGAGGCTGCAGGGCCTCATGGCCTACTGCATCCTGCTAGTGACACATACCTGATGGCATATGTGGGCTCTACAGTTGGATCTGAAGTTTCAGTGAGTGCAGTCTCCAGGGAATCTCTCCAACACTGTCCAAATCTTGGTGGAAACTGCACAGGATCTGCAGTGGTGGCTGGCCAACTGTGTCAGAGGCAGACCCCTTACCCTCCCCCTACCAGATAAAACAGTAGTGGATCACAAATGGTGTCTCCATCCAGAGGTGGTGCAAGTTCTCTTTCAGAAGTGGGGAGAGCTTGGTTGGATCTGTTCTCCTCTACAATGTCAACAGTTTTGCGTGCTGGAGTTTCTTAAGGTGCTTGTACATATGCTCCCACCTGACCATTTATCATGCATCCGTGGAACCTTAATTTGGTTCTCACCTTGCCACTCCTGCTGCTTTCCTTCAAAACAGCCTTTTAAGTAGCAATAACTTCTACCAGGAGGGTGAGCCATTTGCAGGCTCTATCATCCAAGCCTTCTTACCTGGCTATCTTCCCTGAAAAGTTGATGCTTCGCACTATGGCCTCTTTCTTACCGAAAGTGGTAACATATCACGTGGGGCAACCAGGCCCCTTGCCCATGGTCTATGCTCCTCCACACCTTGTAAAAGAGGAGAAGCAACTCCACCACCCGGACCCAAAAAGAGCAATGTTGTTCTACCTTGACCGCACTAAAGAGTTCCTGGAGGATGGCCAACTCTTCGTGGGGTACGTTGGATCAAATAAAGGTTGTGCGGTGCAGAAGAGGACTATCTTGCGATTGGTTGTTTTCTGTATCAAAAGCTGCTACGCTCTGGCCAAGAAACAGCCCCTGAAGCTTAAAAGCTAATTTTGACAGATCTAAGGCTGTGACCACAGCGTTGTAACGTAGTATTCCTGTCCTTGACATTTGTCAGATGGGTAACGTGGGCATCACTGCACACGTTCACTAAGCACTACTGCCTGGACAGTCGATTCCACAGGGCAGCCTTTTTGGCCGCTCTGTGCTGCAGGACTTCCTGGTCTAAACTTATCAGCAGTACCTCCCCCGGGGATGGTACTGCTGGGGTATCTTTTCCAAGGTAAGGAATCTGCGTCTAGATGTCTCTATCAGCTGGTCAAGTTACCTACGTTCGGCAATGCCTTATCTGGTAGAGACATAATCTACCCACAGTTTCCTCACCCATCCTCTTCTCACTGCGAATAGGTTTTTAGGGTCAGTGCTGATACCTTTCAGGGCCCTTGTTGTTTTAAACACACCACTATCGCTGCTCTTCATGGCTCTGCACCTCTGGTGTGGAAAGTCGTGAAAAGTAACTGACGTCAGCACGTTGAGTTGGTGCCTATGTAGGTGACGAGGACATGACTTCCAGCGCAGACACTGCTGTCACATGGAGCCAACTGAAGCCACCTACCAAGGCACAACGGTTACTCGAGCAAAAAAACTTCTGGATCAAGCCTGACGATTGGGATATTCTAAGGTAAGGAAACTCTGGCTAGATTATGACTCTACCAGATAAGGTGTTACTGAAGGTAAGTAACTTGTGCTTATTGAACCTTTTCCATGAACATAGTCCAGTGAAAATTGAAAATCAATATAAAAATGAGTTCAGAGAATCAATAGAAAAGTACATTGTTACAATAACATGTCCATACCAGTGACTTGTTTGTGCTCAAAGTTCCTAGTACTTCACCTTGAGAATAAGAGATGTAACTCATAGATGCAACTCGTAGATCAAACCCAACAATGTTGGAGGGGGGGGTGCTTGTGTTCTATGCTCAGGGGACTGGCCCTAGTAGTTATTTCTGGATTGCTCTTCCATGTATGGTTCTGCAGATGTTTAAAACCTTTCTCTATGGTCACAGATAAGCTGGCAAAAGTCAAATTGATTCCTGTCCGGTTCCAGTGCTTTTCATTTTAAGCATCTTCATTCTCCCTTAGAGCTCTTCCCAAATGTTTTTGAAGCAGGTACCAGGTTTAAAGGAGAATGATGTTAGAGCTTGCCTGTATTTACAGTGTTCAGGCCTTTGTCTTGCCTCCAATTCAGACGAAAAAAAGAGTTCATCATAGTGTCATCTGCCGGAGAAAAAAGGAATAGTAGAAGTCAGATGTACACAGATCTTGCAGCGCAGCTATATATGCCTTGACACTTGAGTGAGATGTTAGTTGCTTGAGAGAGATTCATACACTTGCCATGAGGCATGATTTTCAAACTTTTGCTGCACAATTTAGATGTTCGGGGGAAGACCAGCTCTTTTGTAGAAGAGCTAAGCAGCACAAGCTATGGTGGTCATAGTGGCTTCTTCCTTGAACAGGGCAAAAGGGAAGTTGCTCACTTTATAGTAGAAGGGTCAGTAGAGACCACTTCGAATAAATGTTCAGTTTAATGCAGTGTATTTGGCCTCAGGATGAGTTTATGCACACTCGTTTGAGATAGGTTATTGTCTACTACAGCAGTTCCGAATAGTGCTTACATTGTACTTCACAGGCGTGTGGCAATATTCAACTACTCCATTACTTAAGTACAGAGAATCCTAATGTGACATCCCTACTTCAACTGTCTTGACAGACTATTTGACCTTTTTCTGGAATTAAAGTCCCAAATGCCAAGCTTTTCATTAATTATGCAATAATTCATTCATTATCCGGTCTTGCAAAACATGCCACTACAGTGCACAAGCATTCTGCTCCCGGATACCAAACACTTCACCAATATATTGCAACTAATGGCCATGCTTATTTGCTTTGTTATTTTTCCTAAGTTTAACATATTGGATGTTCAATTTGCCACGGTTTTAACTCCAAAACTAGAGATATTTAAATTGTTCTCTTACTGCAAAGCCCCTGTGTTCATGACCTCCAACACTATGTTTCAGAAAGTAGACAGACACTGTATCATCTGTTTAACTGTGAACATCTTGGCTAACTGGTTAGTTGCTTGCAGTTTTATAATTGATGACTGTAAGAAAATGGCATAAGTACTGGTGACTGGATTTCTTCGGGGCGATGAAGGGTGTTTAAATGGAGAATGTGATGTATTCATCATTAGAGATCAAACTGACACCTTTTCCGATAAACATGCAATGGTTCACCTAGGGCTAGCTTCCCCCATTCTTGACTTGAGCAGTGTGGGAGCTGCACAGTTGTTGGTCATCCATACAGGAAGTGAGAATTAAGCGCTACCTACCATTGCCAACTTATCCACTTTTATTTTTTACTGCGTCATCCACAGCCACTGGTAGCATACGTTCAGTAACCTATGTAAAACCACTATTAAATAGCAAATGTCTTGGGAAGATTGAGTGCAAATAAAAGTAAACTAGTTGCGGGTGGTTTGGAGGCGAGTGAAGGCAGAGTGGCATCAGATTTCTAAATAACACCATCAATTAATCTTAATAAAACACTATGCATTAAATCCAACATAGTTGAATACATCTAGAGAACTGCAAAACTCTTTTGCAGTCCCTGATCTCCTCTACAATTGTTACCCATTAGTCTAATGAAGAACAAAACTCTTGGTCTATTCTGCAGACTAATGATGTTCTACCACTATTCCAGAAGAAACTAACATGACACTAGCACTCACAGACCATAAATCACCTCTTTGATAACCATGTACAGATTGAACGTAAGAGCAGAGAAAAGAAACCTAATAACGTCAAAAGACCTTTTAATAGGACAAAGATGTTGAAAGTGTATTATTATTATTATTATTATTTATTTTTGTAAAGCGCGATAGTCACCCAGAGGTATCCCAGCGCTGAAGAACCCTGAATTCACCAGGTAAATGGAGCAAGAAATTGAGAAGGACAAGGGAAGAAAGGGGGAAACTGAGGCAGAAAGGAGGGGAGGGGGTGTGCAGGATTTAGGGAAAAAGATGAGTTTTTAACAGTTTCCTGAAGCGCAGGTATTGAGGTTCAAGACGTAAGTTACGGGGAAGTGCGTTCCAAAGGCGGGAGGCTTGAACCGAGAAACGTCTTCCTCCTGCTCGTGTTTTTCTGAATCTAGGAATGGTAGTAAAGTTTCCTGCATTGGAGCGGAGGAGCCTAGAGTTCCTATAGGGAGTGACCAGTTTGCTGAGAATAGGAGGGCCTTGGTTCTGCAGCGTTTTGTGAACGAGACATAGGGCTTTAAATTTGACTCTCTCCCTTATGGGGAGCCAATGGAGAAGTTTGAGAGCGGGCTTGGCAGATGATCTGGCCGGGGTGTTAGTGATGATCCGGGCGGCCGCGTTCTGAATTGTCTGTAGTTTAGTAAGGGTCGCTTCGGGGGCACCCAGATAAATCACGTTACTATAGTCCAGTCTCGATATTATGAGACCTTGGACTAAAAGTTTTTGGGATTTAGGGGGGAGAAGGGGCAGGACTTTCCTCAGAGATTTTAAGAGGCCGAAACAAGTCCCTGCCACCTTCTTGGCTTGTGAGGTGAAGGAGAGATCGGAATCGATCCACACCCCCAAACTTTTCACCTCTTCCTTAGGGTCAGGGGGCGGACCCAAACAGGCTGGCCAGCTGTCCAGGGGAAGTGAGGCTCCTTTTGGGCCAAGTATAAGGACCTCGGTTTTTGTCCCGTTGAGTTTTAGGGCTGATCTGTTCATCCAGTGGTGAACCTGCGTAAGACAGTTGAACAGATCAGCTTTCTGCTGCTTGGGATGGGACAGAGACACCACTAGTTGAGTGTCGTCGGCGTAGCTGACGACGCTCACTCCGAAAGGGATGATAACCTCCTCCAATGTGGACATATAGATATTAAATAAAGTGGGGCTCAGGGAGGAGCCCTGAGGGACACCACATTGGAGGGGCATTTCGGAGGAGCGGGCGTTCTTTTCCCAGATTTGGTAGGAGCGTTGGGCCAAGAAAGATGAAAGCCAAGATAAGGCTGTTCCTTTCACTCCCATCCTAGCCAGTCTTTCGATAAGTAGTTGGTGGTCGACTGTATCGAACGCTGCACTAAGGTCGAGGAGGATCACTGCCACTGATCCTCCCCCATCCAATAGTGCTCTTGCCTCCTCTACAGCAGCCAGAAGGGCGATATCCGTGCCCTGTCCAGGTCGAAAACCTGTCTGGGAGCTTTTTAATTTATTATTGGTTTCTAGGAACTGAGAGAGTCTCCTATTGACCAATTTTTCTGCGACCTTGCTTACTCCAGGCAGAAGGGAGATGGGTCGGTAGTTAGCCATATTCTCGGGGTCCAATGTAGGTTTCTTCAGCAGGGCTTTTACCACCGCCTTCTTCCAGCTTGGGGGTACAGCTCCTTGTTGGAGAGAGGTATTAATCAGGCGGGTAAGGGAAGGGATGATAGTAGGGGTTACCTCTTTAAGGATATGGAGAGGAGCAGGATCACTGGGGGAGCCGCTCTTCATAGAGTTGAGCACATTTCTCACCTCGTCCACCGTGACCTGGCCCCACGTGGACAGGCAGGTGGTAGTGTGTGGGCAGGCGATATTTTCCTCAGGACTGGAGGGGGGGATAGATTCCAGAATTAGTCTGATTTTATCGTGGAAGAAATTGGCCAGTTTCTGGCATTTCTCCAGATCGGCTTCAGGATCGGCAATGGGTCTTGTTCCTTGTCTTTGGGGTTTAGACAGCTCTTTAAGGATGACGTATGCTTCCTTACTGGAGCAGCCTGCGTTCTCTATTCTCTCCTGAAAAAACGTGCTTTTGGTTTTATGAATAGCAGTTTTATACGTCAGGAGAGAAGTAGAGTAGATGTTCTTATTAGTTGCTGTTTTATCGCGCCTCCATGAGCGTTCGGTTCTTTTGCACTCTTGCCGCAGAGTTTTAAGCTCAGGAGTGTACCATAAAGCAGGTGGTATTCTTTTAGGTTGTTTCAAGGTGGTAGTTATCGGGAGTAACGTATCCAGTGAGGAAGTGATCCAGTCGCTGAATTGTTTGTCAGCTATATTGGGATCAGACGAGAGCGCAGGAGTGGACTCTGCAAGAGAGGCGGCCCAGATCTCCGGTGATAGTTTGCGCCATTGTCGGTCGGTGACTTGGGTTTTTGGAATCGAATAGGCGAGAGTGGGGATTTCCCAAGAAAAGGGTACCAAAAAGTGGTCCGTCCATGGTAAGGTCACCGGTGGATCAGTGGTCATTGTTGCTATGTTGGTGATGATAGGGTCTAATAAATGGCCTTTATCGTGAGTAGGCTCTTTATTCACTAGACGGATGTCTAGAGATGTTAGATCGTTCCTAATGTCCGATGCTGCTCGATCCGTGGGGTCCAGGAAATGGACGTTCAGGTCACCTAGTAGAAGGAAATTGGGGGCGGAAGAAGCTAGTTGTGAACTAAATTCGACAACAGCGTTGGTGAAATTACCCGGGGCCCCTGGTGGGCGATAGATTAGAAGTCCTGCCAGGGTAAGGGCTGGGGCAACTTGGATGGAGAATTGGCCGCTCTCACAGTCCTCAATACCAGCGTTGGTCATGCGGCAGGTAAATTGTTCCCTGTGTATTATAGCTATCCCGCCTCCTCTCCCTCTTGGTCTATTAAGAGCTTGACAAATGTACCCGGTGGGAAGGGCCATGACAACATCTGAGTCGGTATTGTCAGAGAGCCATGTTTCCGTTATGAACAGAAGGTCGAGCTCCTGGTGCTGAATCAGGAGGTTCATTTCGGTGGCATGTTTGGGGAGGGCGTTACATAAGGGGGGGTTTAACCCATGCAGTCACGGGGACCTGGGCGCAATATGTTACATATAAGAGGGGGGTCCCCGTAAGAAAGGGATGTGTCTTGTGAATAACAGACACAATATATTACACAAACCACAAATTAAAACTGCTGTATGCAAAAAATCAGATTGGCATATATTATTTAATGACCAATGCTATATAGTTAATAACTGTAATCTGGAAATCATGAAAATTAGGGCCCCGGAGAGGGGAAGGAGAAGGGAAGGGGTGGTGCTCAAGGAAGTGTAAGAAGGTAATGACAAAGTGTGAGACAGTAACAATACAAATTGACAAAAAGTTGTCACAATATAATCTAGGTACAAAGGTCCCAAGTCAGGACTACAACTTCAATAACACATGAAAACAATACAATTCAACGGTCACAGCTTGTTATTAGCGGATTCAGGAGTGTGCCGGAAGGAAATTAAAGAGAGAAAAGTCGACGTTTCGACCCCTATGTCTAGGCCAGTTGGAGTCCTTTTACGGGGTCTTCATCAGGACAAGATGTGTGAAAAGGGTGGGGCCATTCATGGTTGGAGACCCCAAAAGGGTTCAATATATATACAGGAGGACCACGTTGAGCGTCGTGGTGGGTCTAGACATAGGGGTCGAAACGTCGACTTTTCTCTCTTTAATTTCCTTCCGGCACACTCCTGAATCCGCTAATAACAAGCTGTGACCGTTGAATTGTATTGTTTTCATGTGTTATTGAAGTTGTAGTCCTGACTTGGGACCTTTGTACCTAGATTATATTGTGACAACTTTTTGTCAATTTGTATTGTTACTGTCTCACACTTTGTCATTACCTTCTTACACTTCCTTGAGCACCACCCCTTCCCTTCTCCTTCCCCTCTCCGGGGCCCTAATTTTCATGATTTCCAGATTACAGTTATTAACTATATAGCATTGGTCATTAAATAATATATGCCAATCTGATTTTTTGCATACAGCAGTTTTAATTTGTGGTTTGTGTAATATATTGTGTCTGTTATTCACAAGACACATCCCTTTCTTACGGGGACCCCCCTCTTATATGTAACATGTTTGGGGAGGGAGCGGCAATTAAGAAGTCCTAGTTTCAGAGCAGAGATGGGTGGGTTCGAGGAGGGAGTCAGATTACATTGTGAACAGGTCGAGAATGCCTTACCTGCAGTAAGCGAGTGGTGGCAGGCTAGGGCATTCTTGGGTCGTAAGTTGTATAAGATGTCCGCTGTATACGTTATACGATCCTGAGGGGTACCAGGCATAGTGACGGGGCCTAGGGCCTTCTGGGCCCGGACGGGCCCAGACGGGCTTGCCTTTGGCGCGCCTTCGGCGCGCTGACGGCGCGCCCGCTGCGCCCGTCCGCTGCGCGTCCGGTAGTTGCACATCCTAAATGTACAAGGAAAAGGGGCGGGTGGGCGTGGCCTAAAGTGGGCGTGGCCTCTCTCCCTCGCTGAGAATGGCGGCAGGGAAGTTTGTTGGGTATTTGAGCGTTGCAGCGAAGGAGTCGCTGTTTGGGTGACTCAGAGCCCGCTTCAGGAGGAGAACGGGTGAGTGAAGGTTATTTTAAAAATACAGTATTTCGGCGAGTAAGTGACACAACAACAAATTTTAAAAATGGCAAGTTCTTCTCCCGGCTTCCGCCTCAGGAGCTGAGTAACCAACAGCTATTGGCACTGGGGAAGAGAGGGAACAATATAATGGACCCAAACTGCAGATGCCTAACTGCTTTGGTTGAATTGCAACAGAACACATGTTGGAGCCTCCCTCCAAGCATATCTGGATACACAAGTGTTGCAGGGATTCTGCTCCTACTTAGAACTGTGCAGAGACTTGAAACCTCAGTGAATTAGGGTGTACCAAAACTCACCTTGGTATCCAAAATCCCCTACCAGACTAGCAATCAGTGTCTCATTGGTTCTTCCATACCCCCAATGATTAGACAACCCAGAACATGAACTTAGAATACCTCAGGTAGCGTGGAACACATGAACACTCTTTCGTTATACTATCATACCAGTCCAAAACGAGGAGTAAATGAAGACACGTGCAGGTATGAAATATTTATTTCTAGTGCTGTGTTCTCAAGTGCAGTATCTTAGCTAATACAAGCAAACCTATTATAAGCAACAAGGTTACCAGCATAGTTACTATTCCATAGAATACAAAGGGAGAAAGCATGTTAAAATGCTAAAGGGAAGAAGGCTAAATTACACCTCAGTCTTACCCTCCATTGCTAGTATATTATATTATATCTACAGAAGGTCTCTTTGGGTTTACAAGGATGGCCCCATACCTCTGGTCCTAGTAGAAAGGTATCACATCATTTTCTACACCAGCTCTCTGCATGCGAATGTTCTTCAAGTGTGTGTGCATGCTTTGCGCAGTGCATTATTAAACGCGCCAAAATCAGAGGTAGCCACAGCTGCATATGTGTTATGTCTAGGACGTGCGCTGATCAGACCTAACAGCCACTGTGTTGAAAAAACCTTGAAGGCCTCGGCACTCACTGTTCAGACATAGCTTACCAAGCAAAGCTGATACAATAGGAAAACATCTTATTCTCGTGTGAAGCAAAACATTCTGCTAGACTCTAAACATTTATAATATTATGTGCTGTGTGCAAAAGCAGCAGAAAGGAAAAATGGCGTTTAAACTTCTAATAAGCTCATGCAAACTTAACCCAGTGTAGAGACAAAGCCCATCTCCATGACAAAAGTAATTTCACACAGTTTTGCTGAGAGGGAGCACCAAAAGTCTCATCAACCACGACTGCAGTGCCTGTGCTTGGAGTTGTGGCGGTGAGACATTGAATAAAGTCTGGGGACGCTGCCCATCACCTGGAAACCTCCGAGATTGAGGCCCCAGGAAGTGTACATGAGTCAACCGTGCTACAGGACAAATACTTCTGGTTAAGCAATGCAGAAAGGAAGGATGCAGCAGATTACGTATTGATGGCTGCCATTCTAGATGCATTTAGATATCAGGGCTTCACTTTATCATGCTAGGAGGACCTCCGAATGAGAAACTGATTTGTGAACCAGAAATTGGAAGTGTAGCCCGCCTACGGCTTAGATCTGAAGGGGTCCAACAGGCGTTTGCTACAATTAAAGTTTAGTTTCTTCAGAAGTACCAGCGGTGCATACAAAAGAAAAACGCCAGTCAAGACAAACTTAAGAGCACATATTTTGCAAAGCACAAGTGATGTGTGCAAGGCTAGGAAGAACGTGAGCATTCTTTCTTGGCAGAGCGCAGAGTTTTCCTCAGTGAGGTAATGCAAGATAAATGCTGGATGTATAAAACATTAAGAATTTATACCATGAGGTTTAGCAAATACTTCCCAAGGGTTTTTGGTGAATATTTTTTGCATTCTACCTACTTTACCCAAAAGAAATTAGGGCTTCAGGTGAGGAAGATGTACTTGCATGAAGATGCAGCTAGGCAGGTGATAATCAGTGGCACTATGAAATTTTAAAAGACGTTGGGACTGAACTTGCTTAGGCATAGTGAACAATGATGAGATATAACATGGAGTCTACCTGACCGATTCTAGAACCCTGTTCTACCCTAACCTTAGGGAGTACAGAATTTCTACGTGTCTGAGTGATATTTTTTAGTGTGAATGAGACTGTTGCTACTCAAGGTTGAAGGAAAGTTGCTTAGCTCTTTTAGGTTGAAGAAGTGTTGCAGCATTGAGTGTTGTTAGTTAGTTTTGAACTAAAAGAGTATTATGAATCCCTTGTATTGACCGTAATATTTTCATGCATTTATTGCCTTAGTTTCTATCTGGGGATGATGGTGGAGTATTGAAGATGTTGTAACTGAGTATATTAGCTGTATACTGACATTACAAGCCCTGGCAATCAATATACAAAATATGCTATTAAGCAGTGGTGCCCGCCACCTATCGAAAATAGTAGGGCAGATAGGGGGAGGGGTGTGGGGGGTGAGAGAAGGGGGCTTGGGAAATAAAATTTAAAAATCGTACCCGCTGCTCCACTCCTGTTGACGCTGCTGGCCGCCTCTGGCCCTGAAGTAGATGGGCCTCAAAGCACAGACTCCCCACTCAATACATGCGCTGCTCTCTAGCATGAGAGTAGTACCAAGATTGATCTGAGTTGCCTCATCTGCCACTCGGACGGTGCTTGGGGCCTATGGCTTTTCTCCAACCCAACTGTGCAACAAATCTGGCTTTCAGAAACATAGTGTGCATATCTGTTTGGTCGGCACTTATAAGGGCAACCTACTTCTCCTCCCTGCCATGCCTGGCCCGCCCAGTACTCAATCATTGCCTGGCTCAGACAGCGTTAAATAAAATGATAATAACATTGTGATATTATCGTTTTATGTATCATCTGCTGACTCTGGGCAGTGGGGCGAAGCTCCTTCGCCATTACGGAGTAGCCGCCCCGGCTATCAAGTTAAGAGGAACTACAGTGCATACATTTGCAAATCCTTCTGTTTTTATTCCACCTTCCATTCTTTATGTATTACTCAGCTGGCAAAACGTTCTTAGGAGTGGACATAGTGGCCCGACTACTTCATGAGAAAAATGTCACATGAAGTGCTAAAAACGTCAATTTGCGTCTTTAATGGTTAAATGTATATATGCCATAGTTTGGGATGTTTGATGTCTGTGGCGTAGTTAACGCAATATTTGTACTGTGTGGCATGGCTAATGCTATATTTGGACTGACTGATCTTTTGTGGAATCTGTCCAAGATCCATAAGCTGTCTGATGCAAAAATAGCTCCTTCAAATTGATGCCAAATGTAGCCGCAGCAGAGCAATATTGGGAATATTCAGGAAATGGAGGAGGAGATATGGAATTAGCTTGCAAACATCTGAACCTCGAGAGTTTATTTAAAATTAGTCTTTCTCTCAGATCAGGTGAAAAGATTAATGACCTGATTTAAAGTTTGGCCGAAGACGACTACTTCACAAACATGATTTTTATTTTAGTTATTTCATAAAGCGCATGGTTAAACCCACTGGTGTGTCCTTGCACTATAGATCTAATCTCACAGCAATAGTGAGAAAGGAAAAGGAGATTGTTATAACCTGTTGTATTGGTTGCACTTTTACATCAGTACTTTTTCTCTTTATTTAGAAGTGTAATTACATTATAGCTCTAGATACCGTCATAGAATGTCACTGTCATGATTTATAACTTGGTACATTCCACCCCTCCCTCTGCATCCAGTTGGTACATTCCATTCCCTGAGAGGCTGCCTTAGAATGTTGTGTTGAAGTGATTCACTGGTGGAGAGAGGACCAGTATGGAATAAAGATCTTCTAACCTTTATGGGCCTGCCGTCCTTTTATCAGAGATCCAGGCTGAATACCTTGGATGCCTTATCACAAGTGCATTAGGATATAATGCACTAGCCATAAGGGGATGGGATATCCGTCACATTTGTGACTTGAGTGCCCGACTTCCAAAATCTAAATTGAGTCCTAAGTCCATCCAGGTGCTTTAAGTGGCATAAATGACCCCTTTTACATTTTATTCATAGAAAACCCAATTTCACCTATGTCTGTGCTCATAAGTGCAAAAGAAAAACCCTAACCCTACTAGACCACTTAGTGCAAACTGACAGGAACTGTAGGTTTCTGGGGACATGAAGGTGCATGTTCATGGCCACCGCCCTTTGAGTTGATGCCAGAAAAGACATAGTGAGCTCATGTAAAGCCAATATGGAAATGTGTGAGTCACAAGAAACACACACCTAATACTTGTGAATGTCATACCCAATAAGAGAAAATATATTCTAGCTGGACCAAGTGTAGGTAATTGCAGAAGGTTTCACATTTGTAATAAGGCCTCTCATATCATCAACAGGCCAATGTGAGCAGGAGCTTTGGAGTCTCATTGATAAAACAAAAACTGGAGCAAATACGTACTTGCATTGCCCTTACAAGCTAAAGGCGGAAGGTTATTTTTACACGTGCAACTGTTGGAGGAACTGTTGAAAAAATCCCATTGAACGAGTAAGCAGTTGACAAAACGTTATTGGAAATCTACATGCCTAAACGCATCCGATGACTTCATACACTGCCTGGAGGTGAATATGCATATGAGACTGGAGAACTGTGCTGGGTGCTACAATCTCTCCTGGAGCTATTTCATTCAAAGAAAAAAAGAAGATGGCAAAAATCGACAAACACAAGAGAGGTACCAATGATGGCATCAAAAACAATAATACAGAATCCAATCTGAAGCTAGTTTCCATTCTAATGTAGTGTGCCATCAAATGTACACCATGGGATATAGTAAGCACTTGATACAACGTCCACGGTAAATTCAGTGTGTAAACTTGTAAGAACTATACTCCTACAACTGTTTAATGATCCATCTTTGTAAAGTTGCCATGCCACTAGATCTCCCTATTGACAGGCAAACATATATTTCCTTATGCGAAGTGTCCAGCTGAGAAGGTTTTTTTTTTTAAATCTAAAGAGCTTACATTTAGAAGCCATAAAAAGTTACAATCTCAAAAATGCACAATTTTAATCAATTTCGAATTAAAAAAAATCATACAATATCCTATTTACAATTAAAAACATTGGTGGTTAAAATTAGTGAATAATAAGAACCGGCATACTAGACCTGACACCATAAAATTATCTTATGAAATGAGCATACTTCATAGAAGTAAGAATTTATGTACATTTAAGATAAATTATGTGGAAAAGCCATAAAAATTGCAAATCCCCAATGTCGATATTAATAGAATTACGCATATGGGGTGATAGGACGCGACATGAGCATACCGAGCCTTGCGTTACAAGCTGGCTATCCTAGGAGGCGCATTGTCTTTGACCTTCTTTCTCCGGATCCACGGACAGGGCAGATAACGCGATACTGCCAGTGCAAAGAATTCCCTAGTGTCACTCTTAAGGAGCCTTAATGGTTCCCCACAGTGCCTCACACCCTTGGAGTTTAATGCTGCTTTTACCCAAATCTTGCGTGGTTTGCTATATTGTGGGTAGAAGAACATTAAATGTTAAGCAGTTTCAGCAATGCGGTTATCTTAACCAGGTGATTGATAAGATTGATATCAGAATGTATGGTGGGAGATCAACATGATTTTTATATTGCACTGTACAGTACATGATAAATTGAAGGTGTTCACTGTGGCTATCAACCTTGTAGGCACTCTGGAAAGTCATAGAAGTCACCTCCTATGTGCATTCTTGAACCACACAGATGTATCTAATGGTTCTTAAAAAACATTCAATCTGTTTATCAAAACATGCTTGTCATCACGGTTCATTCAAATACTTTATCATGATTAATGCAGAAGGAGTTATTGTGCAGGATATGCTCCTGAGCCTTTATTTATAGTCTTAACTAGACCTATGGCATCACTACTTTGGCTTTATGCGTGAATAGCAAGACCGTGATTAAATTAAAGGAAACCAAAGAGCTCACTTTATGCCCATGACTTTGTTATATTGTATTGAACCAATGGAGCATTTGATACTGGTAGCAGTATTGTTTGAAGGAAAAATTGTTTCATCCTACATAGTAAATAAACATTTCAAAAGTTTCATAAGGACAAGTAGCTTGAAGCTGTTATTTCTCAGATTCTAACGAAATGTAGTGTCTGGTTGTGCCAATGCCAATGCCAAACGTCAAGTTCTGATGTCAGTCCACCTCAACCCTCAATGTGTGTCTTCGTCTGTGCCAATGAGGACATACCAATCACTCCCAAATGCCAGAAGAAAGGGAGAATTAAAGTGACAAACTGCATGATTAGGTGTTCTTTAGCATATTGATCTCTGGTGGTACGTCATTGGTTGCCATATAAATTGGTATTCATAGAGATTCTTGGGTGGTACGACCCTTCACTAATCAGAGAAGGGATATGCAGCATGTTATTATTTACAAAAAGCGCTCAACATTCAAAATAAACATAGAAGTATGTATACTTCTGGGCTTCGGAAAGGTGGATCATAGTGAACCAAAGCAAATCTGAGGCGTATCTGGTAAGTCCAATACTCAAGAAATGGATCAAGGTTTGTCTGAGCTGGAAAGGGAGAAACAAAGCAATACAGCAAGCCAGCAGAGCGCAAGGTGAGCATAACAGGCAGAGAAGTCAATGAACCGTGAAGGGAAAACACAGTATACGGCAAAACCAAACCAGAATTCACAGCAAGGTCAACAGGCAAAGAAATCAAAATACAGAGGAACTGTAAAGAGATAAAAACATCAAAATAAGGGATGGGAAACTTAGCAAACTAGTGGAAAGCAGAGAGCCAGTAGAACATGAAAGTTGCCTGGCAGCTTGATCAGGTCTTTTTGATGTTTACATACTGCACCTTTCTGTCATGACCCAGAAGTCCTCTCTTGACTAAGGATGTCTTGCTAGTCACGTTGTCCCAGCCACCATAGGCCAGTTTGCCTCAGCCTTCAAGGAATACCCCTAACAGGTGTTCTCATCTCTATCCTCAAACTCTGAATACCTTACTGGTTCCTGAAATGTATAAACTAATGTTAGGTGACAAATTTAACAATTTAAAGTCCGAAATTGAGTTGCCTGCCTACATTTTGAATTGTTTAGCCACGCATGTTACCTGAAAAACTCTTCCTGGTACAGTCCTTTGTAGTTCCAAGCCCATGAGGGTTCAGGCTTCAAAATAAGGCTCAACAGGAATATTTTCCCGAATAAGTTCTGCCAAGATCTCTTATTCCAAACAGATGAGTTCTAATGACAGCAAGGAGGGATTCTCCCAACCGCCAATAGAAATATCGTGCTCTGACCACTGGAAAGTGAAGTGAAGTTTAGTTTGTACCGAAGAAAGGGGCTATAGTTACACCTACATTCCTATTTCCATTAGATGCAATATGGATTTCTTCATCAAATCAGCCACCTCACTGCTGTTGGGCAGTGTCTGGTGCATTTGAATCAAAACAAAGGATTTGAGAAGGATCACTCCATATATCTTCTTGTGACATAGCACCAGGCTCCTGTAGGTTTTATGGAAGGAGGAAAATTGGTATGTTGTAATTAGCCAAATGCTAACAAATTCGAGATCTGGTAACAATTTTACCTCATTATACTTATTTATGAAATTAAAGATAGCACCAACGTAATACATGCAAGTGAAAGTTTTACAGAATGTTACTGAAAATATTTTAATAGTCTAACTCTTTGGTTTATCTCTCCCTTGGCATTAAATTGTTTGGAACAATTAGTTGTCGCAAGTGATAAGGGACTACAAAATAAGCGGGCAGAGGAACTACACGGACAAATATCAGAAGCTCAGTGAAATTTGTTTTTTAAACACAAGAAAAACCATTACCCCAGCCTACACGCAGAAAAACAGTTCTTTACTATGCACAGGTGTCTTTATTCAAATGTGGCATGTACATATGTAAGTGTAATGGCAGGACATCGGAATGTGTTTTGTCCACACTGTCAACAACTGATTGTAATATTTAAGATAATTGATATAACAATGGGAATATGCCAAACTTCAAATCTGTGACATGTGACTTGCATAAGGAAATTGGTGGACCATCCTACTAGTAAGCAGTGAGTGAGGTTTGCTTATGTGAATTCAGCAATTTAGAGAATTGAGTTTTGAGTACTCGGATAGAGGTGGAGGATGAGCAACTCTATTCCACATAATTTTGTTGTGTTAATATACAAACTATTGTTTTCGGCTCAAAGCCACAGTAGGTGTTTTTTTTTGTTTTTTTTTAAATGAAAGTAGCAGTATGCCTATTCTGTTAATACTATTACCTTTAAACTAAGTATTTTAATTTTGTAATCCTATTTATTCAAGTTTTGTTAAAACTTTCTACAATATACAGTCATTGAGGATGAAAACATCCATCGATGGAAGTTAACAAATTCGTACAATAATATTGCATCAATGGGATAGATGAATTGAAAAGTACCAATACTTAAGAAAACATTACTGTGGATAATAATAATAACCTTGAATTTGTAAAGCGCACAGCTGACTGCGAATTGGTTTGTAAGCGCTGGGGGCCCTCTGGAAGATTAAGCGAGCTATTGCCCAGAGTCGCATGGTACTGGGCTGACCTGGCGCCGGGGATCGAACCGTGAACCCCGTGGTCCGGAGTCAGGCACCCTGGCCGCTGCGCCACACTTCTTATACTAACGGGAACTGAAAAAGCATTGCAACCAATAATCAGTAAATATTTCGAGTAGCGTTGCGTCTGATTGTTATAAAAATAACACGAACCCCTAAGGGAGCAAAAAAAGTAAACATGACACCAGCCAGGTCCCCGCAGCAGCTAAATAGGTGAGCAGGAAACTCTGGTCATAAGTCGGCATTTATGCTGGCACCTGGAGAGTGCACCAATTATCCAATGTATCAAAAAGGAGGCAAGAGCAATTCCAGCCCCAACGTAGATTATAAGGGTGTATAAGAGGGAATGGGAAACTAGGTAAGAAGCCAGATTATGTAAGGCCACGACAGTGAGAATGTGTAAGACAAATGAATCTGGGAGTCTCTCTTACAGCTCTAAAAGGATAGTGCAGTGATCCTGTTGGCAACAGCATGGATTTAAATAGGGTTCATTGGCATCATCCTTAACCTGCTTCATTAAGGCATCAAGCAAAGCGTCACAATACATTGCTTTTGGTCTCCTTCGGATACTGTTTTTTCTCCCCTGAGGAGAGTTGTACCCTTCACTCTGCTATGGGCCTCATTTCTTTAGTGGGCACAAAGGGGCATAAAGGGGAGATCTCCAACACATAGATATCGCTGGCTTTGTAATGAACAGCGAGAGGTACATTAATCTGGTAGTAACTGAGGTATCTGAGAAGGAGGCCAAGCAGTCAATCCCCCGGGTCCACAGCTATCTAATGTTCTATTATGGTAGCGATGTCTGCAATTACTTTGGAACAAAGCAATTGTAAGGGTGGGCAGTCCCAAAAACATATGGAGAATATCAGCCAGAGCTGCATAACTGCGGAGCACGAGAGGCAAGCATCTGGTGCCACTGGGTATATCCTGTGAAGTTTGTGTAAAGTCAAATAAGCTCTATGCTAGACGTGAATACACTGAACCCAGTCATTGCATGGAACTTTTGGGGGTATTTCAGGATTTTAGCCACCCTACATCAGTGAAGTGCTGCACAAGTGCTTCCTCGAAATTATCTCGCAAAGGAAGCGAGCTAGTACCCATGTATTGTTGGATAGCTTTCAACACCAGGTAACTAAACGTCGGCCATTCACAATTGTATGTAGTATTTGCAAGAAGATATTTTTTTATCCTGGTTCAGCCAACTGTATGCTCCACTGCTTTTTTAAGACATCATTAACTCTTCCACGTAAATCATGCATCTCCATCAGGTCTTAGGAGCTAGTAAGAAAGCCCTCCTTGAAGAGACCCACACTGTACTTAAACCTATCTCTTTCCATTTGTTGAACTCTGTAAATCGGAGGGGACCCCCAGTGGTTGGAAGACTCTGTAGGGATGTTGTTGAGGCATAGGAATCTAGAAGTTTTGCAAAGGTGATAGCATGTTTTAAACTAGCTTGGTTTCTCTTGAGTAAAAGGGGAAGTTTAACAAACTTGGCGGTGCGATGGAATAAGACTGAGTGGAGACTCCTGTTTCAGATCAAAATTAGGAAGAAGCCAGTCTCTCGTATGTGATGTTCAGAGAGCCATTGCACCGGCCATTGCAGGTGTTGTACTGCAAGATACTAGCCACGAAAGTCTAGAACCTCCAAGCCTTTGCCTGAGGTTGGGAGTTTCAACTTGGATAAAGCAATGTGTTTCCTTCCCATCTGCCAGATTAGCGTGACTGACAGTGCATCAAGTTCCTGGAAGGTGGTAGGGGGAAGCTGTAGTGGAAGACTAGTGAAATGATACAGGAGCTATAGAAGCATTATCATTTTAGCAAAGGATATCCAACCAGTCACTGTGAGGGGAAATAAAAAAAAAAAGGTAATTTGTGAACTAAGTGAGCGAGCTAATTGTCTTAATCAGTTTGCCCTCCAACAGATCTAAGTGTGTATGGTATATTTTTACACCTAGATGTTGAAGAGTGGACAAAATTAAGGCCAATAACCTTTAAACGTATTCTATGTCGGATGCTCACTTTAGTTGTTACTTAAAGTGTATTATGATAAAAAAGTGCCCATAGGATATGGAGGGAACTGTTGTCAATTTCTAATATGAGATGTAGCTGTGACCAAAAATTCAAATATTGTATACACCATGTGGGGACAACTGACACAAATGTACTCACAGGGTTGTTAATATTCTTAACTTAAATCACATAAGGATGCTCTCCATTTGTAGAGTATAGGCAGGGCGATAGTATTACTGTCTTGCAGTGCTGCCTCAATCATCTTCTCACAAGCTGTTTGTGTAATTGAAATGTTCATGTCTTCATTTTTACCTGGGAAACTGCAGCATTTAATCGAATGCTAATTAATTCCCTGGCCTGTTTTTTAACTGGTGTTGTCTGGTAGGGCATATTCGTGACTCTTTTTTCAAATGCTTCCTTGGTTTAAACCCTTTGAGTTAAGTCTGGGGTACTTAGAGGATCTTATGTATATTGAGGTTTATTATTTCAACACAATGGGTCTTTTGGCAAGAAAAGAACATGTTATCATTGTTTCAACAGTGAATTTGGTCCAGGCTCTCAACACAGTTTGACTGATGGGATGTGCAAATCTGAATTTATGTGTTAACCTAACTTTCTAAAATTCGAATTGAACTTCAACATTCTTTGATAATCACTTGACAACTGAGACCATAAACTAGAATACTGATCAAAGGTGCTGTCAAGAATGTGTAGTTTTCAGTAATCATCCTTGCCATAGACTAATCCAGATGTCCCATACTGACATTATTTGAAAAATCCTTAAAATCATGTGAATGGAATAAAAGCAAGAAGATGATTCTACTACTGCACTCCTCACAATTCGTTTAAATAATGATCAAATGGCTACAGTTCTCTTCAGATTTATATTCATTGTGTTGTGTGTTAAATTACATTTATTATGTTTCAGGAGCATGCATCTCAGGAAAACCAACAAACTCAAGTACAGACCAGTGATAGGTAATTCTCACTGATATCTTTCATTCAATTATTGTCAGACGTGTCCATCTGCACTTGAAGTGTCTTAGGTACTGCAGTGTGTAAGTATAATGAAATAGAATATTTCGGATACCTGGGCAATAACTGAAATGACAGAGTTCTTTGTGAAAGACATGTTTGTAGATTGTTTTGGCTTATAAAATGAACTCTTTAAAGTAACTGGTATATGGTAGGAGCATAGTGTAGTTACTCAACTAATATTATCAAGAATCGTTAAAGGAAAATAAGGACTACAAAAAATCATTGAACTCCTCCCCCGCCCCCTTGCTGTAGCTACTTATCACATGAGATTCAACAAAAAGGGGTAACCCTGTGTCCCTCAGAACCTGGGTATTGGTAATTAAACAAACAAACGGTTCTGTTGGGTAAGACGAATTACTTTGTAAAATGCTAGTATATGCACATGAAACAAATATAAGAACTCTCTGATACAAAGCTGCAAATTGAGGAATCAATGCTCAAGCTGAAAACACGAATGAGTGATATAGCCAAATGTTGAATTCTTAAGCATTTATATTTAGAATTAAAAATAGTTTGTGCTGAATTACTCCATTCAGTTACAAAACAATCAATACAAAGTAAGACCATCAAACATAAATACAGTTCAGTGACAGTAGGAGCAAAACGTGCTCAAGTGCTAAGATATATATACAGTGATAATGAATAACTACAATTATATACAAAGATGATAAATAGGCCAACAATTAATTAATCTCCAGGGAATCCTAATACAGTGTGGAGGAATCGCAGAGTTTTCTTGACCTAATTGGGCGTCGACGTTTCGACCCTAATGCGCCCCAGTCGGTGGTCGCGGCGGGTCTTTTTCAAGACTGGAGGTGGACAAATGACAGTATAATTCAGGAATAATGATTTGCCCGATGTACTGCCACTCATTTGCTGGTCATATCCATCGTGTAGACGATCAGATAAAGTAGGCTTGCGGTCGGGACCTGGACGTGATTCCCGACCGCGAGCCTACTTTATCTGATCATCTACACGATCAGATAAGCCACCCACTTTCACTTTTTTCACCAACACCACAATTTTAATTCACTGTAAGGTCCTGAAGAAAGCCCTACGCAGTTTTATATGGGCTGAAACATGTCAACATAACAGATAACTGAGACAACTAAAAAGTCCTTGTAGTTATCCACTTGTTTTTAATCTATCCTGGGCCACTGGGAATAAAGAATCTTTAATCAGAGTCCCAGAGATATTTTTAATACACCACTTCATCACACTTTCACCAAAACCCAGCTCCACTGTAATCGGGTGTCGCAGCACAGCTGAGTAGCATCCGGCTACTCAGCTAGGAACCCGATGATGAAGCAGGACACCAACTAGGTTGGTGTGTGAGGGTTCTTCTAATAAACCCCTGCGGTGCCAGACACTGCAGTGTCGGACATTCTTCTAGACAGGTCTTTGCTGGATTACACCCTTCTCCAAAAAACATGGAGTGGTAGAAGTCATGGATGACCATGCATACTCCC
Organism: Lissotriton vulgaris; assembly: GCF_964263255.1. Taxonomy (NCBI): domain Eukaryota; kingdom Metazoa; phylum Chordata; class Amphibia; order Caudata; family Salamandridae; genus Lissotriton; species Lissotriton vulgaris. The sequence goes on from NC_141697.1 coordinate 1,133,158,521, forward strand.
ATATAAAAGACAGGTAATCGCTTTGAAGTGATATTTGCTCTGATATGCCATCTGCAATCATAGCAATCCCTGTCCTGGCCCATACTCCGCTTGTACAATGCCCTGTTCTTGATCAGTTTGTTAGTTGCACATCAAGTGCCACAAACATTTCTACTTCTGTGACCAGAAACTTGAATACCAATCATGATACCTCAATGCCCAGAAGAGTGTTGCAGAAGTTATCATGGAGAGAGTCCCCTTCTGACATATAAACTATGATGCCCTTTGCTGACATCCAGAAACTAGTAAAGCATCGTGAAAAGGCAAACCTCACTTGTGAATGTAAAGTGAGATGCATTTACTGTCCTGCATACATATGTTACCATGGGAGAGAAATTGTCTCCTTTTGGTCCCAAGTTATGGAAGCAGAAACTCTTATTCAGTTATATACTACACTGTTGTCCTTTTACCTGTTTCCCCCAGTTTAGGTCCCTCCCAATACCAGAATGATGACTTAATGACCTCCTCCGATAGAATAACTGGCTCAAAATCAGTGAGTTAGCCAACCAATCAGATGCCTATGCCGAAAAACAGCACTTAGGTGGCTAATATTTCACTCTAAATCAACACTTACCAAACCTAAGGGTATCAAGCTAAATAACATTAGAGCGTCTAGCTACCACCATGAAAACTAACTATGCTAGCCATCAATTTCAATTGCTATCAGGAATATCTTCTCCTCTGAAGAGGTTCTGCTGTATCTTAACACGCCATCTTTATTAAAGAGGGCCAGGGCACATGCGAAGAGACTGGCAGTTTGGAGGGCAATAACCATCCTCCCTTGCATGGAAAGATCTTTACTTCATACATCCCATTTCATCAAGAACACAACTGCCTCCTCTGGTGTTTCTAATCTCGGTTCTGCCCATGTCTTGGGCTAAAAACGGCACACCAACACTAGAAAGAGCTTTTTTCATCCAAAGGCCAATCTAGTGCCACAATCCTTAGTGAACTTTCAACAATGCTGGACAAGTTGAATGACAACATGCACATCTGCCATCTACCTAGGTCTACCAGAATCGGTTGCAAGATATACTTGTTTTCTGGTCGCAAATACTGGTCACAGTTTGTGAACCAGAAAGTTTTTATGCAAACTGGCCTATACACAAATAGGTCGGTTCACAAAAAAATAATTCAGATTGGGTCACAATCTGACCTACCACATTAATTTGTCACTCACTTATTTGAGTAACGGTTGCCTGCTGGAGCCAGCCTACTACCATGTCTGTTTGACTTTAAGATACCTTTTTATTTTTTACTAGATTTTGTAGAAATTGACAGATTACCGGAGAAGTTTTCTTCTTTTTTTATTTTTTAAAGTTTCTTTGAATATTGGCAGTGGTCCCCAGGAACTCTATCGAATCCGTAACTTTTCAATGGTTTGCGACCAGAACTGCAGTTGCAAACCATCATTACAAATGAGGAATCGCTGTTTGGATGCAACGGCTACAACACACCCCTTCCAAATAGCGATTCATAAACCATTTCTAAAATCATTTACCAAACAGCAAATACTTTTGAAACTGTGTGAGTGGGTTTAATATGAAGGTAAAAACATCTTAACAGTTGCAAACTCACTAATTTAGCAAATCGCAGGTTTGTGACCACTAAATCGTTTTATACATATGGCTCTTTCTTGACTTCATGAATAGAAGTATCCTGCTGGTTGGTGACCGAAGAGTCAGTATTGTTTCAAGTCCTCTTCATTATGTACATGCCACCACTCACGGTCCTTCAATGGCCACAGTTTAGCACATCAGGAGTACATTTATGGCACCCAAATTCGATTCAATTACGTGAGGCACTGCCTGCCTCAACACTGCACATGTAAATAAACCAGAATGGGTTGTGTCTGAGCACATAAGACCAATGTCTTGATGCCTAGTCCTGGAGATTTCTGTTCACCCACATGCTTCTTTCATGGTCTTCCTGTAAACTCTATTCTTGAAGTTTGCCATTTTTGCTGTAATTTCCCTCTTATCCTTACCTCCTCTGAGCATCTCATTCTTGCTTCCACAATGGATCACTTCTGTCATTTCCCTAACAGATTATTGTAATGTTGTGTGTGGTGGTAGTCTACCCAAGCTCAAGGCTAGGCTCTAATGAGCAAACATTAATGCTGCTCAACTGATCCTTTCTAATAAAAAAAAGACAGATCACACAATGAATGAATTTGAATTTGTAGAGCGCAACTAAACCCGAAGACAGCAACTTTAGGCTACAATCACTGCCAACATCCTATCAAATCAAATACTTTAATTTATTGGACATTAATAAGGCCTATCTTTGATCCCTTAAACCCTCAGGTTTCATTAATTACCCTCTACCAGAGCCACTGTATCAACAACAACTCACCACTCTAGATCCAGCATAGTTGACGCTTGGCTGAAATGATACTGCTCTAATTCAAGAAACAGTTCTCATTGGACTAAACAGAGCAGAGTTTCAACCCCCATGTATCTAGTGAGATCTTACTAATGTTAGGAACTATCTCCTTGTTTCTAGTATCCATTTCAATTGAAGTTTACAATGAGGACAGTGATAACCAACTTTATGTATTTTTCTTTGAATATTACTGATATCCTTGTGAGGTCCGGTTTAGACCACTAAAGGACATAATATGCCTTCTAGTTATTGTTTTGGATAGGTTCAGATTTTTTGTGTTCTGTGCCTTGAACCTTATGGTCCTATGACACCCTTAAAAGAGTCCGCCTTTTGGTCTTAATGACCAGATGTGCAATGCTTCTTCAACTAATTTCTGTATTTCATATCTGTTCACCCTGGTCACACTGCTTAGAACCTGTGGAGTTTTTTAATGAATAACCCAAAGAATATGAAAGTCCAATTTTAGATAAAATCGCTTTACCCATCCCACTCAGTCGCGTCCATCAGACACGGACATTTGGCACTAACTGAATAGATTTCTTATATTTACCTAAACGCTGTCTTAAATGAAAACTTCTGTGACTGGTAATTTACCATTGAATGGTTAACATATCTGACCTAGATCAATGAACTCTCCATCTGGACCTTCTCCAGAAGCAAAAATGATGGGCCTGTATGTGTATTTAAAACTCAAAACTAGGGCTATTACAAGACCCACTTGGAAACCAGTCAGGTTTAAGATTCTGTCAATCAAGATTTCAATGGACCTGGATGAAGGGCCACTCAGTCTCACTCTGTACATCGCACATTCAACCCCAGATCAGCCTCAAATGTTTTACAACAATGGGGAGCATTAAAAATTTAAATTATTTCAGTGTAGTGTTTAGTTTCAACTTGTAAGCAGGTTTTCACACCTGAAGACCAATAAGCATTGCACTGCACAAACAGACCACTGAAATCATTAAACTATTTTGGCTCCAAGTCAAGAAGAGTCAAAATAGAAATATTTCTCCTCTGCGCTTAAATCCTTACAAAATCAACCATCTCACCACATAATGTATCTCTTGTAGCACTAAAAACCTTCCAGTTGGTAGTATAAAAATATTTTCATACATACATTCCAGAGGTAAATACATTTCTATTGAAGCCCCAGCACTTTGGAAATGCATTCTCTGGCCATCCACTACAAGCCAGACTCTGCAAATTGTTGCAAAGGATTTAACGAGTCGTCTTAAAATAAGCAATGTTCACTTGACAGCTGTCTTGTTTAGTGTAAATCTGGAGATGAGGGTTTGTTATGGTGAATTAGTTACAGAATAGGTTAAGGTAATTGGAAGTAGAAGAAAGAGATAAGAAAGGGGGAAGGGCAAATACAGACAATACAGAAATGTGGTAGCATCAAAAGAAGAAACCTCTAAATCACAGATAAGAGTATCAACTGGGGGGAAGACCAATTCAAAACATATTAGAGTGGAATACAAATCAGAAAAAGCCAACACAAGCCTCATTGCGATGATTGGAGGAAAAGAGATTTAGGCAGTACAGTGACCGTGCCCATTCTCAGGTCTTTGGCTCTTCCCCTTGCTAACACCCCATATGGAAATGTATTTTCTTTTCAAGCTATGCAGGCTCTGATGCGGCTTCAGGAAGAGAGTTCAGCGATGGGTGTGAAGGTATGCAAGCCGGAGGGAAACCTGCAAAGAAACATCATAGGAGATCTTCTCGTACTCGTTCACGCCAAGAAAAGACGTGCAGACCCAAACTGACCATCTTAAATGTAAGCCATTTGCTTATATCTGTTGATTAGAGTTGATAATATAGGGTACTGTGTTGCATATTCCTCAATTTAGGTTGCCCCATTGTGTTTCTAACAACATATTGTGTTCTAGGTTTCAAATACTGGTGATAAAATGGTGGAATGCCAATTGGAAACCCACAATCACAAAATGGTGACATTCAAGTTCGATTTAGATGGTGACGCGCCAGATGAAATTGCAACTTATATGGTAAGAATAATGGCCTTTTACTTTTATGTCTATAAAACACAAGACTGGCTATATTGGAGTGATCTGAATGTGCTATGTAAACGTGATGGTGCAGATCCATTAAAAGCATGCACATAAACTGACCTTGGCTCAAAAATATAGTTTGTGTGAGCGCACATTTAATGGATTTGTCAGGCTTTTGTGCTTCTACTGTAATCCATTGCTACATTAGGCATGTTATCACGTTGTAAAGAGCCATTTGGGTCTTCAATAATTAAAGTCCTAAAGTACAATGCAGAATGGCTTTGCTATCTCAAATGTCAATTCTGTTCATAACAAAATAAAAAAGTCACAGCAGAAATTATACTTTGCAACTAAAGAGAATACTAATGCAATCGCTCCCAGCTCCCTTGTAATTAGCCTTGGCTACACTTTTTGTCTAACCTCGAAACACGTCGGGCACAACGAATTATTTGGTGGAGGCGGAACAGCATGCCGAATTGAAGCCCGGAGGGCAGAGGACTGTCGAGTGCTTTCCAAAATGCATCAGGACATCTTGTGGTTTCATGTGTTGCACGGCAGCCCGGCCGTGTGGGAGGCACCATAGTCAGCTGAGGCAAGGAGGATTTTGCCATTTGGACGAGGCCCAAGCTCCTAACTCATGGGGGATTTTTGGCACAGGACTCTTCGCTTAATAGCATGCCTGACCACACCGCAGCCTACTCAAGGTATTTAAATAAAGAAGCTTGATAAATAAAATGAACAACTCAACCTTACTACAAGGAATTAAAATTACAGCATCACGGACTACAAATCCCAGGGAACAATGGTGAGACGGTCAATACAGCACACGCCCACTGGGGGTTTGTCAAGAATAAAGAACCGGAAATGCAAAGGAATTGTGTGATCGAGTGTCATTTTAGCGAGCCCATGAGGAAGGGGTGTCTAACCCCGAAACACGTCTGGCGCAACTAATTGTTTGGTGGAGACGGAATAGCATGCTGAATTGAAGCTCGGAGGGCAGAGGACGGTCTAGTGCTTTCCAAAATGCTTCAGGGCAACTTGCGGTAGGCGTCGTCCGCGGCTACGCGTCAGTCGTGGGCGCCGTGATGACGTCGTCTGAGTACTTAGACGCCGCCTCCGCGCGCTGACGTCAGTTCTTCTTTTTTCCGCGCCAGCAAGCGCAGATCCGGAAAAAGTTGTACCCTAGACAATTTTTGACTAACTTTTTACGAACCTTTTGATCTACTTTCGAAGTCTCTCGACTCCGACGGTGCCGGTAGGGATGCCCGGTTTCAAGCCCTGCGCCGACTGCAACCGACTGATGTCGGTTACCGACCCCCATCGCCGGTGACTGCACTGTCTAGGCCCGGACCACGACAAGTCCTGCTCCGACTGCCGGGCCCGGACGTCTAAAGCTAGACGGGAGCGGTCCCGTAAGCGACTCGAGCTTCGGCAGTCCGCCCGTGCTGCTCGAGGTCCCGGCCCGAAAGGAGGTCGAGGGACCGGTCGCGGGGACAGAATCACCACAGTTCCAGGAGTCGTCATCGCTCTTCTGACTCCCCCCGACGCTCACGCAATGCGGCTGGGGGTTTGGGCAACACCATCCGCGCGGCTCCGTCGGAGCCGCGGGCGTCGTGGCCTGCTCCATACCTGCCGGTCCCTGGGCAGCATGCGACGCCGGAGAAGATCGAGGCCTTCCTCTCGGCCAGAAGGTCGCTCACTCCTCCGTCGGGTTCCGCTGTGCCTTCAGGCCAAGCGGCCCGACTGGGTCCCCCAGCGGGCCGGGTGCTTCGGCTCCGGTGCCGTCGGGTGCTTTGGCCCCGGCGCCGTCGGCGACTTCGGTCCCGACACCGCAGGGCCCCACTGGATCCAGATCCGGGTCGCCGCCGGTCGACCTCACGACCTCGCCGGCCCCAAGGGTGTCGCCCCCGGCGCCGTCCCAGGACGGCACCGTCCCTGGTCCTACCCTCGATTCAGGTCCGGTGTCGGAGCGGCGCCGCTCGACGCCGTATCAGACTCCGTTTGGAGATTTCTTTTTCTATGACCCGGCCCCATCCTTTGAGCCTCAGTACCAGGCGAAGGGGATTGGGAGTGGTCTGAGAACCCTCTGGCACGTGAGTGTCAGTCTTCTGCGGACTGGACAGGAGAGCTTGGGGAAGCCAGTGGTCTGGACACTTTGCCCGACACTGGTTTTGTCTCTCCTCCTAGCGTGGCTACAGAGGAGGGGGCTGCTTATAGCGTAGTGTTGAGGGTGGCCAAGGCCTTGGGCCTTGAGTTCCCTGTCGTGAACGTGAGGACTAACCTCCTTACTGAGGTCCTTAAACCGCAGTCAAGCTCGGCCGAGCCTCTGCTGCCTTTTAATGAGGCCTTATCAGACGTTCTTCTGGGTATTTGGTCTAAGCCCGCTACAGGTCAGCCTGTAGATAGGAACGTGGCCAGGCGCCACCGCCTGTCTCTGGGCGACCCTTGCTTTCTGTCTACCCACCCCACCCACAAGAGCCTGGTTATCCAGGCCTCTAATTCCCAGACCGCATTCCCAGAGGCTCCACCTTTTGCGGAGGGGCGAGATGCGGCGCGTTATTCCATCCGGTGTGGGCTGGACACTACTGACTCACTGGGCAGAGCGATGGCAACAACAGTGGCGATTCTTTGCCACGCCTGGTTGAGGTCCGCCAACTTCCCGGCTGATGTCCAAAACACACGGACATGCCGTTCGATGGCCGTCACCTCTTTGGCGACAAGGCAAACCATGCGCTTGAACGCTTTAAGGACTCCAGGGCTACAGCCAAGTCCTTGGGCCTCTCGGCCAGCGCCAACAAACGGCTGCCTTTTGCTCCTTTCATGGCCAAGGAAGGGGCGCCCCCACATGTCCAGCCAGCCACGGGCCGCAGACTACCACCCAGCGCGGTGGCAGACATGGGAACCGCCGTGGCGGCGGTCGGGGACAATGGCAAGGCCAGTCCACACCTACCCCTGCAGCATCCGCCTCAAAACCCTCCTAGTCCGAGTTTTCAGGCCCATGTGACGCCAGTGGGGGGCAGGGTTCGCCATCACCACCACCACTGGCGCACTGTCACATCGGACAGGTAGGTGCTGCAAATCGCCCGAAGGGGCTACTCCCTCCCCTTCGAGACGTCCCCTCCAGCCATGCCACCGCAGTACCACTGCATGTCGGGGGATCACTTGAAACTTCTGCAGGGGGAAGTTACGGCCCTCTTGGCCAAGGGGGCCATCGAGCGCGTTCCTGGGCCAGAAGTAGGGTGTGGTTGTTACTCCCACTACTTTCTGATACCCAAGAAGGGCAAAGGGGGCCTACGCCCTATCTTGGACCAACGGAACGTCAATGGCTTCCTCCGAATGGAGAAGTTCAAGATGCTGACATTGGCTCAGGTCTTAGCTGCCCTAGACCCTGGAGACTGGATGGTAGCGTTGGACTTGCAGGATGCTTATTTTCACATCCCCGTCCTGCCGGCCCACCGGCGTTACCTGCGGTTCGCGGTAGGCCACGAGCACTTTCAGTTTACCGTGCTCCCCTTCGGCCTTACCAGCACCCCACAGGTGTTCACGAAAGTGATGGCGGTGGTCGCAGCTCATCTGCGCAGGTTAGGGGTTTCAGTCTTCCCCTACCTCGACGACTGATTGTTGAAGGCGGGCTCACCCCAGACAGTCGTCAGCCACCTCCAGACTACGGCTGACCTCCTGTACCTGCTGGGGTTCTCCATCAATGTGCCGAAGTCACACCTGTGTCCCTCTCAGAAGCTCCTCTTCATTGGAGCGGTTCTAGACTCTGTGCAGTTTAGGGTTTATCCTTCCGAACAGCGGGTTCGGGATATTCAGGCTCTGATTCAGATCTTTCAGCCTTTATCCCGGGTCTCGGTCAGGTTGACGCTGCGGCTTCTGGGGCTGATTGCCTTCTGCACTTCTGCATCCTTCTGGTGCATCACGCCTGGATGGGGGATGCTGGCTCTGCATTGGGACCTAAAGTTTCAGTGGGCCCTGCATCGGGGCAACTTGTCAGGCCATGTCTTGGATCTCGGAGGGCACTGCAAGACAGTTGCAGTGGTGGCTCATGGACGCGATTGGGTCAGCGGCAGATCTCTCTCCCTACCCTAACCGGAGCACATAGTTGTGACGTACTCGTCCCTCCAGGGCTCGGGGTGCCAAATGGGCGAGGCGGAGATCAGAGGCCTCTGGTCTCCAGCGGAGTCCCAGCTCCACATCAACCTTCTGGAGCTGCGGGCGATCCAGCTTTAACTGAAGGCATTCCTCCCCTCTGTCCTGTGGAGTGTTGTGCAGGTGTTCACGGACAACACCACCGCCATGTGGTACTGAAACAAACAGGGCGGGGTGGGGCTGTGGACCCTATGCCAGGAGGCTCTGCACCTCTGGCAGTGGCTGGAACATCAGGGCGTGACCCTGGTGGTTCAACACCTGGCAGGTTCCATGAACGCAAGGGTGGACGAACTCAGCCGTCAGTGCATGATGGATCACGAATGGAGTCTGAACTCTGACGTGGCACAACGCCTCTTTCAGAAGTTGGGAGAGCCGTGGTTAGATCTATTCGCCACAGAAGAGAACGCGCAATGTCATCAGTTCTGCACGTTGGAATTTCCAAGGCAGCACTCGCTCTGAGACGCTTTTCGTTGCGAGTGGAGATGCGGTCTGTTGTACGCCTTTCCGCCTATAACACTTCTGCCCAGAGTGCTGAAGAAGATCAGGCGTGACCGGGCCCAGGTTATCCTTGTGGCTCCGGACTGGGCACGAAGATATTGGTATCCAGAGCTACTCAGCATGTATGTCAATCCCCCTATTAGTCTGCCTCTTCAGGAGGACCTTCTGTCGCAGCAGCAGGGGACGGTCCTCCACCCGAACCTGGCCAGTCTCCACCTCCATGCTTGGAGATTGAGCGGCAACAGTTGAGGCCATTTGACTTCCCTCCTGAAGTTTGTAATGTGATTCTGTCAGCCAGAATTCCCTCCACAAAGTCGGTATACGCCTGCAGGTGGAACAGATTTGTGGCATGGTGCACAGCAAAGGCTGTGGATCCACTCTCTGCCCCCCTTTCTGAGGTTCTCCTCTTCCTTCTTTCTCTTGCCCAGCAGGGCTCTGCTCTGGGCACTGTTAAGGGCTACCTTTCTGCCCTTTCCGCCTTCTTAAGGCTACCTGATCAGCCTTCTCTGTTCAAGTCACCGATTGTTAACAGATTCTTGAAGGGCATCACTCATATGTTTCCTCCTGTTCCCTTCGTGATGCCCCAGTGGGACTTGAACCTGGTTCTAACTTACCGTATATGCGCTCCCTTTGAGCCGCTTCATAACTGTCCTCTCCGTCTTCTTACACTTAAGACTGCTTTCCTGGTTGAAATCACCTCTGCCCGGAGGGTGAGTGAATTCCAGGCTCTTTCCTCTAAGCCTCCTTTCCTTTCTTTCCATCCGGACAAGGTTGTGTTGCGGACAAAACCCTCTTTCCTGCCCATGGTAGTCACAGCCTTCCACATCGGGCAGTCCATCACTTTGCCCACCTTCTTTCCGCCTCCGCATCCCTCGAAAGAGGAAGAGAGGCTCCACAGTCTGGACCCAAAACGTGCGCTCTCATACTATCTGGATCGCACATGCCAGTTCCGGGTGGATGACCAACTCTTTGTTGATTACGTGGGCGCTAAGAAAGGACGGGCGGTGCACAAACGGACCATCTCTCAGTGGATCGTGTTGTGCATCCAGGCGTGCTTCTCTTTGGCTAAACAGGAACCTCCTGTTGGGCTGAGGGCCCATTCCACTCTGGCCACGGTGACTACTACTGCCCTGGGCCGAGGAGTCCCCTTGCAGGACATTTGTCAGGCAGCTACGTGGGCCTCGCTGCACACATTCGCAAGACACTACTGCCTGGACAGCCAAGTCCGGAGGGATGGCTTCTTTGGCCGTTCCGTCCTCCAGGACTTTCTGATGTGATTATTGGTTCGCAGACTCACCACCGGGGTTGGTTTTGCTGGGTTATCTATTCTAAGGTAAGGAATCTATCACTAACATGTCTCTTTCAGATGCACAAGTTACTACTTGTGTAACGATATGTCTGTAAGAGACATTAGTTAGTGATAGATTCCTTACCGACCCACCCATCCTCCCCGTTCTGCAAACCGTTATCTAGGGTTAAGGTCCTCCCCTTTCAGGGCCCTAGTTTCATGGCACCAGTGTTGGTTTTTATCATGGCTCTGCGTTTCTGGCGCGGAAAAGCTGTGTATAAGAACTGACGTCAGCGCGCGGAGGCGGCGTCTAAGTACTCTGACGACGTCATCACGGCACCCACGACGGCGACGACTGACACGGAGCCGCGGACGACGCCTACCGACGTGCATGGGTACTGCTACGCATACATTTCTGGATCCAGTCTGATGCCTGGGGATATTCTAAGGTAGGAATCTATCACTAATTAATGTCTCTTGTCTCTTGATGTGTGTGTGTGTGTGTATATATATATATATATATATATATTCAAAGGATAATCCGGCAGCAAGGCAGGCTTCGCTCTTCTTGAATATACGGACACGGACCCAAATTCAGTGCAAAGTGATTTATTCAATGTTAGTGCTCCCAGCCATCATGCCGCGTTTCGCGCTACACAGAGCGCTTGATCACATGACAACGGTAAGATTACGGCATTGGTTTATATATGCTGATGACGTTACAAGACTTGTCCTACAAAGTGCATGGACATAGAAAAAATCTTCGTTTATGAACTACAATAACGCATTCTTTCAGTTCATTATGCTTATGCATGAATAATACAATAAATATGTTGTCGGCCAAATAAAATTAAGTTAAATCCTGTACATCAGCAAAAAACATACAATGCCTAAATATTGTGAAGGTGAGAAATAATATTAAACGTGATTTAAAATAAATAAATTCATTATTATTAAGTCTTTGTGCAGCAAAAAACCTGATGTTTGTATTGAATAAATAATATCCAATGTTAGTTATAGCAGCATAATATTTTCTTTTCATCCCTGGGTGTATTTTTAGGTGGAACGGTATGGAGCCCCATACTTTTATAATGTCCCCTAGATTAAAATCCCCAAGGGGCGGAGATAAAGTGCAAAGGGCCAAATCATGAAACTCCATAGAAAGCCACCTGTATAGGGGGGTCAGGGTGATATCGGTAAAGTACCATAATTGTATAGTCCGGCCACAGTTCAATGTGCAAAGCAACGCATGTCATATATGGATTTGAAAATTCATAAAGAGAATTAAATCTCTATCTGCAAGATGCCAACCATCATCAGCAATAAATAAATAAATAAATATACATTATCAAATCAATTCATTATTACACCTATAATTAAAACCTTAAAAATGGTATATAAAGGCTAAAATTGATTTATAAATTGGGTACATCTAAAAAACCATTACAGTAAATGTTATTGCTAAAAGATGGCACAGCATAACAGACTAAGAAAATCAATCAGAATAAATATACATTTAAAATCCATAAAACATGCTGATTCATTGTGCAAATAAAATAGACCATATGCCAGAATGTCATGTGTACCTCAAGTAGACCCACTACAGACATGTGTAGAGATCTTCTGTAATGTTAAGACCTGACGGATGCTTAGTATTCAGCGCAAGTATATAATGGGTCTCAAGGCGGCGCAGTTTGTCCTCTCTATTGCCGCCTCGTCTACTTGCCGGTACGCAGTCTATTACATAATACCTGAGTTTACTGTTCTTGGAGTCGTGTTTGGCTTTAAAATGTCTCGTGACAGGGTAGGTATTGTCCTGATTGCCAATTGCTCTTAAATCCTGGAGAATTCTTTTATGTACGGGGTGTTTAGTACTCCGACATAGAGCAGATCACATGGACAAATCAGGACATAGACGGCGTATTCAGTTTTACATGTTAACACCTTGTCTATTTTGTGTTCCCTCCTGTCAAATGGCGAGCGGTAGCAAGATTTATTGACTGCGTGTTGACAAGCCTTGCATACCTTACAATTGAAAAAGCCTGTGTGTGTTTGATACCAGACCGTCGACTCCAAGACCTCAGGGCTGGTTTTCACCAGCTCGTCCCTCATAGACTGCCCCCTGCTGTATGTGATAGATGGTCTTTTAGGAAGATCACTACCTATCACTGGGTCACTGAGGACTAATGGCCAATTCTTGCTGATGATAGATTGTATTTGTTTGTATTGTGCGCTGTACTGCACAATTATTCTGAATTCTGGTGGCCTGGTGACTATAGCCTCCCCTTCCAGTGGCGACATGGGGTGTCTTAACAGCAGTTCGGATCTATCTTTTTGTTCAGTTTTTTGAATAGCTGCATCTATGATTTTACTAGAGTAGCCCCTCTGTAAGAATCTGTTCTTGCTCTCTCTTTGGGCGTCTCTCAGGTCACTCTCCCTGCTGTGAATCCTTTTAAGCCTTAGCATCTCCCCATATTGGATGCTATTCACTAGATGTTTAATATGTGAACTTCTGGTATGCAGGGTAGAGTTCCCAGCAGTGGATTTGTGGTGTAGTCTTGTCTCTAGTTTGCCTTGTTCAACAAAGACTTCTGTGTCTAGAAATGTAATGGATGTTTGACTTATGGTGGCAGTAAATTGGAGGTTCAGATTATTCCTATTGATGTTTGTTATAAATAATTCTGCTGATATTACATCCCCCCTCCAAATAACAAACAGGTCATCAATAAAGCGTAACCAAATTACCACCCTGTTTTGCATTGTCTCTGCGTGTTCCACCATGAGGACCAGCTCCTCACAATAACCCATGTGCAAGCACGCGTAGCTAGGAGAGAAGCTGGCCCCCATGGCAACACCCTGTAGCTGCCTATACATCATATTGTTGAACATGAAAACATTACTGCTTAGACAAAACTTTGCCATATCCACCAACATTTTGTTATGCTCTGTCATGTTAGGTTGTGCTCTCTGCAGGTAGAAGTTCATGGCATTGAGGCCGTCTGAGTGTATGATACTCGTGTATAATGAACACACGTCCAGGGCAATTAATAAATAATCCTGTTTCCATACAATGTTTTTTATTTTATTCAAAAAGTCACTGGTATCACTTATGTACGACGGCAGCCTCTTTACTTCCTCCTGCAGAAAGAAATCCGCCTATTGTGACATGTGTTCAGAGAAGCTGTTCCTGGCTGAAAGGATTGGACGCCCAGGAGGGCTCTTGTGCAGTTTAGGCAAAAAGTACATTGTCGGCACAATGGGATGGTCATTTTTGAGGAACTTGTGTTAGATTTAGTAAACAGGCCCTTAGTTTTCAATTTGGACAGTTTTTTGTAGCAGTCCATATATACAGCCTTTAGTTCTGCTCCTGTAAATCTGGTGTAACAGGTCCTGTCATTAAGCTGCAGAAGGGCTTCTTCATCTCTCTGTGCATCACCTCTGTCAGAAGCACGAATTATTAGATTACGGTCCTTTTGCAGCTTGGTCATTAGAGCTCTGTACTCTGCCATCTGTTTATCGTACTTGTGTTTGCCTCTGTGAATTTTAATGTTTAGATCCTTCAGCTGATTGGTTACTTGATCATGAAACAGATCTATAGAGTCTTTGAGCATAACTGGGTTGAAAGTTGACTTGCTTTGAACTTAGTAGGAGGTTTCCTGAGCCCTGCCGATTGGACGGTAAGCCCCGAGGTTCCCGCTGTGGATTGTGTTTGCACCAGACCACATTCATTGGGTGAGCTCGATTGCCACATTTCATCTAGCTCCTCCATTAGATCAGCTGTTGTTTGGGACCAAGCTATGTCTCCAACAGTGGTGTCACTGGATGATATAGTTTGTGTGTCCTCATGTTTGTTCAATACAAAATACTTTTTCAATTTCAATTTCCTTGTACTTTTAAAGACATCCAGTCTGGTGTTTACATAATTGAAGTCCCTCTTTAAGCAAAACGAAAGGCCTAGGCTCAGTATTTCTTTTTCCTTGTGACTCAACTCTATATTAGCCAGGTTTACCACAGTCTTATCCAAATCAATGGGAATTATTTGTTCTTGCCCCATCCTCCTCTCTTTTTGCGAGTTCCCCCTGGAGGATGCGGAGCCCGCGAGGGACCCTGTCCGCATCTAAATACATTTTCAGAGACCTGGCCTCTCACCATTTACTCTGCTCAGTGCGGCTCTTTTTCTCTAATAATTTGAACTTGTCCTTCAATGTGATGTTAGGTTCAATCGTTTTACCAGTTGCACTAGTCTCCTTAATTGGTGCTGTTTTCTTTTCATCAAACATCAGGAGTGCCGCACTTTCCCTTTCCTGAACTGTGTCCGATGACATTTTTAAGGGAGATATAACGATTTCTCAAATTGTTTAACTTCGGGATTATGGGCGTTAAGGCTTTTTCCTTTGCTCCATTTACTCCCTCGGTTAAGCGCACACCTCTCACCCCTTAAACGACCTTCCGTTTACACACACGTACCTCAGGCGGACTACAGGACCCGCTGTCTCCTCCGATTCAGTCGCGTCCCGGTCCGTCTTCCGGCACCTCGTGTGTTATTCTTGGTCAATATATATATATACTCAAAGAAAACGCTGAAGCCCAGTCGGGGCTCCTTTAACCTCGAGGTTAATATATTCTATATTTTTTCTAGAGTGCAATCCTAGCCATAAAGTATTGGAGCGCAGTACATGGTCAAAGAAAAGCATAAAGTCAACGAGTAATAGGAGAGGAAGTTGGGTTGTGGATGGTTAATGCATTATGATGTACTGCTCTTTGGAAGTCTTTAGTTATTTTCTAAATTAAAGCAGGATTGAGGTGGTCCTGATAGATAGTTTGTTCCAGTTCCGGGGTGCGTCGAAAGGAAAAGGCCTGCTGTGTTTTTTTTTTTACTTTACAATTAGCTGTCTGCAGTTTGATGGTATCCTGGCTTTTGGTAGGGCGAGCTTGTCTACAAGAGTAGTGGGGTGCTTCTAAAATCAGTTTTACATCAATTGATGATTGCTTACTTTTTAATTTCAAATGGTTTTTTTGGTTAAAAACTACCTGTACATCCGATTTTTAATTTGGCCAAGTAATGATCATCTATTTAGCTGCCAATCATATCCGCAGCTCAGTTCACTCTAAGCAATGAAAATGAACATTCCGTATGTCCAGCAATTCAAGACGGTGGTTTAGACCTGGCTGTTCTCAAACAAATGGTTCCTCTGCTGTAAGCAAACAGAGATGGAACATATATGTCAAATCCCAACTGGATTTCTTAATTCTCATCATGCCATGTATAAGCTCAGCTACAGGTGTGCTGTAGCACAGTCTTGGCATCCGTTCAACCCATATGCAGGACACCAAACTCTACACCATAGTTTACATTATAATTGATATGAACCAACTCTTTAACAACTAAGAACACTGAGCAAATGAAGCAGCCTCCTACTCTTCCAATGAGAACTGCTTTGGCAATGGCCTTAGGTGCTATACAAAAAAAATAGTAATACTTTACAATATAGTAAGGGCTCTTATTCAACTCCCTACTAATCACTGTTAACCTCGGAGATTATACCTGCAAACACTCAGCATGCCATATTGTTACATGTAGAGACAGTACATCACTGATCTTACTCTGTACACCAAGAACAATAGGACACCACATAACAGAAGGTACTTTGAAGGCTGAAAAAAATATATAATTTGGTTATTACGTAGCAACTGAGTAACTATTTGTATGCCAGCTGTCTTCTGGATGAGTTAACATTTTGTTTCATGCTCATCTTCACCTACCTAGCAACATTGCAGGAATATCAGAATTAATGAATGAATTGTCTTTATTCAGGTGTCCAAGAAACTCAAAGTGCACACACATATATAGTTATGTCTGCTTTACCACAGAAAGAGTGTTCTTGGTTTGCTAAAAACTTTGGCCCCTTTGTCGAATCTTCACAAAACCTTCCAAAAAGAACTTCGTCATTCCTGGATAGTTCCGGGGTGATCCATCAAGAAAGGGCTGAGACAAAAAAGGGTCCCAAAAGCAAAATCTCAATACATTTTTTATAGATTTCTGTAGACAAGGTTACTGCAAATACTGCTGAATTAAATGACACCAAATTTGGCAGGAAGCTAGATCATGGTATTCAGATTCTGCTTAATTATTATTTGGTGTAAATCCGTTCAGTCGTTTTTGAGAAGTTAAGGGTAAAAAGTAACTGTATATCTGGTTCGTTGGGTCTGCAAGAAGCTCAAGAGACTCTTGTGGGAACACCAGTTTAAAAATGGAGCATTCTGATTGGCCCAGGGAGCGTTATTTCTCTTGGGCCAATCTCGCTCCTGATAAATTCTGACTCCCATATGAGCAAGCGCTCTCATTTGGCTGCCAGCAACATATGAAAAATGTTGCTCGCAGCTATTACAGGATTTGGAGACAATGTACTGAAATAAGTATATGAGGGAAAGATGGGTGATCCGCTAGATCCAATAAAGGGAACTGAAAGGGCCCCCGTGGGCCAAAAAGAATAAAAATATGCAAAAAATGCAGTGCTCCCGCGGGTTCGGAAAAGAAAAATGGTGGCCTGGCCTTGGTTAATGCATTTATGCCCTGGGAAGTCGGAACCGACATTACTTTATATGGGCCTCCCCATGTGACCCCACTCCCTGAGCCAATAATGGCCCGGATACCCTATGTCCTGGGGTTGGCTCAGTAGTTTTGTCCTGGGGAGCCCATTCCTGCCCATACCAGGACAAGCAGGAGCAAACACCAAGTCCCTTCCCAGTTTGTGGGAGCTTTAAAAATGCACTGAAGCAGGCAGGGAAACAAATAAAAATATTGCATTTAGAGCTTCTCCCAGTGGCTGGGAGCAATGCTTGCTGAATGCAGGGATCCGGCTTGGGCCAATTGGGCTTGAGGCTTCCCCTGCAGGCCCAAACGAGAGTATGGTGAGTGCCCTGGGTGGGCACCCACCTTTTAGAAATGCTGGCCCTGGGGGATGGGGTAACTGCTTGGGGAGGGTGGCCGGCTGCCCCTCCACTTAAAAAATAAACAGTCCTGAGGGATGGTGTCCCCAGGGCCTGTGCACCCCTCTCCTCTTTATTAGTTAAGTATCCCTGAAGGATGGGGTCGATAAAGTCTCGGGGAAGGAGGGCATGCAGCCCCCATCCCCTTAATTTTAGAATTGGCTCTGGGAGATTGGGTTCACAACAAGTCTCAGAGTGGGGCCATGCGTCCACCCTCCCCTTTATTAAAATAAGAGGCCCTTGGGGGATTTGGTCCCAGGGGCAGATAACTGCTCGAGAGGTGGGCATCACAGCTCCCTTTCCTTTATTTTTAGAAATGGCTCTGGGGGGTGTGGTTCTTAGGGCCTTACAAGGCTCTGGAGAAAGCCAGGCCACACGGCTCCCTACCCTTTAATTAAAATACAAATGGCTCTGTGGATGGGGTCCCCAGAGCCTAACAAGACGCAAGGAGGAATGGACAGTGCTATCTGCCTCCCAACATATATGTACTGCCCTGGGGGACGGGGTCTCCAGGGCCTAAAGAGGCACAGAGAGAGGGACCTTGCTACCTCCCTCCTTTAAATTATATGCATGGCCCAGGGGCATGGGTTACCCAGTATCTAAAGAGGCTCTGGAGGGGGAGGAGGGGGGGGGGGAACCTGGCCCTCCTCTCTTTTGTTAAAAAAAAAAAAGGCCCTGGGGTTCCCAAGGCCAGCCCTGGCCAATCCTTGCAGTGCGAGAGGTTGCATTTACATGTGATAATTAAGTAATACTTAAAACTTTTTTAAAGTCCATAAATGAACTGGAAAAAACAAAGGTTAAAGTAACATTAGTTAGGTGTGATAAAAATCTGTTTTAATTTTTTTTTTATTTAGAAATTTGCTGGAATAAAAGAAAAGGTTAAAGTAATGTTAGTTAGGTAAACCCACAACAAGCACATGTACTATAACTTGCACTTCTTATGAATTCACATTTTATTCATGACCTATTTAATGACATCATTTATTACTTCATTAATGACATCATCTAAGCTTCCTCTTTTGTACACATTGCTCTATAAACAGGTATAGCATTACAGCTATGAAAGCAAGTGCAAAATAGCTCAGAATAATATAAAGCATTATTACTGCTATGCTGCATACAACCCAATAGGTTAAAAAAAGTTTGCTATGTGAAAGATTGCCCATATATCATGCACTTCATGGAGAATGTTGCCAAATGGCTAGGGCGGTCGACCTTGGAGCTGGGGAACCAGGTTTGAGTCTCAGCACGGACGCTCAACATTCTGTGATTCTGGGCAAATCACTTAATCTCCCCGCGCCTAACAAAAATGAAAGTGTCTGTCTGTAACGTAACTGATGCTCATGTAAAGCGCTCTGATACCTTCGGGCTATATGAAACTGCAAAATAAAATGGGTAGCTGTGTTCAAATTGACTAAACCACTGATGAAAGGGTAACCTATTCTGCATACAGTGTTCAATCTGAATACAGGGAAAACAATGTTCCTCCACATGCTGAAACTCTGTTGCATAATTAATGCCCTTCTGTGGACAGTCTACCTGCATCAAATCTCCGACAGTCACTAAACCTACTTTGAGAAATCGAGTCTTTGTATGTAGAAACGTGGGTACTGTTCTCTCTATGGAGAGAGTTTACTTTGTACCACACTGCAGACAGTGGAACTATCATGAGAAATACACTACAGAGTATGTTAAGTTATGTTTTGGGTTTTATAAAGCGCATAGCTGCTCCAGCAAATGGGCGTTCCAGTGCTAACCGGAAGAAAAAAAGGAAGGCTGAAGAAGAGGGCAGAGGGCTAACCGTAGAGACCGATACTAAGTCAGAGGGAGAAGATGGGTTTTAATGGCCTTGCGAGATAATTGTCCATACTACGGATGTACGCCGGGAGAGAGTTAAAAAGTTTAGCCGCCAAAAAGCGGAAGGACCGCCCTCACCTTCCTGATCCGATGGACAACCGCCAAGTGTTGGCCCATAGATCAGAGGTGGCGAGTAGGTGTATAAGGTGAGAGCAGATTTGCCAGAATGGTAGGTGAAGAAAGCTTCATGACTTTAAAGGCGATACAGAGGGACTTGAACCTGATGCGCCTAGCCACCAGCAGCCAGTGGAGTCTCCGGATGGCATTTGTTGTGGAGCAGGTTCTAGGAAGACCCAAGAGGGTTCTAACAGCTGCATTTTGAACTCTCTGTAGACGTAGACTTTCGGCCTTGTTGAGCCCCAGGTCCAGAGAGCTGGCATGGTGTAGCCTAGCCATGACGGTAGCATGAAAGTAACATGAAAGTATCTACTAACAACAGTCTATACTCTATGCAATACTTGTCCAAAGAGCGACTACTCAATTTAATTATCCAAGTTTTAAAGGTGCAAAGAGATCATATTACATGCAGCCTTCATACTGTGGTGAATTTAGCCCATCCTCTGAAGCAAAACAAGCACATGTAAATAGGTTAGTACCTGGTGCACCCAGCCTTCTATGAAAGTGGAACCGGTCATGCTGAGGCGATTCTGCCTAATAACTCAAGGCTGCTTACAATATTTAGTATGTAGGACATAAAATCTCTTTCCTTCTGCAAACCTTTCTGCAGTACCAAAAAACGTGTGTGGAATATAATGAACACAAGTAGTAAGCTGTCACCTGCACACGGAGTTAGTCTTCAATACAAAGGTTTACAGTGTGTTCAATACCTCTACACACCTATGGTGCATTAGGAGCACGTGTTTTGTAAACCCGTACACTGATTAGCTGGACACAGGCTGTACAAATCTAGGTAGAAAAGTAATATGGTAGTTACCCACCTCTATGTAAAGTATAAAACAATTTAACACACACATTGGATGATGTCCTCAGTGATGCCATAAGTGATGTCATGAATTATGTAATATGTGAGGTTTCAAGCAGTGCATGCCAGGGGTGCAAGTTATAGTTATCTTTGCTAACTAGAACTGATTAATGTCTGTGTTTTTTTTAGTTCAAAACATTAATGATGTCACTGAAACAAATTCACCTGACTAACGTTTGCGTTGTTTGATGACTCTTCGTGAAATTTTCAAAACTAGTTTGCCCCTCACTTTATCTGTCTTTAAAGTGTTGGGGTGATCAATCAAGCGGGGCCGGAATAAAAGGGGGGGTCCCAAAACAAGTTTTACACATGTTAATTTCTATAGGAAATTTTAAACCAGTATACAGCTCGAACTGCTGAACGGAATTACACTAAATGTGGCAGAAAGGTAGCTGTTGTGGCAGAAACTGCCCTTTTAAATGGTGTAAATCCATTCAGTATTTACAGAAATTTCTAGTTGTATACATAGGGATGTGGTGGCTGCCATCTTGCGACTCCATTGATCTGAGTCACAGGAAAAAACATTAAAAGAAAAGGGGGCAGGCAGTGTAGAAACACCCTGACCCCCTGGGCCTTTTGGGGGGCTTCCACAGGGAACACCATAAGGCCCCCAAAACTTTTTTTATAATAATTTGTCAGAAGTTGCGCTGGATTCACGGCTCCTGCCGATAGTTTAAAAAAAAATCAAAATGCGGTCTCCCATGCTTTGTTTCTAATCGGCCCTCAAGTGGGCCGGGTCCCGGGAGCATGTCCACACATTCAGCAGGTGGGCACCCTCCTAGGATCCCTAAAGCCCTGGGGACGACCACCTTCCTGGGGCATGTTTTAAAATGAATGCAGGGTTGCCCTTGCTACAACCCTCGTGCCCTGGGGACCACATCCTATCCAGGCCAAATGTTTTATAATGTGGGGGGCCTGTGCAGCACCCTCCCCACAGCCCGGAGGACTTCCACATCCCTGTGGCAAAACATTACATCATGGGTTGTTCATTATTCCACAAACATTTGACATGTTTACAATGGGTTCCTAGACAGTTTTTGTGGTTTAAAACATTTCTTAATAATTGTGAATATGCAACATTCAGAAATAATTTAAAGTAATTTTGACCACTTTTGAGGTTCTGTAAGGAATACCACATTTTGTTCACCCTCTACAAGAAACCTTTCTGTCATCTACTGGGCTCCCTCAACATTAATCTTCTTTTTATGCAAATATGCGGTATTTCTGAACCTACTAACAGAGCAACAATCTGAATACAGGCAGCTTTCACAGCCTTTACACCAAAACAGTCATAATTGACACAGAAGCTATGATCAAAACATAAAAAAATATCTCCAGGCTATTTCAATGATTACTTCTTAATACTTAAGTCCTGTAAGTCCTTATCAATGCGTTGTCTACCAAATAAGCAATGTTTATGGGACACTATTGGTCCAGAGTGAGGTATCCAAAAACCTTTCCAAATGCTGATTAGTTTGTAGGATTGTGTCGGCCAGCGAGCCTTTGCATGCTAAACTACTTTAAAAAACCTCTGCCCATACCACCAAAAAGTAGTCTATTTCACTATAACATGGTTAGAATGGATCTACTAGAGTTGTTAACGATCTGCATCATGGCAGTCCTTTCATGCTTGTCCTGAGACAAATACATTGATCACCATATGATCTTGTACTTACATTATGGTACTTAAAGTATCTTGTAGTGCAATATGATCATATTCCCCAGGCTTAATTTTTAATTAATGTATTTAGCTCATTCTCCAACTTTCTTGCCAAAACAATTGTTTGTTGGAGGTGGGGGGGTGGAATATTAGGCATTACTCACATGTTAAACTGCATGACAGTCAACACTGGGATAACTGATAATGCTTGGCCCTCATGAATCTATATAGACGTGCCATTGTTGATATGTGAAGTTATGGATCGTATTGTTACTCTAACATTGAAAATGTTCAAGCCAAGCCATAAGGCGAACATATGAAAAAGAAAACATGCAATGCGCTCTATTACATTAGGTTATGTTTTCTCATATCAAGACTGCAAGGAGAGATGCAGAGAAGCTCATAATCCCAATTTACACTTGTCAAGTAACAAATGGCATGTTATGCTAATGTAGGCAGCTACATATTCACATTTATATTATTGCTAATGCCCGAGACTCCTAAATGTGTTCAGATTTGGTGCACAACATCAAAATGTAACCGGTGCAGTCCATCATAAAAAGGATTTGGTAGTGGCTGGTTATCCTGTTTTCTAGTATCTTCTGCAAACTATGTTCACTTTTAGGACATTCCAGATGAGGCATATATTTTGCAGGTTAAGACATTTTCCCACACTCTTTCTTGTGTACATATGTGGAAAATAGAAAGTCCCAACTCTGGTGCTGTAACGTATTGATGCTGTAGAGCATATTCTTTCAGTGGCAAAAGATTATATTCTGTCTCCTCAGCTTTGTTAGTAAATGGTACTCCAGTCATGTAGGTGTTTGCCAGGCTGTTAAGATGATTGCTTTGGCTGCTTGTGTTTTTTTTGTCTTAGTATGTGAAACAAATTAATTGGAACTTTGATAAACTGTGTACAAGACAAATCAGCACTGCTTTGTCTGATCTCTGTACATTAAAGGTTGTGTTATCAAAACTGCCACCACATTTCTTTCACATAAGAGTGTTCTACATTTCCAGGTAGAAAATGAATTCATTCTTCAGATAGAACGAGAGATTTTTATTGAGCAAATGAAAGATGTTATTGATAAAGCAGATGATATGCTAAATGAAGACACTGAAGGAGAAAGAAGTTCTGACCAAGGAACAAGTCCTCAAAAAGCTGACAACAGCAGAGTGGACATGAAAGACGTAAGTAGGACCACTTTTGCTGTCGTTTATTTATTGTCCTTTCCCAATGTTGAAAGAAACATATATTGATTTAGTGAAATCTAAAGAGACTCTTGCATCTTAAACATGAGCACTCTTTGCATGATCATTCTAGCATGTCCATTGCTGACCCCATGAATCTTCTTGCAATGGCTGCAAGACAAATATTGTATTGTTGGCTTGACTTTGAATTTAACGTTTGTTTATCTTCTGCCTTGTTTACTTTTCCGTTGCCTACAGTTTCGAAATGATGTTGGTGATTAGACCAAGTAATCTGATGTCTGAGCAGCTTAGTTTGTGCATGCACATTTTTGTTTTTTAAATGGATGTTGTCTATAATGTTATGAATAGTACAGCTACAATACACATGTTCCTCATCACAACTTTCCCAGCAGGTTGCCTCCATATTTGGATGCAAGTTTAATTGCTCTTCTCAGGATGCACAACAGTTCAAGCAATTGGTTATCTGGCTCCAGAAACTGCAAATTTGTTTGGAGTGTTGTAGTATGTAAATATCAGTTCTTCATTCAACATCCCTTTGACATATGAAAACAGCCTCTGGACCACGCCATTGTTTTAAAACCTGTTTTGCACTTTTCTTTTAGGTCAGGATACAATTCAGTTTTGCGTCCATTTATAAAACAAATATTTATGGTCTGTTTCTCTTGCTGAAATGTTACCCAAAATGTATGCATACAGGTCTATTGAACAAGGATAAAATTGAAAATCTAAACTCACTCATTCACACAGAATACAGAACTGAGTTGAGGACGGAAAACTGCATGAATTAAAAGGGCTGTTGTGCAGCTGCAGTGTGATTTGATATTTTGTTTTTATCCACATTTCTTCTATGTATCTGAATTGAGCAATAAATGGATCATGCAGAGAAAAGTGGTGAGATAGGGTGGGGAACTGGATGGAAGCCATTTGTCCTTAGTGGTGTTCATAGAGGCACATGCACCTTCATTAAGTTGATATTAAAGTGCCAGTTAAAAACAAAGAATAATCTGGAAATGGTGCATTGTTGTCATTTTGTTTTCTCTCTTTTGTGAGACTTAATTAAAGAACCTATCAACCTGATCTGCTGTTCTTAACGGAGACCTGGCTAGACAAGTTCTCAGCTCCGGAGATCTTGGAGGCCCTCCTATCAGCCTATGGTCTATTAAGAATTGACAGGGGGACCAAGAGAGGGGGTGGAATTGCTATAGTGCATAAACTGGAGCTAGTGTGTTCCCTTGAGCAGGTGAAAATTAGTAACAGTGAAGCAGGTTTATTCTCAATCAAAGTTTCCCATGAGTGCACTATTAAGGGCTATCTTATATATCGCCCCCCAGGGGGGTCGACACAATTTGTTGACTGCCTTTTGGAAATGGTGACTCAGCCGGCCTTACGCTATAGTAAATTTCTCATATTAGGCGATCTTAACTTGCATTTTGAGGATGTTAACTGCCTGGAGGCTAAGCATGGGCGGAAAATCCGTTTCGCTCGCGGATTTTGCGGATTTTCGGTAAATTCGCAATCCGCGAGATTCGCGAATCTCCCGCAAAATCCGCAAATCCGCGAGCAGCGGATTTTGCTCGCACTGTTCGCACTGTTCGCGTGAGTTCGCGCCCCGCGAATAAGTGCAAAATTGCAGAAATACGATCTTAGCAAAACTGAAAGTAACTACTTACCAGGTTCAAAAGTTCAGGCTCATCATTAGTAGCCATTTCCTGTAGTGCTTCCTGAGGGGCCCCTCCAGAGTTCAGTTGCCAGTTGAAACTATTATGTGACCCTGCTCTGAACCTCAGAATAGTTACACATATGCCACAAAGGTCCTGAATTACAGCTAAGGGAGACAAGCAGGAGCCAGGCTGGAAGTTCAAATCCATTAATCAGCCCCTAATGCATTATTGTCAGTTGGGGCAGGGCAGGTGTTGTAACTAATTTTGCAACAATGAAAGCACTTAGCAAGTGCAAAAGATCACTAATCAGGAAGCACTAAGGAAGCAGGTGCCAGCTAAAAAAATATTCTGTGACACATTAATCAGCCCCAAATTAATTCAGGTCACTTGAGGCAGGGAAGGTGTGCTTGCGTTGCCACAATAATGTACACTGACTGGACAACCAGAGGGTGCTGTGATGAAACAGAGGGTGGCATGGGTGGGCCAGAGGGTGGCATGAGTAGTCAGAGAGTGGCAGTGGTGACAGAGAGTGGCAGTGATGAAGAAGAGTGTCCCAAACAGGCTGGACACGTAGAAACAACAAGTTCGCGAAACTTGCGACCCGACAGGTAAGTTCGCAATTTGCGACATTGTAAAAAACCCTCGCGAACTGGCAGAAACCCGCGCAAACACAAAAAAAAAAAAAAATTCGCGAGAATTCGCGGATTTTGCGGATTGCGAGTTCGCAAATCCGCAAAATTCGCGAACGCGAGATTCGCAAAATTCGCCCATGCTTACTGGAGGCACAATTTGGAATTGCCTCTTTGGAATCTCTAATGTTTAAACTTTCTGTTAGGATGCCCACACACCAAGCGGGACATCTCCTCGATCCCATTTTCTCCAACTGGGAAGAAATTAAGGTGCTACACCCTATCAGGATCCCTTGGTCAGATCATCACCTAATACCGTTCTCAGTAACGGGTAAACCCAGAGAGGATAGTCTGAAGAGACCTATCCTACTAAAACGTAGGAACTGGAAACAATTCAGCCATGATGCGTTCGAGCTCGCTCTAAATCAGGAAAGTCCACCGCCTAGTAGGACTCTCAAGGAAGCATGGAAGAATCATGAGGAATGGGTGTCTAATGCATTGGATAAGGTGGCACCATGGACCCAAAAAGCCCCAGTACGTGGGAGTAGGTCAACCCCATGGTATAATGAGGAATTGCGTGCAGCCAAAGCTGAATGTAAAGGTCTGGAACGCTCTTGGCGTAAAAACTATGATACTACCCGTAAAGAGATTTACAGGAACAGTGTAAGGGAGTACCATAGTCTGATTAAGAAGGCAAAAAGAAAATATATTAAAGAGAGGATTGAGTCATCTGAAAACTCCTCCAAAGAGCTCTTCTTGATTTATGAGGAGCTAACGTCACTCTTGAGAACAGTGACCAAAGACCTCTTCTCCACCGAGATATGTGAATCCATTGCTGATCACTTTGTGAATAAAGTGGAGAAGATATATTTGTCCTTTCAGAAGAACCCGGCCGAGGACATTCCTGTCTCGGATAGTTGTCTGAAGCACACAAGGAAAATATGTCTTAACGAGTTCAAGGTTCCTCCAAGGGAGGAACTGTTACAACTAATTCTTGGTATTCAATCAGGATCCCCTATGGATGTTGCTCCCCCTAACATTCTCAGGAGTCACTTAGAACTTTTGAGTGAACACATAGGTAATCTGGCTACCTTATCCTTTCAAGAAAGGCATGTGCTAGGAGAATGGAAACTAGCTCAGATGGTTCATATAAAAAAGAAAGCTAACCAGAACATATCTCAGCTGGACAATCTTCGTCCCATCTCCCTCCTGCCTTTTTATACCAAAGTTGTGGAGAAACTGGGCAACCACCAGTTGGTGAAATTTGTGGAGGATAGTCATCTTCTTCATCTCTCCCAATCCGGCTTTAGAGCTAATCATTCTACAGAAACTGCCCTTCTTTTCTCCACAGAACTGATTAGACAAAAAGTGGATGAGGGACAGACAGCTGCCTTGATATTGCTGGACTTAAGTGCAGCTTTTGATACTGTGTCGCACTCTAGGCTTCTTGCCCGCTTGAGTGAGGCTGGGTTAGCTGGATCAGCCTATGAATGGATGGGCTAATTTCTTGCGGACAGGAAATTTCAAGTACACTGTACCCCTTTTAAATCTACACCCCGTTCTCTAAGACAAGGGGTCCCTCAGGGTTCTATATTGAGCCCTACGTTGTTTAATCTATACATGGAGCCCCTTGCAAGGATGGTGGAATCTTACTGGGTAGAAATGGTGTCATATGCCGATGACACCCAACTGGTGGTTACTTTATCTCATAACCCAGTTGAGACAGCAGCTAATTTCGTCGCTTGTCTTGTGGATCTCGCTGGCTGGATGAAGACTAATTGCCTCCGCCTCAACGGGAATAAGACCAAACTCCTAGTAATTGGTCCTGGACCTTTTATTTGGACGTCAGCCTGGTGGCCACCTGACCTGGGTCCCACTCCTACCCTCTCTGCCACTGTGAAAAATGTGGATGTACTTCTTGACACTAACCTCTCGTATGCCCAACACATTGGGAATGTGGTGGGTAAATGCTATGGCATACTAAAGGTTCTTCGTAAAATCCTGGATCTATTGCCCATTAAAGCTAGGAAAACTTTAGTTCAGGCCCTGGTTACTTCTCATCTTGATTATGGGAACTCTCTGCTTTGCGGCCTGAACAAAAAAGGTCTGCACCAACTTCAATGCGTCCACAATGCGGCCGCCAGACTTGTCCTGAATTTGCCTAGGAAGTCATCAGGGAAACGTGCTCTACTGACCCTGCACTGGCTCTCTATCCGGGAACATATTCAGTTTAAAACCATGTGCATGGTCCATCGTATTGCACAGGGCAAAGTTCCCATCTACCTTCAAAAGATGCTGACTATGTACCGCTCCAAACGCCTTTTGAGATTCATGGGTAGCATGCAATTTATGGCACCCCGTATCCGCAAAGCGCGGATGGGTGGTCGTTCTTTTAGGTACCTAGCCAGCAAACATTGGAATGAACTTCCTATTGAACTTCGGATGGAACCTTCAGAATCTCGGTTCTGGCTTAAACTTAAGACCTATCTATTCCCCAAAGACTAATATCTGTGGCTGGCCTCTGTCCTCTCACTTCCCCCCCTTTTTCATTGTGTGTCTGTTTTTCGTGGTTCTAGTGGACTGCATCTAGAGCGCAGGTACACACTGTTCTTTGGTGTAACCAGGCGCTTTATAAATGTTGTTATTATTATTATTATTATTATTATTATTATTATTATTATTATTATCATTACTATTAGGATTGATGTAAAGAAATGTATTCTGGCCGTAAATTGGCATTAAAAAAAAAATATCACTGCACTCTACATACTGATTGCCTTATCCTCTGCAATAGAGCAGTTGTTTTTGAATGGTGTTAACGTCCTTAAATTGTATTCATCTGAAAATGGGCAAGTTATAAGTGTTAAGACATACTATGATATTTAGAATATCCAGATATTGGGGAAAATTGTGCTTGCGGAACTTTAGGTTCATACAGGTAATAGAATCTAGGTACATTGGATTGTGTATTGACAACAAACTGTCCTGGACATCTCTTCAGAAGGACAGGTTCCTGCAAGTGCTGAGTAATTGGTGTACTAAGCCTATTGGAAAGTCTGTAGATGATAGTTAGAATTTGGGTTTCTGGTTTGCAGAGATATGCAGCCTGTCCAAGCAGGAACCAAAATCCTAGTCAGGGTAAGTAGGATACTCACTAAACGTTTACCTGTGCTCACCCTCTGGTAGCTTGGCACAAAGCAGTCGGGCTAAACTACAGAGGCAATGTGTAAAGTATTTTTGCAACACAATGAAAACACCACAAAAAGATTCCACACCAGATTGAAAACATTTTTGGGGATTTTATAAATGAAGTCCAAAACGACAAAAATCCAATGAGTAGAAGACAAGATATGATTTTTTTTAAAATAAAGAGTTATAGCAATAAGCGCCAATGGGGGTTATCTGGTTGTGCAGGACCGAGCCAAAGTCAAAAGTTCAGGCAGCTCAGGATGGAGCACAGGCTGGCAATAGAACCCATGCAGTGCCCGCTGAGCAGAAGTACCTTAATCCTTTTCACAGCAGGAGATGTTTCAATGAGCCCCATGCAGTGGGGGTGTTGCGTCAGATTTCTCAACACAGCTTCAGCGATGCATCTGGTCCATTAAGCGAAGCGCTGCTTCGGAGTGCAGTGGTAATGAAGACAATGCGCTTGGTTAATCCACTCCGGAGAGGTGATGCTTCAATATTCTCCACGCAGTAACGGCAAAGCAGGGGTTTTTGATGTAATGCTGCGGTTTTAAATGCGATGCACTGCTTCTATTCCCGCAACAGGGTTGATGCACTGGTTCTGATCCAGGCAGACTGGAGATGCATCAATTTCTCTGGTGCAAGTGTCTGGGTCCATTTCCGGTGAACCAGGCACAGGTGCTGGGGAAGAGACTTTGATATCGGAGTTTCGAGCAACAGGAGTCAAGCCAACAAGCCCTTGGAAATCACTCTAGAATTGAAGCAGAGTCCTGCTCTCCCTCAGCAGGGTCAGAGTGCAACAGGCAGCAGGGCAGAAAAGAAGTTCTTCCAGAGCAGCAGAGTGACAATGCTTGGAGCAGCACAGCAGTTCTGCGGACAGGAGGCTCTGATTTGGTGGGGTCAGATACCCAGTACTTATAACTAGTTGTGTCTTTGAAGTTGGAGTGACTTCAAAGAAGGGTATTTGAAGGGCACAGAACCCCATTCTTCCCAGCCCTGGTTCCAAACAAGCTGTATGGAATAATGAGCCCTTTGTGTGGGCACAGGACACTGTCTATTCAGGTGTCACCCCCTCTCTCCCTCCCTTCCTGCCCAGGAAGAGCCATCAGAAAGCAAAGGAGTACTCAGATACACCTAACCGTCATGTGTTTGTGGCGTTCTTGAGGGAATGCACAATGTGTAGCTGTCCCCCATCCCAAATGTTCATTGGAGACAGGCTGCCAGGCACACAGAGATGAAAGAGCAATGAAATGTCCACTTTCTAAAAGTGACAATTAAAAAATAGAAATTGCAAATCCTCCTTTACCAGTAAAGAGGATTTATCATTCTCATTCCAAAGATTTACAACATGGTACTGGCACTACTTTCTAATCAGGAATTACAGTTTAAAAGTGTATTAAGGAATACCCAATGTTAACATATGAGAGGAGTAGACTTCACTTTAGTGAAAAACGAATGTAGGTGTTTTTCACGGTCATGATGTGCAAGAAGTAAACGCTTGTCTTACCTTTTACTTACATAGCACTCTGCCCTATGGGCTTTCTAGGACCTACTTTAGGAGTGCCTTATGTATAACAAGAGGCAAATTGGATCTTTCTGGAATCTCGTCCAAGTCTTTTGTAGGAAATTGCCCTTTTCGCATGGATCAAACCCCCACCCCACACACACACACACACACACACACACACACACACACACACACACACACACACACACACACACACACACTTTTTGCCCCAATGTTAATTGTTATGACTCAAAGTGCAAAGGAGCCTGCTGCCCAGGCCCCAGTGCTCTATCCCTAAAATGATATATGTGAATTTCTAACCCCTATTGACAAAGACTTTAACCCCCTTAAAAGCCCCTAGTAAAAGGTCCAGTGGTACCCAGGGCATGGTTGTTAAAGGGGTCACAAGGGCCTGCTCACTGTTTGTGCCACCTTGAGATACCCAAATAAACAGCTAAAAGCAGTCCTCCCATTACAGACTGCCCTAGCTGTGCAGAATGCTCAAACTAGACTTTACCCTCACAATGTGTGGCAAGGTCAAAGTATTACTTTTAATATATGCCAGTTGTCCCTAAGAGAGCCCTTCTGAGTCCATGAGACAGGGTGCATTTTATTAAAGGTAAGGACTTAGAAGTGTGAACTTGTATGTCCCTAAAGTAACCTTTTCCATTAAGGGCTACTAAAAGTGATCAGCGGTCCATAGGATAACATGAGCTGGCACCTCAGCAAAACAGTGTTTGTCCGTTCAACTATGTTACCAACAAGATCTGTCATGTTTGGTATCAAACAATTTGCCTCCTCATATCTGACACAGTTCTTGTGCCAGAGTTGATATGGTATGCACTCGGGTAACTACTTTATAGGTTGCCCACCTGGTTTCCCCAACCTTTCCTGTGCTCTGGCTGGCAGCATGCAGCTGCTCCTGCCAAGACCATCTCACCCCTTGCCAGAAGGTGTGAACTCTCTCAGGATACAGAAACAGTGGCCTTGAAGGGGAGGAGGTGACACCTCTCTCCCTTCCTGAAAGGGTGGCTAGTGAAGTGGTACATCAAGGTGTTAACTTCAAATCTTGCACCACATGTGATGTGCAACCAGGCTGCATCCCATAGGAGGAAACAGCCCTACACCTGCCCACAGGAACATTTGCACCCAGTCAGTTGGGAAAAGGATATAGTTAAGAGGTGTACTCTCTCAGAAGGCTAGCCACACCTTTCAGACGGGCTACCTGGTCTGTACAGCTAAGGAATCTTTCTGCCGCTTTTAAAATTGGCAGAATAGAGGGTTGTGGGTATAAAATGTGACACCCCGGGATATGGTCACCTCCAGGCCGAATTAGTTGCAGGGGCTAGTATCCTTTTAGCACCCACACCCATAATCTAGAATATAAGGGACACCCCTTGCACCAGATCCTCAGTTCTGATCTGAATTGCAACAAAGGACACAGAAGAGACCAGAGTCTGGGACAGCAAGTGCTGCACAAAACAAAGACATGATACTCTGCACCTGTGGCAACCTTCCTGGAACTGCACAACTGTGACTTGTCTGGGCCAAAGACTGGTTCCCCTAGACAAGGAACCCCTTTGAGATCCAAAGACCACTCCAGACTCCCTTGGACTAGTGGTACTAGTCCCCTGCAGTCCGCAGATAAAAACAGTAAAAACAACGTACCGAAACATAAGAATCGCTGGCCATTGGGCCTTCCGAGGGATCGCCCAAAAGTAGATGGTCCATTGCATTTTGGGAAAAGTAGTCCTTACCTGCAGCTACCATTTTTCTCCAGATGTCGAAATAACTTCTTGCTGACCTTACTGCTGCCAAGGCTTCATGGTGGCCAGACCTGCAATAACCACCTTTACTTGACACTGCATGACGAGGGAACACCGCAACATCTTCATCCGACACCAGCAGTGGCCCCATTGTCAGCATTCTGCACCCATTATCTTAAGGAGATGTGTCAAATATTTATACAGTCTCAAAACCGTAATAAGGTCAAAATGCAAAAAAAAAAATCCCTGACTGAATTAGAAAAATAGATTAACCTTTTGTTGTATTTGACCCTCTCTGCAGGGTCATCCCTAAATGTTAATTCTTCACCCTCATGTTTTCTGAATTCCTTTATGTTGGCGTTTAGGAATCTGTGTACTTTACCACTGCTAACCAGTGATAAAGTACCTGTGATGCTCTCTTCTTTAAATTTGGTGAAATTGGCTTACACCCAATTGGCACATTTAATTAACTTAGTCCCTAGTAAGGTTAGTGGACTGGCCTCCTGATCAGAGCCTTGGGAACCAAAAAGCTTCAACCACCTTGAACCCAGCACCTGCACTCTGTCTTACGAGTTCTACCCCCCAAGTCCTGGCCCTTTGGAAGTGGACCTGAAGGAGCTCTTCCAGCCCATCTGTGGTCATGTGTGCAGATCTTATGCAGCGTTTGATCACCAACACAGGACCTCTCTTTGCAGCCTGCAGCTTCCTCTGAACGTGCAACTTTGTCCTGGTACGGTGCAACCAGATAACCTCCGTTGGTGCTTAGTCCTTTTAGGCACTATTTTCACTTAAATCTTTAACACTGCATATCTCAAGTTATACCTATTGATTTTTTTGTCGTTTTTGTCTTAAATAATTTACAAAATGTTAAACTTTTCTAAATTGGTGTTGAATTTCTCTTGTTGTGTTTTCACTTTATTACTGTTTGAAGTTTCACCCCCTCAGCCAGTAATCCAATTTCCTATACCTTTATTACTATTATTATAATATGTATATTTTCAGCGCATTGCTACCTAAAAAGTTTCCAAGCGCTTAGCGTAATATGGAAAATGGGAGGAGACTAAAAAATCTCAGGAACATGAAGACCTTTAGGAAGGGTCCGACGATGAGAACAACCACGTTTTTAGCAATTTACATCACTGGGGGAGTGAAAAATAAAACAACAGTCTCTTATGCAGGTAATGCCAAAGTTTTGGTCCCAAAAAGGAAACCGCTCAACCGGCTGGTCGTGATTTCCTAATTTTAGGAATTACAGCATGATTAGGATGACTAGAGCACTGCGAACTGCCAGTTTTGAATCAGGACACCAAAGGACTAAGGTAATCAGGACTACTGTTTGCCAGGCATTTGTGTATGTAGTACAATGCCTTAAATTGTACCTGTTGTTCAATGGGCATCCAGTATAGGTTAGTTTACATGCTGGCAGGGGAGGTGAACCTAGGAGGGTGGAGAAAAAGGCGGGCAGCTGCGTTTTGTACAATTTTGAGGCGTTTAAGCAATGTTTTTGCCATCCCAGGTACAGAATAGTCCCATAGTCCAGCCTAAAGATAACCAGGCTTGGACTATGGTTCTCTGAGCAGAGGAACAAAGGCAATGAAGGATCTTCCTAAGACATTTCAAGATCCCAAAGCAAGTAGCTGCCACCTTATTAATCAATTGGCTCGTGGTAAGTTTATCTTCCAACCAGGCTCCTACCTTCTTCACAACTGGCACATGGCTAGAGAGAAGACACATTGTTGTGGTCCACATGTGCAGTCCCCAAAGATTGGTTATGTTTCCCACTAACAGGGCCTCCGTCTTGTCACCATTCAGTTTAAACTAATTAGCACCCATCCATAGTAAGACTTGCAAGGGACAGCAGTTGAGGGTCTCTGCATTCTGATTGTCCCGAGATATTTGACCTGTGTTGGTTGGTGTGCACCTGAAGGGATACGGCCCTACAGAATACTGTGCACGTGGGGATGTGGCGGACCGGAATACCAAGCGCGGAGGCCGTATATAGTGGGCAATGTTTGTTTTATTGCTACACTTCTGGTCACAAGGGGTTTTGTATCAGACTTTACAGTTCCACAAAAGAAAGACACGGCTCTTCGGATGAATGATGGGTCGACGTCCGGTATCCAGTGGGCTCTGTATCCAGCGAGTGCTCCTGGTGCGTCCGGTCTTTGGGGATATCCTCGGAGGTACCGGGAGAAAAGAAACAAACAAAGGAGCCGTTAGTCCTGTCGGACTCTTCACGTCTGATCCCTGTTACCAACACCAGGGACTGTGAGGGGGAGGTAGGCGAAAGTGAGGAGGGAACGGTAGGGTCGGGGTTGGCAATAAAGACAAGCGGGGTAGCGAGAAGAAGTAGGGGTGGAGGGTGGCGGGCGTGAAGGGTCGGGGTTCGTTATCACGTGTGCCAGTGCTGTGCAAGTGCTATACAATATTTACACAATGCTACGGGTGACGTTGTGAGCCTAAAAGGGGGGGGAACAGCTATACAACGGGAGTTATTTACACTGCACCTAATGTGCCACAAGGGTTCCGAGTCACTCACCCGGTCCGCCGCAACTCTCCAAGTTGAGTTGCGGCCGCTCCCCAGCAACCTCCGGTGGACTCCACCAATCCTCGGACCAGTCTTCCTCCTCTTCGGTCGCCTTCTCCTTCACCGCTCCGGTCGGGGTCTCCTGCCACAAGCTCAATCCGACGTCCGACTGGTTCCTGGTTCCGGCTTTTCCAGTATCCGGGTCACGTGAGGGGGAGGTGCTTCCGGGGTCGGGAGGAAGTACTTCCGGATGTCCGCCGTTCTGGATTGGGTCCTGGAACAGAGGACAGAGGGTTGGACCTTTGGAGGGGCGGGTCGTTGCTATGGACGCTCTGGCCGGGACCGCTGTCTTCCGTGAAGGACTACAGCGACGGGCCCCAAGGCCGGTATGTGTGTACGCCGCATCACATCCCCTTCCCCTAGCTGTCCTTCTAGTACGGGTCTGAGTCATGGGGTATCGGGAGAGGAAATCGGCGTTGCCCTGCTCGATTCCTTTACGGTGAACAGTCCTGAATCTGTAGGGCTGCAGTGCTAAGAACCAACGTAGGACCCGGTCATTGTGTCCTTTATTACGGGCCATCCACTCCAGAGGGGCATGGTCAGTATAGATGATGAACTCCCTCCCCTCCAGGTAATACCTTAGACTTTCTACCGCCCACTTAATGGCCAATGCTTCCTTTTCTACGACTGCATAACTGGTTTCCCGTGGATACAGTTTACGGCTCAAGAACAATATAGGGTTTTCGTTCCCCTGGTCATCTTTCTGGGACAGTACCGCCCCTAGGCCCTGTTCTGAGGTGTCCGTCTGTAAGAGGAAGGTCCGTGAATAATCCGGACTTACCAACACAGGTTTGGAGGTTAAAGCAGTCTTGAGCCGAGAGAAGGCAAGTAGTAAAACGGGAGTGGGATTCTTCAGGATGGCTTCGGTTTTGGCTGACTTCTTTAAGAGGTCGGTGAGGGGAGCTGCAGTCTGGGAAAAATTGGGTATAAACCTACGATAATAACCAAGTAGGCCTAAAAATGCCCGGAGGTCCTTTCGTGTCTGTGGGAATGGAACGGACTGAATGGCCTCAACTTTCTTGACTTGGGGACGGATCATACCCTCGCCTAGGAGGTAACCCAGATACTTCACCGATTGAGCTCCGAGAGTGGTCTTTGTGGGGTTGATGGTAAATCCAAAAGCACCCAACGACGCTACAACTTTACTGAGATGATCGAGGTGCTCCTCCCAGCTATTGCTATAAATAACAATGTCGTCGAGGTAGGCCCCGGCATACCTCGCATGTGGTCTTAAGACATGGTTCATTGCCCTTTGGAAGGTGGCTGGTGCACCATGTAACCCGAAGGGTAAGACTGTGAATTGGAATAAGCCATCTGGGGTGGAAAAGGCAGTTTTCTTTCGGTCCTGGGCTCTCAGTGGTATCTGCCAGTAACCTTTGCAGAGGTCTAAGGTGGAAATGTATCTGGCTTTCCCTATGCTTTCGACCATCTCGTCGACACGTGGGAGGGGATATGTGTCGAAGGTTGATATCTTGTTTACCTCGCGGAAATCTATGCAAAACCTGACTGACCCGTCAGGTTTAGGCACTAAAACAATGGGGGAATTCCATTCACTGATGGATGGTTCAATGATCCCCATACTCAGCATTTGTTCGGTTTCTTGCCTGATCACGTTCCTACGGGCTTCAGGGACCCTGTAGGGTCGTAGCCGTACGATCTTTCCAGGCTCTGTTTGTATGCTGTGTTCAGTGATGGTCGTATGGCCTGGGGATGAGGAAAACACGCTCTGTATGGGTTGTAACGCCTCACGTAGACTCTGTCTCTGCCCTTTTGTCATCTCGGAGTCAAAACAGGGTTCAAAAGAGAGAGAGGGTTGCGGACTACTGGCGGATAGAACGGGTCGGGGTCCCTCCCACTTTTTAAGAAGGTTAACATGATATACTTGCGTGGTCCCCCGAGTGGGATCAAGCTCTAATTCATAGGTGACAGGAGTTACTTGGCGAAGGACCACATAGGGTCCCTGCCACTGTCCCAATAATTTATGGTCAGATGACGGTCTCATTAGTAGAACTAGATCTCCATCGCTAAAAGAACGGGGTTTGGTACCCTTGTCATATTGCCGTTTCTGGCTGGCTTGGGCGTTTTCCATGTTCTGGCGTACTATGTCGCGCAGTTGTGAGAGATGGGTCTTTAGGTTTTCGACATATTCTGGCAGGGGACGAGTTCTGTCGGGTTCTGCCTCCCATGCTTCTTGGGCCATATCAAGGAGGGTGCGGGGTGGCCGACCATAAAGCAATTCGTATGGTGAGTATCCTGTGCTACTCTGGGTTTTGCAGCGTATGGCAAACAGGGCCAACGGCAACATCTCCTCCCATCTCTTTGCCTCTAAGGCCAACATTTTCTTTAGAGTCAACTTAAGGGTAGCGTTGTAGCGCTCTACCAGCCCATCTGTCTGGGGGTGGTAGGCGGAGGTGCGAATCTGCTTTATCCCAAGGTTCGAGCACACTTGTTTCATTAGGGCCGAGACAAATGGGGTGCCTTGATCCGTAAGGATCTCCCTGGGAAACCCTACCCTTGAGAATATGGAGATGAGGGCCTTGGCGATGGTTTGGGTAGTGGGTTGACGTAAGGGTACTGCCTCCGGGAAACGAGTGGCGTAGTCCACCAGAACCAGGGCGTATCGGCAGCCACTACGAGAGGGAAGTAAGGGGCCTATTATGTCCATTCCCACCCGGGTGAAGGGGATGTCAATGAGGGGTAAAGGGAGTAAGGGAGCCCTGGGAGGTCGGTATCTGCTGTTCCTCTGACATACAGGGCACTCCCTACAATATTGTTTGACCTGTTGATGTACCCCCGGCCAATAAAATTTCTCCAGGATGGACAGACTGGTTTTTTCATCACTGAAGTGGCCCCCTAGGAGATGGCTGTGGGCAAGGAAGAGTACCTTCTCTCTAAAAGGTTCGGGGATCAATAATTGGGGTGGTTG
Organism: Lissotriton vulgaris; assembly: GCF_964263255.1. NCBI lineage: Eukaryota > Metazoa > Chordata > Amphibia > Caudata > Salamandridae > Lissotriton > Lissotriton vulgaris. Next base: position 1,133,195,855 of record NC_141697.1, read on the forward strand.
GTTAGGATTCCCTTTTCTATATAACAGTCCGTTCTTTCTGAAAAAATAGGGACATACGTGAAGGGGGTCTTCCTGATCTACGGCCTTTCCCCAGGCCTCTTGCAGGACAGGGTCTTCCTGTTGTGATGCCCGGAATTCTCTGTCTGTTTGCCAGGGATGTACCTCAGGAACCACAGGATAGGCGGTGGTGTGATTTCGCTTCTCTCTTCTTTTCTGGTTACGGGATTTCCGAGTTCTGATCAGTTCCTCAACCGCCGGTTGTTCCCTAGAGAAGGGTGCTTCTTCCCACCACTGGTTCAGTGAATCTGTAGTGTCTTGTACTAGTCTAGGAAGTCCAACATAGTCACTCCCTAGGATCACCTGCTCAGGAAGATTTGGTATCAGGCCCACTGTAAGGTCGGTTCCGGGATCAGCCAGGTGTCGTACACGTATCTGGGTGGTTGGGTACTTTTTGGTGTCCCCGTGTACACACTGTATGGCGACCATGCCTGTGGGTGGTCTGGGTGGAGTAGGCAAGTCCTGAGGACGTAGGACACTCTGGCGACAGCCCGTGTCCGCCAAAGCCAGGAGGGGATGTCCGTCCACATATACGGGACAACGGAACGGAGGGGGCGTCTTCCCAGGTGTTGCACATACATAGTTCTGTACCAGGCCTACTTCCATGGGCTCGTCTTTCTGTGGGCACACACGAGCTATGTGTCCATAGCCACCGCAATTGTAACACTGTGGGCCTGGATTGGGAGGTCTGTATAATAGCGGAGCTGGCAGCAGGGGAGGCGGATCCGCTTTCCGTGGAGGGGGGGGTCGGTGGGGTCGGACTGCATTTATATGGGATCGGTGGGGATGTTCTTCCCTGCCCCGGGGTGTCTCTTGGGCTCGACTGTAGGCGCTCGCGATCTCCACTGCGCTGTCCAAGGTGAGATGGGCATGTTGCCGCACCCATCTTTGTGTGGCCGGATGTAGGGAGGCCAGGAATTGTTCCAAATACACTTTAGCCAGGATATCGTCTTTGGTGGAGGTATCTGGACGTAACCAACGGTTAGCGAGGTCCTTAATGCGGAAGGACAGGGCCCTTGGGGTTTCCTGTGGCCCTTCCTTGGCTTGGCGCAGTTTTACCCGGTAAGTCTCATCATCAATGCCCAGTCTCTCTAATATACACTTCTTGATATCAGCATAGGGCGTGTCGCCCTGTATATTGGCTTGCTGATACGCGGCTTGGAGGTCTCCAGTTAGCAGGGGTCCCAAGTATTGTCCCCATCGGTCTACAGGCCATGAGGCGGCTTGTGCTAGCCTCTCGAAGTTAGTAAAAAAAATAGTCCGGATCCTCCCCGGGGACGTATTTCTGTAGAACTACTGATGGTAGGGAGGTTATGGGTCGTTGTTGCTGCTGTCCGATGACGTCCGTTAATTTACCCATAGCCTGGTCGTGGGCATCCCCCTGACCCTTGAGGACGTCGTGCAGTTGTCCCCTGTCCTCCTCGGCCGTTTTCAAGAACCGTTCCATCAGCTTTCCTAACATCTCCTGGGACTCGGCCATTTTCTGTACGACGGCCTCCATGCCTCCGGATCCCACTTCTGACACCAACTGTGCACGTGGGGATGTGGCGGACCGGAATACCAAGCGCGGAGGCCGTATATAGTGGGCAATGTTTGTTTTATTGCTACACTTCTGGTCACAAGGGGTTTTGTATCAGACTTTACAGTTCCACAAAAGAAAGACACGGCTCTTCGGATGAATGATGGGTCGACGTCCGGTATCCAGTGGGCTCTGTATCCAGCGAGTGCTCCTGGTGCGTCCGGTCTTTGGGGATATCCTCGGAGGTACCGGGAGAAAAGAAACAAACAAAGGAGCCGTTAGTCCTGTCGGACTCTTCACGTCTGATCCCTGTTACCAACACCAGGGACTGTGAGGGGGAGGTAGGCGAAAGTGAGGAGGGAACGGTAGGGTCGGGGTTGGCAATAAAGACAAGCGGGGTAGCGAGAAGAAGTAGGGGTGGAGGGTGGCGGGCGTGAAGGGTCGGGGTTCGTTATCACGTGTGCCAGTGCTGTGCAAGTGCTATACAATATTTACACAATGCTACGGGTGACGTTGTGAGCCTAAAAGGGGGGGGAACAGCTATACAACGGGAGTTATTTACACTGCACCTAATGTGCCACAAGGGTTCCGAGTCACTCACCCGGTCCGCCGCAACTCTCCAAGTTGAGTTGCGGCCGCTCCCCAGCAACCTCCGGTGGACTCCACCAATCCTCGGACCAGTCTTCCTCCTCTTCGGTCGCCTTCTCCTTCGCCGCTCCGGTCGGGGTCTCCTGCCACAAGCTCAATCCGACGTCCGACTGGTTCCTGGTTCCGGCTTTTCCAGTATCCGGGTCACGTGAGGGGGAGGTGCTTCCGGGGTCGGGAGGAAGTACTTCCGGATGTCCGCCGTTCTGGATTGGGTCCTGGAACAGAGGACAGAGGGTTGGACCTTTGGAGGGGCGGATCGTTGCTATGGATGCTCTGGCCGGGACCGCTGTCTTCCGTGAAGGACTACAGCGACGGGCCCCAAGGCCGGTATGTGTGTACGCCGCATCACAAATAGATCTTAGCCAAACAGGGCTGTATCTTCATTAGTTGTCCCTCTAGTCTCTTGAGGAGGGTTATGTGGTATACACTGTCAAATGTTGCATTGAGATCTAACAAAACCAGTGTAGCAGCTCCACCATTATTCAGCTCATGCCTCAGGAACTTAGCAACAGCCAGAAGTGCTGATTTGGTCCTATGACTGACTCGAAACCCCAGTTGTGAACAGTGGAGCAGGCCATTAAGTTCAGTGTTCTCTGAGTTGTAGGTTCACATGCTCCCCTTTAGTTAACAGAATGACACCAAAATGACAAAAAAATAAACAAAGAGAACTATAGATAGCATTTTTAAATAGAATTTGCTGCAAAAGCACAAAGCAACAATGATAGTCTAAGGTCGCTTTTAACCAGGGTCCAGGTGCAATTTGAGGCTGACCACAATGGAGTTGCAGTTTGGATACACTAACCAGGTTTGTCCTCATCAAAGATTTTAGCTTCTGACTTAGTCCCTTAAGTTCCAATCCACAGCAGGAGTACACTTATAAAGCCCCCCAGGACCTCGGGGAGTGTACTTCGAGACTCACAGGGTGTCTGGAAGAGTCCAACAGCAGGGTTGCCACAGGCCACCTGTGCACTTTCAAAACAGGCCTTTTGTAGCTTGTTGTATCTCTGTAGCTTGCAGTGGCAGCCATGTGACCCTTGGAATCAACATTTTCATCCTGGGTACAAGAAAGAGAAGGTCCAGTCCTACAAGTCTCTTCCTAGGATATAGATTGCATTTCTAAAATAAATTATCAGCATTTTAATCTGTACCCTGGATTCTACATGGAACAGATAGGCCTCTCACAGTGAAAATAGTTGTTGCATACAAGTCACTGTAGGGACATGTTGACATTAAAATTCTACGTGTCCTATTTTTAAAAACCACACACTTGAGCTGAAGAAAACGTTTTTCCCCGCTTATAGTTTCTCTGCAACAACAAATCTGTTTCAGCTGGACCTCGGCAAGACTGTACCAGCCTCATGGAGTCTTTGTCAGATACAGCTTGCAGCCTTGCCCCACTATAGAATTTGGAGCTTTCTATAGATTTTGGAGCTTTGACAAAAATCCTGTCTGAAGGTAAAAATCTTGACTGTGCAAAAGCGCCAAAATTATCAGGCTTGCAAGAGGACTTCCTGGGTGCAAAATGCATATTTTCCCTGCTCAAAGCTTGTCAAGCCTAAACCATTGGCTTCACTGGGACCTTGTCCAATGCCTAGCCAACATCATGAGCCCTCCTCAGTTACAGCCTGCCGCCTTGCCTAGATCAAGTATTTTGACATCCAGGACAAAGACCAGGTCCCAAGGTAAAACCTCTGACAGGGTCAAACACGGCTGGTGTATCAAACCTGCGCTCTTTTTTGGTCCGCATTAAATCATGTCTAGGTCCCAGTCTACCACAAACATTGACTACCATTGGTGATTTGGACTTTTTAGTGTTACTTTTTTAAATCCTTCAAAAGGCATATTTCCAGTTCCCCTTATTGGATTTTTGGTCATTTTGGTGTCATTTTCTCCATTAAAGTATTCACTACTTGTGGTGGGCCTTAATCGACTTCTACAAATCACCACTTTCTTACACCAGGTCTTTAGCGAAATTCTTTGATCAGGGTTTTGTAAAATGTATCACCTTTACACAATTTTTCCAAATTGTCTTCTATGAGGTATTTTGCTTTCCCACTCGGTGCAAATTCTGGATGGTGAATCACTAATTTTAAATCTTGCCAACATCAAGGAGTTTGTACTCCTTATTTGCTTGCTGTTGCGGTACCTTTGTACTTTCATCTATTCACAGTCTTTGGTGAGAGAAGAAGCCAGAGTAACAGTGAGAACAGTTAGTGGTTACTGCTGCCTGGCTAATCCTTAGGATGTTTCTTGTTGCCATAAAAGAGCCCCAGTCCTGCTGGAAAAGTATAAAGATCTGAAACCGACAAAGAGTAGGAAAGTGATGTTTCAGGTTTGTCATGTTCATGCACACAATTGGAGAATTTTAACAGGGCAGTATTATTGTAGTTCCACCTCTAAGGACGGATGTAGAAGTGATTTTAATATATTCCAGTTTATTCTTCTACATGGTCCCACCTCTAATGACTGGTGTAGAAGTAATTCTAAAATATTCCTGTAATTTCTTCTAAATAGTTGGACTGTATAAGGGGACATATGTTCAAGTGGCTTGCTTGGGTCACTGGTGTCCTGTAAACAGTTGCAGAAATTAGTACTGCTAAAAAGAGTAGTGGTGGTGGTCAGGTGAATGTCAAAATCATTGATGTGTTTTATCTTCACAGGAGAGTCAGCAGAATCAATCAAAATCCCCAATTTATCAACAAAATGGTAAACATGTAATCTCTTAATGTCTTTGTACTTTATGGCGACGTTACCCTCTTGTTTTTCATTTAACCACTGTATCCTGTAATCGATAACTTACCTGGTTGATGGCATAGAAGAATTAAGGTGTCCTGAAGCATGCAAGGGATTTTTTTCCCCCACATTGTCCTCAATACCAGAATAGCAGAAATGACATGTTCTAGTGCTGTCTGAGCAATATTTCCTGACTGATTATGTAAAGCACAGTCTTGTGTCCCACCACATCTCCAATGCTAGAAACCATGTCCTGCGATGTAGGACGGCAGTCATGTTCACGGAAGGCGGTGGCTTCCATGTGCACTGATCTTTTCTATGGCTGCCTCCTTCATTCAAGTTAGAGGGTGCACAATATTCCTTGATTGTGGTGATCATCTTGAGCAATAGCAGTCTTGCAAATGGGATTTGATATGTGGAATTCCTTTGCTTCGAGTACGAGTGTAGAGAATCACTGGTGGGATTACAATTGCTGAAATCCTTCGGTGGCATTTTACAGGTTTCACTGTGTATGTATTTGGGTTCTTTAGTCAGTCTTTAGTGGACTATTCTGCCCAATCCATGCTTCCATGCAATCTCCTGCTTCCTCCCATAATACTCCCAAACATGTGGACCTGGCACAAAATGAAAACCTGTTAGAGATGGAACCCTTTAATAATTATAAAATCCTCCCTAATGTTCCCTTTAAGGAAACTCCTTGTCACCTCTGAATACTCATAAAAGGATATAGGCCTGTGACTTTGTGCCTCCATATGGTCCTAGTGACTTGCAATATTATTCTAATATACACTAAAGGTATTATATCCTCAAAAAGCCTTCTATGTCATTCCTCTGAAGAACATGAGTAGCAAAAGACTAATGAATGTAATATGTTTATCTAATGTCGCTTGGTGGACTTAACAAAATATTACTTATACATGGTTAACTTTCTTAAGGTTAGCAGCCCTTTAGAAGTGGTTTGTATTTCTGTACCAGTGTTACATTAATACAACTAAAAAAAAGTATTGAAGCAGGCCAATGTACAATGAATTTGCTGCATGTCAAAGTATTGATAAAAATATTTTCCTAAAAAAATATTTCTTTATATTATCATGCACGAGGCACACCGGATGTCTCATAAGGAACCGAAACATTGCATTTTGAGACAAAAGAAATGCAAGATTTCATAATCGCCATTGAGCAACCTCTACTAAAAGAAATACCTTTGATTTTACGTTCTCTGTCTTAGTGTGTCATGTTCATAAAGAGTCCTCAGTATTCTGATAATTAAAATGCAGTTCACATTGTTGCCTTGTGGTAGTTACTTATAAATTAATCTGTTTAGGGCTGAACGTCTTCTAATGCTGCACAAGTAACTTTTACTTTAAACATTTGCAGTCTTACATACTGGAAAAAGATGGTTCATTGTATGTCCTGTTGTGGAGACTGCATCTTCTGAGCGTTCGTCCTCTGCCACCATGCCTACAGAAGACATTAAAGGTATAGAACTGTATACTTACCCGCATTCCGCATGCATTCTAGTAAAACATTCAATGTGTTTTTTGTTGAATTAGCATCTGTTTGATTGTTTTGTAATAATTTGCTGAAAAAGGAGTATGATAGCTTAGTATGTGGGGATAAAGCGAGTAAATACTCATAATCAATCCATCAATCAAAACATTTATACAGCCCGCTACTCACCCGTGAGGGTCTCAAGGGGCTGAAGGGAGGGGGGGGGGGTGCTGCTACTGCTCGAATAGCCATGTCTTGAGGTGCCTCCTGAAGGTGAGATGGTCCTGGATCAGTCGTAGGTGCGCGGGGAGGGAGTTCCATGTCTTGGCGGCCAGGTAGGAGAACGATCTTCCTCCGGTTGTGGTTCTGCGGATCCGTGGGTAACATAATATTAAAAGTAAAAGCTATTTTTTGGTAGGAACGTGTAATACAAATAACCTTCGTCCTCTAGCATCCACTAATTACAGTGCCATGGATCAATGCCGCCTCTTATTACTAGAAACACTTTCCATCCATTCATCTTGTCATTCAAGAAACTTTCAGGGGAAACTTCCTCCTTCCATTACCGCTTTCCTCAAGGGAATTGCATGGCATCCGAAAAACACAATGTAACATTAATCCAGGTGATTTGATTGCTGTTTTCGGTAGCACATGCAATGTATTGTTTCCTCTGCACCCATCTCTTCAATGCTCCGAGACATGGAATTGAATTTTAGCCCAGCCAGGCCTGCTTTAGTTTCCAGGATGGTGCATGGAACCTGGATGGTGCCTCCGTGTTCTCCTCTTTTGGTACTTTGTTTATGCCCACTGGCTCTTGGGGAGAACACTGTGATGTCAGTGGGAAATGGAAGGTCGTCTGGGTAAGAAAGGTCTGGTGTTGTTAGACTGTGTTCCACTCTTCAGTATTGACAGATGAACTCAAGATTGCACTGGCTATGCTGCCCAGCCATCATCTGTTAGCACACATTTGCCAGTTTTGCTCTTGGAGCACAATGACTTATAAAAAACATGTTCTCTTGATAATTTTTTCATTTTACTTGTTTATGCACTCTCCACACAAGTAGATACATATTTTGTGTAACTGGGTCAAATCTTCTCTGGATTCTCTGGGGGAAGCAGTTATTGCCGGGATAGCAGATTTGCCCTTGTTTCTCAGGGTCTGAAAATGAACAGCTGGGTCCCAGCTAAACGTCCACAATGGGACTGATGCTGTCTGGATTGCTCTTCAGGCTAGTGTCTATGCAGGTGTGTGACAGTTGTGATTGTGGTGTGGTAGGATATCCATGCATTTTCAGAAAAGGATATTCGAAGAAAGTAGCAGTAGGCTAAATTAAGTTGGTGCTATCCAGTCACTCGCTAGACTCCAGTATCCAGAGGCAGGGATGGGGGACCATCCCAAAAATGAAATAGAAGCAAGGACCAGACGTGGTCCAGATTGAATAAAAAGTGGGGATGTCGAGGTGGGCGTGCCTTGCTCACTAAATGGAGACAGTGCCTGGTTGATTTGTTGAGGCTAGGTCAGGCGCCCCTAGCCTCAAGTAAATTAGGTGGATGCTTCGCTCATGAGACAGTTGTGCTTCCTTAACTGGCACTGACTGCTACGTTTTAGTGACCTTTTAACTTAACTAAGGGATCCCCTGCTAAACCCACTTTAGGATGCTCTTCAGGCAATTTTAACTCCCATTACTTGGCTCTACACACCCGCATACATATGCAGGTAGTAGTGTTCCCTTAAAGGGGAAATGTCTGCACATTCACTAGGCAAAAAAAAGATAGTAATCCAGCAATCATTAAGCGTGAAACATACAATTGTTACATTATATTTCTGTACAAAGGTGCTAGGTTAGCCCCTAACACCTACTACCCAACGGTGTTGTCGGCACAACTCAATGTGCAACCAATATGAACAAAAACTGAGGCTCTAGCAGCACACCACTTGTCCTTCTTTACTCTTGATTTAATTTATCACACCTTTGGGTATATATAACCCTATACTACACACAGAGAGAACTCAACAATATTCATCAAAAACAGAAATCCAGAAAGGTTATTCTTCTTGCTCTTCAGCATTCTTTATTCATATTATAAAAGTATTAAAACTCCCAGCACACGATTTGCAGACACGTGTTTCGTCTTTTGCTTAGACTTTTTCAAGGCATAAACATTGAAATCGATGAGCCAAAATTGAAAATGAACCGCATCCAATCTTGCGTAATAGTATGAATATCGGAATCCCCAGTCCGGAAATTTGTGCTCACGATTCAATTCAAAGTGTCCTATTAAGACCCACGAGCATAGTCCTGATATCTGACCATTAAATCAGGATGATCCAATATGATTCAGAGCAGGGTGTTGGCAATCATTTGGCTACAAAGTCAGGTTCCGTGATATTTGAGCCACTCCACATGAAAGAACACCAATTGCCCGTTATTCGCAACTAGTCAAACGGACCCTTATTAGCGTCCCTGCTCCAGTGCGCGCTGTGAACAGCAAAAACGTCCTCCTTTTCTGTTATGCGGAAACTATAATGACGTTCCCATCCACGGCTTGAAGTGGTACTATTGAGGAAATGACAACAAAAATGCCACCTGTTACCACCTTATGTGGTCCAACCATAGTACGTTGAGACCTTGTACTTTTCGAAATCTTTAGTCGATCCAGATATCCGTACAGTCAAAACGCACCCGCACGCGCCATCACAGCTTATTCATTAAGAAGATCTCCACTAACTAGCCCTCTCACGGGGCCCGGGGCATTACAGAGCTGGCCCCACGAGCAGCAAAAAGCTTGATGATGAATCATGGCACTCTTACAGGTGTGTGAGGGCATTACTTCCAAATTTTGAAGACCCCCCTCCACACTATTACTCATCCAGTCTGTCTTCAATTAGCGTCCTTAGTCTCTTCTTATTTTTTTCCGCTAGGTACAATTACCCAACCCTTGTAATTAGACTCACTGATCCCTTATAGGAGCAGGGGTACTGGACCTTCATTGTGTTCCTAGTTCCTCTCCCTTGTTGTGATACACTTTTAGAAAGTTGGCATTTTAATGTCCCACAGTCTTTGCCTTTCTGCCAGTGTTCTGGTTCATATGACTTTGAATGGCTCTGCTCTTGGGGTTTGTGTACTACTTCCAGACAGTGACACAAAGGAACTTGCATGTGGACAGGATGGGCCATCCTAACAGGGTGACTGGAGGAGCAGTGGCCTGCTACACTTACAGCCACCTGCCCTGCATTTGGCCACCCCAGAACGTTTGGAGTTTTGGCCAGAGAAATGGGAAGAACTTACCAGAACCAGTGTTGGGAGTAGTTCAAGGAATCATTCACACGAATGATGGCACAAGGTATAAATACGACATCCAGAGCCACTCATCAGAACATTTCTGGGCCGGTGGAAGTTTCAGGAGGAGGGCTGCCATGCTACTTGAAGGACTACCTTGCTGTAGGAAGATTGGACCTCCTTGGCTACCCATAGTGACTCAGTCGGCTAACCTACTGTGTGACCTACATGGACACAACAAGCTACAGAGGTCTTTCTTCAGCTGCCAAGCTGAAACTGGACCTGCCTGAGCCCAAGTGCTGGCCTCTACTGGAGTGAGTCCTGATCCCCTAGAGGAGCCCCTCCTTCATTCCCCCATTCCCCCCCCCAAGTTCTGGACCCTTTGGCAGACCCCAGTTCCTCCTCAGAGAAAATGTGAAAATCCTGAAGTCTGAGCTCTTTGCGGACAGAGAGACTGTCCTGTTCATGTTGAAACTCTGCCGTCCACAATGACTGCCAAAGCTAAGCTCCAGTGAAACTGACTGTCCGCGGTGACTTGCATGTTACACTACAGCAATAACAACCCAAGACAAACGCCAATGCGAAGCTACAGCAACAACTGTCCATGACACCTAACAGGCTCTTCATGCTAGTGCGTAGAATAACCACAGTGCTTGACCTGCACTTTGTGCTTTTAGTTGCTATTATCACAAAAAACTTTAAAATGGCATATCTCTAGTTCTACTGGTTGGATTTTGGTTGTACTGGTAGCATTTCATTAGAATTTATACTCTATTTTTCTAAATTAGTTTGGAACTTGTTTGTGTTTTGTTTTCACTTATTGCTCTTTGTGTGGTGCATAAATGCTTTACACATTGCCTGTAAATTAAGCCTGGCTGCTTTTGTGACATGCTACAAGACGGTTAAACACCAATTAATTTATTGACTTTGGTGGTTCACCCCGACCAGGTTTGTGGTTATTGCCAGAGTGGGCCTTCCACACCTAGCTCAACAATTAACCATTTTCTTACACCAGGTCAGCGTCTCTGCAATGGCAAAATGTTTAGATTGCACCTAGTCACAAACCTGTCTGGTATATTAAGTGCATTGTTAATTAATGAAATTAACTGAAGAATAAAGATTAATTTCTTTTAAAGTGCATGGTGAATATTTAGAGATTGTCTTTTCGAGCCTGCCGTCAATCAGGATTAATCTTGCGACCGTCAGCTGTATTAAGTAAAGGAAAAAAAGATGCAATTATCCTTTATTTAGTCTAAGAGACCCTAAAAAAGTAAATGTATGTGAAAAGATGTTGTATTTCCATGTACTTGATATTGCATGGTTGAGCTGTATATCTCTGTAATGGACCCTGCAATGTGCCTTGCATGTTATTGTACAATTAGACTAGGATCCCCAGTTCTGGTAACACCCCAGCAAACAATTTACTCATCCTTTCTTTAAATCTTTGTTTTCATTATACTTTCATAATCCAAATGTAGACTCCTCGACCAGCTTCAGTTTTTTTCATCCCAGTTCCAGGAATATTTGGTGTTGAAGCCCCAGTCTCGGCTTGTCAGAAGGAAATATACCCCACGCCCGCTCAGTTAAAGAAAGCAATTTGTGGGTTTTGCAAGAATGACAATAAGTGTTTTTGTTCTTACAGATTCGGAGAAACAGTTAGAGGACAAAAAAGCATATTCTGCAGCAACAGATGAACTCACAGCATCCGGCTTACAGAAGGCACCGTTGCAGCCAGTCATCATGGATGGTTCGGATGCTCCTCCCTTTGTGCAGACATCTTCTGGTGATGCTTTGGGCCCTCTCCAAAACCAGCTAGAGCTACAAGCACCACAAGGTCCTACTCCGGGTACTAAAGAGGCTATTGATGTTGGCCAAATTGCACCAACAACTACACCAACAGTTTCAAGTAGGCAGACTGATGCAGCCAACAATGTGGCTTCTCTTCAAGGCTCTTACTCAACCCAGTTTTCTACAACATCCTCAAGTCTGTCAAACCCACCAACAAATGAGGCTGCTAGTGCCATGGCCATTCCTTGTAGTACAGTCAAACCTTCTGAATCACTCTCGACTGTTTCAACGCTAAAAGCAAACGTAGGTTTGCTTCCTATTTCTCCTGGCAGTGTCGGCTGTCATTCTGAAATGCAGATTTCTTCTCCATCGGAACCCAATCAGCACCTTCCTAATGGCAAGCAATTTGCTGGCCTTGAATCTCCTAATCTGACTGGATCTCACCCTTCCAGTCCAACCATGGTCCCTTGTTCTACATCTGAGCTTGGTTTACAAACACAGTCTCAAGCTTCATCCTCAGTCGGTGTCAATGCCGGTGTACAGCAATCCAGTATTACCGAGTCAGATGGTGAAGGCCCACCTAGAGTTGATTTTACTGATAATACCATTAAAAGTCTAGATGAAAAACTACGCACTTTACTGTATCAAGAATATGCTCCAACTTGCCCCTTGGGAGAAACTCCTGAAAATGGTGTACAGTTAGATTTCCCAGTTGACTTAAATAATTTGCAGAAGTTGAATGATGAAACAACTCTTGCTTCTGAACAGGGAATGGAATCTGATCTTGAAGACTCGAATGCATGCAAACATTTTAAGGCAGGTTCTGACGAGGATCAGCAGCCTATCCCATTAAAGCATTTGGAACAAACACATAAACACCAATTACTTCATAACCAAGCAGGCAATATCCCTGATGTTCCAGTTAAGTTATCAAAAAGGAATTCATCTGAGGTAAGCCTTAATGCTGTATTTCGTTCATTTCCATCCTCATTCACTCTGTTGATTGCATCTTTTATGTAAAACCATAATGTAAACACATTTTATATTCCAATATTTTGGAGCCTTAGCCTTTTAAACCAAATGCAAAATGTATGGCCCTCTAATCTGCTAGCCAGTAATTTGTGAGCTCTCGCTGACACTGCTGTGACCTGTCTCTAGAGCCCTGTGTACTTCAACTCCAGTTTTATTTTTGTGTGGCTGTAGTAGAATGTATTCTGTTATGGTTGAACTGTTGTGGTTCTAAATTGAATGAGAATAGCCTCTTGTTTTCATCTCCTCATGCAAGTCAGGTCCAGCATACAGAAAATGCAAACAAAGTTATACCCTGGCCTTTGGTTTGGAATGTGGCCATTGGGTCAAGAACGGCACGTAAACCTAATTTCTTCAACCGTTCTTTCCACAATAAAACAAATGCACTCCTTGATAATCAGATGCCTTGGTAACTTAAATGGTCACTGCTGACACATATGGCAGTTCAAAGGTCACCATTTCGAATCCTAGGAATACTGACTTCAGAATCCATCGTTCTGAATTGCATAAATTGTTTCCTTTAGTTCGATAATAGTAACCTCGCTATTTCGAGCGCTTAGAAGTGATACAAAAGCAGTATATCAATTGGTATATAAACAAGGTTTTGCGAAGCCACCTAATCTTGCCTATAATGAGCTGAAGCAGAGGTATTGCCTTTATAATTACACAAGGAAAAAGCATTCCGAGATGGCTGCAAATGAGTGCACCTGTGTGCTCCCTATATGCCATTTTGGGTATTTAGATTTTTGTTCTACTTTATTAATTAATTTACCATTTCCAGAAGGCTGGAGCAATAGCCTCTGCATGTGTGCAAACAAGACTTGGTTTACTCATCCATTATATACCTAATAAAGAACTCCATGCCCAGCCAAAGGAAAGATACATGCGTGCAATGATTATTTTAGAAACTTTGGTATGGATTATCAAAACAATTAGATATGGGACATATTTTGTTTACGAACCATCAAACAAAGGGTAATATTGACCTAATGAAGTTCCCAAATTGATTGAAAGAAACATGTTGAACGAATTGTGGATTGTATGTGAAAACAATTGAAAATGAATCTGTTGTAAAATATACAACAGACTGGATTCTAATTTTGAATTACATTATATTGTACAAAAATTGATAAGTAAAGTGTAATGATGTAAAAGCAAAATCGCTCTTGATATGAATGTTGATTAGTGAGTGTATCCCAATTATAAATAGCCATTGTCACTGTTAAATTAGAGCTCATGTGCAGCTGAGGTATGAGGGTTAATGCATCACTTAATATTATCCTGGTTGGCTTGTTGAGAATGACATTCACATCTACAGCTTCTTTTGTGAAGAAGATGGCAGAAGAGTAAATCAATATTAAAGTATGGTATGCAGTCTGGTAGCAGTGTGCAGCTCCCGGATACTCGCATAAACAATAAAGAAAAATATTTAAAAAAATTAAAATCCGGCATTGGAGCGTTGTAAAAGGAATGGTCGGAGATAATGTGCCAAGGGTACTCTGGGAGGCAGAAAGAGTAAAGAGGGAGCAAATGAAGTGTAAAAAAACGAAGTCATGACTGAAGGTAATCGGACAAGCCTTAGGGTGGAGTGGCGAGCCCCCAACACAGAAGAGGTGGCAGAGAAGAGAGCAAGGAGAGCAATGAGCTTCTATTGAGATCAAGTGATAGAGAATAAATAGCCGGGGGGAGAGGAGTTCAGAGCAAACTGAAGACATGATATGAAAGCTTTTGAATGAGGAACCATTCAGTCATGACCAATAGGCTGACCCGAAGCCCACCCCAAAGCCGCAATCACAAGTTCTGCAGTGTAGAACTCTGATGTGGCAATTATCAGCTGGCGTGCCTATTGTGGCTAATTTTATCCAGAAAGATGCTATGTTTAGGGTTCTACAGCACATATAAAGGAGTAGTCTCTTGATGGCTCAAGTGCATATATTCTGAGAGGCTCCCTCTCACCTGCATCACGTCTTCCTCTCATCAGATGACCTCAGCTTCATTTATTATTCCTCAAGGTCCTCTAGTTTTTTTCTATGTTGGTATTATAATTCTTTATGTGCATTGGTGTGTTTTTGTAAACTATAATCTAAAACCTCCAAAAAAAAAAAAAAAATATATATATATATATATATATATATATATATATATATATATATATATATATATATATATATATATATATATATATATATATATATATATATATATATATATATATATATATATATATATATATATATATATATATATATATATATATATATATATATATATATATATATATATTTATTTCAAATAACACGATGGGTCCTTCCGGGATCCTGCTCCCTCGTCAGGTGGCGCATAAGTTCGGCGGACCTCCCAGCCGAGAATTTTTAATCTATCCACAATTTGCTTCAAAGCAAGATGCGCACTCAAGGAGTTACATCCAAAAAGAGTTTATATTTGGAACACAAACTTGGATGTATTGGCGTTGTGACTAACAACTAGGCCAGCATAGTGCAGAACTAACATTGTTGCCGGTTTGGTTCAAGGTTCTTTTTGGTACAGGCAATATCAGTTCTTCTGCAAACACGTGGTAGAGAATGATCTATTTAGAAAATTAAAGATGGGCTTGTGATTTGACAAGTACACATCACTAGTCTCATTCTTGAAGGTCCACCAAATGTTATGCTAATGCATTCTTGATTAATATCTGAAATATATCTTTTTAAAATCTGATAATGAAGTTTACATACCAGATTAGTACATTTAAAAGTTTACATATCAGATTAGTACAATTAAAAACTAATATGCTTTTGCAGGCTGCTTCGTCCACAGCAAAGAAGACTGATGCCATCAAAAGGACAAAGATAAGGATTTCATCAGGGCAAATGGCTGCCTCTTCATGTGGATACTCTGGAACCTCTCATGGAAAGCACGCAAGTGGTGCACCATCTAAAAGCGTGGGAAGATTTTCGGTGTCTGCCACAGAGGAGGAATCGTCCATGGCTTCTCCACAAAGTTTGAGATATTCGGCGCCCCCTGATGTCTACCTGGGTGATCCTCCTTCCAGTGCTCAAATATCCGTCCCTCGTGCGCAGACTGCATCACCTATTTGTGGACATGTTTCGAGTGATTCGGAAGGGGGTGGGTCCCTCAAAAATAAAATGAGATACACTAGGACTACTTTGCCAAGCAAGGGTTCAGCGAATGATTTCATGAAGAAGGCAGCAGCTTTTTTGCATCGATCCAAGCAAAGCACCATGAAGACGCCTGCTTCTCCTAGTGGCAACACCATAAAGATTCCTGCTATAAACATTGGCACTTTTCACTCCCAATCTTCTTACATGAGCAGCGACAATGACTCAGAGTTTGAGGATGCAGACATGAAGAAGGAGCTGCAGAGTCTCAGAGAAAAGTAAGTTTTGGTAAACCTATACTTGTTAAATTTTTCTGTGAAATCAAGTGCAACAAATAATTATTAATTTGTACCAGTAGATAGAGAAAAGAAACATGTATGTATCCAACATCTAAAAAGTTAAGGCATGTTGTTCAACTTGTATGTATATCTTATAAAACTCCTATTGTTTCCTTCAAACCAACTGTATACCCTTCTTTTATTTTTGTTTTTGGTTTTACCCAGTTAGCCAGGTCTCCATATTTGCTGATTGACATGGGGTGTAAAGGCTTCTTGGACTTTGCACTACTTAGATGGGGAAATTTGTAAGATATCACCACCTGAAAAAAAGGTCGCAATAGAATTCCCAGTCTGTGAATACCCTGCAACTTAATGGCTCTACAGAAACTTTTCAGTGCTGTTTAACCAAAGACCAGTTCTCTTTTTTTTTGGCGCATCAGTGTGGACTGGAACATGCTCCTGTGGCAATACATTCCCATTCCACAGGGCAAAATTAATGTGACTTTATGTAATGTACCTGGTCCCCGTGAAAAGCGCTCCAATGCCCATGGACTGAGTTTGCGCTATATAAAACCGCATGTTCAAGCCAGGTGTGTTGTGCTGTATGCATTTTTATATTAACGAACCCACATGCAAACAGCTTTCCTGTCTGTGGAACACCAATTTTGTCAACCGTGAATGATCTAAAAAATTTTTATTGGTATTTTGTAGGATCTTTTACAAATTCAGTTTGAAATGGCGATGTGATGGTAGTTATGGTTATCTATAATTTGTAATATACTTTTCCTTTGCTTCTGGTACACTTTCAAATGAACAGGAGGATTCTTGGCACTGTGGCAGGTGGGACTTGGGTGGAGAGATGGTGTGAGATGGCTTCCTGGAGGCTGGCAGTCTGGAATGCAGGAGTCATGGAGGAACTTGCAATGAGTCTGAGTTCTTGCATAAAGTCAGAAGCAGGAGGTGTCAATATCCTGTCTTTAGCAAACCCAGAAAATTCTCCTGTTTCTTCTTGTACACAAGTGACGAAGGGTGAGGCCACCTTTTCAGATTTAAAGAACAGGTGACATGGGGGGGGGGGGTAGTATGTTATTGAGTCATGTTGCTTAAATGGCTGATCACTTTTATTTCACCACTGTGGACACGGCAAACTTATTTTTGGAGGTAAAGCTTATGTGCAGCATTTTAAGTGTCACTTCGATGACATTGGCTTAAGACTTGTTCACATTGTTGCATAAGGCTGACTATGCTGAAGACCTTGCCCATATTGTTGCTCAAGAAGCTTTACAATTAAGTTCTAGAATTTGTGATAGAAGGCCTTCACCGGGTAGACTTGGGGCGATCTCATCACAACTCCTGCAATACCGATTATTTATTGCTCTCCTGGAACTATTTACCCACAAGATCTGAGAGTGTTCACTTTGCTGGTACAGCATTTACAAATGAGTTTATGAAGATATGGAGAATATCTAAGTGGTACAATTACTTATCATTTGTTACTATGTAGTGGCCACAAACAACCACTTTTGTTAATAAAATGTGTATCATAGTAGTAGAAGGAAGTTGAAATTGACATTTCTACCATTGAATACATGCAAGAGATTTTTTTAATAGAAAATTGAATATTGCAGTGGTGATTTAATCACATAGTAATGTACATGTCATACATGGTGGAAAGACTATCAGAATTGTGTACTTATTTGGGATCTAAGTAGTGGATATACATGATACAGCACCTGGACTGATACATAAACAGTACTTAATTTTTGGGTGTGAGAAATACACAGATACACTTTGTATGTTCCCCTTGGTGCCTCACCCGTTCTGCCTCTATAGGATCATTTTGGGATATCATTGAACTACTTTCAGAAGCACATGAACACTGGCTGATGTGAGGATGGAATGAGAAGCAGTTAAGTTCATAATTAGTGTGTGTGGCACTTGATCAGACATTTAACCAGCTTGCTTCTGTCATTGAGAGGAGTAGTTAAAACCCTGCACACAAGATGAATGCTTGGTTCTCTAAGGGAATGAGAGAGGTTAACAGGAGTTTTAGGCATTTCAAAGGGCTGTGGAGAAGCTTAGGAAGAACAGTAGACTGACCTACGAAATTGATCAAAAGGGGCTCCGTAAAATGATTTGCAGCGATTAAAGTGTTAGTATTCCAAGACCATTGATAAAGCGCAGAATACTACTTCTGGCTTACAACTGTACAATAACCTGACCAGTCCAGTGTCTTTGCACCTGACCATTGTATAGTTGCTTATAATGTCTATAGCAATCAGTTTTAAAGCTAAAATTATCACTCTGCTATTCCATCAGGACACAGGCTGGATAGTCCTTCCTTGTGTTAAGTTAGAAATTAAAGTTTGTGTTAAAAAAAGGGTTCAGTTGGAGACATTGCACAAGCTCGCCAAGTTAGAAACAGTTTCTGAGGAGGAGGCAGCATGTGAATTGCTTGCCAAAGTGGGATATCCCAGAGTAGTCCACGGTCCATGTTTAGTTTTTTACATTTTCATTCCTTCTTCCTGCAGCCCATTGTAGAATACAGACGCTCATTATTAGGCATAACCTAGTAGAAGGGTTTGTGCATGCAGAACTTAATATCTCACGCAGGCATGAGGTACCAAATGGGCATGCTGTTACAAGCGAAAATAACGTAACCTAGGGGCTTGTATGTAGGAGACTAGACTAATGTGAGTTGCAAGCATAATGCAAGATATGCAGCAATTCCTTAAGATACAACCTACAAAATAACAATAAGTAAAACATATGCAGGTAAAGGTGCCTGTGTGGGCCAAGAGGAGCTACGTTGCCTAATAATGTTAATACCATGTGCACATCAGAAGTCAGCACTGTGACCATGGTATGTGTCTTTTTAGTAAGATGCTAGTTTTACCTGGTAGAAGGACCTCATTGATTGACTGGCACCACCTAGTAGATTCTCTGAGCTGGTCCTAACTGAGAAGGTACATTTTTATTTTTCTCAAAATATTTTACTTAAAAGTTAATTTACTATACACAAGAGCAAACCCTAGGATAAAACCGCAACCTGGGGTAAATCATACATAAGGTAACAAATATATAGATCTCCAAAAGCAGTGATGTTGCGCTCAACAAGTCAGAGACAGCACAATCATACAGGCTGTAAACGCAATGTTTTTTAAATTTTTGACTAATGATTGATTAGTACAGCAACATGAACATCTTCAGAAGGTTTCCCTTACTGATTTCTATGAATAGATCAAGCACTATCAACAATACATTCAAATCTGCTTGTAGAAATATCTTCAACTACCCAAGGATCAGAAGGTACTAAAGCTGTTCTATACCTAGCTTTAGCTGGTTTAATCACTATACCTGGAAGGCATTGTGTACTTCATTTACCATATCACGGGGTGACTAAAACTCACTATTTTAAAATGAATAATATGCTTTGCCCAAAGTTTGTTTGTTAACCCACTTGAAAGCTGATTTTGGAAGCTTAGGGTTGGAAATTCCAAGCTTACATTCTGGGACTTATTTGCCATTAGTATCTACATGCTTTATGTAGGGCTTTTGCCTCACTTGTTAAGTCAGGGAAACTACAAGGGTGACTGTTTTGATTGGAAGGGTGATTGTCTTGATTGCACAGTTGCAAGACGTCTTGAAATAATGTTTGAAAGGTCTGGTTAGTTCACTCTTTCTCTATCAGAATTTCAGCATCTGACTGAGAATGTAATATAAAGGAAGCAGTTTCTACTTTAATGTGAGAAGTATATTGTAGTTTGTGGTCATTCACCATTAAAATTCTGTGAAAGCAACATATAATATTTTGCTTAAGTACTCAGCGGTTGTGATTACACTGATGCGAGTGATGAATGTGTTATGTTTAATAATCAAAAATATATGCCATCTGCTTGGTTTCTCAGGGTATGATTTCACCACCATGGAATGCCAGAGCGTGTCACACAGTTTCCAATGTCCTTTCCACATATGACCAAAAAACCAATGATGTTAATCCAAAAATCTTTTGATGCCCAAGATGATCTTCTAGGAAGATGTATTGCCTGTATAAATATTAGTTTTCCAAGTAAAATGCCTCTCTGTCCGAAATAGCAATGGATTGTGTATTGGTCCTAGTTTTCCTGTTGCTACTAGCCTATACTTGGCGTTTACACATAAATCTACTACTCTGATTTATTTCCACAAATCAACCAAAATAGATACCTGGCAAACATCAGTTCCTGGAGATAATGCATCTGCCTTTCCATTCGCCTGTCCTAGTTAGAATTCTATCATAAGATTTCTTATGATTAGATCATTCTTTGTGGCATTGCTCAATACATTTCACTGCCTTTCAGTCTATCAATTAATGATTTAGAGTGTTACTTCCATAGATATGAAGTGGATTTCAGTGATTTCCTTTGCTGACAGTTAAGTGTTCTTAGAAAAGATTTGTGGTGGATTTCACCCATTTTCCACTCCTGAAAAAATGTGCAGCTGAATTATGAATCTGGTCCTGTTGAACCAGTCACCAAATAAACTTTCTCAGAACATTCTGGCTTGTAAGGTATTTGAGCAAAATAAATCCTAGTCTTTAAATTATCAAAAGCAACCATTTCAGCATGGTACTGAATGGGGCAAAAATGATGTCTTATGTTTTTTTTAATCCATACTGGGTTTTCACCAAATCAAATCTACTCTTCTTAAAGCATCTTAAAACTTCCTCTAATGTAGTTCTTTCCCATGTTTCTATTTGGTATCTCTTTTCCAGGCATTAGCACAAATACATAGTCCACAATACACCAGGACACAGCTCCACGTCGGATTGTTTCCTTCTGCCATCAGGTTCCGTCCCTGGGACCAACTTATTCTTCTGGATTCTGTGAGACCAGCCCTCAAGTGTTCCATCCTAACAACTTCAAAAACAACTGCTGCTCATTTTATGCCCAGTCAGAGGATTTTCAAAAATGCTTGAGATAATTTCTTCAAGACGCTTTGTCAATGACTTTCCAACCACAATGGACTCCCCACCTACCAACATAGACCGGACTTCCGATACTTCTGGTTCTCATACAGAGAATGACTGTGTTTTGGGTGGCCAGGGGTACTATGGAAAAGACACCATTTCAGTTTTGACCAAAAAATACAAAATCAAGTACCCCTGGTCGGTCCATCACAGTCTGTGCAACCTCTGTCAAATGCCAGAGCATTGTGAGGCAGTCTGAAAGTTATTCGGCCTTTCTTTGCTAAAAGACCCTCCTTAATCGACAAAGGCATAAGGCACACCATAGGCTGCAGTAATAAGCCTCCTTGAAACTCCTGACCTCTTCAAATAAGAAGGCTTGTTCGAAGCAGAATAGGAAGTGGGTCCATAAGGCCTTCAGTCACTCAGGGCAGTGATAGCCTGAGATGATGTCCTTAAAAGGCTCCGATGTCAAGCAAGAGGAGCCTTTGTCAAAAGCCCTGAAGCAATAGTGACTGAAGACCCGGTGAACAGCTAGGGTCCCAGTGGCACAGCAGGGTTCATCTTCTCAACCCTATATGCATACACAGATGTACGCAGAGCCCCCCAGAGGGAGTTGGGCACTAAGCTTCAAGTCCAGCCTCAAGAGGCACCAATCCTTAGGTCCAGATCTGCCAGCAGACACCGCACAACCGATAGATCTTCCCTTGCTCCAGAGCGAGCCTCCACCAAAAGGCACTGAACCATGCTGCATGTTGATGCCCCCTCAACACCAAACACCCAGGTTCTCAGATAAAGTAAAGACTGAAAGACCCACCCAGATCCTCATCGACACTGACACTGATATCAGTCACCACTGAAGAATCTAGCTGGAACAGGCAGAGGTTCATGAAAGGAGGCGAAAGAAGATCGCAATTGGCGATTCCTTAACCCCTTTGATGCTTGTGACGGAACCTTTCCGTTATCAGTCACGGTTGGCTGTGCTGATGACGTAATGGTTCCGTCACGACCACGCCCGCGATTGGAATGTCCAGCACAGGGCTGGAATTCCTGCCGCACGCATGAAATTAAATGCATTTGCAAAATAGGGAATCGCAAATTTTGCGATTCCTTATTTTGCGATGGCCTTTTGTCTATCCCAAAAGGCTTTTTCCCATTCGCAAACTGGCCCATTCGCAGAATCGGACCGATTGCCAACGGGAAAACCCTTGATACACCTGGCCCCTAGTCCTTCCTAGGGTCCAACGTAAATGTTATTGGAAAAGCATACCCCAACATCGAGAGTATGATGGCATTACAAATACTGCTGCCTCTTTTCAGATATGAGGTCCACTTACTGTAAGGCTAGTAACGATGTTTATGGAGATGATGGACTTTTGCTTTGCCATAGTGCTGCACGCAAGGGTGCACATGTGCCTCGCTGGCTAATGGTCACAAACAAAGGGTTTGTGTGAGAATCTAATTGTACAGCACCATTAAATGAGGTGGTCTGCAAATTCCCAATATTTTACATTTGAAATTAAATGGGCAATCGAAGAGGTATCCCATCGGAAAGAGGAAAAGATTTTGCCTGTTTAATGTTAGTACAAGAACATCGTTAGATGTATACTTTGGACACTGTTCAGAACTTTGTTCAGGGTGGGTTTGGGGAAAAATTTGAATGGATACGTCTTTCCACCACATTGCTTTAAACTTTCTTTTTATGCTTACTGGATATGTTGAGAATCTATTCTTGGCCCGTGTTTGACTTTTCTACCATTCTCTGTATACTTTCCATGTGTATTTCAGATACATAGCGTGTCACTGTTGTTTCTTGAACAATGGTATCCCACATGTCAACAGATTAGAAACATTCCCTTCTGACTTTAATTGCCAATAGGTACTGAAGATTCACCTTTCTGTATTCACAACTAATAGATGGTTGACAAGTTTGGGTTTGTCAAAATTACCTTTATAGTTTGATATATTTGTTGTGATTGTCATTCTCATTTCCTTCTGTTCATAATTGGTGTTGTCACAGCTATCCATTTAGGAATGGTCAGTTGATTGCATTTTAATTTAACAGATGTGTATGTAGAAAAAAATACTTTGTAGTTTGATAATTAGTGTGGTTGACTATTGTCAGGTCTGGCCATCATTCTCATTTACTGCACTGTCCCCTTAATAAATTGCTTGATCGCACCTGAGGTTAGTTCTCATTTCTTTCCTGCATACATTATTATGGTACACTTTAATAACACTGACTAGTCCCTTTCTTTTCAGCTTTCACTTGGTTGGATGTTCCATCATACATAAGTAGGATGTAGTGTGTTCCTTTTCTAAAGTCTTTCTTTGCTGTTTTTCAATTTGACTTGATATGTTGCCTTTAAAGAGATGTGTTCTCCATGAGGTCTCCTCTTAGGTGCTGAGCTAATATGGCCACAAATAATTATGGTGTTCATGCCACGGTTTTCAGGTTGACAGTTTTGACCTTTTTGCACAACCTTTTTTTAAGGTACTACTTGTTACCCTTTCCTTTGAAAGCAACCATTTAGAACTTGTGAATTGATTAATGCTTTTTCTGGTACTTACCTCATCGATGGCATTTAGTTTGCAGATTATATGTATGTATTGATACATTTCAGCAGCATAAAGCCTTGTACAGCACTGCCAACCACGTTACAGGCTCTGTAATTTTGTAATTGGTTTGACACCATTATGGTAATACTTTGTTTACTATGTAAACTTACTGATTTGTGAATTTATTGAATCTTTCTTAGTATGACTTCAGAGCACTATTCAATAATGACAGAAGCCTTTCTGGACTTTTTTTGGTTTAGATTTACTTCGTGTCAGAGGATGTAATCTTCACATGGCCCTTCCCTTTGTATAGGACTACCAGTGCAACTCTTCAGCCAGACCTCACCTTCTGCATGGCTTTGTGCAGTTTGAGAATTTTATAGACTTTCTCTAGGCCTGTTACTTTTTGTTCGCAGAATGGTTGCTACTGCAGTTTGTTCTGTCCTGAAGGTGACCTCATCCAGTTTTGACAATTGATGGCGAAACGTCGACATTAATGGAACAGACTGACCGTTTTTCTGGATTTAAGAATATATTGAAACATTGCATTTATAGTAGGCAGTCTGGAAACTGTGTGTGCCATTCTCTACACTGTACATAATTGACCACCAAAGTCACATTCTCACTGTGCCTTTTTCACCCTTTTGCCAGTATTCTATCTTTAGGTGAATATACTGCATTCTACTAAAGAGTGTAATAAGACATTTTAGGCCTCCTCATTTATTTGTAATGTACAGAAGTTTCAAACAATCGAATTCATATCATTCTGAACAGTAGTTGTGTTAGAGTTTCAGTACCCAGGCTCCCAGTAGGCTATTGGGTTGCCTTGTTTTTTTCTATGGATTAACTGGCCAGGAATATTTTCACACGCTTTTCTTTATATCTCACTCATTCCATACGCAACCAAAAAATAAAGCAGGTATTCATGACTCGCATCAAAGTGATGCCTACCTGGGCCATTCAGCCTTGGTAGTTCATGCTCCTTGAGCCATCTGAGAGACCAAATCAGAAACTGCCCCTGAGGCTGGACCTTCTCACTAAACATCAGAGCCATCTCGGACACCCACACCCCATCCAGCTCAATTTGGCACCTAGAATAAAGGTCCTTCAAGCTCCCAGAGAAGTGCATGCTCAACCTGCATTAGGAGAACAGACCTACTTTGCGTACCTCGTTTGCGGCAAAGTGGAAAAGGTTCGCCAAAAGTTTGGGTTAGCATATACTTCCATCTGCCTTCATTTGGCTGCAGTTGAAGCATACATGCAGAACAAGGAATATACTGCCCTTTTCAAAATCCTTGCTAAAGCTTCCATTGCAAACTTTAGAAGGGTATACCTCCCAAAACACCTCCAACCCCTGTCTGGAACTTTAATGTAATTCTCACGTGCCTCATAGGCCCATCCTTTGCACCATTCCGCTCCTTTGGTCTACAGTTTTGTCTTGGAAGTTTTCCTTCTTAGTAACAATTCACTTCCTCACACACACCAGTGAGTTACAGGCTTTAACCATTGAGCAAACTTTCATGTGCAAATGGTCAGGGTAGTCCTTGAAATCCATCCCAAATTCTTGCCATATTAGTCAAACTATGGACCTATCCATCTTCTTCCCACACCCTGACTCTGCAGTGGGAAGAGCTTTGCATATGTTAAAAGGATGCTTCTCTATTATATTGGTTGGGCCAAGTCTTTGGTAGAACAACTGTTTGTAATCTTTGCACAAGCCTCACAAAGGGCACCACATTTCCAAGACCGTTTCAGATGGATTGTTACATACATACAGATCGGTAAAGCCAAACACTCATTAGCTGGGCCTCCTGGAGCACACTCCACACACAAAAAGGGAGCCACCATGACATTTCTAGATTCATCCCATTAGCAGACCTCTGTGAAGCTGCCACTTGATCAACTCCACACATTAACAAAAGACTGTTAGGACATGCATGTTCATCAAATTGCTTCAGTTTGCCAAATTGTGTTAACCTTGTTAAAGTCTAGGTCATCTGCTTGCTACTAAGCTGGTCATGTGTCTCTACAGCCAGATCTGCTATGAAAAAAGGATGCCTACCCTTCAACCATCTTTTTATAGCATGTAATGCTGTGGATTCATATGTTCCTATTCTCACACTACTCAGAAGCCACTCATCAGATGTGTATTACTCTTTAGTTTTCATCTCACCTTTCACAATGTACAGAACGCTTTTCTAAGGCACTAAACTCTCCTTAGAATATTCACCCTATGGGCGGAAAACAATCTTAGATTTGAATTTGTATTTATACTTATATAGCGCCTATCACCCAAGGTCTCTAAGTGCTAAGATGTTAACATAGTTCAAAATACATATGCACTACAGTGTCTAGCAGAGAAAAAGAAACTCCAGAACCAAGAGAGGCGAACAGAGACCACAGAAAGAGGTTAGCCATAGGCCTCTCTAAATAGTACCGTTTTCAGGCACTTCCTAAAAGGTAAGAGCCTAGTTTCTTTGCGAAGAGTCTCTGGTAGTTTATTCCAGAGTTTAGGAGCCACTACAGAAAAGGTTCGGCCACCCAGTCTAGCTCCCGTAAACCGTGGACAGACTAAAAGTCTAGAGTCTGATGAACGGAGCAGGAGGCTGGGTGCATAAGCCTTCAGGCGGTCTCTGATATATTCTGGGGCCATGCCATACTGTGATTTATGTGCAATACATAAAACCTTAAATTCAATACGTTGTTTCATTGGGAGCCAATGCAGCTGCTTCAATACTGGGGTAGCATGGGAGCTTCTAGGCAGCATATAGATTAACCTTGCAGCATCATTCATAACAACCTGCAGTTTTTTTAGGAGTACATCAGGAAGCCCAAGATAGACTGCATTCCCATAATCTAAACAGGAAAGGATAAGTGCAGTCACCATATTCTGTGTAGTTGATACAGACAACAGATGTACCACCTTCCAAAGTTGCTGCATTAAACCAACACAGCTCCCAACTACTGCTGAGACTTTCTGCTTTAATGAGAGGTCAGTGTCCAGCGTGATGTCCGAACTCTTAACGGCAGATACTGGCGAGGGCACTGTGCCTAGCTCTAAAGGCCAGCAACAGCTAGACCAAGGTGAAACCACTGCGGACAGACCAGGACCTCCGTCTTATCTGGGTTTAACTTCAAAGTATTAAAAGTCATCCAGTTAGTAATGAACCGTAGGATGTCCTGGACATTAACCTGGGAGGGAGCAGTGTTATCAATGTGGACGATCAATTGTGTGTCGTATGCGTAATTAAAAACGTGACAATCCAGTTTGGATAGTGCATAAATCAGTGACTGCAGATAAATGTTAAATAGGAGGAGGGATAAAGCTGAACCTTGAGGTACACCCCACCCTAACCTACCGGCTTTAGAAGTATACTCTCCCATCTGAACTCTCTGAAAATGATCAGCCAAGAAAGAGGAGATCCATTGGAGGGCATTCCCGAAACTCCCAGCCGGCCGACATGGGAAACCAATTTACCACGGACCACTGTGTCGAAAGCGGCTGAGAGATCTAAGAGGATACAGGCAGATAGAACCTTCTTATCTGCTGCACATCGCAGATCATCAAGCAATGAAAGCATCACCAATTCCATGCTATTGTGTGCTCGGAAGCCAGCTTGTGTAGGGTGGAGGAGATTATTGTCTCCTATATAAGAAGAAAGAGCGCAGAGCACATGTTGCTCCAAGATCTTAGCCATGAAGGGGAGCTGAGAGATCGGTCGATAATTTTTGGGATTTTTTGCATCTGCTCCCACCTTCTTAAGGAGGGGGAAAACTGAAACTTCCTTAAGTTTAAGTGGGACCTTCCCACTGGCTAAGGATGTGTTCAGTATAGATAGTATATCCCCTTCCAGAACAGGCATGATAGATTGAAACACTTTCAGGGGACAAGGATCATCAGGCGAACCAGAATTAATTTTCGATGCAATACGAAGTAGATCGTGAGGCTCAAGAGGGGAGGGGGGGGGGAAGTCCAACAAAGAATTGTTTGGTGGCATTAGCAGTTCCTCTTCTAGCGGTGGAACAGAGGTGAGCCAGGAGCTGTTAATGTTTGAAATAATGTCCTTAACTTTAGTCAGAAAAAACTCTTGCATCTTCTCACACTCAGCTTGATCAAAGTCTGGACTGGATACTTTAGGACAGCTTAACTCTCTAAGGACTTTAAAGGATTCGCTTTGGATATCAACTGCCTCCTTTATCTTGGTTTCATAATAACTAGACTTGGCTACAGCCACAG
The DNA here is from genome assembly GCF_964263255.1 of Lissotriton vulgaris. NCBI lineage: Eukaryota > Metazoa > Chordata > Amphibia > Caudata > Salamandridae > Lissotriton > Lissotriton vulgaris. Next base: position 1,133,223,539 of record NC_141697.1, read on the forward strand.
ATGTTTTATAGAGTACCAATGTTGCATTGGATGTAGATTTGGAAGCAGAGTCCAAAAGACGCTCAGATTTACGGAGAGCTTGTTTTTCCATTCTCAAGGCAGGAGTATACCAAGGGGCTCCCTTACTATTTCCTGACAGCCTAATCCTTCCTAGCGGCACAGCATGGTCAATCGCGACTAGCACATCAGATGTCATTTCTTTATACATTAAGTCCACATTGGTGGGCTGGGCCGTTAGATGTGTAGCATCTACCCGGACTCTGCTAAGTCTGGCTTCAACAAATGCTTCCTTAAATTTAGTTTCATCAAGTTTTAAACATTTACGACTCATTTTCCATTGGGCCGATCTGTGTATCAACCGTTTGTCCAAAGACAGTGTACCGTTGATTAAAAAATTATCAGACCAGCCACAAGGGCTATTAACAAGATGGATGGAATTTAACGAGTTTGAGGTCCAGATCAAATCCAAAATATGGCCTTTAACATGAGTAGGATGGCTTACAATCTGGTGAAGCCCCATCGTTGTCATAAGGTCGTCAAAATTCTTGGCTGGCAGGTCTCTCGGGTTTTGGTCCAAGTGATAATTAAAATCATCGAGGACCAGAATTTGCTGATATCTGTAGCAAATATTAAACATAATTTCATAAAACTGATGATGAAAGTGGCGAGTCGACTGTGGAGGACGATAGACAATGATCACGACTAAACAGGCAGAAGCAAATCCTAGCCGAATCCCCAGAACTTCTGCTCCATCGAGGCTTTCCTCAATGATTGTCTCTGTGCTGTAAGTGTCACGGAGAAGGAGAGCTACACATCCCCCTCTTTTGTTCTCCAGGCGATTGCAAGTCGAAGCTCTAAATTGGGGGGAGGGAAGCTACAATGTCAGGTCCTGACCTCTCATTGATCCAGGTTTCTGTAAGAGCCAGAGAATCAAGTTTCTCGTTCTGTAGGAGTGAGAACACCTCGAGAGAATGTTTTGCAAGTGATCGGGTGTTTAGTAGAGCAAAATGAAGATTAGGCCTGGTCTCGACACAGGCCTTCCCGACCTTGCTATCTGGACTTGACATCGACACACAGCACAATGGGAGGCTGAGGCCATTCCTCAGCAGATTCTCCCGGTACAGTAGTTCAGTCACTGAGTCCTTTAGTGAGGAGGGGGGTGAGGTAGGGTGTAATTGACATAATTTCTCCCGATTGTTGGTGAAAATTTTGCCAGGGATTCTGGATTAGATGAAGCCATTGCCCTTGTTCATTGTGGACCAAGGAAGGAGTGACAAGTCTTGTGACTTGAAACATCTTCAAATGAAAACCAGTTGCAATTATTCAGGCCCAAAACTAGTGGAAGGAGTATGTGGAGCATGTGACTCCACAGCACTACACATTATGAATAGATCCTTACAGGGTAAGTTGCATTTTCCATCATCAGTTCTCTTTGTTACATTGGTGAAATACAGGACCTCTCTATTCCACTTTTTCCCTGGGAAAACTTGTGCAGTGGACTTTAGCATCTGTTCTGCCACAGGTGGTATCACCTTTCCATTTTGGTCAGTCGATCACCTTGCCCACATTTTTCTCTCCAACTCATCCCACCAAAGGGGTAGAGGGGCTACACTGGTCTGGCCCTGGCACAGCTTTGAGATTCTATGCTGCCTGTACTAAAGACTATTGTGAAATGATCAGTTGCAATGGGACCATGAAAGGAAAGGTTGAGCAAAGCTATATAGCCGTTTATTATAAAATCTGCTATGCGCTGGTGAAGAAGGAAAACCCAGAACGCCTGAAGGCTCATTTCACCAGTCTCACCACAATGGCACTGGGAAGGGGGCATTTACCAGTTCTGGATACCTGCCGGCTATGACGTGGGAATAGGTGCATACTTTCACGGAACACTACAGACTTCACAGACCGGCTTGATAGGTAGGGCGCTCGACCTCGGACCTGGGGATCTGGGTTCGAGTCTCGGTAATGACGCCAAACATCCTGTGATTCTGGGCAAATCACGTAATCTCCCCGTGCCTAACAAAAATGAATGTCTCCCCTCATGTAATGTAACTGGTGCTATGTACAGTGCTCTGATACCCGATGCGGTTCGGGTCAAGTTTGCGCTATATAAAACTCTGCAAAAAAAAAAAAAAAGACTTCCTAATCGGAATCCAGTCCTACGTCCCTCCACTTTTGGGCGGTACCTCTGTGGTATCTATTTTAAAGGCGAGTATCCAACAGACGACATTTTACTTATCCTTGATAACCCTCTTTCTGGAGGATAATCTAACTGCAGATTCCTCAATTTTCTCCCAAATCCTAGTTTTGTGGAGTTGTGAAAATCATAATAAGACCCCAGGTTAGATTTTGGCACACTGTCATTGGCAATTAGTTTGCTCTGTGACTGCGGGCCTGGGATAAGAAAGTTTAAGAAACTGACAGTGTGCAGAGCTAGCACGTGTATGCTGGTCCGCACCATCACTTCTGGGCAGTGTGAAGTTACCGGAGGGTCATATTGTGCCATGGCCCGAAGGGAGCACCGCTGAAAAAATCTCCTCATCCAGTCTGATGCCTGAGACTATTCTAAAGGTGAGGAATCTGCAGTTTAACCCCTTCGCTGCGGCGGCTATTCCGCCGCAGCACTAAGGGGGCGGGGGGTGGGGGGGCGCGCAGCTCGCCCATGCTGGTGACTGAACCGCTCCGTCACCAGCCGCGGTCGCGCTGTGCTCATGACTGAGCAGTTCCGTCATGGCCCTGCCCGCTTAATGGAACGCGCAGCGCAGGCGCAGAATACGCGCTGCGCAGGCCTGCCGAGCGGGCCGTGACGCAACCACTCCGTCATCAGCACAGCACGACCGTTGCTGGTGACGGAGCGGTTCCGTCACCAGCAGGGGAGGGGTTAAGTATTTACCATAAGGAGCATTACCAAAGTTAAGTAACTTATTCTTCAGAATCAAATTGCATTTCTTTCTTCTAATTGAATCGTTTTTGTCAACTCAATACTAAAAGAATGTGCAAGTAGTAAATACCAGCAAGCATTGTTGTTAGCTGAATCTTCAGTGAAGTTGGAACAAATTAAATATTTGCTTTTCATCGGACATTATAAAGTCAAGTAATTGTTGATTCTTACAATTGGTGAGATTTTCTCTTAAGTAACAACTAGAAGTTGCACCCTGAGCATCACAGCAATTTCTCCACATGTCTCTAAATTGAAAGTCTCCAAATATTTAAATATATGTACAATTTTTTTAGGTGATTGGATCCAAGGGATTTATCTCTGGTTAGTACCAAAGTCATTAATTACCCGCTTTGGCCTACTAATGCTCATGGCATGTAGTATGTGTATGTGTGTAAGTCAGGGTGATGCGACTTGATTCAAATAGTTCAGATGCTGAGCTAATTATATTAGACTGTCTGAATGTCTTCCATGTGTGAACCTGCTCCCTGCAGGCAGTGATTCAGAGCCTTCTGCTCTCTCTAAATGACAGACAGTTCATACATGAGAATCCTTAGTCAGATTGTGTAAAAAGGTCCCAAAATAAAATGAATAGCAATCTGTTCGCTCTAATTCTGCACTGCAAGCAATTGGTATATTTGGAAATAGCTACTATAAAATGTTTAGCTCCTTAACAATCTGTGTTTTTTCCAGAGGCTCTTAAATGAATGAAAAGAAGCAATCTATTCTCTCTCTCTGTCTCTTAACCTCAATTTTAGAACAATCCGAACCAACTCTGGCTTGCAGGAAACACATATACGCTGTGCTTCTGCCTGTTTACTTCAGGTCCAGCTCACTCAGACTATCAGCTACTCTTGCAGATTTAAACTGACTCCCATGTTAAACTGTTCTCAACTAACTTCCTCACTCTCATAACCTGTTGATACATAATGGATGCTGACCCCTTATCGCATCTCTTGTAAAAAAAAAATTAAAAACCTACAACCTGAGCCTTGGGGCCTAGTCTTGTGTATGGTAATATTGCACCTTTCTTCAGAGCCAATATTGGGTCCAGCTCACAAACATAATAGCAGGATTTGTTTCATCAGATGGTCTTTCCTGAGGGTGATACAATGTACCTAAAGAAATATACTTTGGTAGTCTGTTCTGCAGCTCGTGCTGGTTAACACTTTTCAGGGCTCACAATGTACTTGCATCTAGGCTCTTTGGATTTCAGGAATGGCTACTATTTTAGAAGAAATTAATCTCTACCTATTCCCTCTACGCCAAGCAACTGAAAGCAGAACCCATGGGTTTATGTGGATGTAATGAGACTGGGTACTTACAGAAATCATCATTATTCAGAGTCCTGGTCTTTCTCGTCGCAGTGCTCGCCTCCCGGGAAATTTGCCTCCATTTTCAGCAAAACGTATCCAAGTTTACAAATAGCCCACCATTGCAATGCGGCTCTGTCTGATAGTCCACCTGCTGTAGAAAAGGAGGAAGCTTTTCCTAAACCCTTTCTGTATTTTCTTGATTAACCAACAATTGAAAACCAATCTGAAAGTTTAGGCAGGGAGGGTGGGATCTTCGGTTGTGATGAGGAAGACAAGAACTCTGAATAGTGAAGGTCACCAACCTACCCTTGCTTAGGAAAACCATTGCGAAATGCCCCCCTGTGATCCAAATGAACAAATATAACTCTATTTTGGTTTTAGAGAAGGGGGCAGCACTGAAATAGCAATGTTAAAAGTACTGGATGATAGCCATGATTTTCTAGAGGAAAGGGAGGCATTCAACACAGTGGACCACAATGTTCTGCTCAATACATTGGAAACTAGTATGGGATTCAGGGGCATGGTGCTGAGCTAGTTCAGATTCTTCCTGTCTACTCTTAATTGGTCATACTGGGGAACGGTAGGTCAGGACCAAAACAGATGTCATGCTTTCAGCGGCATCCTACAAGGCTAGACTTTTTCCCTGTTCTTGTTCAGTTTTTGTTGAGCAGCTATGTTAACTTTTCAAAAGCATGGACTAAAAGTTCCACAGATAAGCAGATGGCAACCAACTGTACATAAATATATAATCCATCCATGATCTTCTCACACTACAGAGGGGTATAAAGAAAATACCCAAATGGGTTTCAGTTGCTTGAACTGTAATCCTCAGAAGACCATATTTCTACTGCTCTCCTGCAGGTTAAAGAATAAAATGGATCCTACTCTTTTCACAGAACTTGTAGATATTGGCTGTGTACTATCTTTCTTAGCTTCTATCAAAATTGTACGGTTTTGGATTTAGCCTCCACTCCTATGCTACCACAGATGAACAAACCTGCTCAGACAGCTGATTACTTTTACCATTTAAAGAGAATTCGGCACCTTCTTCCGAATAACTAACAGGAGTGAGCCGCACATGACCTAATCATTTCAATAATCGATGGGGTAAATACCATCCCAGAGGATCTAATAGCTAACACTGTGTCAAACTAAAAGCTAGCCTCCATTCCACAACCTGCTTAATTGCTGGTAGAAACAAATGTGATTACATTATCCAAGCATCTAACTGATCCAGTGAACAACCTTTAGAAGAGGGGTAAAGTTTAAAAATCTGCTGTCTCACACGCAAAGCACTCCTTACTGACAGACCAAGCTCACATAGCAATCTGCAGAATATGCTTGGAGGCCTTGTACTTTCCAGGAGCAAGAACCTGCTCCTTTTGGACATTCCTAAATGTTGATCTTCTCAAGCTCCTTTCTGGCACTGGCACTGCCACTTGGAACTCACATTACCTCTAAAAGTGGTCCTTTTTTTTTTTTTTTTTTTATTGAAAGTTCACAGCAGCAAAATATACATTAAAATCATCAGTATATATAAATATATCATCATAAAATATAGACCCAGATAAATACACTTGATAATATAGTAAATACAATACAATATAGGCAGCATTGTCCGGTAGCAATGTTTGACAGGAGAGACAGAAATAAATAACAGGGTGAGAACCAGACATACAAAACATTGACCATGACATCCCGCGATATAATCTATGGGGTCGCACATCTTGACTTCCTCCAACTGGCCACTGGTGCCCATACACGTAAACCCATTTCTCTGGATTTAATTCCTTTAAGGGCATATAGTTCTGATTCGATATTGTGAATCCCTAACAACCTACACATCCACATTTGGAAGGTTGGAGGCTCCACATCCTTCCATACAGCAGCAACTAATATCCTGAGAACAGCTGTCGAAATAAAAACCAACGCCTCTATCTCTATACTCAGACCTAGCTTTGCATCGCAACCAAATATTAAAAGTGTAGGGGATAGGTCAATTTTAACATCTAGCAGCCCCTCTAAAAACTTTTCAATTTCATTTTTAATCGGACCCAAGTTTACACAGTTACAAAACATATGTAATATGTCTGCTGGCCCATTACCGCACCTAGGACAATTATGGTCTGGTCTCTTGCCCCATTTAAACAGTTTAGCTGGTGTATAATATAAATTAAACAGAGTCTTGAAATGCTGTGCTCTTAAATTTGATTATCTCAGAAATCTTTTGTCCAATGCCAGTGCCCTGTCAAGATCAATGTCAGAATCCTGCAGTTTGGAGGCCCAGCTCTCCTCCACCTCAATCAAATCATCGGGGAGGCTCTCCATAAGTATCCTGTACAAATCCTTGATTCTATGCCCTCCGCCTTTCAAATAATCTAATAGAGCACATCCATTAGATATATTCAGACCCGGTCTTTTCGACTTAATAATATTAACCAGCTGCATATACTTAAATTCTTGAACACCTTGCAATGAAAACCGTGTCCTCAGCAGTTCAAGAGGCCTGCAGACGTCTTTAATCATTACTTGGCCTAAAGAAGTGATCCCTTGTCTTTCCCAATATTTCCATGGGCCATCATCACTTAGATGCGGGAATAGATCTGAATTCCATAATAGGGTGTGCTGATTGTACTTTGGGATGTCCTGATCTTTACAAATAGAGGACCATATCCCCCAAATATCACCCAGAATCTTATAACCCGATGCTTTAAAGAAACGTTTGTCGTGTTTCCTTGACAATATCCCGTGTACTTCCCCCCCCAGTGCCAGGTGATAAATAGTGGGGATGACTCCCTGGCTATATCTGGTATCATCTGGGAAGAGAAGCACGGACATCCCTGTAAGGAGGCAGGCCCAGTTGTAGTACCTGAGATTGGGTATTCCCAACCCCCCCTTTTCTTGGGGTAGGGACATGAGCCTGTTAGATCTCCTAACCTTGCCATACTGCCATACAAAGTTCATGAATATAGACTCCATTTCCTTTATCAATGCATCTTCAATTTTGAAAGGGATAGACCTAAATTTATATAAAATTTTTGGGAAGATAGACATTTTGATCACATTGACCCTTCCTATAACTGATAAATGAAGTTTGTCTATTCTCCTTAAATCCTGTTTAATTTTGATCAATAGTGGCTCAAAATTGTCTTTGATGATATCCTTTGGCTGGGCATTAATTATGATTCCTAAATAGACAACTGAGTCCAGATATCTATTATCCATTTTATTTATATTGCCGGTGCATAATACCTGCGTTTTAGCTACATTAAGACGATATCCCGATAGTCTCCCAAATTCAGAAGTAATTCTAACAATTTCATTCAGGGCACTATCAGGATCCGTGGTCAAGATAGCGACATCGTCCGCATAGGCGAGTACTTTAGTCTGGAATCCATTGGTGACAACTGGCTTAATTTTACTATTCATTAATAGATTTATTAGAGGATCTATATACAGAGCAAAAAGGATGGGTGAGCACGGACACCCTTGTCGCGTGCCCCTTGATATGTGGATCTTCCCCGACTGCTCACCCATAAGATGGATCCTTGCCGTTGGATTCGCATACATAGCACCAATTGCCTGTAGGAATTTCGGGCCAAAACCTCTGTCTCTCATTACCCTCCACAGGAAGCTCCACCTGACACGGTCAAAGGCTTTTTCCACGTCAAGAAGGATCATAGCGGCCCTCCCTCCATCAGCAGCATGTATATCAAATAATGTGATGGCTCTCCTTATGTGATCGGTCGTGCCTCTGCCTGGAATGAAACCATGCTGCCAGGGAGAAACCAGGGTCCCTATGATCCCGGCCAGCCGTGTCGCCATAATTTTAGCGTACAGTTTATTATCACTGTTTATTAGTGATATGGGCCTATATGAACCGGGGCTCTCTTTCGGTTTCCCCTTCTTATGGAAGACCACAATATTTGTTTCGGTCCAGGATTCCGGGATAGCCCCAGTATTGATAACCCCATTAAATAAATCCAATAGTAAGGGTGTTATTACTTCCCTTAAACATTTATATACTTCCAGAGGAATGGCGTCAGGTCCTGCCGCCTTGCCAGATGCTAAATCCTGTAATGCCTCAGATAATTCATCTATAGTTATACTACATTCCAGTTTTTCTCTCTGACTAGAGGTAAGTTTGATACCCATTTCCGGCCAATTTATACCCGGATCATCATTTTCTGGCTCTTCTTTGTAAAGCTCTTGATAAAATCTTCTAAAGACATCAAGGATTTCATCTGACTTTTTATACATTTGATCTCCTTCCTTTATTTCAGTTATGATATTCCTCGAAGCAACCTGCCTTATCCGCAGAGCCAGAGCCTTACCAGCACTTTCCCCTGTTTCATACATTCCAGATCTATATGATTGATATCCGGCTGCAGCTTTTTTTGCCAATTGTAACTGAAGTTCAGCCTTAATACTACTCAGTCGCTCCCAGCTTGAATTACCCTGACGCCCCTGACATACATCTTTCCTATGCTGTTCCTCTGCATCTGCCAGTTTACCCAATAAACGTTCCCTCTCTATCTTACCTCTCTTCCACATTCGTCCAGCGTAGCTAATCGTCTCACCTCTCAGACCAGCTTTAAAACTATCCCAGACAACATTACGGGGAGCACTATATCTATTTGCATCAAAATATGACTGACACCAGGTTTTCAGATGCGAGATATAATTCTTATCCATTAGGAGCTTCCTATCGAAAGTCCAAGGTCTAGCTTTTTTCCCTTGTTTACTGACAGCAATTGTTAACACGAGGGGATTATGATCCGACATTATCTTGGGTAACCTTACTATTTCCACGTTTGGAAGATAATTAGCTGTTATCATAAAATAGTCCAGTTTGGTATATTTGTTAAAAGGGTGTGAAAAATACGTAAACCCTGGATTACCTCTCTTTAAACTTCCCCAAACATCTATCAAACCATGGGATTTAATAAGAGAAGATAACGCCCTATATACCCGTGGCTTCCGACCTGTATATGCACTCCCATTTGTAAAATCTGCTGAGATGTTTAGATCTCCGCAGATTATTACAGGTGCTGACCAATTTGTTAACTCCTGCTCTAAATAATCCATTACTGCTGGATCATCAAGGTTAGACCCGTATATTGTACAGATTGTAAGACCTATGTACATTTCACACATAGCCCAGCGTCCAGAATTATCTGCCTTACTTCTTTTAACCCCCCCCAACCCTGTCTTTCCGATGATTGCTACCCCTTTTATCGTGGATGTTTGTGAAGAACATGATAAGATTTCATAACCCCTTAAATTCAACCAATGTTTATTTTTCCACGGCAAATGAGTTTCCTGTAGGCAGAGGATATCGGCCCCTATTATTTTAATATACTCCTCCAACCTACCTCTTTTTTTCCAATTATTCAAGCCACCTACGTTAAGACTAACTACGTTTAACTTAGACATAGCCCTGCAGAAGTCGTAGCCATTGGTCTATCCAATCAATTATACTCCTGAAAACTTCGAATGAATAAAGTAACATTAGCATTAATGATCTTACATCTTCTACAATATACATCTTAACTGCAAGAACTTTCTTTTTTTTTGCTTTCTCCCCCCCGTGTCCCACCCTCCCACCCCGTGTCACAACCCATCCTGAACCCACCCCTGACCCTGACCCCCACCCTGAAGGAGCGCGCAGACTAAGTCTGTGCGTGTGATGGATGCAGCGCGCAGTGGGCTCTGAATTCAAACATAAAGATACATATTATTTGGACACACCCTCACCCTGAAATTCCCCCAAAACCAACAAAACCGATGGTAGAAACCAATTGAACCAATTGATTACCCCTTTTTTTTTTTTTTTTTTTTTTTTTTTAAAAACCTTATTTTTTAAACCTGTTTTAACTCCTGAAAACATACAATAACACAGCCTCATACCTTTGAAATTCATACATTTCTGTTAGTGACCCATGTTAACACCATTATACCGCCCTAGGGCTAGTCTAATTTAAGAATACTACTTAAACATAAGCCCAATCTATACTGAATTTAAAAAGTCACGAGCTTTAATCTCTGAGGGAAAATAGAAAGTCTTTCCCTGATGGATAACTTTAAGTTGGGCAGGATTAATGAGATACACCTGTATCCTTTTATCCTGAAAAGGCTTGATTAGCTATCTTAGTCTCCATCGCCGTTCCACAGTGGTGTGGCAAAAATCCGGCCTTACGAAAAAAGAGCCTCCCTCAAAAGCCCTCTTAGAATCTGGTCTCGCTTTTTCTGCGATAGATTGGCGCAGCAGGAAGTTCCCTATGTATATCAAAATTGCTCTGGGTTTATCATCAGCCCTAGCATTCTGCCTTAGCCTGAATGGTATTCGATGTGCTCTCTGGATTTCGGTAGTCCAGTTCCACCCTGCGACGTCTGGGAATGCTTTCTCGAAAATTTTCACAATAAAGGCCTTAGCATCCTGTCCTTCACATCCTTCCGGAATCCCTAGGACTCTAAGGTTGTTTCTTCTTAGTCTATTTTCTAAATTCTCCAGTTTCCACTGGACATCCTGTGCTTGTGAGTCTAGGGATTCCACTTTCCTTGTAACAGTTGCCACCTCAGCTTCAGTAGAGACAATTCTCTCTTCCAGATTTAAAACCCTATCTCCCATATTCTCACAGGCTTTTGAAAGCTTCCTGACCACCCCTTTCATTTTCCTCATAGTAGCCTGGGCCTTGAGACTATCAGATCTGGTTTCCTCACGATGTGCTGTAATGCCCTGATGGATTGATTCCATCATTGACATCATTGAGTTCATTGAAGGTTGTGTAGTATCCTGTGATATTGGTATGGACCCTTGATCCTGCAGGGGGTGTGCCGCCTGGCTTAAATTGCCCTGTAACAGAGTAGTAGGAGAATGGTCCCATGTTAAGTCATCTTGATCTTTTTGACATTTTTGTCCTTTCTGAGGGTGCGATATTTTAACTGTCAGCGGTGGCTCCCCTTCCGGGTCACTTTCTGTTTCTGCATTGCTGCCGTCGATGTCCGAACTTTGGAGCTCATCTTCCTCGTCGTCGGCTGACCAGTCTGCCTCCTCAGTCACTGAAAAGAAACACTCACTGGGGGTTTTCTCTTTCTCCTTATCCTTCTCTTTGCCCCCATCCGTTAAGCCATTCCGCATGTCAAATTCACCTCTCTGGGCTTGATCTTGTCCTGAGGTTTGACCTAAAGTGTGACCCCCCGTGAAATTAGCCGCTACATTCTCTGCTAGTGAATCACCTGTAGCCAGAGAGGGATGCTCATCTGAGTCTGGATCCGCCTGACAAACACTTGCACTGATATTTGCAACTTGAGAAGGGACTTCATATTCAAGCATAGGCTCGAATGGACGCTCCATTTCCCCGGCTGAGGCTGTTGTAACCAACTCGGTAGCTGCACTAGATATGTTAACGAGCTCTTTGCCTGCTAACTCACATGTCCCGGATCCTGCTTCCCCTGGAGCCCTGCTATCAACATCAACATCCACTGTGATCAAGACAGCTGTATCCTGGCCAGATTCTTGCTCAACTGCCATATGCTCATCAGCAGGTAGTGGTGTTAGCCCTGCCACAGAAACCATCTCCATATTTTTATTTTTCAGTTTTTTTTCTCCTTGCGATTCATGAGCTCAACTACGCTCACTGTTGCTGTAGCGGCCGCTGTGGCAGCAGCTTGTCTTGTCCTAACTGCTGGGGGCCTCATTCCCTTAGGAGTGCACAGCTCCGATGCCAGTTGTCTCTCTGGGGCCCTTGAAAGTGTCACTGCTTCGCTTTTTTCAAAATCTGTAGTTCCTGCTACAGCAACAGCTACTGGGATACTTGTAATACTTGTAATCTCTGTAGCCCTAGGAGTTGTCCTGATATTGGCGTTTCTCCTCCTAGACGCCGGCTTACCTTCCAAATGCGGTTCTGTAGCCATACACAATACGAGCTGCTGCTCTGCCTGTTCCTCTCGTACCTGCTGATGACTCTGATGCCTGCCCCTGCGCCTCGCGGGATCCGCGTTCCTCTCCCCGCCTTTCCCGTTGTTGCTACGGCTGGAGCCGCTCACCTGGTCAGTGTGGACCCGCCCCCTAGGTCCGTGAACTCTGCGGGCTCTACCGGCGTCCCTGCCGGCAAGCCCGATCCTCAGGAGAAGTGCCGCGGCAGCTCTCAGCGTTCCGAAAGACAGCGCTTTGCGGTAAGAGGAAAAAAACGGCATCTGATTTCCAACGCCGTTTTAAAAGCTCGCTCTTTCCTTTTCTCTTCACCTGCTGACTCGCGTGCCTTTTTTCCTTGACTCCCGCTGATGTTCATATCCAAGACAGACAGTCACCGCTTGAAGGAGAGTATCCCTCGATCAACCTAAGCGGAGTAGGGCGCCTTAGTTTCTCGAGGTGTTTCCTAGGATAATCCCGGCAGAGCCATCACTGCTTCACGCCGCAGCTCAGCCGTGAGTCACGGCTGCCATCTTGCTCCCGAAAGTGGTCCTGTACCGCCTTTCATTCCTAAACTGTCTAAAAACTCAGGATTTCCAGGCAAACAAAAACTCTTTTCTGAAAGACTTGGTTCTGGAGGTAAGGCATATAAAGTTGTGGACAACAAATGTGTGGACTGAAGCATCAGATACAGAAGAGGGAAAACGGAAATGTAAAACTAGTTCTGAGATCACCAGTCTCACCAGTTCTCCTGCCTGAGTAAATGGCAATCACAAATAGAACACCCAATTATGAGAATTTAAGGTCAGGACTCTGACGGTTCAAAAAGTGATTCTTGTAATACCTGTTGGACTAGGGTCAATCCCAAGGTGCAGCAGGAGAATTTATCACCAACCTTCGCAGATAGAAACTATTTAGTTATATATTAGCCTAAAAGCAAATGAACTATGCCTGTGAGCCTCTGAATAACTTCCCATTGGCTATGCAAAGTGGATACTGCCAACCCTAACAGAAAACCATCCATCAAAAAGACAGCATTGTTGATTGTTCACAATAGGAGTGTTGCAAACTTTTGGGAGAACACAAGTTCTCAAAATTCTTCTAATAACTAGAATATACTTTTAGAGTGAGGGGTAATTGGACTGCTGACTATTAATACTATTTTTGCTGAAAAACCCAAACCTGAAGCCCTTTTCTAGATTATGGGGGTTCAGCGACCACTGGAGGTCCAGAGCTACTTTTATGTTACTGTATGCCTGGCCTTGTAATCTTGAGAGGTCGGATTCCAAAAGTGAAGATGTTTCACTAAAGTATGAAGATAGTCTTGACCATGGATGAAGTACCAAGGATGCAGCCATTTATCCCCCTTTACTGTTTTTAAGCTGTCTGGAATGGCTTGCTGAGAGGTCTGGAAAGACATGCATTTCTTTTTTCTCATCCAGAGAAGAAAAACGTCAATCAGATAAGTCCTGAAGACCGCCACAATGAACTGAAGGTCCTATAATATCAGGGTTTTTTTATGTTGGCGAGAGAGCTGCAATTTCAAAGGGCATCACATACTTTTATCACTTGATTGCATGCCTTTTGAAAAGAAGAGGAAATGAGCAAGTTAAGACGCCTACGGGTATAAGCAGCGCTTTAGAAATGTTAAAAAAAAATTTAAAAAAATAAATTGAAGTAATGAAAGACTTTATTACTTCTCGAATTAATCGGACTCACCACAGCTGCCATGACTTTGATAAAAATGTTTGGGGCTGAAGGTAGACAAAAGGGAAGTACTTTTTATTGATAATGCTAGCTCTGATCACAAAATGGAAGTTACTTCTGATAAGGGTTGTGAATTGGTAGGTGGATATTATCTCCCTTTCAGCAAGTTCTTTTCTGTATCAGACAGTCTCACGAGTTGCCTTTCCACTAACCATTCTCTTAACTCTCATGCTTCGGCTGATGTCTCATCTGAATATAAACTGTGAAATATACTATATAATAATTATTTTGTCTTTTCTTGATTGTATGACCAGTTTCCCTTATCAATATAAAGCTCTTCAATATCATTCCTCGCTCTATTTGCCCTGGCTTTCCATACGAGTAGTCTTCCGTACTCAAGCTCAAAACTTCTTAATTTACTTGCTTACCACTGTTCCTCTTAATAAAGATTTTTCAGTCTCCTCCACAATAGGTTCATCCAAATAGGTTTCCTGGCTGCAATGGATGATCCTGGCACAGCAACCAAAGCAGCCAAGAAATTAAAGAACACATCTTAAAGCAAACCTCTAGAATATCTATCATTTAGATTTTTTTTTAAACATGGGAATTGTTTTGCCACTTCTTCCTTTCATTCTACAGCCTTACGAACTTTAGCATGTTGTGGCAGGGACACTAGTTCTTTCTTATAATATTGAATAAATAAATACATCTATGTCCTCTGATTGCAGTGTACACATAGGAAAGGATAGATTGTTTCTAAGTTTTGGACTATCTCAACCAGGCCAGGATCCTGAATGAATTGGATTCCTGTTTACTTATCTGTATTTTCCAGCAAATCATAAGGGCTAGAGGTCTCTATAAGAGGTGTATTAGATGTAGAATTATCTCTGACCATGAAAGCTGCAGCAGAAGCTGTTTTAAATAGCTAGAATGTCCCCTAAAGTATGGTTATGTGACAAAAGTGAAATTCTCAGCTTTTTTCCACTGGAGAACTGGAAGAATGTTCTTTCAAAGCTTTCTCTTTTTGGCACATTGTTTAAGTGATACCATGTTCGACAATACTCTTGTTCCAGACAATGAACAACAGCTTTGTGTTCCCTCTGGTAAAGAGAAATAGCTGTAAATGAAGATGCCGTTACTTGCCTCATTGGTCTGAACAAGTAACTTACGCTTGCTCAGTTACCTAGGAGAGAAGACATCACATCTCCCCCCAAGTTTCCTGGTACCACCACAGTTGCTGGGAACGACATGGAGGTGGTCACACAGTGTCATAATACTGCCAGCAAACTAGAGTATGCTGAGAATTACTCCGCTAGAATTCTAGATTTGGTCAGCAGATTGAAAGACTCAACAGCCAACCTAAAGAAAATGTTTAATTTTTACCAATCCTCGAAACTGCTACCGTGGAGTTCCATGATGACTGACCTAAATACGTATTTATGGAAATGAAATGCTACAGCAAATTCAACAACTGAAAGAAGCAAAACATACAATATAGTAACATAATGTTACTTGCCAAATTACTTCACGACAGGCAACTGTCACGCTTTCACCGTAAACCACAAATAGGAGGTTTTTTAGGGAAGGGTTCCACCTTTTCTAGAAGAGGGGGAGTTTATGAAGTCCGCTTGTAACACATCCCAATAGATTGCAATAAGTTGTATCCTGAAAATTGCTTCTGGAGCAGTTACAGTTCATTAATGCAAAACTAACATGTTTGATTATTGGTTGAGACTTCTAGCACTTAATATAGCAACAGCACAAAAAGAAATTCTCCTGTGGCTCCAAAGAAGGTTTGGTTAACCGCATGCACATAATGGGAGTCAAAAGGATGTCTTAAATGAAGAACAAAATTCTGGTAAGTTATGTGGTTCTCTATAAAATGTCTGATTCTTAGAAGGTAACTCACAAAGGCGAAAAGCAGATCAATTTATTAGAGACTCATTGTTTTTTCTGGGGTTGCCAGACTTATAACCAAAAGAAAGAGGATGTGTTCTGCTTGTGGAAAGCTACACGCAGTGCAGCGAGTTGGCTTCCCAGAAAGGAAATAACCAAATAAGAATGTGTGGGACATGGATCTTAGTTAGAGGTTTACCCTGTGAAGGTTTACCCTGTGATTCTGACCAGACTCTCAACCATTACCCAAATATATTGATACTGTTAAAGGCATCAATAAGTTTGATTCCATAGCTGTCCTTTGGGCACTGGGATTAGCTAGTCCTTGCTGGAAGAAACAATGGTTGGGCTTCACCAGCACCTTGGGGTTGGGGCATGATTACCCTTTCCCAATTTTTACACTTGGATGGAAGCAGTTTGTTATTCATCATAGAAGTTCTATAGGCTCTAGCCTTTCCTTACAATGCAAGCTAGGAAAAGGTGCTAGAGGCCACAGCGGCCCAGGACATTGGTATGTAATAATGTTCTGACCCTGAGACTGGGAGAAAAGGGCTTCTACCATTGCGTGTTGAAGAGGAGATCTAAACTTTATAAAGCCAGAACAGCAGAATAAAACAAGAAACGGAAGCTGTTCAGCCTGAAGACCTGCATTTCTGACTTGTTTATCAGGGGCTCTTGGTTGGAACGTTTAACTATTATTCAAGAGTCCTCTCTGAAATCTCTGACCGAACCCGTCTAGTTTTGTCAGCTACATCTTTCAGTCGACTGTCCGTGAAGAGTATGATGCTTCAATAAGGCATTAAAGTGTAAAGGTAATCTATTTCTTTGTACCAAGACCAAAGTTGAGCCTCCATCACAGTTGAATTAGACCAACCTCTCTCCTAAGTACTTCTATAAAATACCCTCCTCCACACTTAGTTTTTTTCATTGTCCCACAATTTCTGACTTTGCCACTGCATCTTTTCCCCAAGTTGTTTATTTTGACTTTTAATGAAAATTGACAGTTTTACATGTTCTGCTTAAGTTTTATGTTTAGCTAATTCATTTTCACTATTTTATAACTACTTTGCGTCTTCTATTTTTCATTCATATGCCTGTTTTGCTATTGACATGCCACTCCTGCATCACCAAGCTTCTCTAAGAGTAAACCTGGCTACTAAAGGGCGGGTCTGAGATAGCGTAAGGACAGGGGTGTCTCCCCACTTAAATTGCTCCCAAAGCCCCAGGCATGAAAATTATTACCATTTGATTTTTCATCCCCCGTCCTGAACAGAGCGTATGGATGGGGCGGGGCGTGCTGAGTGACAGCAGCAGTGAGAAGGGTGGGCTTTATGTGCACTGTTTAAAGTGCGCATGTCTTTTTGGCTGGCCGTCTTGCAATGGCCAGCCACACAGGCCCATTTTAAACCTCTCTCACTCAGCTGTCTTAAGACAACTAGGTTAGAGCAAGTGCAGGCCTCCCGAGCGATGTGGAGCGCCGAGTGAGGCTGCTCCCTCCAATCAGGGTGCTGCTCTCATGCTGCATGAGAGCAGCGCCAGGTTGGTCAGGGGAGGTTCCTGATGGCCGGGCTGCAATTCAAGAAAGAGGTTTGGGTCGGAGGAGGACCCGGTAAGTATTTAATTTGTTTTATTTTATTTGCACAAGAACCCCCCGCCCCCTCCCTGTAGATGCCAGCAGGCACTGCTTAAGGAGACCTTCCTAGCCAGGGTGTCATGAAATGTCAGATACAACAGATATAAAGGTATCTAGCCACTTTCCCTCCATTTATCGAACAGAGAAACTTTCTAGTTATGGTATTAAATGTCTCCAAGTTGCACGTTGGCTCTTGCACGGTTCCAAAATCAGTACTTACCTGGATTTCCACCATTTTAATATTTTTTTACGGAGATGTCTGTTAGTGTAAATATCAGCATGACTGCATAGGCATATTGCTGTCAGGCAGGGCTTGGATGCAAATATTTTTTTTTTATTTTGCTCAAGAATGAAGGATGTATGGAATGAATTTGTCATCTTCCAAAAGGCACAGTGTTAATGTAACCATGTATTTATTTCCCACCTAGACACATGAAGGAGATTTCAGAACTTCAATCCCAGCAAAAGAATGAAATCGAGGCGCTCTTTATTCGACTTGGAAAGCCATTACCCCATAACGTAGGGTTATTTCAGGTGGCGCCACCAAGTGGCAGGCGGCGAAGAGTGAGCAAAAGTAAACTGAAAGCAGGAAAATTGATCAATCCTTTGGTTCAGCAGCTGAAAGGCGTCCCATCAAATTCAAGTAAGTTCATTTGTTGATATTGTATGTTTTTTAGCCCTACAAATATCACCAAATAACCAAGATTTGATTAAGATATTTACATTTGAAAAAATGCAATACCCAGGGCTGATGCTAATGTGCTAAAAGGAATTATGTTACTATGAGGAGACCTTCCTGAAAAAACAGTATGAATCAATAATACATTTTATCATTAGGTTACTATAGGGACTATTTTTGGCTATCGGGCAAAAGGCATTTATCGCCTAAAAATAAATTAAGTTATAAAGGGCAAGGTTTACATCTAGATTTAGGATTAGGTTCCGGGCATGGTATTAGAAGAGTGATGATGAGGGTTTTTCTAAAGGTAATATTGGGAATAGAGCTATTGTTAGTTTGGGATAGTGTAGATAAAATGCACTTTATTCTTAAAGGAACATCTGGGCCTGCATTATGTAATGGGTGCACTGATTGAGCCACAGGGCACTTTGAAGCAGTTATGCTGGTGCAAACCAGGACAATTTGCCCTCCTATTAATTTGTAAAAACAAAATAAGTGCTGGGGCTCTTGTCAGGAGGCAGCTTGCACCAGCCCGTTTCTCCTGTTAGCACTGCCTAAAACTGAACCAACTACTAACCATGAAAGTCGGTAGAGGATGTGGCGTGGCCGACTTTGGGGCTGGGGAACCAGGTTCTAGTCTCGGCGTAGGCTCAACATCATGTAATTTTGGGCAAATCACTTAATCCCCTGGTGCCTACCATAAATTAATGTGTCCTTAAATGGTGCTCATGAAAAGTGCAGGTGTTGATGATTAAGTGCCGGTTCTGAGCACCGGAAACCACCGGCTCAAATTAAGCACTACCTACTACAATCAATGACCTGCCGCCACTGCATCAGCGGATGTGTGCAGGCCCTGGGGGCAGCGCATTCCGTGAAATGGGCAAAGTGGCTGATCACATCTGCGTTTCACAGTGCAGGTGGTAGATGCCTGCACTTTAACGCGGGGACAGAGATCCCCCTTCAGACGGATTTAGTGAATGACTGCGCCTGCTTAAGGGGAGATCCATGGCACCGCTGTCCTCAGCAGGGGGTGCACTAACCATGCTCCTCCTAAAGTCCGGTTTGCTGCTGCACCCATGCACATAATACAGTTTGTGTGCCGGCCAAGTGATTCCATTATTTGCATGGGGCCATGTCTCTATTCAAATGAGGGAATGCCCTCTGAAAATAGAGATGGCATTGCATATGCACCATCACTTTATATAGAAAGGACTGTCCAAGAGCCTGCAGATCCTTCTTCAATACCATAGTGCTCTGGAGTCACACTAATCGGGCGCGCACTCCAGCTGCACCCTCGAAACACTGTATGTAAATGTAATAGGACCCCTACCAAAAGTTCTGTTATAATGGTTTATTTAATGTTTTTGAATATGCTTCATACAGGCTTCTTTGTAATGGCATTTGTTCAAAACTTTGTCTTGTGGGTAGGTTGGAGAGGAGAGCAATTGGAGATTCAATTCAGTTCTATTTATATAGCGCATAACTACCCGACCGGGCCTCCCAGCGCTCAATTCTACAACCTCTCCTTAATACCTGCATGAACCTTTTAGCTAAAGCCCCGACTTCAGAAAAGGTGGGTTTTAAGAAGTTTTCTGAATCAGTCTTCCGACTGCTGACTTCTGGGGGAGGTGGGTAGGGTGTTCCAGAGCTTGGGAACAACATACCCAATGGAGCGGCAACCACTTCTCACTCTTTTGACCTTGGGCACCGGCAAGAGCTCTTGACTAGTTGATCGGAAAGGCCTCCATGAAACAAATAAGTTGGCTTTTCCCATTGATGGCCTGATGTGCGATGCCAAGAGCCTTGTTAAGAATTCTCTTTTGAACCAGGAGTCAGTAAAAGGCTACTAGGACAGGTCCGGCTGATTGGTGTTTAGGTATTTTGAGAAGGATTCTGGACAACTTGGAGTCTTTTTATCACGTATATTGGACTCCCCATGTAGAGAGAATTCCCGTATTCTAGCATATGTAGGAACTTTCTGAGATGTCCTTGAATTTCAACCAATTCAAGTTTATTGGATATTTCCCAACTAGAAGTAGCAACATCCCAAAAGTAGGGAAAATACTCATTCTACTACTTGGGTATACTTTGTGAGTACATCTAGCCACAATTGACCACCTTCCTTGATTCCAACGGAGGGAAAGGCTTAACCCCCACATGTTTACTCCTCATCAAGCATACAGTGTTTGCACTCCCAGCAGACCCAGGAGCCCTTAAACAACGTATGACTAAACTAGGACTGTGAGCTAATCTGCACACTAAAGTCATCTTAAGGGTCAAAGAGATCTTATTCCCACCAATTCCTTGAGCAAACATGACAGACAGGGTAGTCTTATCGCTCATGTTTGTCATGGAAATCATTAAGCAAAGTGAGTCAGCATTTTCATGGCAAGACAGCCCCACAGTCCATGTGCCCAACACTCCACAGGGTTGGATTAGTCTTTTCCACATGCATCCAGCAACAAGCGCGATCTTGCTACTTCATCCCTTCTATCCTAGGGTGTCTCATTACCTGAATCTGAAATTCTGGGTCTTCCCTGAGTAGGTACCCCCCAAACCTCCTCCATCTAGTAGAGAACTACAAACATGTGGTTCACTCCTTCATATCACAACTCCCAATATTTCACTTTGCATTTGGGTATATTGGTTTATTTGCTGGGTGACCTGTACCAGATAGTCATTAATGTAGATTGTATTTCCCTATGCAGTACCCATCTCTCATATACCTTGGCAGGCCCTCCTATAGCAGTTTAAAAAAATCATATTTGGGAGGAAATGCTAACTCCACAGTAGACTACACAGGCTGAATTCCTCCAAATGGAGGAGACTATAATGAGTTAAATTCAACTTGGGAATTTAGCATTTTCATCCAGAATTGCCCCCAAACAAACAGAATTAATTTTATGTAGGCAGGTAGGTGTATATCACACTTTTTACAGTGCTGTGCAAGTAGAATGTATGAAGAGATACTTTGGGAACATTTAAATTGCACATATTCAGTGCCACTGGAATTATGCAGCAGGGAACGGCCAAATTATGAGTCAGGGCTGACTAAATTATATGGCAATAAAAGGCAAATTATGTGGCGTAATGCAGCACATTTTGTGATAGCATTACTTCATTGTTTTGTCATGTCAACACTTGTTAACACTGTCTGGGCATAGGTTGCACCTCATTAGTATCTGTTAAGCACTCAACGACCGCAAAAAACAACAGAAAGGTGATCAGTCAACCTTTGCAAAGGGCCTTCCACTGCTGAAAAGCTGGAGGTTTCTTCAAAAGTGATGTCACCCTTCCATCTGGGATAGGCCATCATGCTAATCTTTTCTGCCTCTTTCTATGGAGGCGTGGCTACACTGGTTGAATCCACAGTAGGCATTTAGCGTCTACATTGATAGAACTAAGGAATACTAGGTGGCTGAGCTGCTCTTTGTTGGAATTGCCGGAGCAAATAAATGAAAGGCACCAAAGCTGTAATTTGATGGATTGTGCTTTTCCTCCAGCTGTGATATGATTTGATTAAAGCAGACCCTTCTGATGGCCTTTGGCCTCATTTCTCCAGCGCAAAGGCCTCAGCAACAACTCTGACTTGAGGTATTCCTGATTTATACATCTACAAGGAAGGCAGTTAGGCATCCATTCCAACTTTCAGCAGGAATTTCTGCATCGATTGTGAGATCCACAGGAAGGCATTGGTGGCTCTTTCATGCAGAACTTCCTGCTTTAAATTCCACTCATAGACCCACACCTCCTTGGAGGAAGTATTCCTTTGGTATCTGCTGTGATCTCCAAAATTGCAAAGACTCTGGGCAGCCGGTTTCTGGGTAAATCTTCACACCTTAAGCATATTAGCCTGATGCAATGTGCACTCATCCTTTAGTATGGCTTTAGCACGTTTAATGCCTTTTAAGAAAGGCAACAAAAAAGATTAATATCTTCACTTATTCTAGAGTCCAGTTTTCTGCTAGCTGGTGTTTCCTAAGAATAATTGCTGTACAATATTCTATCGAAGATATTAGAAAGAAGGTGGTAAACCTATCTCAAAACAATTGAGTTTTGTTTGCAGATCAAATAAATATCCTGGTGAGTTGATTAGTTTTTTTTACAAAGATTATCCTCTGTCCCATCCTATCCATTGAATTTCATAAAGATGCAGAACAACAAAAAAGGCTATCAGTATGCTGGAGCTGAACAGGTTTGCGTGAGCCTAAATGACTTTGGATTCTGTAGCTTTGGATCATATATATATTTACAGGCTAATCTTCAATAATTCCTAACTGAATCGAATGTTGGTGGCGGAAGAAAAATTTCTCTTTTCTGTACATCAATTAGTGACTTTTTTTGCTTTTAGTAGATCTAAAACTATTGGTTTTCAGAAGCTGTATTTTAGCAAAAAAGTTGTGGTCAGATTATGTCCCTTGTTACACTGTAACAGTGCTCATGCGAGCTTATGCCCATTCAACAAAAAATGACTTCTCTGAGGAAATAAATACAGTCAGAAATGCTTCTGTTTTATTCCCAACTACATTAGATGTTAGTATGGAATATATTTGTGAATAGCACTTTGAGCAAGTTTGCTGCTTGTATAGTATTGTCAGCATAAAAGCAAAATTGTGTGCAAGAGGGATATGTGTTTATACAGGCCTAGAGAGAGCTAGGAATTCTTACCAAAAAATGATCAAGTCTCCTTTTTCAAAAAGGAATAATTTAGATATACTAATGATCCGAAAAAGTATACACAAGTACACTTTTTATGGCATAAACCTTATAAATCTTCTGAATAAATGAACTAAAGCATCCCTTCATCTGGAGCCTTGGTTGTTGAACAACTACTAATTGTACTTTACTACTTGTCCAAGGCCTAAAGGAATACCAAGAAACCAAACTTCCTGCTCCCTAAAGAAAAGTAGCAACCTGTCCATTAAAGCTCTTTCATTAGTGCTAGCAATCTGACCCGGTCTGTACAGAACAAACAATACACAGATAACAGACATTTTTTACTTCAAGGGTTAATCCCAATTAGACTACACTGTGACATACATTTAGATGCCATGGTCTTACAAATTGCTATGCCACCTGATTTGAGTTGAACTGTTGAAAAACTAGAAGTAATCTTAGTAGTTCTTATCCAAAAACGAAGACCTATGTGGAGGCCAAGATGGTTCTGGTAGAAGTCCAGCTAAAGAAGGCACAAAAGGTTTGTTGAAGGTTGTGGACATAGGTTCCCATGCATGAAGCCAATCATAAGTTAAGTGCATCTGCTATTAGGATAGATGATCGGGCTAATAATTTAGAACTGTACTTCGTCTTGTTGCAAAAAAATGTATCTAAACTTCATGGTTATGTAATGGGATGGGATTCTTGACCAAGCAAAGGCAGTAACAGTTTAATGGGCCAACAGAAAAATCATTATTGTATCAGTCTTCTGACCCAACAATTTGGTCAAATCAACCTGATTCAAAGCTAAACCATCACATGTGTAGATATCCATAATTGCATCAATATGACAAAGATATAGCTTTTCACTCAAAGGACTGAGATAGCGGGGTTTTCTATACCTTAACATTCAGGAGTAATCAATAAATAACCCCCGCCACTGGTCGTATGGGCCTTTGATTGACACCAGGAGAAGTAAGGAGTAATCATCTACATCAGTCCAATAACATGTTAAATCGTAAATGACTTTTAGTTTAGTCAACAAAGAGAATTAATGTAAGTTGAAGAGATTTCTGTACTTTTAGTTTTTCGTGTTTTATTCATTAACTTTTAATCTTTAGATCTGAACATTAAAAGTTAATATGATCCATCCATCAATAGATATTTGATTATAAAATTGAATGTAATATTTGTTAAAATAACAGTTAATATTGTAAGTGTTTTTTATAAAGGAGAATTCCCTAATCTAAATGTAATTGAATTAACGAGAAAAATAGTGTCAATACAAATACTCATAAAGAGTACTCATGAGAGTCCATGCACAAGCATAAAGCGTTTGCAAAATCAGCTGGAAAATATTCTCCACTTAGAATTCAGCAGACAATCAGTAAAACCTAAGTATGGCAGCCTCTCATTAAGAAAGGTATCAGAAACTCAAAAGTGAGTCTCCAGTCAGAAAGTTGGGGAAAGGAAACCCGGAATCTAGCTGCTACTCAAGGAGCATGCACTAATATATACACACAATATTCTATGTTGCAACATTTTCTTTGGCTCCAGACTCCTCCAATAGAATTTGAGTAAACTCCTGGTAAGAGGCGAACTCCCCATTTTCCCAGACTGGAGTGTCTGTAAACACTAGACCATGAAAAGTTAAATTGTTGAGATTCTGTGGTATCGACTGTTCTTCTCAAGACTCATTCTTCCTGTTTCCTCCTCTCCTCCCGATGTGAGCCTCACTATCAATTGTCTAATACAAAACAAGTACATATTCACTAGCTAACAGACTTTTGGAAAATTACAACATTTGCAAACAGAGAGGAAAACTGTCCGCAAACAACTATTCGATGTGAAAACAGGCCCTTCAATATTTTTCATTTAACGTGGGATCGACAGTTAGGTTAACTTAAATCAGCTATTTTATTTCACGTTTAGGCCTATAATGTTTAAGTATGATTACCTTTTTACAAATGTTGTGTTTAGTATATGTACTGATTAGGACTCCGGCTTTACACCTTATTAACAAAGTGTTTTTGGTCCAAATAGAATTTTGGGTTATCAGTTTCTTCAACAAAATCAAGCTAGCAGCCTTCTTTCCTTTCCACATGCATCATCCCTTATGCATGTTTGTCTTACATATGTAAATATGTTTGACG
The DNA here is from genome assembly GCF_964263255.1 of Lissotriton vulgaris. Classification (NCBI taxonomy): domain Eukaryota; kingdom Metazoa; phylum Chordata; class Amphibia; order Caudata; family Salamandridae; genus Lissotriton; species Lissotriton vulgaris. The sequence goes on from NC_141697.1 coordinate 1,133,248,432, forward strand.
CATTTACAATTTGATGTGCAAATAGACTATGTAAAAATGTATTTTTGTTTATTCACCTGACACAAAAACCACCTAGCATTGCCCTGGTCTCTATATACTTTATACCACTGTCTCAAGTGATGGTGTTTGTGGATGGTCAACTCTTCACTAGATTCCACAAGGTCAAAGACAGCTTTTTTTAGGAAACGATTCCCATGTAGTAGAATTTGCACAGTCTAATTAGTGGGGGCTTCCATGAGGTAAACTGTTTCTCAAAAAAAAAAAAATAGTAATGGCATAATGTAACATGCTCGGCTTGGAAGCTATTGGTTTTAGATTTCACTCGTGGCATTTGTTATATTTTTATGCACCAAACGAATTGAAAACCAAAACCAGTCCCTACCTCACCTAAAACTCTAAAAGGAAGTATCAAGCAAGCTCATTAATCTCTCCCCTCATGCATCTATGTCCCCACAGAAGGCAAACTGGCTTTAACTGACCAGTATGTATCTTTCATTCTGCTTTCTGGGTCCCTGACAATAGTACTCATGCAAAAATGGAGAACACCAAAGTTACACTACTGTGGGTAAGGATGGAACAATCGCTCCACGTGCAGGACCTAAGCAAGGTCGAGTGACCATCAGCAAGGGGGATTATAGTGTTGTCGTCCAGACACCTCAGAGGGCCTGGTAGTGTTTGTCTTGTAGCTCTGGAAGCTCTGACCTACACTTTTAGGTGTAGTTTAAAACTTTCATGCACATAGTAGTGTCTTTCTCTGTATTCCTAATATTCTATGCCTGTTGTTCTCATAGCATTCCCTGTATATAATCAATTCCTGCCCTTCAATCTCCACCAAGTTTTTCACCACCTTAATATCACTATCAATGCCACCAGATAGATTAATTTATCTTGTATATCTTAGGCAGGTTCTCGGTTTAGTTAAAGAGAATTAAGTACATGTATCCCTCTTCCGTTTCAACCACTGAGCATCTCAACATCTCCTTACTGACAACATGTATTTAGCACATTATTGAAGTGGTCTCCTGTGGGTGGTGGTAGAAATCACTGTCTAACACAATTATGACTTTAAAAAGATTAAGAAGAAGGTTACAGTGAAGTCCACAGACAATGAGAAGCAGAGCATTCCACAGGATAGTGATCTGCAGTGCAAAATGTTTTCTCCTTTGAAAGATAAGATGTGACGGCTATTAGTACATTTTATGGTACTACTAAGGTCCTATCTCAGAATATAAGATATGATGCTGGCTTTTAGATCAGAGAGGGTTTACTGTGTTGGTAATTGAATTTTAAGTTGGATAATTAAATGCAAATGCTTACAGTGGAGAGACTGATTGCTTTCATTGACATGGTCCAAGCTAACTGAAAACTGCATGCTCTGTAGCTAGCCTTTAATGTAGAGAACTCTTAGGGATGCATAAAACGTATTGCCACTGTCATCGTGTTAATTAATGATGGCACCTTCTGCAACCATTTTTTATGTAGAACACCAGCATGGTATTAAGTTGTTGAGCTGAAGAAATTGGCTTCAAACTACATGCTTCATTTGCAGGGCTTGGGTAGTATCACAGAATTGGCTCCCAGGCAACACTTGATTAGAATGTGTGGTTTGAATGTTTGTCAAACAAACGGTGCTGGTTTGTGAAACACACAAAAGGTGTTGGGAGAAATGCTTGCAATACGTCCAACAAGTAGCAATCAATCTAGGTAGCATCCCCCACACCCTCAAGCAGCCTCTTCACTCGACTTGATCATCACTGACAACCACCTTATTGACATATGACGCGATGCACATCCAGAAGCACGTGAAGACACCTGTTTTTCTCTGCACCAAAGGGCATGGTCAAGAATAGACTACTGGCGATTGTCCAAGACCATGGTTTCCTGACGACCCACAGCTTCTCACTTGCCCCACACTTTATCCGATCATGCACCGATCCAACTGACTATCAGCCCCACGAACGCACCATCAAGCACCTTTTCCTGGCGACTGCCCCCAAATGCGCTCCTGGACCAAGTCTTCAAAGAAGTAGTATGCATTGCTATTGAGGAATACTTTGCACAAAACACTGGGTCCGTCCGCTCCCCCGCCACACTTTGGGATGCCTTTAAGGTGGTTATGCGAGGTGTCTCCGTAGCCCAACCACATGGGGTACTTGGGGCCAACCGTGGTACCCTCTCAGCACTTGAAAAATATATCTCCGCACTCGAAGCCCAAGTCCACCATTCTAGTAATCCCACTGTTTTAACTGACATCCACGACAAATTGATGGAATATCAGGGGGAAGCAAACAGAGGTGAAATTTCTGGGTGAAGAAACACAGGCTCGTAGATATGGCGAAGGTGATCGCCCAGGCAGGGCACTAGCCAGGCAACTACAAAAAACATGCGCCTCTTCTTACATCACAGGTCTACGTCCTCCCAGGTGATTCCGGACCTGCGACTACCTTGACACTATCGAGCTAATTTGGCTTTCCAACTCACACCAGGAATTTCTAGACTCTCCTATCGCTCTCCCATCACGGCTGAGGAAGTACAGCCGGCAATAGCTAGACTCTCCCCAGACAAGGCCCCTGGCATGGACGGTCTAACAGTGTCCTTCTACAAAGAATACTTTGACATATTAGTTACTCACCTGCTGGAGGTCTACCATGACACCTTAGAGGTAGGCTCGCTCCCCTCCTCCATGCAAGAAGCCGTCATCTTCTCGCTCCTCAAACTTGTCAAGCCGGCTGATCAATGTGATTCTTACAGTCCCCTGTTGCTCATCAACATTGACAATGAAATATTTGCAAAGATACTAGTGACCAGATTACAGTTCCTGTTGCCAGTGATTATCAGGCCCGATCAGTCCGGGTTTATACCGGGCCGTTCTACAGTCCACAACCTCCGCACCATGTTTGCGGTACTGCATTATCCACACCCTCAGTTCAAAGCGTTGGCTTCCTGTCTTGATGCAACTAAGGCATTTGATACACTGGGGTGGGGTTTTTTGTTCCCGCTCCTGGCTAGAATGGGTCTCTTCTCCTTGCACAGATGCGACTTCTTTACACACTGCCCACTGGCCGGATACGCCTTAACAAGATAATATCAGAGCCATTTCCAGTCAGTAGGGGCACTCAGCAGGGATGCCCCCTTTCATCCCTGCTCTTCGCCATTGCGATAGAGCCCCTAGCCACACAAATCCGTCCACACCATGCCAACCGAGGGGTGTGGTTTACAACTCGGAGCCTCACTATATCCTTGTATGTGGATGGCATTACTCTCTATGTAAGTCAGCTGGATAATCTTTCCTCCCTAATCAGTGAAGTCATACGCTTCGGTGGCTTGTCCGGGGTTCAGATTAACTGGCCTAAATCAATCCTTTTTCCACTAACGGACGCCACAACCCCATTCCCTGTAGAATATCCCCTCCAGTGAGTAACGGGGCCCGTTAAATATTTAGCCATCTACCTTAGCAGAGACCTAACTGAACTGTGGCAGGCTAATTTTGGCAGACCAATGGCATGGCTTGAGGAGCGCAACCCAACATGGACGACAATGCTGCTATCCCTAGTGGGCCAAATCGCCACAGCAAAAATGGTTATATTACCAACATTTCTTTACCTATTCATGAACATTCCCACCCAGATTACTCGAGCCTTCTTCAGAAGACTCCGGTCCAATCTCATCGCACTGATCTGGGCTGGTCAACAACCCCGGGTTAAATATGAATTGCTGACAGAGCCCCAAACTCAAGGATGCTTGGGCACGCCTGACCTACAGTTGTACATGCTATGCACCCAGGCACACTTCTTGCATTATTGGATACATCCCACCCAATTCCAACCACACATTGCAATCGAATTAGATGTGGCCGCTCTTGACAATGCTGTTTCCCTATATAAACGGATGTATGACGTTACAACGCATACTTTTACTCCGCATACCATTACAACGCGGTATTCACAACGCATACCACTACAACGCATAGCGCTTTTGGGTGCTGGATAGTGGTAAGTATAATTTACTATTCTAACTCCAGTCCCCGTGGACCCTAGGGAAGGTGTTGGATAGTAAATTAAACTTACCTCTTATCCTAGAGCGCCCCCCAGCGCTATGCGTTGTAATGGTATGCGTTGTAATGCCTGCGTTGTAGTGGTAGTGCGTTGTAAAAAATGCCTTGTAACAGGTGAATACCATATAAACGGCCCGCAGCTAAAATAGATACTCCACAGTGCATGATGTTGGCATGGGCTGGGCTGGGCAGTGCCGGGAGTTCCCCTCCTTTATGCTCCGTCAATCCCATTAACTAAACATCCATTAATAACCCCTCTACAGGATGCCTACGCCTGCAGCCGCGCAGATAGGCTCAATATACGCACTTCCGCAGACCTTTTCCCTGGGGCTCCATTCCACTGTCCTCCGACTCCACAACCGGCATCTAGCGTGCCATCAGACACATTTTTATACTACCAACTGAGAGCAACATGTAGAGAATTATTCAAGACATTCCCAGCACCTCCAGAGACCCTCGCCGCCTTAGAATACATATATAACGTCACCTCACCCCGGAAACGTATTACATCACTGTACCAAAGTATGCAACGCACCTCACCCGCAACACAAACACCAGCCCGAGAAGCTTGGGGGAGGACCTCGCCCTTCCACTTCCAGACGCATAATGGGCTTCTTGTTGCGGTCCGCTTCAGTTGTCAGCAAAGTAAAAAAAATGCTTTGTCAATGTGGAATGCCTCTACATGGGTAATACCCATTAGCCATAGCTATAATGCACCAAGTTAGTAATATTAATAGTAGTCTCCCCAACACGATATAATTTGTATCCTCTTTAAATATATTTTGGAAATGTACCCCTTTTTACTTCAAACATTAGTTTATGAATCCTGAAAAGCCTGAAAATACACAAGTTTTTGTTTCAAATATGCGTTTTTCAGTTTTGATAAACATATATTAAACCAACCAAGCAAAAGCTTTTAATTTAGTTCGCTGGGCTGCACACAGGAAAGATGTTTCCAGGTAGCTAGAGAGCTACCAGTAGCCCACAAGCTACTCATCCGAGGAGCCCGATTTAAACTAATCAGCTGACAGACTAAATGAATACAAGTAAGACATTTTCTGAGGATCCAGGCGTAGCCTGAGTAATGGCGAGCATTTGGGTTTCACATTTGTTAGAAGATTTGAAGGGGTCAGAGCTGGAAAGCCACGCCACTGGGTGACATTCTCTCCTGTTATGTTCTTGAGGGAGATTGAGCAAGTCTGTTTGACTGATGCACCCATTTCATGTTTTAGTTTTCTAACTGAAGTATACATTTAGGTGTTTGTGATTTGTCAGAGGTTGTGGATTATTAGCTGATGAAATCAACTTTACCAAGTTACATCTGCTTTATAGAGGGTATTTTACTTCATCGGGTGAATGCTTTGCCAATTTATGGCCATTCTTTGATAGTTTAATAATTGTGAATTAAGATTTTAAAATCTAGACTTGATTAGAAGATACCTCCAAACATTGGATGTTCCATGGTCTGTCCATAAAGAGGAAAGGCCTAAAAGCAGTTAAAGGGAGTGTGGTTGTTTGTCTGAAAGTTTTTTTTTTTACAAGTGGTTGTAAGTTATTTAGCAGATAGCGTAGGATGTTTTGAATTAAGAATGGAATTCTTGGGAATATCCGTAGTGGACAGTTGTAATTAAGTTATGCTGGAGAAGTGAATTATGAAATTATCAGACCAATGTATCTGAAGTATGGTTTAGAAGTTATAACTTGAGCTAGGCCACTAGTAAATGTTTCTCTGTAAATGAGGCTACTGTGTCAGAGTGGTATTTTAGTCAATTATTGAAGTCTCCAAGTCCAGACCTGTAGGAATACTATAGAATGAAGAAATAAATAATGTTTAGACACACCGGCGGTGAGATTCCATCCAGGGAACTATAGCATAAAACTCTAGAAGATCTTTCATGTGAAGAAAGACCGCAAGGAAATGCCACACACCTCCTGGTCCTAGACTGAGGATGAGCAACAAGGATACTGATAGATGTTAATTGTGCATGATTGCTCACCTGCCATACTTGGCTCTGTCATGATGTCAAAATAACCACATGAGACTCCACTTCCTGAGTTGAGCCAGGCTTATTATAGTCTGCGTAGGAAATCCAGCTTTTTGAGTGTGCCCTTGGATTTTTTTTTAAAGTTTTTCTATTCGCCTGGTTGTGTTGCAGGTTTGACATCTGGGCCGTGAAGAACTGCAAGCTGCCCCATCTCAAAAGCCTTTTTCGAAAAACTGTGGTTATTTTTTGGCTAGATTAGTGCATTTTGAAGTTTGTCCTAGGTGCACATGAACACTGCTGGTAGAATAACAATTAAATACCATTTTTGGGCAGCTACACGGTTTTTGCGACCCAAATGTGGGGCAAAAACCTAGCAGATGGACTAAAAACAAGCTAGGTGGAACTAAAGACGAGGTATAATTGTAAATTTGCGATGTGAAGTCGATTTTGGTTTTAAAATGTTAGAATTGACATTAGGTGAGCCACACGTCCTGAACTCTGCCTTTTATAGGCATAGTTCATCAGCCCTGTTTAGATTTAAAAGATCTAAGTTCTACACACTTGCATTTTTCATAAGGTTAATGTAGTCTGACGGAACAATGTTTGCATTAAGGCTTCAGCAGCCATTCGTCTCATGGGTTTGTCTGCACAATTTCAAAATATTTTATAGGCCTGGCATAGAGACAGCTTTACAGAGTTTCGCCAACCTCATTTAATAAAATCATTATAAGAAAATATATATACATAAAGGCATTGTTTGAACTGGGGGTCGCTATTTGGCTGAGGTAGGTACCTTGAGCCAAATAGAGACCCTTGCTTCCACGTCAGGGAAAGGAAGGACACCTTCTCAGATAGCCCCTGCTCACCCCCTCGGTAGCTTGGCATGAGCAGCCAGGCTTATCTTCAAGGCAAGTGTGTAAAGTATTTGCGACCACGCTCTCAGTAACCCAATGATGACCCCATAAATGGACTCCACATGAGTTTCATAAAAAACAAGTATACATTTATATAAAAAGATATACGATGAGACCACACGATGTAAATCCAACATATGAGTATTTGTAATATTCCTCCTGGCCGATTATTAGGCCATCCAGCCCTTGTAGGTTCTAGCGATAATAATGAGCAATTCTAGATGTTCCACTGCAGTCCTAATGCAATGCTATGCAGTTCATAATGCAAGAATCAGGCACTTTGCAAAGTAAAAATAATGCAGTTCGTTATGCAAAAATCAAGCAGTTCGTAATGCCAAAATAATGCAATGCAACAATCAGGCAGTTCCTGAGTTTCCACAACAGGGAGCCAGCTCTCCTCGGGCCCTTGGGGACAAGTTACTTCAGGACACAAACTTATGCAATGCTTAATGCAACAATCAGGTAGTTTGTTATGCAAAAATAATGCAATGCGTAATGAAACAATCAGGCAGCTCGTAATGCAGAAATAATACAATGCGAAATGCAACAATCCAGTAGTTTGTAATGCAGAACTACTGCAATGCATGATGAAACAATCAGGTAGTTCGTAATACAGAAATAATGCAAGGCGTAATACAACAATCAGGTAGTTCGTAATGCAGAAATAACGCAATGCGTAATAGAACAATCAGGTAGTTCGTAATGCCGAAATAATGCAATGCGTAATACATTCTAGCACTGATCACAGTGCTTTAGACAGTCTCTCGCCACTCGTACTGACTCGCGGTCAGCTTCCGCCAACAGATGCCCCTAACATGGGTATGATGTAAACCAAAGTGCAGCTCCGCACTCCGGCCCCGGTACTGCCACTCCTTGGCAAGTACGGGCCACGATACAAGCTGAAGCAAAGGCTCATGCTGCAAGAATGGGAGAGGCAGAGAGCGTCTCCCTGCAAGCCCGCATCCCACCCCAGGCGGCGGCACGTTACCTGGGGGTGCGACCTCGCTCTCCTCTCCACGACTTGGGCCTCCGATGCGACTTTGTGTATTCCGGGCAGTGGGACTCGGGCCCTCCCCGACAGGGTTGGTTCACGGTCCCACTCTGGCAACGGTGGGCTTGAGCTGGCGGCACAGCTCCTCTGGGGATGCCGGTCCGGGCCGCTGGTGATAGCTAAGATCTCAGGCTACAATAGGGCACACGTACACAGTGTCGCTGAGACTCACTTGGATTCCAGGTGCATACGATCACAAAACAATCCTCACGAAGGGCTCAGGCTGCACGAAGCATATGCACACAGCGTCGTTGAGACTCGCTTGGACTCCAGGTGCCCACGATCACAGGACAATTCTTACGAGGGTCTCAGGCTGTAAAAAGCACACGCACACAGTGTCGCAGAGACACACCTGGAAACTTTTGTGTTCCTGAGTTTCCACAACAGGGAGCCAACTCTCCTTGGGCCCTTGGGGACAATTTACTTAAGGACACAGCACACAGCAAAGTCATTTCAAGCAGGGGGACAAAGCACATAGCAAAGTCCCTTTAGCCTCTCTTTGGTTAAAGCAGCAAACTGCAGGTCAGCCCCAGAACACACCGCAAGGGTCAGTCCTTTCCTTCAGTCTCTTCAGCTGTTTCTTCCTTGGCAGAGGTTCCTCTTGACCACAAAGTAGTTTCAATCCTTTACAGTCTTGAACAGTTCATTCCAATGTTCAGGGGCTTCAGCTCTCATAGTTATACCCCTAAATGTCTTTGAAGTCTTTGTGTTCAAGGGAGCACTGACCCCTGTCCAAACCAGTTCTGTGTGTCTCTGTGCCACTGACACCTCCTTCCTTTGATTAGTGGGGTCTGGATTCTTAATCATTCAGCAGGAGATGGAGCCATTGTTTTATGGCAGCAACCCAGGCCTCTTCACCTCCAGGGGCTACCCTTCCCCCTACAATCCAGATGCAGGTCAGCCTGTTGCTGTATCACCACCTCTCCTGGGTCAAGATATTCCCTAGATCCTATCACTTTCAGATCCAGACAGTCAATCCACAACCAGGCAGAGAAGCACAGAAATGTTAGAGCACAAAAACCCAGCCACTTCTAAAAGAGTGGTTTCTAAACATACAATGCAAAAACCACCTTCACAAGAAGACGTGTTATTGAATTGAGTTCAGGCACACTTACCTTCACCTCTCCAACTTCAGTCTTTGGGAAGATAGGTTGGAAAATGTATTACACAGCCTCCCTATTCTGCCCTATGGGCAAGATGCCCTTGCAACAGTGAAAAACGAAATGGAGAGTATTTCACTGTCAGGACATGGTACACACCTCAGTACATGTCCTACCTTTCACATACACTGCACCCTGCCTAGGGGGTACCTTGGACCTACCATAGGGGTGTCTGTTGTGCATAGAAAGGGAAGGGTAAGACCTGGCAAGTGGGTGCACTTGTCAGGACAGCATGGCAGTTTAACAAGTTGCTCGCAGGCACTGCAGTGGCAGGCCTGAGTTCTCTCTTTAAGGCTACTTGTGTGGGTGGCACAATTAGTGCTGCAGGCCCACTAGTAGTATTTGCATTACCAGTCCTGGCACACGTAGTGCACTTTACTAGGGACTTTACTAGTAAGGCAAACATACCAATCATGGACAACCAATTACCATTACACTTTACACAGGGAGCACTTGCACTTTGACACTGATCAGCAGTGGCAAAGTGCTCAATGCGTCTAAGTTGGCAACACTGTTTCAGAAAAAGCTTTAGAGGGAAAGAAAAAGGTTTAGGGAACTTTAGCCAAAAAGGGCCAAGTCCAATAGGCATTCTAAAGTTAGTTCTTTTCATCCTCTGGTCTGTTCATTCTCTCTGCAGTGTGATTGACTGCATTTTGCATGATCCTCTGTCACAACTGCCTAGAATGACGCGCAATTTTGTGCCAGGGCAGTTGGGTTAATCATTTATCTTGCTAATGCTGTTTTTTTCTTCCTGTTAGCAGTCTTTGCATGTTTAAACTATATCTTCAAGTTAACACAATTGAATGGCAATAGTTCTTTAGTCTTTTTTTGTGCCAATAAGAATCACATTTACCTGTGAAGTGAATTAAAACGTTAAGGGATTTCTAGTCCAAGTACAACCTCCCCCTAAGAAGCATTAGTAGTGTTCTATTAATATTATATGCAGTGGTTATTTCTTTTTCAATTCAAATTTTTTATTGCATTCATATTGTGGTCATGTTTACACAAATGCATGTTTGCTTACCATTTTTTTTAATTTCTATTTTTGTGAGATATTATTGAAACATGAATAAACGTTTTAACCATCGCACCGGGTTGTCAAGGCAAGACCTATTAACTTTGGCAATGGTTGTTTTAATATGGATTAGGGATACGCTAGTAATGTAGCATATGTCCAATTAAGGAAAATGAAAACCCATTTCTGATGTACATTTTTGTTGTGTCAAAAGACAATTGACTTCCTGAGCTTCAGCACCCTATTGTTTGATAGACATCTGTAAAAGCAGAATCTCTCTAGTCAAAGGCATCTTTGAACGAAGGACTGATGGCTATGACTGCTTTCTCTTCTAATAGTCTCCTAACAAGAAAGCAACCATAGCAAATCCTTTTGAAGGTGTGTGGTCTTTAGATTGGAGAGAATACAAGAGTGCCTAGAAGGGGTGTGCTTCACTTTATCATGAAGGGACTGAACAAGGTGGGCTTTGGGTGGACGTAGAAAGATAGAACTGTAGTATAGAACATTTGAGAATATATGAAGGGAATATATATTAAGCTACTACAATTATGGCTAAATCCAAATGTTCTAATATGAAATCTCATAAAAACCTAACTAAGAAAGCAAAACATAAAAACTACTCACTATTTTATTCACTCTAAACAAATGTAGACATCAAAATATATTGTAGGTTGTATCACTCTTATTGAACTCTCGCTCCTCTCCCTATATACCATTGGTATATTCAGCATTTCTTCACTCCTGGGACTATATACCACTGATACTGAAACATTTGCCAATGCTTTACTAACAGACTTTTAGGCATTAGGCTTTAGTGCACTCTGACAATCAACAGAACCATCCTAAATTTATCTATGATTATCCTAACAACGTTCTTCCTTACTTTAACAGCTTTCTTCAGCTCTATGGTGATGACTTCCCTCTAGGTCATTATAGACTCTAGTTATGGATTCCTCATCTCCAAATTACTGTTGTGGTAATGTTATAACGTCAGTATAAACAATGCGAGACTGCAACACCAGATAGTGCATTATGTGACCACTCAACACTTCAGGGCTGGAAACTGCATCTGGAATGACCAGAGAGGAGGCCACTTCACTCTGATCTACTCCTATCCCATTCCTCTGCATCCACATCTTCTGTAACCTTGCAAGGATATAGCTTTTTATCTAGTCTCAGCAACACCCATTCTGAACAGGATCACCAGTTTCTTGCTTCCCAGAATGGTTCCCTTTTAATAGTCTATTTTTTGGGCCACCTTTGAATCCAATACTGTCTTATGCTTTACAAGTATTAATTCTTCTCATATTCTCCTATCTGCTTATCCTTGGGAATGGCATGTAACCAACTGTTCACACCCATGCAACACAAATAATCAGACAACTCTTTACCATATTCCATGAGGTGTGGTCGGTCTTATGAGGTAAGTGTTAAATCAGGTCTTCGAAGAGAAACGCAGAGAAGACTTGTAGAGAAGGAAGGTTCTTTAATGTAGTTCCTTCACAGCAAATGCAAAGCACGTCAGCCAGGAACAAGGGTCAGGCAATAACTGACACTAGTTAGAACATAGACCATAGAACCATAAAAGCATTCCAATAACAATAGAGTAATAAAGAAATACAGACAACCCAAAACTCTGAACCATAGATACCACACATCTCCCTTCCCCAAAACAAAAACAAAAAAAAAACACTTAAAGATAAAAATCCTTGAGATAAGCAGGAGCACAGGTGTTGCGACTACTCCGCCTAAGGACAACAGGAGCATCATTTGAAGCTGAAACAGAACAATCAGGTAAAGAATTGGAAGGCACATCATTTGGAGCTGAAACAGAATAATCAGGTAAGGAGCTGGAAGCACTGAAATCATCAATGACATCAGGAAGTGAACAATGCTCTGTCAAAGCAGAAGAGGGACCAGGAGGTTGTGAAACACCAGCTCCAGACAGAGAGAAAGAATCCCTTTGAAGAGAAGATGAAGAAAGCTGCAAATCCGGAGTAAGACTGTCCGAAAAATTGCTGTCCTTCAGGCTTTTGCAGTCTCTGAAAACAGGAGGATTAACAACAACAACATTCCTCTTGCTCCACCATTTGCCATTAGTAAGTAACACAGCATTCTTAGAAACCCTGATAATTTTTGAAGCAGGATAAAATTTAGATTTCTGACTATTGTTTTTAGAAGGTCTTTTGACCTTAACAAAATCACCCACACTGAAAAGAACATTTTTAGTTTTAAATTTGCCATCATAAGCAACTTTCATTTTGTTTTGTACAGAAATCACTCTGTCACGAACCTGATCAACAGTGGGTAACTTCTCATCAACTTTTGTCTTGTCAAGGACCCATAAAGGACTAAGTTTTGAAGAACCAAAACGTTTCTTTAACAAGACGAAAGGGGTAACACCAGTTGTGGAATGAGGAGTGTTATGATAGCTCCACAACCTTTCTTGGACAGCTTTAGAAACATCCAAATTCTGCATGCAGGCTAACTGGATAGTGTCTTTTAACATCTTGTTGACCCTTTCGACCATGCCATTGCCTTGTGGGCTGTATAGGGCAACAGTCAAATGTTTGATGTCAAGATTAGATAAAAACTTTTGGGTGACATGGGACTTGAATTGGACACCATTATCAGATATTAGAAATTTAGGAATACCTTCTCAATGAAAAAGATCATCCAAAAAATCAATAACACCAACAGTGGAAGGATCAGACATGAACCTACATTCAACCCACTTAGAAAAGTAATCCACAAGGACTAAGGCAAACCTTAAATGGGGTTTTAAGTTGTACATAGGGCCAATGAAGTCAATGCCCAGTTTCTCCCAAGGGCCCTGAGGATAAGGAACAGGAAGAAGAGGAGAATTCCGCAGCTTAAGAGATTTGTCTGCTTCAAAACAACTAGAACATCTACCGACAAAATTTTCTACGTCAACATCCATATTTGGCCACCAGTAATAGAGCCTTAGCCTTTTCTTAGTGCCAGTGATCCCCAAATGACCAAGATGAGCCAAATTCAACAATTTTATCTTAAGCTTGTTAGGAGGAATTAATAAGGAGCCTCTCATCAAAAAGTCATCCTCAACAGTGAGCTCATCTTTGACTTTAGAAAACAAACGTAAACCAGAATCAAGATTCCTATCATCGGGCCAACCCTTGATAATATGACCCTTGACTAAGTCTTGAACCTTATCTAGTTTGACACAATCCAACCATTCATCCTTGCTGATGATACTCTCCGAGAACATCAACCCATCCACAATACCAACAACACACTCCGAATCCTCACAAAGGGAAGAGGAATTTTCTGAATAACTCAAAGGACATCTAGAAAGGAAATCAGCACGGGTATTTTTACCTCCAGGGATATGTGTAATGGAGAAATTGAACTCATACATCCTGGAAAGTAACCTGACTAACCTAGGGCTGAGATTATTGTGAGCTTTCTTTGACAGAAGGAACACTAAAGTGATAAGCGTGGCTCAAATCCACCCGAGTGACTTACCGCACTCACCTATAGTCGCTATACAGGAAGTCAGCCGGACAGTGGAGAAGAATAAACAAAAGTCTTTATTAGGCCAAACAGCACTCATATGAGAGGGCCCTGTCCGACCTCACTCCTAGGAGTGCGAACGAGAGGACTGACTCTCTGCATCACAGCAATACATTATAATGCAATACAGTAACGAGGGGTACGCCCCTTGTGGAAAATTACTGAGCCCCAGACCATGAAACAATGCTCTCATAGAGCAGGCATCTGCACCTGCGAGGGATACATTATTATCTCTACTCAAGGCCGTGGAGCTGGGTTTCGGCGTCTCCGGGCATGAGAATATTACTGATAAGGGGCTCGTTAGTTTCGGCCACAGTAAGCTAAGAAATGAAAACTGCTGTCTTAGTACATTTCTGTATTCCTGCGGGAGGGGCATGAGCGAGCAGAGCCCGCAGGCACAGAGAGTTACACAAGATGGTGGCACACAGGCTAAGCTAAGAAACTAATATGGTCACACATACATTTGAATATAAGCAATGAGGGAGAATGTAAATTCAGCATAAGTGTATATACGAACTGCATTAGTTAGTCATATGATGCGAACTCGCACATCATCATAGGGTAATTAGGGCATCGAAAAGTGAATTCTATCAGACCCTCCTTTTAGCATCATTGGCTAACTATAGCCTCATTTATTTGCAAAAGGTAGTGCCGACATCCATTCTAGGGGCACGACTTTATATCTTCAATCTAGAACATCTTCAGCAATAAACATTAACCAACTTGCATCAGCAGGAATTTCAGTAATCATAGAAGTGGCATATTGACCATGTAACTTCTTTTTCGGACGTATATTTGCAGCACACATTGAACAACATGGAGGGAGGCAATATATGCAAAGGCAGCAAGACAGAATTACACTCACCACTCCAACCAAACCCATCAATATTTTCCAACCCCAGGAAGAAAAGGCACCCCAGAGCCACCCTTGTAGAGACCATGTCCCATTATCTTGGTGCAGTTCAGTCGCTAATCTATGCAATTTTTGTACTGCCAAGTTAACAGTCGGGGCGGAGTCAGGGATATAAACACAGCAAGAGGTCCCGATGACGCGACAGGCCCCGCCCCTATCAGCTAGTATGACGTCAAGGACCATCCTTTTCTGGATCGTGAATAATCTCATAGCCTGAATCTCAACAGATATGTTAGTCGTAATGTCAGCCTCAGTCAGAACCACTTTCTCCATCACCCTAGACAGTCGTCTAATAGCTCTACTGTTAAATATCGGGCCCCAGAAAGGTAGCAAACCCTTAGAGAAATCAGTCCATTGCTGATACGAGGTGTCCGTCTGGTCGACGTCATCTACCTGAAGTTCCCTCCTTTTACGCTGCTCTAGCGGCTGCTCTTGAGGACTGGGAAATCGACGATGAGTTTTGTGGTAATCAGAGGGAGCCACATACACCGGGGGAATCATGTAGGCCAGATAGCACACCCCACCCCAACCCTCAGGTAACCATAGGTATCCATTATCGCCGCAAATGAAATAGATACTTGGTGGGGCAATCAAAGAGGGGCTCAGGGGCAGGCGAATGGAAGCAGTGACATTACAAGAGCTAGTACCAACCTTTATGGGACCCCTTCCCTCTATACAGAAAAATGGGGGAGGACCCACCACAGCCAGGGGTATCAAGGACTTGGAACTGTCGTTACTCTTTGGAGGGTGTCTGTAAGATAGAGTGGCGTTCAATTTTAGGAAACTGTCCCTCAGTCTGTCAGTATCATTTGGTATCAGGAATTGGCCCAACCTTTTCTCACATGTCTCTATGAAAGTCTGGTCAAAACGTCCATCAGTATATATTCGTCCAAGGGAAGCTGGGGGCAGAGGGCGTACTCGCATTGTCATTGTCCACCCTCTATTCTGTAGTCGAGGAGTCAGAGAATCTGGCTGCTGGAAGTATTTAACAAGACCTATAAGAGTATACCACCCCACACAACTATTCACTGGCGTCAAAGGAAGAGCAAGGAATCTGTCTTTCTTGTAGGCAGCAGAGGGTAAAAGCCCGCAAACCCAACAATCAGTCAAGTTAGTAGTGGCATGTGCATGGTGCAAAGTCTTAATAAAAACATTTTCTTTGTATCCTTTACGCAACATTCTCTCGCCATAATCAACAGTAATCATATTGTGTTCAGGAACAGCAGTGGGTGTGGGTGCGAATACGTGGACGGGGTAAGCTTTGTCTAGAAAAAACAATATTCCAAGAGTCACTAAAAAGGCAATCAAGACAATTATTATGACCACAATCTTTCCTTTCCGGGGAAGGGCCAACCAAGGGGAATCAGGCACAGGTCTTGGAGGAGCCGCAAAAGGCTGCTCCTCATCGGGAATTGGACGCCCAAAGGGATACATTCTGTAAAATATCAAAATAGAAAAATAGAAAAATCGCACTTCTACTAAAAAAAAAATAGTCCCAGACAATCCTCAACCGGCCAGAGGGGTTCTTCAACCCTTAAAAAGGGATCTTCTCCCTGTGTCCTTCAAAGCCTCACAGGCAGGCTTTTACCGTCCATACCTATTTCCCACGATGTTATTCAACAATACAGAAACAAGGGAAGCACTTAATTCGGGCCCCGCACCACTCTATAGTCCCAAAGAACACAATCTTCGGCTAAACACCAGGGCTCTTATAAGTCCATCCCTACCACTAAATCTTCTTATTCAGAAAGTCCACTAAGCCCTTCTTCCGGTGTCTAGTCCATCATTTTTAGCACTTTCATTTGTTATTTCCTTTTCGGGGCCTCAAATTATAGCGAGTGCTCCCTGGCGCTTCAGGATCAGTGAACAAGGCAGGTGTATCTGTGGCAAACGCTGGACTTTCTGATATCTCTTCACTAGTAACAAGGGGAGTAGTAGAGCTCACTGAAGTCTCAATTCCGCTACGCTCTTCTCCAATCAGTGAAGCATCCGAGAAAGGAGCATACCTCGGGATAGACTCACACTCTTGATCAGCGATGCCATCCTGGACCCATTTGTCATAGGGCAACGGGAGCGGGACTCTCTTTACATGAGAGGCGTGAGTCCACGCTTTCCTGCCGTCGATCCGAAGTGCAGTACGGGTGGTGAGGAGCACCTGGCGTGGCTCTGACCACCTTGGCTCCAGACACGACTTCCGCTGATATCTTCGGACGACGACCCAGTCCCCTGGGTGGATGGCGTGTCCAGGCCCCTCCGGCAACGGCTTCAGAGTGTCTGCTACCTGCTGATGAATAGAACGAAGATCTTTAGTCAAAGCATACAGATAATCTGTCAATAAAGGGTAAGGTACTTCAGTAAAACATTTAGGCCTGGGCACTCCCCAGATATTGGCCGGGCCGCCGAATACCACTTCGTGGGGGGAGACGCCCATTTTTGCATTCACAGTCACTCTCGTTGAAAGCAAAGCTAAGGGAAGGGCGTCTGGCCAACGGAGACCTGTACTCTCACATATTTTGGCCATCTTGAGCTTGAGCGTGCCATTAAACCGCTCCACGAGTCCTGCTGCCTGAGGGTGTAAGGCTGAATGGAACTTCTGCGATATGTGCAAACCTTTACATATTTGTTTCACTAATTCTGCATTAAAGGACGTACCATTATCACTCCAGATCACCCTAGGTAATCCGAAGCGGGAGAAATACTCCTTTATCAACATTTTTGCAGTAGACATGGCCGTGCAGTCTTTCGTTGGGTACGCCTCCACCCACCTACTAAAGGCGCATACGACTACAAGGACGTACTTCAAGTTATTGACTCTTTCCATTTCGATGTAATCCATCTGAATCACCTCAAAAGGGAAAGAGGGGGGTGCAAAATTTCCAGTTGGGACAGGGGTACCCTTTCCAGGATTGTGTCTCACACACCATGCATTGACGGACCAGGTGAGTGGCCAATTTAGAGATATTCTTATTGCTCCACACTGGGTCTAACAGTTTGCATATGCCCTTTGCACTAACATGGGCAGGCCCATGTGCCATCGTCACTACTGGAAGGACATACGCATTCGGGAGCATCCATTGTCTTTTGTCTGTCACATCCGTCCAACATTCATCCGCATCTAGTCGTCCCTGCCCATCCTTCCATGCTCTCAATTCCTCATCTGTCGCTTTACTCTGTATGTTCTTGACACTCTGTACAGTGTCTGCGAACATGTGAACATCTGGGACCCATCTAGCTGGTCCTGCCACAAACATTCGTGGTAATTTCTCTCTAGCAGTCTCTTTTGCTGTTTCATCGGCGAAAGCGTTGCCTCGCCCTACATCATCCACTATTGTCTTGTGTGCGCTACATTTTATCACAGCCAATCTTTTGGGTAGTGTCAGGGCCGTTAACAGTCGTAATATCAGTGGGCCATGCTGGATGCGTTGTCCGTGAGAAGTCAGGAATCCCCGTTCTGCCCAAAGTCGCCCATAATTATGAGCCACGCCAAAGGCGTATTGGCTATCAGTATAAATGTTCACATCCAGCCCCTCACTCAGCTCACATGCTCTCATTAAGGCAATAATCTCGGCAGCCTGAGCAGAATTGTAAGGTATTCTAGAAGTCTCCACCACCGTCTGTAATGTTGTTATTGCATATGCTGCTGTCGATGTACCATCTGGTAATTTAAAACATGACCCATCCACATACAACTCCCCATCTTGTTCGTCCAAGGGCCTGTCTGTCAGATCCACCCTCCCCTTTGTCTCCTCTTCAGTCCTGAACAAACAATCATGTATGTCATCGTCTTTGGTATCTGTATCTGTGGGGATAGGTAACAAGGTGGCAGGATTCAGTGTAGCACACCTTTTTATCGTAACATGGGGTGCAAAAAGAGTCATCTCATAACCCGTAAGACGAGCACTAGTTAAGTGCTGCGTCTGTGTCCTGTTCAGCAAAATGTCCACAGCATGCGGTACCATTACTGTGAGGTCTGATCCCAGTACGAGCCCTGCCGACTGTCTTATAGAAACCGCTGCAGCCGCCGTGGCTCTCAGACAACTCGGCAGCGCTCTTGCCACATTATCGAGCATGGCAGAGAAGTAAGCACAAGGTCTCTGCTTCCCCCCGAAACACTGAGTTAAGACAGACAACGCGCAACCTTCCGCCTCGTGCACGTAGAGAACAAAAGGCTTCTGGTAATCAGGTGTTCCAAGAACTGGCGCAGAACACAAAGAGGTTTTTAGTGACTCAAACGCTTCTTGACATGCGGGGGTCCAGGGTAGGGGCTCGCGCACTTCCTTGGTAGTCAGATACAATAGGGGTTTTGTTAGTAACGCATAGTTAGGTATCCACTGGCGACAATACGATGTTATGCCCAAAAACGCGCGCACCTCTCGCTGCGTGTTAGGTACCTGCATGTTAGTGATCGCTTTTATGCGCTCTGGCGTCAATCTCCTCCCCACTTTCGAAAGGAGGTGACCGAGGTAGGTGACCTCCGTTCGACAGTATTGAAATTTCGGAAGGGACACTTTATGCCCTCTTGTAGCCAAATGGTGCAACAATTTCACAGTAGCATCCCGACAACCTTGCTCGTCGTCCGATGCTATTAGGATATCATCCACATATTGCAACATGACGTTGCCAGGTGGAAGTTCCAGTTCATCCAATTGTGCCTTCAGAGCCTGACTGTATATGCTCGGACTTTCAGTGTACCCCTGAGGAATTCTTTTAAAGCGGAAGCTGCGGCCAGCCAATGAGAATCCGAAGAGATATCTGCTCTCTTCATGTACTGGTATACTGAAGAAAGCGTTTTTCAAATCCAGGACAGAGAAATATTTAGCCGAAGGGGGTATCATTGTCAATATTGTTGTATTGTCCGAGACCACCGGGTACTGTGGCTCTACTACTCTATTTACCTGTCGCAAATCAATCACAAATCTATAAACATCAGGAGTATTATCAGTAGCATCAGGTGAACGCCTTTTGAGGATAGGTAAAATAGGACTGTTGCATATGTTCGAATCAGTCTCTTCCACTACACCAGACCGTATTAAATCTTGTATTATTTGTAACAAGGCCTTTTCTCCCTCCCTAGGAATTCTGTATTGTGGAATTCTGGGCAATTTGGCTCCCACCTTCACTCTAATTGACACCGGGGCAATATCCATTTCACCAACATCAGTATCGCTGACAGCCCACAAGCTGTCGGGTATGCCTCGGAATTCAGGTGGTAATTTGTCATCCTTTGAAAAACACTGCAATGGGCGGGCAACATTCTGTCCTAGAGTAAGGTACACGCCATCCGGAGAACAATAAATGGTGGCATGCAATCTCTTCAATAAGTCTAAACCCAGCAAATTTTCTCCACAATTTGATGTCAATAAAAACGGTGAATCAACAGTAAAAGGGCCAATTGTCAACGTGAGAGGTTTAGAAATGGGGCTAATCACCGGAGTTCCCGCGAAACCCACGGATATATTATTTTTGCCAGACCGAGCCGCCCCTGGGACCCGAGAACGAGCCACTGAACTTTTCATTGCACCCGTATCCACTAGAAATTTTTGTTGAGACCCCATTAAGTCAGCTTCGACGTAAGGTCCCCTCTGATCAACTTCCATAAGTACTGGTCCCAGGCTCTGTCCTACGCTGTCCTAGTTGTGGGAGAACCCTGTCAGGTCATCAACTGAGTAATCATCGTTATAGTACTGGCCACCCCCACTCTGCAACTGTTGCCTGTTTGTATTATTGTCAAAATAATTTCCACCCGGTCTCCCGCCTCCTTCCGATCGTGCCACCTGTCTTCCAGTATCACTACCACCTCTTCCTCGACCGCGCCATACACCAGTACTCGACTGAAATAGGGGGCAATCCCTCCACCAATGCCCCTCCTGCTTGCACTTTGCGCACTGATTCGGTCCCAGCCTTTCCCTGCTCTCACCTCTCCCAAATCCGCCTCCGCGACTCGGCGCCGCACCCCTGCCTCTGCCTCTCGCCACCTGTTGCAACAAAACCCTTGTCTTTAAATCCTTAGCCTTCTTTTCCTGCTTGTCCTTGTTCTCATTTTCCGTATGCTCGTAATATTGCGCCATACTGAGTATTCCCGAAGGAGAGGACGTTGTCCACGTGCTCTCCGACGCTTGCAGTCTAGCTGATATTTCAGGCAATAAATTCGTGACAAACCTGTTAACGAAGAGCCGTAACCCTCCATCCTGCGACACATCCTGCCCACTGAAATCCATAAATGTTTCCTCAAACCTCGTAAAGAAATCAGATACCGCCTCATCCTTTTTCTGCTTACAGGCCGTTAACTTATCCCAATCTACCTTTTTCGGGGGAATGAGAGAATGCATATACTTAATAATACGCCCTGGTAATGCTAGTATCTCAGCCTTCGGCTTCTCCCCTGGCTTGCGCTCCTTGTCCCAATCCTGCAGCTCCTGCCACGTACCTCCTAACTCCTCAACGTGATCAGTACCTTTCACTTGTCGCCACACATCAACCGGGACCAAAAGCCCGAAAAACAATTCAACATCGGCCAATGTCATCACAGTGGAAGACGCCGCTTCCGTAAGCTCTTTGTAATAGGCGGTCGGATTCTTTCTGGAATCCGGCAGCTGAGCCTTCAATGACAACACCTCACTTCTCTTCCATGGCGTATACACCCATTGCTCCTGGAAATGTGCATCAATTCTGTTCCTTGTAACAGCCCTCGTGACCGGGTCTAACAACTCGGGGACCTCGGGATGAAAAATAGGGTGCACCTCGCGCATTGGGTGGAGACCTGGGAAGTGGGGTGTACCAACAGAGGGTAATTCATTCCTGTATTGCAATAGCGCGCGCAGACTACTCATCACTTCTTTCACTCCTGTGTTTGTTCTATATGCTCCAGCCTGTATATCTCGTAAAACCGCCGGAGCCACACCTCCATATCCCTGCTCCCATAGCGGTATCAATACATTAGACATGTGCCACAAAGCGTGCTGCTGCATCAAGGGCTCAAAATCTTTCATGGTGGACCAAATATCTTCGAACGAATAAATATTATTCCTGGCCCATTGACATGCCTGATTAGCCACCATACTTTTTTCATCTAAACCAACTGTAGAGCGTGTAAGCAGCTTCCGTACCTGTGAAAACAATCCGCTACCTGCGCCGCAACTCGGTGTTAGCATCTCCTGACTGGGGGTGGTACTAGCTGAAACAGTAGGGAGTGCTAAAGAAAATGGTGAGGGTGCAGGTGAAGTGGTCTGGAGTAGGGAAACGAGGGGTGTCGAGGGCAGAGATAGTTGGGGGGCACTCGCTGAAGGACCTGGAACGGCACTACTAGGGGCCGAAAGTGGCAAGGAGGGGTACAAGGGCTGTGGGGCATAAGGAGGAGGGGGTCGGGCATTTAAAATGTCCTCCATCTCATCTGGGTCGTCCTCTCGCACTACATAACTTTTGTTTTCTTCCAACCTACAAAGTCTATCTGAGCGCTCCATACGTAGCGCATTCTCATTTCCCATCTGCTCACTCGCCTTCTGCGCCATAGTCTTGTTGGACCTTCTATACTCCTCTTTCTCCTCTCGCATCTTACGTTTCCTGGCCTCTTTCTGCCACACTCGCAAAGAGTCGAACATACTCTGACGGCTACGCTTAGCAAACAATTTGTCCTGCAAGTAGTCCAATTTAGCCTCATCAAAAGAACCCGTCAAAGGCCATTGTAAATCTACATTATCAGCAGTGTACCGGTGCCACAAAGTTCCAAACAATAGCGGGACCAATCCATGTTTGACATACATGTCAAAGCTCGGAGTCCCTTCAGGGGGTGCAGGTTGGCTCTCGGCCAGTCTAGTATCTGAGGGTCGACAACAGCATCCAAAGCATCGTAACTTACTAAAACACGGCATCTTTACTTTGGTGCGAAAGAAAACACTTCACCACAAACCAGTCACTAGCTCGAGCACGTTCATACACACATATAGACATACATTAGAAAACCACGCACACATATACAATACCTCCAAACACGTGTTACCATATGGGACAAGGCCCGTCGACCAAGTCCTGGGGAACCTGGACCCTACCGCAGACCGAACAGTACACTAACTGTTCTGAGGACGGGGAACAGATCCGCCACCCGTGCGGCACTATGGATCGCTGCGCACTTTACCGCGGGAAACCCAGATCTCACCTCCACTGAACCACCACACTAGGAGTTCAGGGTAAGCACCGGAGTCTGCCCACGATGAGCCACGCCTTCACCACAGTACCACCCGGTCGGATCACTACCACCAATGACATCTAATACGTCCCCACCCTCGTCAAGTCTGTCAGAGCACCAACTCGTACTCTGAGTTCCCCGGAGCACACTAGCCCCAGGAGCACACCGGCTCCTCAAACCACTGGAGACACCCTAGTCTCCCGGAACACTCCCGTTCCTGAAACAATCAAAGGTGGACCACTCACCTTCCGTAGGCGGCACCGACCTCTACTGTTCTCCAGCTCCGGCTGCCAGGACCAACACGGTCAGCTTCAAGTTCCGCCTTCTGGACCCCTGCATAAGATCCGAACCGGGACCTCTCCCGATCAGCAGGGTGGGGCAGCGCTGCGAGAACCAAGCTCGGCATCAGATGGGTACCCGGACCCACCGTGCCGACCAGCGGGTCCCCGGTCTTCTGCTACCCCCTTACGGGTGAGAAAGATCCTTATCGCGGGGTCCCTATTCGGGCGCCATCTGATAAGCGTGGCTCAAATCCACCCGAGTGACTTACCGCACTCACCTATAGTCGCTATACAGGAAGTCAGCCGGACAGTGGAGAAGAATAAACAAAAGTCTTTATTAGGCCAAACAACACTCATATGAGAGGGCCCTGTCCGACCTCACTCCTAGGAGTGCGAACGAGAGGACTGACTCTCTGCATCACAGCAATACATTATAATGCAATACAGTAACGAGGGGTACGCCCCTTGTGGAAAATTACTGAGCCCCAGACCATGAAACAATGCTCTCATAGAGCAGGCATCTGCACCTGCGAGGGATACATTATTATCTCTACTCAAGGCCGTGGAGCTGGGTTTCGGCGTCTCCGGGCATGAGAATATTACTGATAAGGGGCTCGTTAGTTTCGGCCACAGTAAGCTAAGAAATGAAAACTGCTGTCTTAGTACATTTCTGTATTCCTGCGGGAGGGGCATGAGCGAGCAGAGCCCGCAGGCACAGAGAGTTACACAAGATGGTGGCACACAGGCTAAGCTAAGAAACTAATATGGTCACACAAACATTTGAATATAAGCAATGAGGGAGAATGTAAATTCAGCATAAGTGTATATACGAACTGCATTAGTTAGTCATATGATGCTAACTCGCACATCATCATAGGGTAATTAGGGCATCGAAAAGTGAATTCTATCAAAAGGCTTGTGATCAGTCACTAAAACAAATCTCCTTCCCCAAAGATAAGTTTCAAAGTGCTTAGTGGCCCAAAGACAAGCCAGAGCCTCCCTCTCAATGGTGCTGTATCTCCGTTCCGCAGGTGAAAGGGATCTGGAAGCAAAACCAACGGTCTGTTCAACGCCATCAACTAATTGGGAAAGAACAGCCCCTAAACTGATGCCACTTGCATCCACAGTGACCACTGATTGGATGTCATCTCTAAAGGAATGAAGAGAAGGAGCCTGTACAATGAGTTTCTTTAAATGCACAAAAGCCTCATTTACTGAATCATCCCAAGAAAACTTTTCACCTTTCCTAAGCAATTTCCTTAAAGGTTCAGTTTGCAAAGCAAAACAATCCACAAATCTAGAATAATATTCACAAACACAGAGGAAAGACCTGAGTTGATCCTTGTTCTCAGGACTAGGACTGTCCACAATAGCCTTAATGAGATCCTGTTTGGGAGAAATGCCATTACAGGAAATGTGATGACCAAGATAGTCAATGCTGTCAACCATGAACTTGCACTTCTCTTTTTTTACAGTAAAGCCATTGGTTTCAAGAATGTTCAACACTTCAGACAGTTTCTTTAGATGATCATCATCACATTTGGAATAAATCAAAATGTCATCCTGGTAAGCTAAAACGTTGCTACAATTACCAAACAACTTGTACATGAGTTTCTGGAAGACTGAGGCAGCAGACGCAAGCCCGAAAGGCATGCGTAGGAATCTATAGGGACCAAAAGGGGTATTGAAGGATGTCAAATCACGAGAGTCCTCAGAGAGTTCCACCTGGTGATATGCAGATCTTAGGTCCAAACACGAAAAAACTTTGGCATCACCAAGTTGAGCTAACATGTCTTGGATCTTGGGAAGGGGAAAGCAGTCAACCAAAATGTTTTTATTCAAGGATCTCAAATCAATGCATAATCTTATGTCCTTGCTACCCTTATTCTTTGCGATAACAATGGGGGCAACCCATTCTGAAGAATTTATAGGTTCAATAACCTTGTCAAGACATAGCTGTTCTAAATGTAGCTTGAGTTGGGACCTAACAGAAAGAGGGACATTTCTTACTTTATGAATAACCGGTATGGCATCCTTTTTGAGAACAATACGATGCACCAAGTCATGAACAAGACCCAGCTTGTCCTTGAAAAGGGAACTATGTTTGACAAGAAGTTGGTGTAAAGCCAAATTAGAGGAAGAACAAACATCAACCAAGGAAATGGGGCATGAAGTCCCTGGTCTTAAGACCATACCAAACTTGCCTTGATCTTTCCATTCCAAAATGTTGTACCCATTCTTAGCTACATATATTTTAGTAGCAATGCACCTGTCCTCAAACTTAATGGTGTCATTGAAAAACCCTAGCATATCAATGGAATGACCCCCAAATGAAATAGTGTGAATATCAGGAGGAAACAGTTGTGAGGATTTCCAATACATGTTAAATAAACTGTCAGTGACAAAGGTGATTGGAGATCCAGAATCCACGGTCACTTGAATTACTGTATCACCAATGGTAACATCACAGATAGGACCCCCATCATCCAACTCAGCATCTATGTATAAAACAATCTTTTTAGAAGAGACTACTGTACATACATTCTCAGGATCAGAAAGTTCAATATTTTCAACCGTGTTAACTTTTACAGGGTTTCTGTTACACACCCTAGTGAAATGTCCGGTTCTTTTACAATTAAGGCAGGTTTTAGTAAGAGCTGGACAACTTTTCGAATTGGCTAAGTGTGAAGAAGAACCACACCTGAAACATGCAAAAATTTTCCTAGGCTCTTTAGAGTCTTTGTTTTTAAATTGGAAAGATTTTGGTTTAATGCTTAATACATTGACAGCTTCAGCAACTGCTTCACTTTTATTTTTATTCAAAACCCTTTGAGAAGAGACAGATCTCTCAATACCTGTCGCAAGCTCAAGAGTTTCTTTGAGAGATGGGTCCCTGCAACATAGCAATCTCTCTTGAACCTTTTTGTTATAACAATTTACAATTATTTGATCTCTGAGATAAGAATCAATGTTACCATCAAATTCACATGTAGCAATCAAAACTCTAAGTTCTGTTAAAAATGTGTCAATTGACTCAAATTCAAATTGATGTCTGGTATAAAATTTGTGACGTTCAACAACTACACTGGTTTCATCAATAAAATACTTGGCTAGTCTGGAAACAGCCTCTTGGAAACAATCCCAATCAGTTTCATGAGATTGAGGGGAAATGGGTAAATGGTCAAAAATGCGTTGACCCTCAGCTCCAAGACTGTTATAAAGTAAGGCTAATTTCCTATCTGGATCAAATTTCTGACCATCTAAGGCAATAATATAACTACCAAAACCTTTGAACCATTGTTTCCATTTAGTTTTAGGTACACCTGGATCAGGAAGAAAGTAAGGAGGAGTAACAATATTTTGTGACATATTACTATTAAATGTGAGAAAAAAAATGAAAATGAAACAATTAAAGGTAACAAGAGAACACAAAAGTGAAATTGTCTCCTAAACAATTCTCTTGACTGTTTTTAAAATACTTTGCAGGATGTGCACATCATCGATTAAATTCACCGTGAAAGGATGTGCAGTAGTGAATGTAGAATCGAAAAGTACTTGAGAAAATATTGAAGGCAAACCTGACAAAGGTGTAAGCTGTTTGAAGAAGAAATCCAGGACAGCGCAGAGGAAAAACACGATGTAGAATGAAAACGCTGTGAAAAAAAAAAATGAAAAACGTTGACAATCGTAATGAGTTGTAAAAAAAAACAGACTTTAGAAGTCGAGCGTGTGAAACTGACTACGTATTCTAGTCAGCTTGAAGGACTTCCGTGAACTGTACCAAGATGGAGGCACGTAGCGCGAACCAGCGCAGAATGCGTCACTCCGTCATTGTTCAACGGAAGAAAGTGACGACAGAGGCTGATCGGGAGGCGGACGAGGATGGCAGGAGAAGAAGACTCAGGGGTAAGAGTTCGATGGAACGTAGAGTCTTTGTGGTGCTCGAGCAGTAACTCGCTCGAGCTGCCAACCGAAATGCGGAGTGAAGCAAAATTGGGAATAGCGCTAGGTGGATGAGGAATTTTAGAAAATAAAAATTTCATACGACCTTAAAGTCAATAAAGCGCTTCTTCACAGAAAAGTTCAGGCGCATATAGATGAGAACACCTCCCGGTGCTTCGAAAATGCTGGAGAAGTGAAGGACGAATCCCAAGCGTCGCCAAATGTTAAATCAGGTCTTCGAAGAGAAACGCAGAGAAGACTTGTGGAGAAGGAAGGTTCTTTAATGTAGTTCCTTCACAGCAAATGCAAAGCACGTCAGCCAGGAACAAGGGTCAGGCAATAACTGACACTAGTTAGAACATAGACCATAGAACCATGAAAGCATTCCAATAACAATAGAGTAATAAAGAAATACAGACAACCCAAAACTCTGAACCATAGATACCACAGTAAACCACATAGTTTTTCATCCCAGGCAAATACTCCAGTTTATAAACAAAATATTGCAACTGAATCGGCAATCTTATCGAGACATCTAGCTGCACATTTCTTAACTTAGAATATCCCCCCAGGAGTCAGACTGGAGCTGTAGAATTTTTTCTCTCTGCAGTACCGCTGCGCGCCGGGGGATGGCGCCACATGGCTCTATCCTGACGTCGTCCATGGACATGACATCAGTGGAGCCATATAAGTCCCTCTTGGCAGGCAGATGTCCATTTTCTTCCTTTCCACATCCCAACGCAGATCCGGAGTAGCAGTTACCTCTGGCCTGTTCAGGCCTTCTCGATGCCTTCCGGCATACGGGTACAGCGTGCGATGCCTTCGGGCTTCAAAGCATGTGCGACATGTACACTGCAGATGTCTGCGATGGATCCACATGTGATCTGTATGTGGTGCTTGGGAGAGCACCACTACTCCGTGGAGTGCGACGCCTGCCAGCAGCTGAAGCCGAAGTCCATGTGGGAAGTCATATGAAGTTGTTGTCCACCCCGATGTTCTGTTATGGGGTCCTTCCGCCGCAGGTCTCAATCTGGTGCTTGGAAGTCTGGTTGGTATAGGTCATGGAGTCGTTCCCATGGACGTCGCTCACCTGACGCAAGTAAGCACCGGAAAAATCATGGAAGTCGTCGACCTCGCCTAAACGGGACATCGTGGCCCGCTGCTCCCAGTCTATGCTGGACACGGGCCCTCAAGAGTCTGCCCCCCACCCTCCATTTCCTGGGGTTGGGGCGACTAGGTCCCAGATGGAGGCCTATTCTCGGGCCTTACTGGCCATCTTTGGGTCACTCCCTTTCCCTGGCATCCCTTCAGGCCTCACAGACTGGGTAGGAATTCAGATCAGGACTTCGCCGGCGGGTTCACCCTCCGTGCCGGTCATGTGCCCTGACTCTTGAGGGGCATCCTATTTGCACGTCCAACCTGCTATGCCATCTCCACACAGCCCTATGAGGCCCTATGAGGCCCCCTACGCCAGCTGAGGCGCAGCTCTCGACTCTGTTCCTCTCCGTAGGATCCCATCTTGGTGGAGGTAGAGTCAATGCCGGGCACATGGGACCCCTTCGGGGGGTCATCGACGTCAAGACGTTGCTATCTCGATGTCGATCTATGCCTGTGTTATCCTCGGCGGATCCTTTGTTGGTGGTAGATGAGGAGGCTGAACTTGAGGAGGCCCCTGTGGGTTTGCCACCCCCAGGGTTGTTTCGCTGCCCCTCGGGGCAGGAACCCATGCCCGGGCTGGGCCTTGGTTGTCCTCGGGCTATGGAACCCCCGCCGTTTGGTGGATGGGTTAGCTGCCTGCCATCACCTATGGATGACTTGTTGTCACCACCTAGGATGGCCACGGGTCTAGTATGCCGTTTGTGAGGGTAGTTCGCATGGCTACAGATATTTTACAGATGCAGCCACCCTCCGTCTCTCTGCCCTCTGATCACTTGTTGGATTTACTCCACCAGGGCCCCATGGCCGTGGAGCCCTTGTTGCCTTTTGGTGAGTCGTTATATGACACTCTTCTTGGGACTTGGGCGAGACCCTCTTTGGGGGACTCGGTGGAACGTGCTATTGCACATCGGCATCGCCTGGCTCCAGATGACCCTGCCTGTATGTCCCTCCATCCTCGGGCTCAAAGGCTGGTGGTCCAGGCAGCCTCAGTCTTGCCGCCTTCTGCCCCTCCTCCATTACTCCCTCTCACTTGGGAGTGTCGCTGGTTGGAGTTGTGTGTCTGCCATATCTTTGCATCCACTAGTGCAGGCCTTAGATACCTGAAAACGTCTTGTGTGTTTGCACAAGCTACTTCAGCCCTTTGGGACTCGGTCGAGCGTCTCCTTCCCTCTCTTCTAGGGGGCCCTCGGACTGACCTGGATTGTTGATACGTTATGGCCGGTACATGACTCAGTTTTCCATTCAATCGGCCATAGAAACCACTGATTCTGTGGGTTGGGCTATGGCCAGGTCAGTTGCTCTGCATTGCCATGCCTGGCTGCGTGGTGACTGTTTCCCTGCACATGTTCAGGAGCGTCTTTTGGATTTGCCCTTTGATGGGGTCGCCCTGTTTGACAGACATGCTGTTCAGCGTCTCATGTCTGGTTTTCCATGAATTCCGTAGTTTCTATTCCTTAATGCGGACTTTGTCTTTTAGTTGCAGTGTTGTCACTACTTTTTCCTGATATCAGTTTTTGGGTTCAAGACATTATTTCCAGGACCGAGTGTATGGCTATGTCTTTGTCCTTCTTTTGCTACAGCTGGCCAGCTGTTTCTTCGTTTCTTTTAGAGTACCTCTGCCTACAAGCTTGTCTCAAGAGGTGTCCCTTGCTTTTATAGGGATGTGCCATACCCTTTGTGGAGTGCTTGTTGCCTATTGTATAGCTGCTCTTCCTTGCATGGGAAGTTTCGAAGGCTCCCGCAGATTCTTCTTAGGTTTCTTCTCTTCTGTCCCTCTGGGGACTCGTTCTATGGGCCATACTATGGGCCTTCCATTTCATCCTGTTCTTCCTACTTTTGTAGGACAGACCCTCTGATGAGACCCATTGGGTTGGGTTTTTCCTGCGGTTGTGCATTGTCGTCTACGGTTGATCGGTATCGCTCTCCTGCCTCTATGGAGG
This sequence comes from Lissotriton vulgaris, assembly GCF_964263255.1. Lineage (NCBI taxonomy): Eukaryota > Metazoa > Chordata > Amphibia > Caudata > Salamandridae > Lissotriton > Lissotriton vulgaris. The sequence goes on from NC_141697.1 coordinate 1,133,278,579, forward strand.
CACGCTACTCCACAGTGTTAAGTTTCTGCCACGCTTGGCTCTCCCCGGCGTGTTCTTTCAGCTTTCGGTGTGCTGTTTCTGCCTACGTGGCCTTTTTAGATGTCGACACATGTCCTTTGGAGGGCATGTTGCTCTTTTCCATCCGGAACTGTTTCTTCAGTGTTCTGTGTGGGCTCGACATGTGAGTGCACACAGGATATGTTCACTTTCACGGGTTCCAGCAGTGTTCCTTGCACCCCTGTCTTGGCGGCGTTCTATTCTGGTGGTTTGTCTCTCACCTCCTGGTGTGGGGAATAGCTTCCAGCTTCTATGTACGTATGCACTTCCTTGTCAGGGGCTATGATCCCCTTTCGCTTCTCGTCGCGCAGGGGTTTAGGTTCTTCCATTCCTAGCCTCTGCTGATGTTTTATGACTAACTTAGGCCTTGTGGTTGAGGTCAATGACTCTTATTCCAAACATTCTGTGTTCTCCTCCAGGTGTTTCACTGGTTGTGTGTATCCCTCATGACTAATCCAAAAGAACAATTGATGGACAGAATGCAGAACAATGTCATACATTCACCCCAGTACATAAATCTGGGCGTAAACCCATCGTCTGTTTGCTCACCATGCCATTCCAGTTTGGACCCAGCCATATGCAAATCAGTCTTGACCCTGCACCCAATGGGAACAGTCCAGCCCAAACTGCCACGCCAGGTACTCCCTGGAGTGGAAACCAGCATCCTAGGACCAGTTTTGGGCTTTCAGCCCTCTTCAGCCAGGATAGCTTGACTCCAGTGGCATGGAGAGCACGGAACGCACATCTGGGCATACCCGTACCACATTGGGTGACAAATGCAAAAAGAAAAATTGATAGACAGAATGCAGAACAATGTCATACATTCACCCCAGTACAGAGATATGGGCCTAAATCCATCGTTTTTTTGCTCGCCATTCCAGTTAGGACCCAGCCGTATGCAAATCAGTCTTGACCCTTCGCCCATTGGGAACAGTCCAGCCCGTACTGCCAGGCCAGGTCCTCCCTGGACTGGAAACAAGTATCCTAGGACTGGTTTTGGGCTTTCACAGGCACATCCTTGTAACTGGGGGTGAATGCTTGCATTGTCCAGCATTCCGTCCATCAAGTGTTTCTTTTGCATATGTCGCCCTAAGTGGGAAGGGTATGACCAGACGTTGGTCCCGTGCTCACTACACCACTGGATCCAAGCTACCCTGGCTGATGAAGGGTGATGCCCTGAAACCAGCCCCATGATGCTTGTTTACGGTCCAGGGAGGACCTGGCTTGGCTGTTTGGGCTGGACTATTCTCACAAGGAAGACAGTCAAGACTGATTTGCATATGGCTGGGTCCAAACTGGGGTGGTGTGGTGAGCAAAAGAATGATCGATTTAACCCAGATCCTCATGACTGTGGGTGAATGTTTGGTCACAAATGGAAAACCTGTCTCCAAATTAAGACCGAAAAGGATGGTACTAGAGGCTTGCAGCTAGCTATAGCAGCAAAAAGAACTGGAGTTTGAATAGAAGAATATTTATTAGTATGGGGCAAGTGAATTGCCTGTATTCTTGGTGAGGTCATTGTATGGACTGTGACAAAGTGTGATGTTTAAGCCCTGGCTAGTAAAAACAAATAATATTTCCAACCTGGCTGGCCGGGGCCTTCTGAGGAGTGTTTGGGGTCTGAGTTTTGTGGTGGGCACGCCAACTATCACACGGCCATCCCTCCCGGAGCTGGTGACCGTCTCCATAGAGATGATGCATATTGGATGGTGGTGGGAGCTAGCCTGTCCAGTAACAATGTTGGCTTGCAATGTGGGGACCGTGTGTATCAATTGGGGGCCGTTACCCACTAGAAACCGTGCACTCTGGGCCCCGTGCAGCAGCTGATCTACTGAGAAACAGATGCAGGAAGAACGCATGAACCACTGCTCCCATGTGCAGCGAGGTAACGATAAAGAAAAGGGTACGAAAGGCACAATTTCTGGCATGTTGAGTGGCCCTTTTAAACCAGTGTGAGGTTCTGCTTCACAATCAGCGTCGACCGTTTTATTTGGTGGAAGCGAGTGATTTAGTGTGCTTTGCATCACACTTACCCCTCCCTCCGCTCCCGATCTTGCGACCCCCGTCTTGCCCCCCCTCCCCCCCCCCCCCTCCACACACACACACACACACACACACACACCAATTCTGATGAATATTTATGGACGTTTATTTGCTAAAATGTCTGGGTGAATGGCGGTGCCTCACGCCCGCATTTGAAACCACCGGTGACGTCACAGGGCGGACTCATTTGCATCATAATAGCATCCCTTTTACTGCTTAGTCCGACGGTATACGCAAGAAAGCGTTAAACGCGAAGGGTAAACATGACATATAAAGCGCTGCTTTTCTAGACCCCGGATGGTGGCCAGGGGCGGATTGGCAAGGCGGGCATTCGGGAATGGGCCGAAGGGCCGGTGCCTCAGTGCCCTCTGTGGGCCGTTTTTTTTCTCCCCTGTCCCAGTCCACAGAGTGGACTAGGAAAGGGGAGGAAAAAAAACGGCCCACAGAGTGCACGGGGACAGAGACTGAGAAAATGAAAGCAGCCTCGCTGTGCGGCCGGACAGCGATTGTCAGCTGTGGGCTCTCCTTCACCCCTACCCTGCCAAGCAATCAAGCTGAGGCTTGGCTGGGGAGGGGTGATTGTTTGCAATAATCGGCCTCCCTGGGCAGACCCCCCAGGATATCGCGATTTCGCGATTTGCAAAAAAATCGCGAAATTTGCAGCTTTGTGCAAATCCCGCGATTTTTGGCAAACCGGCCGCGAAATCCGCCGTTTTCATTGGGCACGCGCGGAGAGCCAATAGAAACTGCTCTCTGATCTCGGCCGCGCTCGCGGGGACCACCAGATCAGCAGGAAGAAGAGGTGACTTAGACACCTTTTCAATGTATAGTGTGATGACGCAGATCATCTTTGAGCGGTTTACAGGTAATTTGACAAAATGAAATATGGAGCTGGCATGAGGTGCCCTTTCAGGCTTCGGATACGAGAAGAAACAGCTGACGTTTCTGAGCGGGAGGCAGCAGTTTACTGACGCACGGAGAAATGTATACACTAATAGCTGTTCTTTATATGTTGTATGTAGCCACAGGTGTGTGGTGCGGAGTGTGCAAAAGCATGACGTGGGGAGTGCTCAAGCCGGAAACAGGCTAACGCGGCCAGCACATCGCGTGCCGGTGCGCGTTCTTTGCACTTACACATTGTGGTCAGTTCTAGCTGTAAGACGCAGGTTGCCTAATTCCGGTATTTACTGGTGGCGGGTTCAGTCTCTTCCTCCCCATCGTCTGACCCCTCCCTATCTCATCCATTTATTTGAGCCCGCTGATGAGATTCACAGATTTTTACCTGGGAGGAGGTGAGGCTGCAGTTTTACTCCAGATTCTTCGCAATGCACAGGGGAGACTAGGGAAAGCTGACCGGACGTCTGAGAATGAACTGGTGTGTGCTGAAGAAGTAGGGAGTAAAGCAGTGGGTGAGAGACAGCAGCAGGACAGCAGACTTGGGTCTGTTCTGCTCATGGCTGCCCTTGCCCTACAGTTCTTTGGAGATTCATCTGCTCCTCCCCTCGACACTACTCAACATGCCAACCCCCCTCCAATCCGGAAAATCGACAACAAACACTAGTTATTATCTTTTCTCCTATACCGTCAGGGATGGACTGGATTCATGTGATCTTTTCTGGATAACCACACCCTATGCAAATGAGTCTCATTCAGATTTATTGTATTGAATGTATCTCGTGGCTATCCTGAGAATGTGCCTTGAATCCGGCCTGAGTGGACTCACGTTAGGCAGGCAGCTTCAAGGCATATACTATCTCATCCATTTATTTGAGCCCGCTGATGAGATTCACAGATTTTTTACCCGGGAGGAGGTGAGGCTGCAGTTTTACTCCAGATTCTTCGCAATGCACATAAATAAGAGCATTTTAGGACCACCCAGAAGCTGCAGCTGTCCTTCACGTCTGTGAAATGGGACCGTGTAGATGGAGGATCTGGAACATACTTTGTCGGTCTGACTGTAGAGGGAGTGGTTGTGTGGGCTCCATGTTGTAAAATAACTCAAACAATAAGATATCTGTGTTTGTTATCGAAAAAACCCCAAAATAAAATGCCGCTAAATGCCACTAAATTTCCATTTTTGTGCCGCTAAATTTTCAGTTTTGTGCCGCTAAATTTGCCAATCCATGCCGCTATATCCTGGGGGGTCTGCCTGGGGGCCGGGTGTTTCTCAGGCCTTTGAGCCATTTACACCTCGGCCGCCTGGCGCCCATGCAGCCCAGAAACGGTGTTAGTCTTAACACCTCGCCCACAGCCCTTCACATTCAGGGCATAGGGAGCGAGGAAGATGTTTGGAATTTTTTTGTTTTATTTATTTATTTATGCGATTTTATACAGCGCGGACTTTACCCGAAGGTGTCAGAGCGCTTCACGCTAGGAACAGCAATAATACCTGAGGAGAAAATTATAAGTGGACAAATTAAAAAAGCAAATGTTAAGTTACATGAATCAAAAGTGACAAGTGAGCAACCAAAATACAAGAGGAGCAAACAATACATTACAGGAGGAAAAAGAGATATTTGTGCAGGTTACAAAAGCGTACAAAATACAAGTAGGGGTATGATACTGCAATTAATGGCAGACACTCCAGCACAAGAACAAACGTTTCGTAGGCAATGGTGACACTTGTGCAAGTATCTAAAGCAAACAAAAGTGAGAGGTACCAAACAGTGTGTTACAAGAGAAAAGTGACTTGTGCAAGTTACAAAAGGGTACCATACACAGGTACAAGGGTAATACTACAGTAAATGGTAAATACTCAAACTGCCAGAACACACTGGGAAGGCACTTCCCATGCACCAGCTTCACATCAGCCTCCCCCTGTCTACCTGGCTACCTTGGATGACCCAGAAAGCTGTGTTTTGTGCTCCCCTGCCAGGACATTTTCCCAAGGCCTGGAGGGTTGATTAATTTACTAATTGCAGGGGCCTTCCTTACCTCTGTTCATGTGCTCCTGAGCTGAAGGTCTGGGGAGGGCTGAGTAGGTTAGTAATCAGGGCACAAGTCCTAAATAAAGAAGTGGGGGGACGCTCACAGACAGGAAGTGACGTCACGACCGGAAGTGAGGTCACGAAAGGCAAAAACCTACAAGTAGGGGGACGCTCAAATACGTAAAGTGGCGTCATGACCGGAAGTGACGTCACGAAAAGGAAAAAACCTGTTAAAATAGGTTTGTGTTTAATAGTTGGTGTAGCGCTTTTGCGCAGGGGGGACCGCGTCCATCCATTGGTTGAAGATCTCGGCATCTATTGGGTACCCTGGCAACGGGAGCTGTTTTGTTTTTCACGAGTACGGTTCAGTTTCAGCAAAAGCATCGTGAACAGTGTGTACTGTACAGGCCCTTAGTAAAGAGTTTTGTTTGGTCAGTCGGCACATAATTTGCCTATTGGGCTGATTGTATACACCCCAGAACACGTTTAATTATCTAGGAACCAGCTGCTTTTCTCGTTACACGGAAGCAAATCAAGATTTCTACCGACAATACAGGACACATTCTTAGTTTGAAGCGTCCTTCACCCTTCATGGCGGCGGTGCTAGGTCTCGCGCTCACTCCTCAGACGTCTGCTGCCTCCTGTGCCAATGGAGCTGCCTGGGCCCCTGCATGGCCACTGATGCCCGCTGCCGCCTGCCTATCTGGGCGTCACTGGGGCAGGGGGTGAGATGGGCAACAGCACCTTGGAGCCGGGATTCCTGAACTACACCCTCTGGGACCAGCCGGACAATGCCACTCACACCTCCGACTTCTGGAAGAACATCGACAAGGTAAGCTGCTCGCCTCGCGCCGGCTCCAGGAGGGAGGCACGTGCACCCCGGGAGCCGTCCGGGAAGCGCTAGCTGCTTGCACGCTTGGATTTTCATGTTTTCCAGAAAGGGCGTTTCTTCTTTTTAATTACACGCCACCGTTTGCTCACTACAGGGCATCGAACTCAATGCATCTTCTTACCAAGCAGGGTGGACGGCGTCCACCCTGGAAAACCCTCGAAAATAAGTGGGGGGATGCCGTCCACCCGCGTGGTACCCCGACTCGTGCCCTGTTAGTAATAGCAGGGGCTTTGCTGCTTTTCAGATGCTCCTGTGCTGGAGGGCTGGAATAATTTTGTGACAAAAAGGGGCCTTGCTATTTTTTTTAGTTGCTCAGCATGTAGGCCATTGTCACCTTGGCCCTGTGTTGTGTGCAAGAACAGTATCCTCCCACCTTCATTCCTTGTCTGTGCAAATGGTGTTTCATGAAAGGGCACGCCCCTTGAATGTGGGCCACGCCCCTTAAATATGGGCCACGCCCCTTAAATGTGGGCCACTTTTTTCGTCAGTGCCTGGGCCGAATTGTGATCCCAATCCGACCCTGATGGTGGCCCAGAAAAGGTCAAGACCGGGGTCGTAGCACCTGACGACATTCAAGTGCCCTTTATGTGTTGCTATTGGCTGTGTGTGCGGAGACTCGCGCAAGGCTATTGATTGATTGTAAAAGAATGCTCTTGAGGCAGCATTAATCGCACACAACTCCTACTCTGAATGACATCCAGCCGTGGGCATGAATTTTAGTTAACACAATCAAATTCCGGAGAAACAGGTACTCTTAATTAAGGTCTATATAAGATATCAAATCTGCACATCGAGATACCGAAAAATGGAGAAAATTGAATGACTTGAAATATTAAAGTAGTCCGCGTACATGAAACTCTGAAAGTACAAATAGTTCTCTATCATTATCTAAATGAAGTATTCTCGATTATAGGACCCACGGCAATTTCCTTCATCAGAGAAGCCCAGGTACATTACAATCAATAAATTGCATCCTCGTTCGTTCGTACACTTTTATGTGACCTTTTTGTCTCCAGCAGAGATTGCTCCCGGATTGCTCTCTAAGGCGAGCTATTCAAGAGAGGAGATGGCCCTCTAGTGGCCTTTTTTGTAATCATTGGATCCTCGGACTTGTTTTCTTACGGTTCCCACGGGTTTGTTCCATCTCATTTGAGCAACTACTTAGCCGTGCTGCCTTCGTAAACATGTTAATGCCTCATCTGATGTGTTGAGCAGAAATGTTTAAAACGTTAACCCGAGTCCGTGGTACTGGAAGTGTTTTCAGAGTGCGGGTGCTGCCATCCAGGTTATATCACTGAAGTCATAAAGCGCTTCAATGCCTTATCAGGGCTAGTAACTAAAGCACCATATAAATGTAATTGCATTTGTGAAAATTCCAAGCGTTTCACAAAGAACAAGTACCTCAAATGAGCCGCGTCCATTCAGCAGGAGAGTGGTAAAGGTATTTATTTAGCCAGTGGTCTATTTGGAGTACACTGTCGCATATATATTGCTGAAGCCTGATATGGAAGCACACTGTCTTCTACAGACAGCACATGTACCATTATAAGAAGCCAGCGAATTACTGATCAAAATAACTTGGTACCACACTAAGTGAGCATGAACTGAGACTTCTCTGGGCCTCCCCCTCACGGAACAAAATCTCCCCATTATTAGCTCAGACAAAATTCTGGCTGCTACACAAGACCTACTGGACCCCGGCTCGTCTAGCAGCGCTAGGCCTCAGGGAAAACGACCTGTGCTGGAACTGAGACAACAAAAAGGGGGACCTAGCACACCTCATCTTTTACTGCCCAAAAATTAAAGCGTTCAGGGGGAAAATATTCCTTTTCTTAAAAAAATCGCTGGGGTGCACACTAAAAACAGTGTTTTCTAGCTTTGCCACCGCGTTTGACCGCAGAGCTAGAATCGCAGCACGACAGGGATCTGCTGGACCTCCTTCTGACCTCGGCAGTGAAAATGGTTCTGTCCAACTGGAAGGATACAGCTAAGACGACATTCAAAGGCTGGCTCAATTGGGTGATGTACCTCAGAGGCGCAGAAAGCACTGCACTGCAAAACTCACCCTGGAAACCAGCAACTAGGGGAATGTGGACATCACTGGACGAGTACCTGGACCCCTATGAACCCCCGTGAACTCACTTGAAGAGGGGCGTCTGCCCACAAAACCCCACAGACCAGAATAAGCCCACGGTTAAAGTACTCTTCTTGTATACTATCTCTTCCCTCCTCTTTTCTATTCTCTTTCTTTTCCCTTTCAGCTACCCTTAATCTCCTAGCAAGACATTGGAAACGGGGGCAGCCAAACAAGTATACCACCTACCTGTAACCATGGCAAAAACAGCCAATTTGTGCTGATATCCTGTAATGGAAAAGCACGCTTACCTGACTGTAAAATATAATGAAATCAAAAAAGAACAGACACAAACCTCGCACTGACGTGCAGTTGTACTGATAAAACCATATAGTGTGAAAATGATAATGTGTGAAAATCTGTTTTTAGCAAATATTTATCAGTTGCACATCACCAAGTAAAGTTTCCTGATTTGTGTTGATCGGATTAAAATTGTTCTTCCCATCACTCTTCAGAATCATTTTTTTTTTTAAAAGGTGCTTCATGTGTGCTTTCCTAACTGCTGGTATATCTTGAAATATTTGTACTGTTCATTTACAGGTAATTACATTTTGTTGTGTGTTAGAAAAAAAACGGACATCCTACAGCCTTTCCTTAAACACTCATTGTATTCCAGCAAGATTGTCGAATAATTCACTGTACAAAATCCTCTAACTCTGGAGTTGGAGAAAGAAAAGTAAACACCATCCTCCAAGTTAAAAGAATATTTTGTCAGAAGACAGCCTGAAGTTTGACCTGTCTTTGAACGCACAACAAATGTGACAAGATAAAAATATTTTTTAAATGCATCTCTATTGCTCATTCACAATCTGAACACCAGCATGGTTATTTTGGGAGTAATGCAGCACCCCGCACCCTTATTTCCAGCGCCGACCCTTGGCGCGACTGGTCAACAGTGGCAGTTGCAACTTAACAGGGGAGGCAGAGGTAATTGAAAGAAAATACATTTTAAAACACTTACCTGCCGGCAGGCTGGTCCGGCGCCTCTCGGTCCTCTTCAGTAGACTCCAGGAGCAGGAACCAGGAAGCACATAGGCCCCCAAACTCCTAGCCAATCACTTGTTGTGATTGGTCTGAGCGCCGTGGTTAGAACTTTCAGAGAGGGACTTGAGAGGCTGTGCATGTTCTCCACCCAGGCTATGTAATACAGCCGGTGGAGAACATGCAAAGTGTGCATGACTGTTTGGCCTGCCCAAGATGGCCGGCCTAACAGTCATGCACACTTAAGAGAGTGCCCACCACTCCTCTCCCTGTTCCTTTGACAGCCAGCCCCACCCCTAATCAGCTGAACCACAACGTAAAAATAAAATAATTACGTTGCAATATATTTTTATTTTTCCTTGTTCAACTGCTCACAGAGCCGTGAGGCAACACTTCTCTGCCGTAGTGGCATAGACACTACGGCCCTGGGCTTAGATGTTTTTCAAAGAGCAAACTTAATTTCGCTGTAGTCACTATACCCATCTAGGGTTAACGCCTTAAAATGTAAGTTTTATAATAATGAATCTGCCTCCCCAGGTAATTTATATTCTCCTTGATTTTTTTTCTTCAAGAAGCAGTTAATTTATGGATTTATTATGTCAATAGCGCAGTGCTATTGCCAGATTTTCCATCTTTCCACTTCCAGGATACCAAAGAGAAGCTCTGTTGCTGTTGTTTTTAAAGCGCAGTTCTTTCAAATTCAGGCGAGTCTAATGATTTGCATAGTGCATGTACATCAGCTAAACGTCTTTGCACTACACACCTGCTGATTGGATGATGGGGCCTAGTTAGTATAGAGGAACATAAAGGTTGTCTGCTAACGTGTCGTTTTTTTTTTTTTTTTTTTAGACCAAGACATTCTCAAGTGCTGTTGACTTGAAAGTGTCAACTGTCTAAATGTGTCACACGTGACATGGAAACACTTCTCAGCTATGGAGGAACTGTTGGTTCAAAGTGGATCGCTCTTAGGCAATACTGCTTCTAAGGGGGGACGTACAATATGGTCCCCAACCAATGGCTCACATCGACTGCCAATAAGATAGCTTCCCTCAAAAAATCCGAGAGCAATAGAACAACTCCCATCATCCCCCTGGTTTTCGGACACCTTCAGACTGAAAAAACAGGAGTTTCGAAGACAGGAGAGATGTTGGAGAAGAAATTATGAGGAACATGAACTTGTAAAGGACAAAATCCTATTAGCCTATTATAAAAAAATAAATAAAAAAAAAACTAAAAATCGTATCTTGTCTGAAAAGGTATCCTTCTCTAATCAAATGTCGGAGGCAGAGAGCTCTTCTGGGTGATGACTAAATTGTCCACACCACCCAAAAGAAAGGGGAATGATCATTCTTAGGAGTTATGCAATTCACTGGCACAGCACTTCCAAAGCAAGGTGGAGCTAATCTTTACCACGTTTTGACAATAGGGTAAAATTGGATACTTATAATACCATAAGTCCACAACACCCGAGTGCCTCCACCTTCTTAGAATTCAGAGCAGTAACCGTGGATGGGATAAACACCCATATTTTAAAAACAAATTTGGGCTCTCCCTATGATCCTATCCCTCCTATGATATTTAAACAAGCCCCGAGACCGTAGGCTCAAGTTTAACCTCCATTTTTAATCCAATGTTCGCAGAAGGAGTTTTTCCCTCTATCTGGAAGAGGGCCTCGATTTTGCCCCTTCTGAAAAAATCATGCCTTGATGCACTTGACCCAGGCAACAATAGGCCTACCTTGCGTCTTCTATTTCGAGCTAAGTTGGTAGAAAAAGTTATGAATAACCAGCTAACATCATATTTTCATGAACATAACTTGCTAGATTAGTCCCAATTTGGACTCAGGGCAGAACATAGCACTGAAACGGCCAAATAAAAGCCACAGATGAAATCAGAGCAGTACTGGACACAGGGGGTGCTGCAGGTCTGGTCCCGATTGATGTGTCGGCGGCATTTGACACAGTAGACCATAAGATGCTGCTTAACCGTCCCAACTCACTAGGTATTTCTGAAAAGGCATTGGCACTAGTCTCCTCTTTTTTAGCTGATAGGATACACTCCGTTGCCCTGGGCGACTACACCTCTCCGTCCTTTACGCTCCCATGCGGAGTTCTACAGGGTTCCTCTTTGAGTACCATGCTTTTTAATATAAATGTATCTGAACGGGCGGTACTAATAAGATCCTTTGGGATTGAAATGACATCCTAAACGGATCACACCCAAATCATCGTATCTATCAATAAAAACATCCAACCGCTAGAAAAAAGATTTAGGGACTGCACGATAGCTGTCAATTCATGGATGAGCTCACGCTGCCTGGAGTTGAACTCCGGGAAGACCGAGGCTACACTGTTCGGTAATTACTCACCCCTCCTGGTCCCAGATCTGGTGGCCAGAGGAAATGGGAACAGCTCCGATCTCGGTTCCCAAAGCCAAAAATCTGGGTATAATAACAGATGAGAAACTGGACTTCAAAGCACGTCAAGGCAGTTTCATCATACAGTTTCTTTATACTCTCAGCGATCAAGAAAATCCTATCTACGATTCCAACAGAAAGCACAAGAACTGTAGTTACATCCTTAGTCCTTTTCAAACTGGATTTTTGCAATGGGATATATCTCCGTATACCCATGAAGCAACTTCATAGGCTTCAGGTGATTCAAAATGCGGCAGCGAGGCTCCTCCCAGGAATTCCCAAATTTCAGTCAGTGGGAAAATACCTACAGACTCTGCATTTGCTGCCAGTCAAAAGTTGTATCAAGTTCAAGACCCCGTGCATTAGTTATAAGGCCCCACGCGGTACTTGTCCTCAGTTCTTGAAGAAGTCACTGCACTGGTACTCTTCAAATAGATGCCTTCGATCACAAGGGGCAAAATTGATACTCTCTCGGAGATTTCTCAAATCAAAATGGGCCACTAGAAGTTTTGTGGTGGGGGCTACAAAGCTCTGGAATACCCTCCCCATTACCATCAGAAACCTTCCCTCCTTTATATCCTTCAGGAAAGCCATTAAGACTTGGTTGTTTGTTGAATAGTGCTCCTGCTTGCTTCTTGAGTGCTTAGCGCCAAGACACTGTTGGTAGACACTGGTGCAGGCACTACAACCCTCTTGACAAACTTTCGTATAAAAGCACCCTGTCCAAGTACAAAGACCTCATTGTCTTAGAAAAGACGACTTATTACACTTCCCAAATTAATCAGGCACACAACTCCGCAAGGAAATTGTTTCAGGTGGTTAACCACCTTTCGAATCCCCCCATTCCCCCTTCCGACAAGTCTCAACCCCTCTGCAACTCGCTTGCAGATTTCTTCCTGTACAAAGTCACTTCTATTTTTTCTGCTTTCCTGCACGAACCTTCTTCAACTCACAATACAGTTAACCAGCCTTCAATCATCCGCTCTCCCTCTTTCTCTAAGTTGAATTCAGTCTCTGAGGAACAAGTCTCTAGTCTAATTTCTAGTACCAAGTCGGGATCACCCCTGGACCCATGTCCTCCTTCCATCCTCAACCTCATCCCTGATGCCATCTCGCCAGCTTTGACCAATATTTGCAATACCATGTTCGCTACTGGTTCATATCCTACAGTTTGGAAAAAGGTCATCATCAAGCCACTTTTGAAAAAAGCCACCCTTGACCCCACTTCCCCTTCCAGCTACAGACCCACTGCCTGTCTTCCTTTCCCTGCAAAAATATTTGAAAAACTAATGAACATGCAGCTTTCCAAATTCATTGATGCAAATAACCTGCTAGATGACACTCAGTTTGGATTTAGGCAAGGGCACGGAACCGAGACAGCCCTAATAAAGGCGGCTGACGAAATAAGAATGACGCTAGATAAAGGCGGTGCGGCAGTTTTAATACTGCTTGACCTATCCACGGCCTTTGACACGGTCGATAACCCCACTCTGATCGACCTTGTCTCAGCAATCTGCATCCAAAATAAGGCCAAAGACCTACTTGCTTTTTTTCTGGCCAATCGCTCTCAAGCTGTAAAATTAGGCCCTTTCTTTTCCCACTCGTTCTCCCTTCCATGTGGAGTGCCGCAGGGCTCCTCGCTAAGTCCGACCCTGTTTAATATCTATGTTTCGGACTTAGCGAGGGTGATCAAGTCCTACGGCATTAGTCTCACAACCTATGCCGACGACACCCAGCTGGTTCTATCTGTACATCATGATGGACTTTCAGTTGCAGCGAACTTTCAAGAGGGAATGCTTGCCATCAGCTCCTGGATGTCCTCCAACTGTCTAAAATTAAATTCTGAAAAGACAGAGGTAATGACATTTGGGAAACCTGAACCTGCCTGGTCCCCCCCATTGGTGGCCCAATGAGATGGGACCTCCACCCGAACCTGTCACTAAGGTTCGTAACCTTGGAGTCGTGTTTGACGACAGACTGCTCTTCCACCACCACGTCAACTCGGTAGTCTCCACCTCCTTCTTTACTTTAAAAAAGATCAAGAAGCTTCTCCCCTACCTTCCCACTTCAGCTGGTAAAACTCTGATCAGTACCCTCGTTTTCTCCAGAACGGACTACTATAATGCCCTCCTTCTTAATGCGCAGGAAAAGGTTCTCAATAGGCTTCAGGTAGTGCAGAACGCCTCAGCCAGAATCTTACTGGGCATACCCAAGTTCACCTCCATCACTCCGTTCATTCGACAGCTTCACTGGCTTCCTGTCAAAAGTCGTACAAAATTTAAGGCACTGTGCATTGCTTACAAAGCTATCAACAGCTCTGGCCCTCAGTTTCTCAAAGATGTTTTTCGTCCTCTTGAAAACCCTAGTACCCTTCGCTCATCTTCAGCTCATCATCTTAACGTCCAACGCACAAGGAAAGCTAACTGGGGTGACAGATGCTTTGTGATTTCCACGGCCAGATTATGGAATTCACTTCCTCTTACTATTAAAACTTCCCCAACTCTCCTTCACTTCAGGAAGAAATTAAAAACCTGCCTGTTTCCACATTAAGATCTGTTATTTGTCATCATCTGATCAGTTAAGCGCCGAGACACCCTTGGGTATTTGCGCACTATAAAAATTGCCTAAACATAAACATTCCTGCACTGTATAAATTTATAACATAACATGTAATTGAGCGCAACCCCTAGGCTTGCTAAATGCAAAGGAACTTGCAACAAGACCCAGATTAAGGCTTGGATAAAACTATTCAAATCAAATGGGGATGACCTAGACCATAGGTACTCCCAAACATTTGCCTAGGGGCCACAAAGTACGGTCCATGGTGTGACCGAGGGCCGTACTGATGCCAGGCAGTAGGGGGTATGGATGGGTCAAGGATTGCGTAAGGAGCTTCAAAAATGTTAAATAAACGGTCAAGCATTTATGTGCAGTTTAATAAATGCGTGTCCTTTTATTTAATGTTTTTTCTGAATATTAGTGCTCACCAGTAGGGCCGCATGTAAAGGTCAAGAGGGCCGCAAGCACCCCTTGGGCCGTACTTTGAGTATGACTGCGCTAGGCATTAAGTTTCTTTTTGAAGAAAAATCGTTTTTTATTTATATTGTGGGTCCAGTAGCAAATTCAAGCCTCTGCCTTGAGAGTGGGGGGAGGTTGACCTCAATGCACTCATTTCAGTAAAACACTTTGAGGAACTGGGTATCAAAGACAAATAGGGCACCCGCAAAAAAATATGCCATTACAAAGGCTGTAACGTTATGCATTAAATAATACACAAAAGCTCGTAGAATCCAAGTGTGAGGTAACAATTCTTCCAAATGCATGTGTATTATCTGAGTGGGGGGGGGGGAACATCACTTACTACGCATTTTTTACAACGCACTACCATTACATCGCAACCATTACAACGCATACCATTACAACGCATTGCGCTGGGGGGCGCTCTAGGATAGGGAATATATTTAATTTAATATCCAACACCTTCCCTGCTATCCACGGGGACTGGAGTTGGAATAGTAAATTAAATAATTCACTATCCAGCGCCTAAAAGCATTATGCGCTGTAATGGACTGCGTGGTAAAAACCGCGTTGTAAAGGCATGCGATGTAAAAGCATGCGTTGTAGTGACACCAATCCGAGTGGGGACTTTGTTTTGGAAAAAGAGGCCTAGACTGGCCAAGCAGGCGGTATTGTGCAGGGGTAGGCCACAGTACAGGATGAAACCGTCCATGTCCTTCAATTACCTAGCCTTCACGTTTGGCACAGGTGTATCATGCCATCTATAATGCAGACCAAAGCCTCATGAATGCTGTCTGCTGCATTACACCTGGCTAGAAGTTGTGAGATAACCAGCTGAGAGCAGCGTTCGTGCATCCCCTGTTTCGTCAGAAAAAGATGTTCTTACATCACTGACTTCAGGGCTTCTCTACGCCATCCGGAACGATGTATGAAGTACTCTCCATTCGAAGAGGCTGAACAATATGTGATTTGATCTTTACTTTTGGGAAGAAGGCAGAAAAGAATTAAGGAAGAATATAAAGATGTGATGTCCAATGTTGATCTGAGAAGCCCTGATGAAGTCAGTGATGTAAGAACATCGTTTTCTGACGAAACACGTGTTGGCTATATCTGAAGAAAACCTGTGAAACAGAAGAATTTTGATGAAATAAATCAAATTGGAAATAAGAGAAATTAGACATACTCCATTTTACACTTGTTGGTGCTCAGGAAATTGTGTTGAATTGTTTCAGGACTGGGTACTTTCAGTCCATATTTGTGGGCAATAGTGGCAGCCCCTTTCCCTTGGAGCACCAAATTAAAGAACTGTTTCTTCTAGTACAAAGAGGGAATAATTAATGAGTTACCGTGAGTGACTCTGCCACTTTTTTTAATTTGCTTTTTGCTTGATTGACCAGCACTCTCACTGACCTATTCACTGTTCTTCTCTGACAAAACCACTCCGCTGCATATTCACTCCTACATCATTTCATGCAGGTATTCACTAATTGAGCTGCCAAAGTACATACTTGATAATTTGTTAGCTCGTGCACTCCAATGACTTAACTACAGCTTTGCACCAACCCCACTCATTAGGTGTCTCATGAACATATACGCACTTGTGCACAACCGGGCAGAGAATTGTGCACATTTTGACAGCCTTATTGACACGCCCATTTCGCACAGCAACCTCTTTGTAGATATGCTACCCCACCCCAATCTGGGAGGGGTTGTAGGAGCACCACCCCCCCCCTCTTCATTTGTCTTGAGTACGAATGGAAAATTTGAGGGGAAAAGTGATCTAAGGGGGGGCGGGGGGGGACAGCAGTCCATCTGTTTAATAGTATTGTATCCCAACTCACGATGAACATGTCCCTGTTTTCGAAAGAGCACAAGTGTTCCCAGGAATTCACAAGTACTATATCTGCTTCAATGGATAGACTCCATTAACATTCGGAGGATACGTTTGTTTTTAAAATAATTATTGTACTAGTAGATACTTAATATACATTACTGTTGCTTTAAATACTTTGTCCTTGAGGAAGCCTTTCTCTAAGGCTGGATGACACCCAAGAGCAAAATTTGGGTTCGTCATGGCGATAAATACCTCGTCCTCTAGATTGATAACACTCATCATTATTGTATTGCTTTTGATGTAGATATTTTTTCCCTTTTCACAGGTAACCTATCATTGGACTCCAAAGGTTCTCCTCTCAAAGGCTCTCCTATCAAAAGCTCTGATAAAGCTCATACAGGCTCACTTGCAGAACCTCCAGTAACCTCCCCAGAGCCCCTACCAGTGTTAGCTCCCCCAGATGAGTCCGTGCAGACCCAGCAACCCTGTTCAGTCAAAGTCTCCATGTCATCTGACAACATCTGTTCTGGGTTTGCCAACGATGGAGTTGATGTGCATGGACATTCTGGCCAAGGTGATCTTTCTTTAGGTTTCATACTTTATGCTAAACCCTTATGGTGCACTTTATGCAATGATAACGAGGCGGACCTCGGTCCAACTTACTATAGTCTCACATAGCATGGCTACAATAAGTTAAAAGTAAAGATCTTGGAAAGTGCATTCAGCATGAATTGAACATGTGAAGGTCATTCAAAATCTGTAACATAAGAACTGAATAAGTGTTTGGGAAGAAAATGTATCAAAATACAAACCAACATTGTTCTTTTTGTTTGAGACACTCTAGGCTGTGCAACCAAGCCTGGGAGTGCTGATGAAACTCACTGGTCTGTCTCCTGTTTATTATGTTCAAATAAGACATACTTTTGGAAATGCTGACATGTGGTAACTCAAACCGGTTAATTATCCTTTCTTTAGAGAGAGTGTTTTCTTTCACTTGAACTTTCCCAGAGAATACACTTTTCAGTTCTAACTAGAGATACCAAAATTCTTGCTTATGTAGGCTTTGTTTGACCTTGCTTGTCACTAATGTACGAAAAAGTATTGCACGTTTTGCTAACCAGTGTTCACAGTATCCATTCATCTTATATTATTGCAAGCTTTTACATCAAATGTACTTCTTGGCTAGGCTGAAAGTGTGCGGATGGTTATCAAAATTGGTTTGCCTGATAGTTTGGGATATCCAATGATAGCAGTTTGTTCTTTACAAGTGTCTTTTGTTTTCTTTCCTTTATATTCATTCACAGGCTGGACGGTTTACCATCAAACATCTGAGAGAGTGACCTATAAGTCTAGTAGCAAACCTCGTACCCGATTCCTCAGTGGACCCGTGTCTTTGTCCATCTGTTTGTATTTGTTCTTCTATATTTAAATACAGCTCATCCTTGGCAAACTTTTTTTTTTTTAAGTTAATCTTTTTCTCTCTCTAATATTTTTGGAAGCTTTATCGTTCTTCAACCTCATCCTTTTATCCTACATGTATATGTCACCGCAATTCATTTTTGTTTTTTATTTTTTCCTTCCAAATGCTTTTGTGCACTGCTTTTAGCTATGTCTGGACACCAAAAGCATGTGTGGAAGAGTTCATCTTTTATATTGTGAAGTAAAATTTTACCCTGAATGCGTCTAGACTTTTTAACTCCAATTAATGTCAATTTTGGAAGGTGAGAAGGGTCCATCAGTTGTTCGATCCAGCAGCAACAAAGATAAACACGACGTTCTTTACAGAAATGGCCTCTTTCACACATGTTCGAACTAAGAAGACATGCATGTAGAAGGCATGTACAGTCCAGAAGGTCACTAAACCATGTAACCTCTGCGAAAGGAATGTATGAAAGTACTTTATTAATATTCACTTACATCCTGCGCCCTGCATGTGGAAGCTGCCCCACCAGTGTTCCAGCTAGTTATGTAATTGTTGGGCAAATTTTTACATAATGAAGTAAACATAATTCTATACCGAATTTTGTTACAGCTGTTAAATTCTAAATGAATAAGTCATTTTCTGAATCATGCTTTTTAGCTTTAGCATAACGATTGTAAACTGGCTGGAGCACTTTCTTTAATTTATCTTTTTGTGGCCCTATGTAATAGTGGAAATGTCAACTATAGCAGTTCATTAAAGTAATATTTTGATCCAACATTTTTCTGAAGTTGTAATAGAAATTGACCGAACAATGAATTTTATTCTCACAAATAATTCATCATAAATTGGCTACTTACAAAAGATTCTATAAAATATATTTCTGTTAAAATCCTCACACTTTATCAAAATGCTGTCATTTGAATTTCGATTATGTAGTTATCTATGATCAACCAGGCTAAACCTAATTAAATAGTTTACGAAATTTGTTTGCATCACTATAAAATGTGCACTGAGAATTTGAAGTATATTCAATATCCAGAGCCTATTGTAGCAATTTCTCTTTTTATAAGTAGTAGATAAGATGAACAAACCTCAGTAACCATGACAAGGCTGTATAGATGACAGTGTGCGAAGATAAAGATACTGGCACAATTTTATAAATTATTCAGATAGACTCAAAATAGCAAGGATCCAGAATGTTATATAAGCTCAGCCTGAACCTGAAAAATCCACAGGCTAGCCAAAGCAAGATATCAAAATATATGTATACATACAGTGGTTAATTTGTTAAACAATAAGTGCCAGGGCCCTCGTCAGGAGGACACGGTAGCTTGCACCGTCCATTGACCCTGCCAGTGATGCCAATTTCAGTACCAACACAACTACTAATCATCACACTCTTACAAGTGTGACAATTTATACTATTCAAGACACCCAAAGCTAAAAGAATGGCGTGGGTGCCACCTATTAGTGATTGGTAATGCAAATTACAATTAATGAACAGCTGTTGTTGTGCTCATACCAAATCTTAGCAGCAGCCATCATCTGGCACACTGTCACAAGAGCCTGTGCTGAGCATCGGAAGCCACCGGCTCAAATTAAGCACTGTGTATATATATATATATTCTGGTTACTGGAATGGGTTTAAGCAGGCATCCTGTGGGAGATGCAAATTTAATTTGAAAGACGTACACTTGAAGTGGTTTCATATTATAAGTGTTGTGGAGCTCAAGGGGCACTCTGCCAGTTGGCATGTCAACTTACTCTGCCGACATCTTTCAAATTAAAGATGTATTGCTCAGTTGCTCTTTTTCATTGACATCTAGACATGAACATTTTCAAATCCATGCTTTGAGTCAAACCATGTTCTGCAAAGGCTAGTGTGCTGTATTCAGATTTAAGTCTATGAACAAAATGTACGTGCCTCCTCCGTAGGAATCACACATTTTTCCTATTATGATTATTTCTTTGCTAATACCTAGAGGACTCTTTTCCTAATTTCCATTAACATTTTAGTTTTTATGGTTCATTCATTATTGTAAGTCTACATTTATTGACATTTTGAGTTTGTATGTGGTTTGTGATTTATATGCATTCCTTTATACATGTCCTCATCAGACTCCCTCTACCATTGATCTTCTCATTCTCTATTCGTTTTGAGATCTCCATTGGTTAGGATCCCATTCCCTTTATATGTGCTAATTCTTTACTCCTAACTTTTGTTGCAATATTGAGTCGGTTTCCAAAGATAAATATTCCCTTTCCCTATATTTTCCTAAGCCCACACATTTAGTTTTAGTTCTTGATAGAATATTCTGATAGGGTACCCAATTCTTTTTAATTGACTAAAATGAGGTACATTTGGCATACCATGATGAGCAGTATCACTTTAAAACACACAGGTCATATTATCTCCATTCCGTCCTAATAAATAAAATCTCAGCCTCCGTGCAAAATACTAATTGATTGGCAAAAATCCTACAATACAAATGGTTGGCAATGTAAAGGTTTATGTACATTGAAGTTTTATTAATATGTCTGCATTTAGCACTAAAAATGCACCCCAACAGGCAGATATAAAAATAAAAACTATTCAGTGTAAGGGGCAACTACAGGCATGTGTGGTATTATCATGCTTGGCATTAGCATAGAGACTTATTCCTGTGGACTGGCTATAACCTTTCATGTGGTCAATCTTAAACTTTTCCTGTATACATCCATTCTCTTTATACTCCATTTCAAAGACACTAACCGGTTTGGAGATTTAAATGTGCACATGCACTATTTGTCTGTGTGCAACACTTATGCACACCAAGCAAAATCTAAAGAACTTATAACGCACAAACCCTATAAGTGTACGTTAACTTCAATCGCTGTACTTTTAAAGTGCAGAGTCCACCCCAGTGGTGCAGGATAAAAACATGCTTTGCTAAGCATGAAAGAGCTAAAAGTAATTGTGCAGGAATCCACCGACTGTTACTCTTGGCTCAAAACTAAGATTGACCGCAGTTTGGAAGTTTTTGTGGTCAGTCAGTAGTTTAGGGTTTTGTTGACGGAACTGCTAATCGTGTCTTATTTCTGTTGCATGCCAGCAGAAATCGATTGCCTGCAGTTGTCTTAACCATTGCATCTGTTGTGATCAAGTCTGTTTAACTGTATTTTCATTTTGTACTCTTTTTAGGGTCCACCCTGAAACGACTGTGTCTAGGCAAAGAGCACAGCAGCAGTAAATATCCAACTTTGTCTTTTTTTCCTCATTGCATGAGAGGTCTTGTATGTGGTTATCCATTTCATTGGTCATCTTGTGCTCCAGTGGGACCGAGAAGCATGGGTATAAATGAAGCTAGGCTGTGAGCATGGAGATCTACTTTCATGTGCATGACCTTTGACACTGCTGATGGAATGTATGCGGTTATGTGAGTTTATGTAGATAACCTTAAATTCGGCCTAGTTCCTCAGCATAAACAAAAATACCAATACATTGACAATTAAGAATTTTTTAGACTAATTTACTGCTATATGAAGGGAATTAGTTGAGTAAGCTGTTGTTTATGCCTAATGCTATATAGTGAGTGTATACAGATAAATGCTCCACAAAGCGTTTTTAGAAACTTGAAAATTGCAAAGTACATGCAAGTTAAAATGGTTTAAACAAGTGAGAGAGAGTGTTCGTGAAAGGAAAGAACAAAGGAGCAGTGGCGCTGGAACGCTTTCTAAGCATGCTTCAAAACCGTGGACCTTTTTTTTTTAACCAGGCTGAGCTTTCAGAGTAGTACTGAGAAAGGTTCTTGCTAGCTAACCCAAGAGGCAAGGCTGGTATTCATGAAAACTTGGTAGGCTAACCATTACCACCTGTTCTAAGATAAAAGGCTTAATTCAGCGTGTAACTTACCAACACACTGGCCCTTCCGTCTCCCCCAGTCATGTGATGTAATATTGTTCTGTAATATAATTGGTAACATGTAGTCAGCTAACACTTTGAGGGCCCATGCGTCTGCTATTTTTGTTAAAAAGTATGTTTTTAGATGGGTTTCCTAAAGTTCCCCTAACTAAACAGTGGCTAAAGACACTAAACGTGTATTGAATAAAGAGACACCACCATGGTCCTCGCAATGTAATTATCCCAACTAAAGTTTGAACTGAAAGTTAAAATCAAGTATTGAAGTTTCAGGAAAAGCTCATCATTACAGGTTCTTTTAGGAGTTAAATAACATACAGTAAAGTGTCAGTGATCGATGTAATATGTCCAGAAAGTACAGGTTTTCTCTTCACTAACGGTTGACTGGTGTTTCTTGTACCTGTCCTTTCCCCTCTGGAATCTGTCATAATCTGTTACAGTGGAGATCACAGGCTAGGGTGAAGAAGGGGGAGAAATCAAAAGGTGATCCGGTACAAGTTCTTGGCCAATTGGGAAACCCAAGTGAGTTTGCTGCTACCATAGACGCTGAAGGTTGCATCCTTAATTATGTGAGACCGTTACTACACAGGAGGCGATAGGGAAAATAGACCTGTCTCATGAATTGTATAGACCACTCAATCTTCCATAGAGGGGTCAAAATTTTTGTGTGGTGCCTCTGGAAAGTCTTCTAATGCAGGGTTTTTATGGGAGTCTAAATTGTCATACTCCAATTTGTGATACTTTTTGCTCCACTTACGAGATACAAAGAGGACCTTGGACGGTCCCAGTGGCTGTTCAGGACATATTAATGAGGCCTTGAGTGACTATATAGATCAATGTATTATAATTTAGTTGGACAACACCTTGGTGTATTCTGAAAACTTCACCAAACGCGTACAGCTTGTGAGACCATTAAAAAAGGATGATATGTCAATGTGGAAAAGTGTAGTTCCCAAAAAGAATCAAAAAATATTTTTATGTTCTTAGGCAGTGGGAACCAGATGGATACACAGAAAATTAAAGCTATAGTGATAATGCGAGCAACCACATCAATTTGGAAAATGTAAAGTGTGGAATTTAAAGATTTGTTTCAGTGCGTCATCTTGATAGATTGTTGAAGCGAATGCTTCAGGCACTGCAGTATTGTGCCTTTCTCACAAATACAACCTTAAACAAAGCATCTTCATCCCGTGGAATTCATTTCTAACAAAGTGTGTCCAGCGGAAAGAGTTATATTATCACTGACAGAGTTGTTGTCTGAATAGAAGGCCATTGAAGAATGGGGAAATTATACAAAGAGCATCATGGTGGTTCTTTGGGTGATTTTGGGATGCCGTAAAGACAAGGGAGAACAAATGGAAATACATGCATAGTATCATGCTTGATTTGCAAAGAAAAGACTGAATCCTTTTATGCTCATCATTGCATGAGGAAAAGTCATTGCTGAAACTTGAAGCGAGACCTAGAATACTGACTAGTATCGTGCCCCAGTGTGACATTTCTTCAAAGAATTGCAAATGAGAGAAAAAAGATAAGATTGCATCTTCAGTTGCCTATACAATAGTCTTAAAAATACTTCTATAAGTGGAGGAATTGAGGTTCTTCTATAAACCCAGGTTTTTTTGTGTGGCTGTCTGCCAGATATTTAAATTGTAATAAAAACAAAAAAATGTTCTGTGGTTTAAGGAACAGAAACATATGAATTTAGTGTTTAAGTTGATTCATCATTTTCTTTTTTAGTTTTACTCTTTTGATCACTCCATGCATCTTGGTTTGTGTGTTCTGCCTGCCCTTCCTGTCTTGCTGGACTCCCTAACTAGAATATAAAGTACAAATCAAGTTATATTGCCATAATGACTATGGGATATTAAAACATTTGGTTCAACTGGAAGGGGTATGGACCAGAGAAACAGATTTGGAAGCCTGCATCTCCATTTCATGCTTGTCACTTGCTGTGGGTTCCACCATCATTACCCTTTAAGCCAAGTTCGGGAACAGTGCCTTGGGAAGGGAATACTTTCAGGATTAAGGTAGTGGTGGTCACTTAGGCACTTAAAGAATGGCCATGAATTTATAGTGTTACATTAAGTCTTGACTCTGCATGACTTGCCCTCTACCAAACTGGAGGTGAAAACGAAAGGAACACATTCTGATGAAGAAATCTCTAAGCTGTCAAAGTGGTGTTTTGATAGATTCTGTCATATTGATAGTTGTGCTGTAATGATTAGAACCGGTCTAGTGTTTTGGCCTGAAGACTTTCTTTAGGAAATGTGGATGCTCGCCCATGCTTCACAGTGTTGGAGCAAGTGGAAACATGAAGCTGTGCACAAAGCTCCTTCAGTTGGCACAGTTGTTAGTGAACCGTCTCCTTACTGATGGAGATATCTTTATTTTTAAGAGTGAAATTGCACAATAAGTACCATGACTAATTTCTATACAACTTTTTTATTTCCATTGGCAACATTGTTGGTGTTTGGTTTTCAGAATGAGAAATTTTACAACCTCTGTTTTGTGTGAATACACTCTGCTGTATCTCCTTTTGCGGTCCCATAGGGGATGATGGACGGAGCGTTTGTGCAAATCAAACACTCACCCCCAGTCAACACTCTGAGTTTAATCCATCATCATTCTTTAGCTCACTTCACCACCCCAGTTCAGACATGGCCATATGCAAATCAGTCTGACCCTGTACCTCATGGGAACAGTTCAGCCCGAACTGCCAAGCCATGTCTTCCCTGGACCGGAAACAAGCATCCTGGGACCGGGTTTCGGGCTCACAGCCCTTATCAGCCAGGCAATCTTGAATCCAATGGCAAAGTGAGCAAGGGACCCACGTCTGGGCCTACCGTGCCAACTTAGGGCGAACAAAGCAAAAACAAAGGGGATGCCACTGGAATCAAGCTATCCTGGCTGAAGAGGGGTGAAACTCCAAAACCTGTCCTAGAATGCTTGTTTCCAGTCCAGGGAGGACCTGGCTTGGCAATTTGGGCTGGACTGTTCCCATAAGGCACAGGGTGAAGACTGATTTTCATATGTCTGGGTTCAAACTGGAATGGCATGGTAAGCCAAAAAACGATGGTTTTGGGCCCAGATCTCTGTACCGGGGTGAATGTATGACATTGTTCTGTATTCTATCCATCGATTGTTGTTTTTGCATTTGTCACCCCGAGTGGGACAGGTATGCCCAGACGTGGGACCCGTGCTCTCCATGCCACTGGAATCAAGCTATCCTGGCTGAAGAGTGGTGAAACCCCGAAACCGGTCCTAGGATGCTGGTTTCCAGTCCAGGGAGGACCTGGCTTGGCAGTGGGGGCTAGACTGTTCCCATGAGGAACAGGGTCAAGACTGATTTGCATATGGCTGGGTTCAAACTGGAATGGCATACTGAGCAAAAAACAATGGATTTCGGCACATGCATTTACAATGAACATTTCTACCACGCAATGGCTTTACCATGCATGCCTTTACCACGTAAATTTCACTGTAAATGCATGGTCGGGAACAAAATATGAGTAGTAAAAATTTGGCATGTGTGGTAAAGGCATATGCTTGATAATGGCATGCATGCAGTTGGGGCGCAAGGGCGTGCTTTTGCCTGTTCCATGCCCCTGCTTGCCCATCTTGTTGTTTCATTGTAAAACATTAGTCGAAGCAGTCGTATCAGCATGGATTGCCCAGTTCCAGTAACTGGAATGTTTGCCATGTAAATGCAGTCGTACTTTCGCAAGTATCTTTTGGCACATGGCTGTCACATAAATAGGAAGTAGCTGTGGTCCAGGTGTAGTTCCTTAGGGAGTGAACGGATATTACAAGAGAGCTTATGTGATCCGGTCACAGAGATAAATAGACTTTGTGAATGGGCTTGCACTACTGCGGTTCGATCGCCGGCGGCAGATCAGCCCAGCACCATGTGACTCTGGGCAATAGCTTGCTTAATCTTCCTGACTGCCCCCAGCACATGCAGACCCTTACGGGTGATTGTTTGCCCTTTACAATTGTGGATTATTATTATTACCCTACTCTCACACTGTGGCATCGCTCACCATGCACTCACATTAGCGCTCCTGTCACCCACACAGCTCAGAGGGTTAATGTGCCTGCTTCAAAGTACGTGTACCATGCAGGTCACAGAACTCACTGCGAGTAAACTACAAGTAGCCCTGTACAAAAATGAACTGTTTGTCAGAAAGGGGCTAGTGAGAGATGAGGTGCATTGTTGGCGAATGGTAGTGCGGGAATTCGTGGAGAAGGAGGAAATGGGGGAGGGTCGCCAAAAAAAGACTTTTGCACCATGTGCGACCAGTGCTAGGGCCAACCCTGGCTGGGAGTCTTGCCCCCCCCCCCCCACCCCCCCGAAGTTTGGATCTAGTTGTGCCCCAGGTTGAACCCGACTGACCAAAAGCCCTCTCTCTTTATTACATATGAATTTCTTCAAAAATCGTAATGTGGCAATACCGCTAAAGCTGTCTCAAATGCAAGACCTAAAATAGTGCTAATAGGCGCTGCTGGTTCCATTGAGAGTGAACCAGGCTACAATTAGTGAAATTAAACATTATACCAACAGCAGGAAGTGAGTACTGCAGGAACAGTGTACAGAACCAGAACTGAAAGTAAAAACACAACATATAAGGTAAACTCGGATATTACCATGCACGGAATATGCATGCTACAGTGGAAAAATATTTGGCACGGTGTGAGCTCTATGAATTCTTTATTAGCTTAGTTAATGAAAATGTTCTATAACACGATATAAAAAAAAATCCTAAATAAGGAACATTTTATTCATGCCTTACATTTTAAAATGAGTGAACAATAAAACAAAGCAAGAGCAGACCGTATTCTCAAATGCCTGGTGGGTATGAGAAACTCACTCTTTAACTACAGAAATTAAACCAATCAATGGTAACCTAACGCCCCGGCCACCTGTGTTTTTTTTTTTAGCCAAATTCATAAACCTGGCAAAAATGCTGGTTCATTGCATGCTGGGTCTGTCAAGACAATTCAGAATAGCCTCTTGGCGAGTGCAAATAGTCCATAATTACAAGATGGTTTTACGAAGATCTTTCCGCCAGAAAAACAGGACGGCAGCATGTGTGCAAGATGTTCTTATTCATATTCGCAAAACAGACCTCCAGCTTATTTTACAAGAGGGATGCGTTGTCTCCAAGCAGAACTTACGCCCAGGGATCACTTTATAGCATCTATGCTGCTTTGCACAATAATATTGGAATTCTAAATGAGTTTAGCTTCCCCCTGAATCTGATATGGCATCAGAGCTGTTTTGACGTCTATGAAACGGGATATATGTTGTCGGCTCAGGTGATAAACCTGAAAGTCCACCAGCATGGAAAGGGCAAAGATCTTATTCATGGTCCCACATTCCGTTTTAAAGCCCATTTGATACAATGGATCCCATTTTTGTCCGTGGCCTACAATCCTTCGATAATCTTTGTTCTGTTCTTAGAGTGACTCTTTTTGTAGGGGATAGAGGATTGATCCTTCAAGGAGCGTGGAAGTATTGAGAGGAAATGACCAGCAAGATGGAGGAGGAACCACCCTGCCCA
The DNA here is from genome assembly GCF_964263255.1 of Lissotriton vulgaris. NCBI lineage: Eukaryota > Metazoa > Chordata > Amphibia > Caudata > Salamandridae > Lissotriton > Lissotriton vulgaris. The sequence goes on from NC_141697.1 coordinate 1,133,305,766, forward strand.
ATAGGTTGCATCACTTTGTATAGATTGAGCTTGCTTGTCGCCTCTGGTTTTTCTTGGCATAATTTGGGCTGTTATTCTCCAGTGAGTAGTTTGCGAGTCTGTTCTTCATTACTGAACGTTGATGTACATGTAATGAAGGGATATACTACTCCCAGACAGAAAGTGACACGGTTGCCTCTCCCCCTATAACTTTGTGCTAAGTGCATCTATATACAAATAGAATGCAAGTCTTCCCAGTCCTTTTCTTTATCGGTCCACCTAGCTGCCCAATCATCATGATGATATTGATTTCATTTCCCTCTGTTTGTTTGGAGATTGCTCTCAATCGTCAAATTCACTTTAAATATTCGCACAGCCCCATCAACAATCTTTTTGGTATCACTCTGCTTTTGGTTGAAGTATTTTCTAGGACAGGGCTTGAAGAAAGCAAGTTTAGAGTTGGGCTTCTCTCCCATCAGACGTGTTGATGAATAATTGGTGACTATTGTCTAGTGCTTGGCCCGACTGGAGTGTCCTGCTTCCATAAGGTCCTGGCATAACTTCTTCATTGAAGTATCTTCCATTTATCCAACATACCGGTGCCTGTGGGGTTCCACCTCATCTCTTGGAAGCCGCTTGCACTACCCATATCACATATCACATACCACATGTCATATGTGTCTGTGTGGAAGCCTTTGTCATGGCAAACTCCTGAGGACAAAAGTTGCTTTCATGGCTGAATCTCACCGTACATATGATATAAAAATGTAGCTAGAAGGAGTCTATAACCTAACAGCCCATTCTGTATTTTGAAATGTGGGAAAATTAGAGTGGGGTGTCTGAAAGTGGCTAGTTAGTGCAAAAATGTGTTTAGTAGTTCACTCCCAATCTTGTCTGCTGCAGGGTTTGGAACAGAAAAGAGACACATCTTCTAAATAAGCCCTGCTCCACATTCCATTAGTTATCAAGATCACTATGTGTGAGGGGGTGAGGTTTTAATCAAAACTGCTTGGTAAAATAATTGTTGAATTGCTGCTTTAAATCGTTAAACATGGTGGCATTTCTTTTTATTCTTACTTATTTTTGTTCGAAAGGAGAATGAATTCAGACCTTCTTAAGTAAGGTTTTTTTTGTCCGAGCTCCAGAACTATTAAAATTGCCTGCACAAAGGGAGGTCAAGCTTAAGGTCCAATATTTTGATTGTATTTTGTTGAAACAGTTAATAGTTAGGCAGCCCTTCCTTTTCACAGTGGTGTAGCACAGGCAACCGCAGCCCCTACAGTGGGAGATGGGGGGGGGGGGCGGTACCAAGCTCCAGGGGGTGGGGCCTCAGCTTAGTACCCTGGCCTGAGAGCTCCTGAGTGAGCCAGGTGATGTGGTTCTACCATGTACTTTGCAGGGGGGCCCCCTCAAGTTTCATTACGCCTCTGCCTTTTCGCAGCGGATTTAGCAGCCAATACAGAAACTGCAGCTACCCTCAAATGGCAGTGTTTGAGTAAACTCCAGATCTCCCAAAGACAAATTCGCTAATAGGAGGGAGTGCAATCAACAACATTCTCTTCTATTAGTCTTTCCCAGACCCCTATATGCCACAAGCAAAAAATATAATGTTTAATAAAGATTTGGACTTGGTGCTCACTTTCTCTTTCTAAGTTAGCACTAAAAAGGTAAATTAGGCCATTTGCTCCCATTGGGGACTTGACTAAATGGTAATATGTGTGCTGCCCAACCCCACATCTCTATCTACAATACTTGTGTACTGATTTGTAGACCTAAAATACTAGTAGTGCTGTCACTACTGGATACTAACATACTTTATTGATCTGGGGTCGACCTTTTGCCATGCTTAAGACTGACCTAATTGGATCAGCTGGAACTGGAGAGACTGCTTTAGACATCAGGTGGATGGGTAGGTGTTGGGCAGGGGTTGGGCACTGGTTTCAAAACCCTAATAATCCATTATGCAAAGGAATCTCTATTAGGAAATACTAGGTCTGCAGCCGCCTGGTTTGTGCAAGTTAAGATGCACTTCATATCCTCATTTACCCTTCACAAACGGTCGCCAGGACCACCATTCAAAAGAGAGGGAGGTGGGTTTGTAGACGCAGGAGGTGTGTAGACACTTGGGGCACCCAACCCCACATTAATATGCACCATAATGTTAGGGGCAGCATGAGGTCTGAGCAAGGTTCTGTTCTTTGTCCTCCCAAAAAATGCTCAGTTTTCATTCTTGGACAGCCACTGATCAAAAAAAACATTTGATCACTGATAGCATGGGCTTCCGATTCCATATACCCTTCAAATCTCTGTGATTTACATAGTGTTTCAATAGGTGAAATTGTCTCCCTGGGATTTGGCGTCAAATGGTGTAGCTAGGGTTCATAATTTTTCCTTACTTTGAATGTTTTGATTGGGTGGTTTGTGATTCAAACACCTCACTACTTCGACATAACTGTAGTTAGTCTCTTTAGGAGATATATTTAATTCCACCGAGGTACTTAAGTTGTTTCTCTTTACTTTTGCCATTAAGCATGGTAGAAGTCAGCTCCAGTGATTTAGCTGTCTTTTTCTGTTTCTGGTCATTTGTATTAAGATCACTGCAGACTCTAGCCACAAATAGGCGGATCTCGCCTCCCTGCCAAAAATGTATCAATGTAGTTTATTACCCTAATTTGTTTGTTGAGTTTATTTGGCTTTAGGTAGATAACCTTCCAAGAAGAGCACTTCTGCAGGTGATGAACCTTCTTTGGCAGGTGGATTTATATAGTGTGCACTTAAAATATTTGTTGTTCATTGATCATTGCCTTTAAAACCTTTAAATTGAACAAATTTACTTTGATACTGCTGTTGGAGCGAATGCTGACACTCGCTTTCATACATTCATTCTTAATTTCATTTAATTAAAACTGCCTTATTTCAGGCAGAGAACTTAGTTTGTCTGAGGTGGTCAATCAGTGTGCCATTGCTGCACAAATGCCTTAAGAGCTGTATTTAAACAAATATTCCCATTTTGAGCATATGAGATATATTTCCTTTTGTTAGAGCCTCTGTACTTCTGGCATGATGTTCAGTACTGAATGAATAAATTGAGCCCTTGAGATAGTTTTAACCTATCACGCACATCTTTCACTGCACTCTGCCCCTCATTCACCCATACTACTTTGTGGCATCCCCTTGTCTGAAAACACCTAAGCTCCTCTCTACCCACTACATTAGGTGGAGAGTCGTAGCCCACATCTGGGAACTTGCGCCCCGATGTGCTGAGGGAGCTCATTGATGAAGCATGTCCCCCTTGGGTGAGTGAGGATTCTTGTCCTTAAAAAGGATTCTTTACCCTATGCACCTAGTACACAACCCCTGTTTTAGCAGCCCATATCTTTTGTGAGTTTGCACATTCAGATAGGGAGCAATACGTGCTCTGGTGGAAGTTACTCCCTTGGGTCCCAAGTGTGGTATTATTAAACTTCATCGTACTCATCCAAGAGGTATTCCCCCAAGATTGTATCACAACTCACTCATAGGGCAGCCCTGTCATAGTGCCCTTAGTCAAAGTATTTTGTTCAAACCATAGCCTTTAGCATTATGAACGTTAGGCATAATAAATAAAACTGGGTGTGGGGGTGTCCGGTAACATTGTAGGAGTTGCTTAGCCTTCAGTAGCTCACAGTGATTTTCAGTGAACAGAAGTAGCTCTCACTACAGAAATGGTTGGAGACCCCTAACGTAAAATATATGTAGATATTAATAGATCTTATTTTGCAGAAAAATGTCTGATTACCTTATTTTGAGATCCAATATTACCATTAATATCACTTACGCTGCTCTGGGGCCAGTGTGCTGATAACCGGGCCAAGACAGTGGTTAAGCCCTGTATCCAGAGTGTGCTTGGCCTAGCAAAGGGCAGGCTCAGCAGGGGCGGGTTCTCCTCAGGGGGTGTAAGGGTGTTGCCCCACAGCCTACTCTTAATGGAGACCACAGTACATCATTTTCAAAAAATTAAATATGTAAAGTCTACAGGACCCATGGAGATGCCATGGGTTGGGCAGTATAACGTGTGGGGGCGGAGCAGTGTAATGCGGCAGAGATGGCCAATCTGGGTGATTGGCAATGCAGGCAGCGTGATGGCCAGTGTGCATGTCTGGTTGGACAGGTCTCTGGCTGTTGCCAACTTGATATGCGCACTTCAGGACTCGAACCAGCACAGCCCTCCTGGGTTCTTTTTGTGGAGCTTTGGGTTCACCTGTCCAAATGATTCCTTGTTTTGCTCTCTTTCAGGTTTGTGTGAGAGGAGAGCCTGGATTGGTTTGGGCAGGTAAGTCTTTCCCCTGTGGGCTGCGCTTTCGAAGCAGCACAGGGGCCGGGTCATTAAAGACATAACCAAACACTCAGTGGCTTTATTTTAAAGCCCCACAGTGATTGGCCACTTTTCTTTAATGGTGACGGGCTGGTGCTGCTTACCCCTTCTGCACATTGCCAGTGACGATATTGTGCAAGAGGGGGTGAAAGTAGCAGTCACCATCTCACACCTACTGACCCCCACTTTGAGCATGTACAACCGGGCCTGGTGGTGTTTGGGGTCCTGTTCGGAGTAGGCTCGGCCTGCTTACTGTAGGTACTGTTGTGGTCATTCCTCGGTCAGCATCTCATCAGATCCAAAGACTAAAGAGGTCATTTATATTATGCTCTTAATCATCTCAAAGTCTCATAAGACTTAAATGTGGTTTGTTTTTCTATAGCTTCTCAAAGGGAAAACCCAGTATTGTGTGGATTCGTTTCCGACAGGCGGCTAAACGGGTAGGTTCGGTAAATAAAAATAAAAGAATAACGGAGATGAAAGTGGGACAGGTCACAGGCTTTAACCTAACTGTGTCTCTTGGGCATGTTTGACCTCGTTTTCGACATCAGAGGCGTACCCTGCAGCACCCAAGTGTGAACCTCTGTTATAACAGAGGTGGCCGGCGGACCTAGGTCTCTCCCCCCCCCCCCCCAACCCCCAACCCAACCCCCCAACCCAACCCAACCCCCCATTCCCAAGTCCACTGTCAAGAACCTTGGCATCTGCCTAGACCAGGGGCTTACTATGAAAGAGCACGCTGTCTCCTGCTTCCACATGCTGGGTCTACTATGCCGAGTCTTTCCCCTGCTCCCCGAGTCCACTCGCATGACTTTGACGCAGGCCCTTATACTGAGCCATCTGGACTACTGCAATGGCCTCTTGGCCTTGGCCACTGAGTCCTCGCTCTGCAGGTTGCAGGTAGTCCAGAACACTGCAACAGGATTGGTCTTGAATGCACCTCCCCGGACTGCCTCTCGTCCTCTCCTACTTCAGCTACACTGGCTCACAGTACATGAGCGGATTAAGTTTAAAGTTTTCTGCACCGTACACAAAGCTTTAAACAATCTCGGCTCGCCTATCTGGCCGAGAAATGTACGCCATACATTCCATCTAGACCACTCTGTTCCCGCACCAATTCCCTACTTGTGGTCCCCCGGGTTGGGAAGGCCAGATGGGGTGGAAAGGTCTTTTCCCATCTAGGCCCTCTTCACTGGAACCAGCTCCCCTTGTACTTGAGACAATGCCTTGACCACCTCCAATTCAGGAAGCAGCTTAAGACCTTCCTTTTCTGTCTCTGATCATGTGCTAGCCCCTCAGCTTCTGTGACATGTCAGCAGCGCAGAGATACCCCTCCAAGCGTCAATTCTGGCCCTATATAAACAAATAAATAAATTAAATAACATAGAATGTGTGGCAATACCACCAGAACGTCACCTTTCCTTCACTGTGTCTGCGCAAAGTAAAGGTCGAGGCACCATTTTTTTAGAAACACAATTATCCTCCGTGTACAAGTATATACGGGTCACAACTCCACCGGTTCAAGCATTTCAGAGACAATTCATCAATAATATACTGCTTGTAGTAGCAAGAGCCAAGCCCTCCTAGATCCGACTCGCAATTAAAAAAGAAACACTGGGATAGTATAACCCATTTGTTTAGATCAATTCCTCAATAATTTGTGCTCACGCTCGACTTTGCCTAAGACAGCTCATGATTTTATGATCAGTCTTTCTCTTTTTCATATTCATTCATATTTGTATGTTGGGGGAGAAGTGGGAAAGTGTTGGTTATTACTGCCAGAGCAACTGGGAAACCAGGTTCAAGTCTCGGCGTTTGCCAACTATCCTGTGATTCTTGGCAAATTACCTAATCTCGCCCAAAAATATGAATGTGACCTTGTGTAATGTAACTAGTGCTCTTGTAAAGCGCTCCAATACCTTCGCTATAAAAAACTGCAAAGGAAAAAATGGCGAGGCCTGGAATAAGCCAATGTTGTGTGTTTTTCAGACCTGCACAACTCCCAATGTTTTCAAATACACGTTTGAGTTGTGTGCAGCAGAGAGTAAGATACCTCTTTTGCACTAAAATACCATTATTAGAATTTAATGCTTCAAAATATGAACTCCTTATTTCTGTCCTAAGTCTTACAGAGCACGCACCCCAGAATGGAGATAAGCATGTTTAGTCTGGGATCACTGGCGCTGATAGCGCCGTGACTCGGGCTGGCACGTGGACCAAGCTGCCCGACCATGGAGACTTCGCGGGAGCGGAGACTGGTCTAAAGTGGCCCGTGAGGCTGCTGGCTGAATCTGGTTTGCCATCCTGCACTCAAGTCCAAGACCGGCTCAGATAAACTTGGAGTAGACCATTTGCCACAGCAGCCTCATGTCAAGAACATGTTCAGGTGCACTGGGGTGGATCATGCGTGTAGCTCCCACCCCATGTCCATAACATGCTCAGATGCCTGGAAGTGCATACATTGCCCACGAGTCTGACAAACAGGAGGTGACAGCACCAGTTAACCTGGGGGGGAAGGGGGTACGAATCAGTTCTATTACAAATTCAAATTAATAAAATACCAATCTCACTGTGTTGTAGAGAGCTATTTCCCGCATAATTCCTCAGTTCACATGACACTTAGCTGTGCTTAATGACATACATTGCGTTTTCTGTGATGCTTCTCATGGAATGGAATGTGTGCTAGCCCAAATTATAAAAGGTACAATTGTCCGCGCAAGTAGGTCAATTTAAGGAAGCAGTTGGTAGAGCTTTTTTAAATTCTCGACTCCAGGTCAAATTGCCGGTAAAATAATTTTGTATTAAAATGGCACTTTTTTATTTATTTATTTTTTACGTTTTTACTGAGGGGACCAACCTGAATTCCCCTCTTGTCCGTCGGGCTTGCTCGCTTTGCTTGCTCGTGATGTTACACTCATTCCCAACTTTTACGCCCACTACTTTCAAAAGTCACCAGCCGCCACTGCAACTCAGTGTGCTCTAGAGGACAAAGCAGGGTAAACAGCCATAAAAACGCAGGCATTACACCGCGCTGCTATTACAACGCTGCTTTTACAATGCAAGTCGTTACAACTTGCGCTGGAGGGCGCTGTTGGATAGGGAATAGTTTAATTTTCTATTCCAACACCTTCCCTACTGTAACGTGGGCTGGAGTTGGAATAGAAAATTAAACTATTCCACTATCCAGCGCTTACAGCGCAAGTCGTTGTAAAAATAGCGTTGTAATGGCACGCGGGGTAAAAGTCCGCGTTGTAATGCCATACAACCAAAAGCAGAGGTCCAGAGCACTCTGGATATGGTTGAAGCAGGTGCCCAGTAGACTGGGACAGATTCTTCTGGACATTAACAGAGAAGAGGCCTGGCAGACTCGGTGGGGGAGTTGGAACATGCACCCACAGCCCTCTGGTATGGCTGAAGGCCTGAGCGGAGGCCACTTCCTCACCCTACACCCATTAATCTGTTCTGAAGGCCATGCTTGTGTCCATACTGTCTGAAAGTAAGGGTTCAGAACCTAAGGGCTGGTCCTGGTTCGATGACCATCCATGCGCTCTGTGGTCAAGGTAGCCTACAGGCTCTGCACTGCTTCATCATCTTTGAGGGACCAGCACAAAGGTGAGATCCTGCGCCCAGAGAAAAATGCATCTGTCAGCATCTTGTCATGCCTTCCAAGTGCAATGTTGAAGGCCACACCCCCTGTCTGTTAGGGAGAGCCCTAAATCCTTCTTTCTGTGTTTTAGTGCTTCCGTGAGTTGCATCATTTGTCATCAATGATATAAATGTGGCTCTGACGTGGATGTTACCAGTGATGTGAACTATGTCGTGTGAAGTGCATGGCAGGGTGGGAGTTAAGACAACTTAGCTATCTTAACTGGTGAAATTCAGAATTTTATGTTTTGTTGGCAGACAATGCCTCACGACTATTTAGTTTGTATCTGTTCGTTGTCCTTCTGCTTCCAAGAAAGCACCCACTGAACTGTACCGGAGGCAGTCTCAGTGAACATATAGGTCATTGCATTCTGACAAATGCTATTGCAAATAAATTGATTGCCATTTCCAGAAAACCAGAAATAACAGCAAAGCTTTCTTTAAATACTTGGAATGATGATGCAGGCATAACAATATTCTGCTGCAAATGAACAGGAACCACTATCCGCCTGTGGAATTTAATTCGGAGTTCGTATTGCTGAACTGAGAATTGTTTTTTTTTTTTCTCATCTCTTCATTTATAGGGTTTGATGAGACCAATGTCCTCTTTTTTTTGGTTGTTGCTATTGTTGGACAAGTTAATGTCATTGCAGGTGCGCAACCTATAGATAGTGTAAAATGTAGCAATCGCCTTATTTCGGAATGGCAAATGTTGAGCTCTACTAATGGACAAATATGAGCTATTTCAGTGTGAAAAGATACATGTTTAATCACTGTTTACTATCTGTCCCGTGAATTATTCTTTATTCTAATTTACGATTTTGAAGCTCTTTTGAGAAAATACAAGGTGACCAGAGTGGCTATTGCGGACCCCACGTGCCTCCGGAAAGGTAGTAGTATGTTCCAAGAGAAGGTTAACCTTCAACCTTACACAGTTGAGGCAGCACAAAGTTTCCTGGAGTACTTTAAAGTAGACACCATACTTGGAGCGGTCGGAGGTTAGCGATGGTTTTTTGGCGGTCAGTCCTGGAGCGAAAGCGGATGCCTCACCTGCTTACTTTGTGAGCCAGCCAGCAGCCATTAGGTGAAATCCCTTGTTTGGACTCAATATAACACTTCAAGCAGAACTATTATAAAACCACCGCTTCAAAATAATTCTGAGGGAGTGGAAGTAGGGAACAGAAATCCACCATAAAAAGACAGTTTCAAAAAGTATGCGACATTAAATGAAGTGTTTGTTTTTAGAACTGAGTACAGAGATTAGCAGAGACAGTCAGATTGACACAAAAGTCAGAACAAAATGAACCATGTCAGAAGTACAAAAACTAAATTAACTATAGTTGAAAACTTAATAATTGGGCAAGACTGATGCTAGCTGTGAGCTTAAACTTGAGTCAATTTGCAAGAATAAATGTTTTCTGAGATATGCCTGCAATGGAGTGTGAGCGTTCAAAAAAAAGACTGCAATTACGTTTAAAGTACTAAATATTATAGTTTGTATCCTATGGAGATGCATGAATTGCTTACTTGCACAAAGTCAAAGTTTTGATGTAATTGCATTTCTATTCTGCAATACCATAGGATCATCAACAAACAGCCTTCCAACTGGCACAGACCCTGCTCCACCACCACTGCTGCCAGGTCTTCAACCCCAGGCCCAAACCAATAACAGCAACAACAAGAAGGGGATGTTTACAGACGACCTTCACAAACTGGTAGATGAGTGGGCAAGCAAGACTATTGGAGCAGCACAGATGAAGCCATCTCTGAACCAGCTGAAGCATAACCAGCAGAGGCAGGACATGGAGCCCAAACCAGCACAGACGAATGAGCCATGTGGAGTAAGTAGCCGCTTTTGAACGACAATGTTCCTTTTTTTTACCTATAAGATTCTGTGCAAAGCACCGACGTTTCTAAATAACACAATAATCATTTACAATGCATATGTATATATGTATGCAGTGCGAAACAGATTTCCAGATAAGTTAATTAAAAAGTAATTCATTTCACAAGCATTTTAAAGGGGGCTTCATAATGTAGTCAAATACTATGCATATGCTCCTCATGGCGATTTCTGGGTGGATTTGGCATCACCCTGTCCCTCATGAGACCCACGCAGTACGCAATGCAGTTCACAGCACGTTTTCCTAAATAAACCAGCTAAGCATTCTTGGGCATAGGGGAAGTTTTTTAAGTGACCTCATTAACTATTCCACTATTGTAGATTCAGTCACAGTAACCACAACCCCTATTTCTCTGCATTAGCAAATCCTGTGTTAGGCTATGAGAATGTTGGGCACTCGACTGAAACACACTGGATGCAGAGCAGTCGAATATTAGTTTTCTAGGAGAACAGTGCCTGTCAGAAACATTATGCCACTATCAGACCTGAAAATAAGACCAGTCAGATTGTAGGACAGAGTTGTCACTGGTTTTAGATGCTGTCCTGTCACACGGATGGGTGCCTCCATTGTTTGCTCTGAATCTTCTAATATTCAACTCAATGTGCAGGTAATATTCTGGGTAGGCCTGCCGGAGTCCAAAATGGGTATTGCCATCTTTCCATGTGTTTATATGCTAGGCATCACCTTTCTATGTACTTTTCTGAGATGGAATTACAAGTGTCTTTAAAAGATCACTGGGATCAAGTTATGCTGGTGTAGAGCACATTGGAAGTAGTAACCTTGGAAACTGCTTTCCCCCAAGGTGAGGGAGTGTGAAAACTGAGAAGATTTAACCATTGCATAGCTCTGAAAAAAGAACCATATTTGATGATCCTTGAAGTAATGCATGCTCCACACCTAATGAAGGAAACTAAATGGTTGTGTTCAGAATGCTATTGAAGTTTCTGGTTGTGTACCAAGCTACTTCATCTTCTAAACTGAAGGCCTTCCATGCAATCATTTGTTTATTATGAAAATCTTAAAAGTTGCCAGTTGGATCAAGTAATTTTATTAATTTGAAACTTTCCCAACTTGGGACATGGCCGCTCCGAAAAAAGGTTCACATTTCCAAAATCACTGATCCTACCAATGTCTGAAGTATAGCTAAGAACACCATTCAGTCCCACTGTAGCGAGGTGTGCAATGCATTATGGGCAAATGTATTCTTGAACGAAATGGCCATTAAGTGTGCAACTTTGCAAGCAAAGATGCAAGCAGTTCAGGTGTCCATTTGCCCCCTGCTCTTTGTGAATGGCCGTCTGGGGCAGGAACCCCGACAGCTCATCACAAGTAAGTACAGATCATGTTAGGCAATAGAAGAATGACAATTCAAAACCCGCATAATAATTAGCATCTCTTCTTGATGTCCCTCCATTATTGTGCTCAGCATTTAAAGTATTACGAAAGCTCCCCCATCCTTTTTTTCCCGCCTCTGGGGGGGGGCAAATGAACGTAATATTTATATTCTAGAAAATTAATCTGTCCTATTTCTTTGATATAAATGAAGCGTTACAATTAACAAAAACGCAATATCACCCACAGTCAATCGTTCTATCCATTCCCGACTCCACCCCACCAAATAAATTGAGTTGTCCTTCCCGTTGCTAGATGGCCAGCTTTTGGTCTGCAATGCTTAGACTTTACTGCCTTGTATTCAAATAGTGAGGGATCTTCAACCTCAGCCCTGCACATGCCGTATTGCTCAGACATACAAGATTAATAGTCTGGGCAGGGAGCATAACTGCAAGGCTGTGGAAGACCATCTTATTGAAACGATCCCTGAAGTCATGACTTAATGGAAAAGTTTGTCATTAGTAAAATGCAATAAAGAGTAAAAAAGATCAGAGGTCAGAAGAAAAACTCTTGTGCCCACTTGAAAGCGATATACAGCGAGGTTACAAGAGGCGGAGAACTTTCAATTGTGAGGTTCTAATCAAAGTTGGCTCCACTTCTTCCCTGATAACCACCACCCAGGCTCATATTGATAATTTACAGGTTTGGGTACTAGGTTCTTCCCTGTACATTATATAAAGGGGAGACGGAAATACTATACTCCAGGCCTGGATAGGAAGAGTCACAAGGCTGTTTCCATTTTCTTCTTAGATAGAATCTGAGGCCTTCTCTCTGTCTAGTTTTGATAACTGAGGAAATCATGAAAGTAGTTGACTGCTTGAGCCCCATCAGTAAGGTTTGTATTATTTTGTTGGTCTAGGATAGAAACCCCATTTTTAGTTGTTTGGGTTTACTTATGTTTCACAAAGCACAGAAGATGGGATGTGTGGAAGCCCTTTCTCAACCAATGGTCCTTCGGTAGTACATGGCATCGGACTCGGTGTCCTCCATGATTCTGAGTTTCTGTCCTTTGATATTTGGTATTTTTTCTTTCTGGCCTATCCTTTGATATTATTCTTATTCCTGGTCCTAAGACACACTTATGTGAAATGATTCCCAATTAGCACAAGTGATTCTTGTTTGTTCAACACAATGATGTGGATAGACTCTACTTTAAAATTCAATTGACATTTTCACTAAACCCAGGAAGAGCGAGTCTACTTTAATTCTCTTTAGACGGTTATTTCACAGTGCGTTTTAAACTCTTGTTTTGCATTGGATTCAGATGGACCTCAATATACACCAGGTCTTTGGCCTGTTGTTGACTTTCAGGCATGCTTGGAAGCTTTATTTTTTCACCATTATTGTATAGTTAATCGGTTGATCTCACCAAATATTTTCTCTCAGCAAATATAATTTTGAAGAGCATTAAGAAAGGACCTTTCTAAATAAATGTTAATATTTTCTCTGCTCACATCTACTCAGGATTAAGCATGGGCGGAAAATCCGTTCCGCTCGCGAATTTTGCGGATTTTCGGTAAATTCGCAATCCGCGAACGCTCGCGAATTTACCGAAAATCCGCAAATTCGCATGCAGCAGATTTTTTTTTCTTGGTGATACAATTTTGCGACGTAAGTTCGCAATTGCGAACATGTAGGTGCGGCGGGCAGCAACAATCTCGCACTTGCGAAATTACAAAATTTGCAATTCTGCACAAGAAATCCACTAGCAAGCAGCATAGACCTTCTGAAAATGATGATTTGCAGAAAAACGAGTTTTGCTAAACTGAAAGCACTCAGCAGGTGCAAAAGTTCAAATTCATCATTAGTAACCATTCCCTGTAGTGCTTCCTGACTGGGGCCCCTCCAGAGTTCAGTTGCTAGTTGCAACAATTGTATGACCCTGCTCTGACCCTCACAGCCGGGATCATAGAATAGCTACAAGTAGGCCACAAAGGTCCTGGAAAAAAAAATTGCACTGCAACAGAAAGCAAATTACAGATAAGGAAGCAGGTGCCAGACGGGAATTTTAAAACAGTGACACATTTATAAATCACCCCCAAATTAATTCATGTCAGTTGAGGCAGGGCAGGTGTGCTTGCTTTTCCCCCCCATAATCTACAGTGATGATGATGAACCAGAGGGTGGCATTGATGTAACAGAGGGTGGCATGGGTGAAACAGAGGGTGGCAGTGTTGAAACAGAGGGTGCTGTGAACCTGTGATGATGAACCAGACGTAGAAACAACATAGTCGCGACTGTTGCGTGCCGACAAGTAAGTTCGCAATTGCGAACTGGTACAAAATCCTCGGGAACTGGCAGAAACCCTTGCGAACACTATAAAAACAAAAAAATCCGCAAATTCGCGGATTTTTGCGGATTGCGAGTTCGCAAATACGCAAATTCGCGAACGCCAGATTCGCAAAATTCACCCATGCTTACTCAGGATGATCATGTGCACTCACATACATCTTCATGAGAAATGTTTCTTTTTTTATTGCAAATAAAGGTTGGTTCGGTATACACTATTGTCAACTGAAAGTCAAAACGAGCTTTATTCGATTTTAGGCATATAAAATCATAAAAGCAGTCAATACAAACATCTCATCTCAGTTCTAAAAATAAAGTGATCTTACATAAAATATATACAAGTTCATAGAAACATTCATTTTGCTAAAGTTTTTCATATTATTTAAGCTATTATAGCATATGACCTCTGTGCCGAAATAATGCATCACAATATTAAAACTACTCATGTGTCCCCTCAACTTCTAGGCATTTATAGTTTTCCTTGCTTTCAATGACCTTTTCAGGAAACCCAACATAGTTGCGATGCAATAGTAGCTATCCAACATCTGTAGATACAGTAGAGCTGGGCGACCTTGTCTCCAGACCCCCTGTTTTAATAAGGGTTTAATCTGTCTAAGTCTTTCGTTTCCATAGAATTTACAGAATAGGATTACATGAAATGTTTTGTGAAGAGATGTTGTCTCACGGACACAGGCCTAGATCCCTTGACCAATTGTTCATGTCAGGGTAACTGATCAAACGATGAAAAGGCCCAAATCTGAAATGTGTTAATGCATAACTATCATATCCCCCATACAGCACAGTAGATCCAGTTGAATGTTATATGTTCTATTAATTATTTGGTGCTGGAACACTGTGGGTTTGTTAGTTTCCAGAGCTAACCTGGTATCTTCCAAGACAGCCATGCAAATTTTTTTGAACTCCTTCCGGTGTATTGAATTCATTGTTTCCGGTCAGAGAAAATACTCTAGGTGCCCTATGTCTTGCATAAAGTTTTTCACGTATCTTATTGCATGGTCTAATCTCATTGCATCGGTTAGGATTTCCTTATTTAGCCCTGTGATCGTGGTGGTCCGAATTCTATGCCAAAGCAGCCCAGGTTGAGCTTTAATTAAATCTGAAATGTATGGGACACCTAACTCGCTATGGCAATTAAAAACTGAGGCTCTTACAGGAACTGCCAATATGAATCTTAAAAAAGCATTTTCAACTTGCTGAATTGGTGTACAATCGTGGGGTCCCCATATTCCTGCCCCAAAGGTAGCTATGCTCACGTATTTGGCCTTGTAAATCTTCAAGAGAATTTCAGGTGGCCTTTTACCCAGTTTTTTTGAGAAATGTATCAATGCCACTGGGGACTTCATAAACAGGAGGCTCCTGGTCTTGATAGCTTGTGTCCAGGACCCAGTGTGGTTAAATAAAACACCCAGGTATGTAAATGTTTTAATAGATTCTACCCTACTACCCCCAGCTTGAAAACGTCTACACTTTTGTTTCCCTCTCCTGCAGGTCATTATAAAACCTTTCTTTGCGTTCATTTTTAGACCCAGGGTGTCCATAAAACTAGTATAAAAAGTAATAGCCCTCTATAAAACAATCTGTGTGGGTGTAAAGTCGACGAAAGCCAAGTAAAATGTCTCTAATTTGGCCTGCGTGTACTTTCCAGTTAAAATGCTAAGATTAAGAGCCTGCTCGTTGACACCTAAACCAGATCTAAAACCATACTGTACATCACTTAAAATGTTGTTTTCGTCTGCCCATATTTGCAACCTGTCTAAAACAATCCATTCAGCCACCTTCATGAGGGAATCTAATAAAGATATTTGGCGGTAACGGGCAGGATTTTCCCGATCTCCCTTCTTGAAAATTGGAACAATAATGGATTCAGACCATGTATCTATAAATCCTTTTGCACAACACGCTTGTAGAACCCGGGTTAATATTGGGGACCATAGCTGCGGAATTGACTTAAAGAGGTCGATTGGGACCCCATCAGGGCGTAGGGCCTTACCACTCTTACTAGTATGCATTATGGTCATTATCCAAGGATTCCTGGCACAGGTATCATAATTGCAGAAGGGTGACGCGCCCACCGCCCTCAAGCCCCGTTTCAACATCTGCACACCTGTCATTGGGACCACGAGGACACAGGGGGCAGGCATTCCTTTTACCTTCTCAGATATTTTATTGGGTCAGGGAAGAAATGTGACTGGTAAGTTAACTTGACCAGAAGCATCTAATATAAGTAAATAAGCTAAGGGAATGGATTAAATACCCCCTTCTGATATGTCTGAAAAGGACATTTCACTGGCTTGACTCACAGTGGGTTTAAGCAACACACCATTACTCTGAGATATATAAAATGTACACCATGAAAGTGGGTGTCATTGATCTGGGTATTTGCACAGTTTGGAAGTGCAGTGCCTAGGGCTCTAGGCGCTATTTAAGTGCTGTTGATATTATTACTACCCTACATCTTTGCAACAAGCAGATTTCCTCAATGTTCATTACTGAATTTGGACTTCGAAATGTTACGAAAATGGCTTTTGTTGCGTTTTGTTTTTATATTTGGAGTTTGTGGTTGAATTTATTAGCTCTCAGTTCATGTAAGATATGTCTCACTTAACATATGTGCTACAACACCAGACTGAGAAACGCAAGGAGATAATATGGTAAGGAGAGAGCTTCTAATTTTAGAATTACAGGATCCAAACCATCTGCCCTGGCACCCTCCCTCCCTCCCTTTCTTTCATTGACTTTACTTGCATATCCCTGTTTCATGGGATTAGTGCAAAGGCTCTCTAAAGGCAGTTAATCTTTAGATTGCATGGTTGCACTCAGACTGCTAATCCCATACCACTGCACACTGATTGATTTAGCATTTTCTATTAAACTGTCTTCAGTCAATCTTTTACATATGTATGCATTCATGTTCAAAACTGATTGATGCTAATTGCATAATTCCCTTAGTTCTATATTGGAAAAGAAGAATTTGTACAGAGGTCTCCTGCTGAATTTTTCTTCCTAAAATATTTCAGGCAATCAGATTTTGAAGGTTCACGGCTAACAATTTGTTTCTAACAATACATGATTCCTGTTCCATACCACTTTAGCTCGACAGCTTTAATAACTGAGAAGTAAGCCTTTTGAGCTTACTTCAAATTGAAAACATTGTAGTGACATTGAGTACTTGAAATGGTGTAACACTCTGTTGCAGTAAAGGCAGAGTAAACCTTCAAAATTAGAAGCAAGAACTGTATTTTCCAATCAGTAAAGCCATTTATTGATTGGATCTTGCAATCCATACATGTACAAAATTGTGTGCAAGTGTGTGTAAACACCCCACAGCTAAATCACACATGCTAGCTATGGCATAAATCTAAAACTTTCCTGTGTCCCTATGGAAAATCCCCGCTGTTGGTGTGATGACATTTCTAACTTTATAATGCAAAAAAAAACAGAAGCCTTTGCACACTCGATAGTCATTTCTCGACTGTTTGTTCCTTTAAAAGTTTATTGCAACCACACATAAGCGGTAGAGAAATATGCACTCATTCCCCTTGTGGTGATGTCTGCAAGTTGTATATTTCTACAGAACTTTGAGATCTGTCCCATTTTCTGCTACTTTAAACTGCATAGACGGATGAGTTGGTTTCAAATGGAACCCTTTGTCACGTGATACTCATTTGCATTGAACGTAGTGTTTTGTCTTTAGTACCCCTCTCCCCTACACTCTCCTTTTTTAAGGGAGTTTTGGTGCAGGCCTAGTTAGGAAGCCTGGGAGGCCTCCTATCAACTGGTCTCAACTTGTGTGTATTCTAAATACACCTGATGTATTCATAGAAATAACTTCTATGTTACTTGTCCACAATTATTTTAACTACTACCTAAAATAATTTTGAAACAAAATATATTCTACCTTTATCAATCTTGTGGGACCATTGGTATTTGTATTTTGTACTACATGAACTCCAAACGCGCTTGATTACTAGGCGCTGAGGCGCTGCTGGAGAAGTATGCTCATCGGCATTTCTCATGCTTTTAAAACTTGTATTTGCAAATAATTGTGTACTGTGTATTTTAAACCTCTGAATCCTTACCTGATAATCTTCCGGCCGGCGCCCTGTTCCACCGCGGCAAGTGCCGTTTGTAGTGGAGTTTTGCAAAACAAAACACTTGCCAGTGCTGAGAAATTAGTTTACATACACTCTTGGACTGGTGTACAGGACAATAACATGGACACTTGCTTTACTAATTGCAACTTTTTTTAATTATTCTTTTTTGTATTGCATCTATTCAGTTATGCATCTTTTTGCATGGGAATACGAAACATTTTATGTACATATACTTACACATAAACATAACAAACAAATCTACAAGTGATGTGGTATTTACAATTGGTGCACAACTTACATACAACTCATTCGTGGCCGTCCATTCAAACAAAACATTCAAACATACACACTGGTCCCAGTGTCAAAAATAAACTTTTTTTACAATTAATGAATTGCTTGTTTTTAGCTTTCTCTAACATTGGATGGTACACATTGTGAAAAAAGCAAAACAGTCTTTGCGCTAATTCATCATGATTATAAGAACTCAATCAGGGGAATGACCCGGGACCTGGTCGGTCGACGCGTTTCGAACCCTGTAGTTTGTAGGGTTCTCTTCAGGACCAAATTACAGCTATAACAAGAAAGGGAACAAACGTCACTACTAAAATCCTGAGAGCTCAACACCTCCTATGTCACCTAACCACTATCAGCCTACCTTAAATGTTGGGTTCATGACTCCAAATTGTAGTGGTATTCCCAACAGTGTAAAACGTGATGTAGGGAGAGTGGAACTGAAATAAGTAGAAAGAAACGGAACAATAAATGTGCTGCAAAAGAGACGTGCTCATCATGCACAGCTTCACTCGTTCTGTGAGGATCTGCGCTTACCTGCGCTGGTTAATGTGGGGAAGTTCTGAAGGTTCAAAAAATCTGTACTGTTTCTGCGGGAAATAATTAACAGAGCGTGCATTAACGCTTACTGTCTGGCTTATCCTGACCTATATGTGTTTGCTCATGTGTGCGGATGGTCCTTACCAATGGTGGAGCTCCGCTTCCAATTCAATCTCAAGCGTTGCTGGCGGGGAGGCGACCTCCGTATACGCCGCTCTTAATCCAATTGTAGTTGTCTGCTGCTGCGCGGAAGAGAAAGCGTGTGTCAGCGCTAACCATTCGACATTGCGTAACAAACCCGCGGCTCGTGTCTCACCCGTTCATACCTTTAGATATGCTCCATAGTTGTGATCAGAGAGTCCTGCTTCTAGCGCTGCTCGCTCCAGCCCTCTCGGTTTGTTGTGGCTAGGAGTGCAGGCTCTCTCTTCCTGTTTGTGGGAGTGGTTGCAGTTGGGGGGGGAATTGTGGGAAATGTAGTCCATACTGCTGTGTGTTGGCAGACTTACGTGGTGGGTTTGTAAATTTCTGATATTTCATTTAGTCCAGTTGTTGCAGTGTTAAACTTCATTATAAGCATGGCTTCCCTTTGGTTTAGTCTTGACTCGATATTACCTCCTCGTGGATCGTTCTCAATTTTGGACAATACCGTCCACTTGAGCTTCGTTTTGTCATTGTTCTTGCCTAGCCAATGATTAACTAGTGGTGCATTTTCCACTTCTCTCCGGAGTCGAGATTTGTGTTGAGTGATTCGCTGTCTGACTTCTTGGGTGGTTCTTCCTATGTACAACATAGGGCATGGACATATTATGCCATACACGACGTTAGACGTAAGAGAAAAAACGAAGCTATGTCAAATATAATATACCAAAAACGGAAAAGGAAGCATTGTTTGCGTTGAAAAATGACAAATCAGTTGTCATAAAACAAGCCGACAAGGGAGGAGCGGTGGTAGTCTGGGATGTGAATAAATATAAAACAGAAGTTCACCATCAGCTAAATGATGTCACCTGCTACAGACGTATTCCCAAGAACCCAACAAATGAATTTCAAAATCAACTTTTTCAAATCATTCAAAAAGGATTTGATCAAGGCTTTGTAGGCCCTAAAGAATTTGAATTTATGCAGAATAAACATCCAAGGACCCCAGTATTTTATATACTGCCAAAAATTCATAAAGACGAAAAAATCCTCCCGGACGCCCAATAGTGTCAGGCTGCGAATCCCTCTACGAACCGGTAGCCAAATACATAGACTTCTTTTTAAAACCATTCATTGAAATGGTTCCAGCTCATCTCAAGGATACAACTGCGTTCCTTCAAAGGATTGAGACAATACAATTTGATCATAATCAACAACTAATGGTCACACTAGACGTTGTCTCACTTTACACACAGATTCCGCAAGACCAAGCACTGGAGACATTGACATACTTTCTAGACAAACGTGATCGACCAATCCAAGTGCCTACCGAATTTATAGTAGAATTGGCAACTTTGGCATTACAAAAGAATTTCTTTGCATTCAACTCAGAATTCTTTTTGCAGATAAAAGGAGTAGCTATGGGGTGCCCATTTGCCCCAGAATTGGCGGTGATGTTCATGGGACTGTATGAACAAAAATTTGTCTACAATAATAACCCCTTTAAAGAACAGATCTCCCATTACATGAGATACATCGATGATGTATTTCTGATTTGGACTGGCAGCCCCGAAACCCTAAATCAGTTCGTCGATTGGCTGAATTCTCGTAGCAATGACATAAAGTTCAGCTGTACATCATCCAGCACTTCCATCACCTTTTTGGATGTCAAAATTGAACCTTTTGAGGGAGGTCTAGCTACCACTCTCTTTAGGAAAAAGACAGACAGGAACAAAGCATTACTCTACTCGAGCAACCACCCACGCAGCCTCAGACAGAACTTACCTTTTGGACAATTCCTTAGGGTCCGTAGGAACTGTACGCGGAAAGAGGACTATTTTGAACAGGCTAACCAACTCAAAGAAAGACTCCTCCAAAGAGGATACCCTAATAAAATACTAAAGACCTCATTGAAAAGGGCGTGGTGGACACCGCGGGAAACCCTTTTACAACAAAAGCATAAAGTAGAACAGAAACGACTAGTTTGTGTATCCACGTTTTGTCCAGCCACTAACCAAATGAAGAAACTGATGTTATCCAACTGGCATTTAATAAAGGACTTACATGAGGACTTCAAGACACCCCCTCTATTTGCACACAAAAAGGACAAGAGCGTGGCTAACCATGTGGTTAGAGCCGCTTTACCCATTGAAAAAAGTCCAAACATAAGAAGCCTATTTGGTTTTCCTCCAACGACTGGCCACCATAAATGCGGAACATGTGTCTGCTGCGAAGAAACGATAGAAGAGTCAGTCTTTTCCTTCAACAACATTAACTGGAAACATGACAGTTTTACCAATTGTAAAACCAGAAACGTCGTGTATTGTATAATATGTCCATTCCCTATGTTGTACATAGGAAGAACCACCCAAGAAGTCAGACAGCGAATCACTCAACACAGATCTCGACTCCGGAGAGAAGTGGAAAATGCACCACTAGTTAATCATTGGCTAGGCAAGAAACATGACAAAACGAAGCTCAAGTGGACGGTTTTGTCCAAAATTGAGAACGATCCACGAGGAGGTAATATCGAGTCAAGGCTAAACCAAAGGGAAGCCATGCTTATAATGAAGTTTAACACTGCAACAACTGGACTAAATGAAATATCAGAAATTTACAAACCCACCACGTAAGTCTGCCAACACACAGCAGTATGGACTACATTTCCCACAATTCCCCCCCCCAACTGCAACCACTCCCACAAACAGGAAGAGAGAGCCTGCACTCCTAGCCACAACAAACCGAGAGGGCTGGAGCGAGCAGCGCTAGAAGCAGGACTCTCTGATCACAACTATGGAGCATATCTAAAGGTATGAACGGGTGAGACACGAGCCGCGGGTTTGTTACGCAATGTCGAATGGTTAGCGCTGACACACGCTTTCTCTTCCGCGCAGCAGCAGACAACTACAATTGGATTTAGAGCGGCGTATACGGAGGTCGCCTCCCCGCCAGCAACGCTTGAGATTGAATTGGAAGCGGAGCTCCACCATTGGTAAGGACCATCCGCACACATGAGCAAACACATATAGGTCAGGATAAGCCAGACAGTAAGCGTTAATGCACGCTCTGTTAATTATTTCCCGCAGAAACAGTACAGATTTTTCGAATCTTCAGAACTTCCCCACATTAACCAGCGCAGGTAAGCGCAGATCCTCACAGAACGAGTGAAGCTGTGCATGATGAGCACGTCTCTTTTGCAGCACATTTATTGTTCAGTTTCTTTCTACTTATTTCAGTTCCACTCTCCCTACATCACGTTTTACACTGTTGGGAATACCACTACAATTTGGAGTCATAAACCCAACATTTAAGGTAGGCTGATAGTGGTTAGGTGACATAGGAGGTGTTGAGCTCTCAGGATTTTAGTAGTGACGTTTGTTCCCTTTCTCGTTATAGCTGTAATTTGGTCCTGAAGAGAACCCTACAAACTACAGGGTTCGAAACGCGTCGACCGACCAGGTCCCGGGTCATTTACCTGATTGAGTTCTTACAATCATGATGAATTAGCGCAAAGACTGTTTTGCTTTTTTCACAATGTGTACCATCCAATGTTAGAGAAAGCTAAAAACAAGCAATTCATTAATTGTAAAAAAAGTTTATTTTTGACACTGGGACCAGTGTGTATTTTTGAATGTTTTGTTTGAATGGACGGCCACGAATGAGTTGTATGTAAGTTGTGCACCAATTGTAAATACCACATCACTTGTAGATTTGTTTGTTATGTTTATGTGTAAGTATATGTACATAAAATGTTTCGTATTCCCATGCAAAAAGATGCATAACTGAATAGATGCAATACAAAAAAGAATAATTAAAAAAAGTTGCAATTAGTAAAGCAAGTGTCCATGTTATTGTCATGTACACCAGTCCAAGAGTGTATGTAAACTAATTTCTCAGCACTGGCAAGTGTTTTGTTTTGCAAAAGTTTATATTGGCTCAGCCTTGCTGAGTATAGGAGCCAAGACCCTTTTTGTTTCCTAGTTTGTAGTGGAGGGCGTTCACGACCTGGGCCTGCCCCCTGAGGGTGTTTACATCGCCAGAGGCACAGACGGTGCCTTCCCGCGCAGGGGAGTGCGCGGCGGGTAGCCGGTGGGTAGCCGGCGGGTCGCCAAAGGCGAGCCCGTCTGCGCCCGTCCGCGCCGGTCCGCCCCCAGGAGTACTGCCCTATAGTACAACAATGGCCCCATACACGCAAGGGGAGCTATTGGCCCTTCGCAGGAAGAGTGCCTGCATGCCCCACCTATATCATCCGGGCACTCTCAGCCTATGGGGCAAGCATTGTGGCCATAGGGCCTCGGAGGCCCTTACGACCCCTCTGTCTCCTGGCTGCACAATACAAAAAACTGAAAAACTTAAGATCCTTAGCTTAAACTGCAGGTCCATGGCTAAACACCACGAAGATAATCTCTGAACTCCTTTTGGATTATAATCCTGATTTATGACATCTTACTGAGACGTGGTTGACTTAGGAGTCTGGCGCTACCTTAGCCCTAGCGCTACCCCCAGGTTACTCTATTCTGGCCCAGAACAGGATAAAGGGGAGGGGTGGAGGACTGGCTATTATCTTTAAATCGAGTCTTGCCTGCACCCTTTCCCCGGCTAACATAGCTGACTGTGAAAGTATCCTATTTAGGATCAGGGTTTCTGACATTTTCACCCTTACAGGTCTCCTAACATATGTTATGTTATGCGTTTTTTTTTTGTTTTTTTTTGGCGCACACATCGCCCCCCTGGTCCAGCTGGAACTTTTCAAGACTCCCTGGCTGCGGCTATTTCCACTCTTGTACTGCAATCAGCCAACTTTAGTGTCCTGGGCGATTTAAATCTTCATCTTGAGTCTCTTGACTCGCCTGCCATACTGAATTTTGTGGGCGACCTGGAGGCCTGCCAACTAATTCAGCTGGTTAGGGGACTCTCGCACCCTGCAGGTCATTTGCTGGATCCCGTATTTTCCAATAATCAAGACATCATTGTATACCCTCCCCTTCCGCTTATCTGGACGGATCACCACCTTATTCACATCTCCATAGGGATACCAGCGGGCCCTAGGCCCAAACCTCTTCCCCCCCCCCCCCTCTTGAGACGTCCCTGGCACAAACTCGATGGTGCCCTGTTGGAACCGGCCTCATGGCGTGGTCCCGCTCCCCCCGCCTGGCGGACCCTGGCCAACATCGCCCCTGTCCTCCGGGCTGAAGAGACCCCCCTCCAACCCTGCATGAGGGCCGCCACCATGGGCGACCCCCGCTCTCCCCCCATCAGGACACGGCAACTCCGACTCGACCACACTACGGGCCCGATACCTATCCTGGGCCACCCTCACAGGCCTCGACTCCATCTTGGGCCTCCCTCATCCAGGCCTCGTGGCCTCGGCCCGACCCCGGCCGCGGCCCCAACGCAGCCCCGACATCGAGGCACCAAGATCCGCCCAGGTGATAAATCGGCCACTTGGCACCTCACGGAGGACGAGAGTTTCGATGGGCCTTCAGCCGCCCCCCTGACGCCGGGTTTCGATCACCCTCCTGCCTCCCTGGGCACTGGCTCCACCCCCCTGCTGAGTGTCTGGTCGCTCTCATCCCGGCCCCTCTGGCCCCCAGGTGCGAGAGTCCGGACATCAAAGGACTTCAGACCTATATCTGGGGCAGCTCTGGAATGGATCGCCAGTTGTATCCTGGAGTCGAGAAGACACAGAGAAGAACTCATTTGAGACCTGCTGGCGCTGCCGCGGTCCAACCTTGCTGAAACCATCTTTGGAGCCCTGCTGGCGCTGCCGCGGCCCATCTTCGCTGAAACCATCTTTGGAGCCCTGCTGGCGCTGCCGCGGCCCAACCTCGCTGAGAACATCTCTGGAGCCCTGCTGGCGCTGCCGCGGCCCAACTCTAAGTAACCCCCCGGCTCGAGGATTGTGAGCTGAGCGCAGGGTATTCCCGTACCCGACTGGTACCAAGACTGTCCCGCTACCCTATTCCACCAGCTACCAAAGACTTTGAGGATTCCTCGATCCCCTTGTATTGTATTGCTAAGATAACCTCCCTAGTTTACTGATAAAGACTTTGAGAACCTATCCTTGTGTGGTGTCCGTCTGTAGTGGCGTAGTGTTCGACCTGTACGATCCTAAGAGAGGAACCTCACTCGGAGGCCTCTCGACCGCGCTCGGACAGTTCTCAAAGGAGGGGTGAGACTTGGGGTGGTCTGGCAGGGAGCCCTGCCCTCCCCCCTAAGGTCGCCTTTCTAACATGCCCTATTTGAATCAGACTCAAACTCTCACGGCCTAAATGGCCTAGCAATCTGGAGGAGGCTGATAAATCCTATAGGAAATGGATCACTGATGCACTGGATTATTTTATTCCCAAGAAACTGTCAAGGCCATTTCGCAACCAGGCTCACCCGTGGTACTCGGAAGTACTAGCTAGTGGGAAAAAACAATGTAAAATTCTCGAGCGCAAATGGAGACGCTCATATGACCCCATAGCAAAAGCCAGCTAAAGATCTGCTACCAAACTGTATCACAAGCAGATAAAAAAGGCTAAAGCCATCTACTAAACCAATTTGATTAACTCGAGTACCAATCGCTCAAAAACCATCTTTTCCCTGGTAAAGGACTTGTCTAAAGCCCCTGAGGCCATTGAAAGTGCAATAGGATCCAATACACAATGTGAAGAGCTAGCTTGCTTTTTCGTGAGAAAGGTAAAGGTATTTACAACACCTTGAATTTGAATGCCCCGACTACGCCCTTCTCTGAAGCCACAGTCTCAACCGCCCTATCTTACTCCCTCTTAACTTTCCCCCCTTTATCCCTGGCTGAGCTGGAGCTTACTGCCGCTAAAGTGAAGTCTGGCTCTCCGGACGACCCGGTCAAACCCGAGATGTTCAGACTCCATCACGACTCCATTTTGTTGGAGGGTCGCGAGCTAATAAATCAATCTCTCCGCTAGTCACAGTTCCCCGCTCCTGGAAGCATGCCAAGGTGGTCCCTCTGCTAAAAAAATCTACTTTGGACCCCTTAAGGCCGGATAGCTACAGGCCTATCTCCTTGCTGCAGTATTTGGCCAAGTTTATGGAATCCTACGTGAATGCTGCCCTGACTAGGTATTTGGAAACAAATGATATTCTGGCCGAGTCTCAAAATGGCTTTAGAGCCAACCATAGTACAGAATCAGCCCTCCTCGCAGTTACCGAACAACTGAGGGTAGACAACACACAGTGCCCAAACCACAATTACTCAATACGTTTTTGGGTTAAGGGTAAGAAACCAATTTATTGTCGCTTCCCTGGACAGCATTTATTTTGAGTCAGTCATTTTCTATTTTTTGTACTTTCAAAGAAATTCATAGCAGAAGAAAGAAATTAAATTTAAATATTTACAAGACTAAATAAACTTTCTACAAACATTAAAGGCAAACATTATTTACACATTAGAAACCATTATCACACATTAGAAAATGTTCTTGCATCAAACATTAGACAAAACAATTATTACAAAAGTGATAAAGCAAATTTTATCACAAACAACAAATATTGCAAACAATCAATGAGAGAAACGAAAGGTTGGGAAGCGCACATTTAACCACACCTGATGCCTGCCCCTATGGCACCGATTAGACATCCCTGGTTTTCCCGTTGGTCTTGGTCATCCACCTAATGAGATTGATAATGAAATTGGTCCCTGGCCCTGAGATGCCCTCCAAACTTCATTTCATTCCAGCAGAGTCACTTGTTGCGTTTATTATAAACATCAAATTCATAATACCTGGTAATGAAATACCACTCATTCTTTAACTAATCAATTAACTTGTTGCTGATAACGTACATAGAGCAGAACACTAATTCATGTTTCTTCTGGTAATAATTAAAAATTTCCTACTAACTGCATTCCATGGGACTACATGTCCCACAATGCACCGACTCAGCTTTCTACATATAACAAACAGGAAATAGTGGCGGCCATCTTTATTGAGAGAAAGACTAATCCACTAGTACCGAGCAGCGGCCCAAGCAGCAGGTAACTGTCCATCCGGTAACACCATGCGCTCGCTTAGCGCTCAACTACTCTTATAAAACTTTGCTAAGGTCGCCTTGTGCTTTTCCTTAGAACGGTGACATTTGCCCATGAAACGGGTTGTTACTAAGAAAACGCCATAAGGTAGGCTATCTGCATTGTCCAATCTTTTCAGCAAGTGTGACACATTGTTTGCACGCCGCTAAGCTCTTTGATGCCTATTTCTCTTGCATCATAGAACCGATATCGACGGTTACGCCGCTTCAAACTGATTCTGCCTTAATATGGCATTACTTAAAGAATAAGGTACACTTTCACCTTTCCAACTTGCTTTGGTCATTAGCGTCATGAATGGATCAATAAATGCAACTTAAAAAATATTCATAAAATTTTTTCAGGCATCCCAGGCTGGCGACGGTATTTTTCCCAAAGGACCTCCACAAGACCCTTTCTGAAACTCATTTTTTAACAAACTTGGTATGTAGCATAGAACGTTTCTATAGCTACTTGATGTTAATAAGGAGCCCACACGCTAGATTAAGTAAAATAATGTTTTTGTATCTTACAGATACAAGATATATACAGCCCTGATGGCAGACCAGTAACTTCATGCCTGGTCTTGAAACGCGTCGGCAGTGTTGTTTGGGATATACAAATTATCATTGTTTAACAAATACTAGGACCGGCTGGTCCAGTATTCAAATATATACAAGTCATTGACCGACTTATATTTCTTCTTCCCAACCTTTTAGTTTCTCTCATTGATTATTTGCAATATTTGTTGTTTGTGATAAAATTTGCTTTATCATTTTTGTAATAATTGTTTTGTCTAATGTTTGATGCAAGAACATTTTCTAATCTGTGATAATGGTTTCTAATGTGTAAATAATGTTTGCCTTTAATGTTTGTAGAAAGTTTATTTAGTCTTGTAAATATTTAAATTTAATGTCTTTCTTCTGCTATGAATTTCTTTGAAAATACAAAAAATAGAAAATGACTGACACAAAATAAATGCTGTCTAGGGAAGCGACAATAAATTGGTTTCTTACCCTTCACCAAAAAACGTATTGAGTAATTGTGGTTTGGGCACTGTGTGTGGTCTACTATTGATATAGGGTCTAGCCTTCACCACGTAAAGGACCTAACCCCTTTTGTTCCCGAACAACTAAGGGTGGCACAAGATCTGGGCAACACTTCTGCCCTTATTCTGCTGGATTTGAGTGCGGCCTTCAACACGGTCTCCCACAGGATCCTGCTTAAACGTCTTGGGGAGATCGGAGTCGGGGGCGGCGCCCTGGATTGGTTCGCGTCATTTCTATCTGACCGATCCTTCCAGGTGCATGCTGCTCCGTACTCGTCCAGCCGACACCCTCTCAGCTGTGGGGTCCCTCAGGGCTCTGCTCGCAGCCCCACGTTGTTCAATGTGTTCGTCAGACCCCTGGCTATACTAGCTAGAGAATGGGATATCAAATTAACCTCTTATGCTGACGACACTCAGCTTCTTCACCTTCTCTAATAACGTTGAGGCTGACCAAGCTAAATTTAGTGAAGATCTTGTGGCCATTGCCAACTGGCTATCTGATAACTGCCTACAACTTAATGCTTCCAAATCAGAGGTACTCATAGTTGGTCGGAACCCACAGAAGTGGGACGAGAACTGGTGGCCCCCCACAATGGGCCAGTCCCCGACCCCTAAGCAAGAAGTAAAAAATCTAGGAGTCTTGTTGGACAATGACCTGGCTTTGGATGCCCACGCAAAAAAAGTGGCAGGTACTTGCTATGGGCGCCTTCGCGCCCTCAGACCCATCCTAGGTTTTTTCGAATCTCCTATCCGGCAGATAATAGTCCAGTCCATGGCCTCTCACATCTGGACTATTGCAACGTTCTCTTCCTGGGCTCCAATCAGACTGTCATTAAAAAACTTCAGCGGGCTCAGAACGCTGCAGCCCGCACTCTGCTCACCCTGCCAAAACATTGCTCCACTTCACAGGCTCTTCTTCGGTTGTACTGACTCCCTGTGAAACAGAGAATCCTATTTAAGACCCTATGCGTAGCTCACAAAATTTTACATGGACAGGGTTCTCATATCATGAAGGGACTCTGCACCTTCTATACCCCGACGCGCGATCTTCGCTCTGCAGATCGCCACCTGGCCTGTACTACGAGGATACGTAGGAGCAGAGCGGGAGGTCGCTCATTTAAACACCAGGCTCCACTAATTTGGAACTCTATCCCTCTACAGGCACGATCCACTATGCATCACCAGTGTTTTCGCAAGCTAATTAAAACTTGGCTATTTTCGTCAGTCTAACCTGCAGTGTTGTGGAGGCCGGTATTAAACTCCCTCCCCACACGTAGCCTCGATGCCGCTCTGTCATGCACGTCTGGAAAGCGATGGGACGCCCCGTTGCTGAGTAGCCATCCGCTATACAAGACAATTTAACATAACATAACAATCTGAGAGAAGTCTTAGCCCTTGCCATTAAATCCGTCCTTTTCTAGGATTGCATTTTATTTGGCCAGATGTTCAATACATTCCTAGTAACAAAAAACTGTATACAACCTTAAAAGTTGAAACTTGGGTATAGTGGCTAAATATTTCCTAGGTTTGGTAATAAAGGCAACATTTTAAAATTCAAACTGTATTGTCTGAGCTCTCATGTAAATTATTTTAGAAAATATGAATTTTGGTAATTTAGGCTTAGTAATGGGAACCTACAACACATTAGAAAAACTCAAAAGAAACAACTAGGAACATTTAAAATGTAAGAAAAACAGAAGGGACTAGAAAATATTATTACTAGCATATTATAACTTGCACAGCTACCCCGAAGGTTTTCCTGGTGCAAGGCAGACGCCGATCAAATGACCCAAAGCAATGACTTAGAATAGGCACGTCTTCCAATTTTTGTGAAAGGTGAGAAATGACTTTACATTTCGGAGAGCATCCGGCAAAGAATTTCACAATTTTCTACCTAAGACAGTCAAAGGAACCGCCTTTCAACCGGGTTAAACGAAACCTTGGTACGATGAACAAAGCTTGATTAGAGGATCTCAATGACCGAGTGGACTGATAAGGAACTAGCAGTTCCTGGATGTACCGTGGTGACAGGCCAAATTTGGTCTTGAACATATAACACAGTGCTTTAAATTCAATAAGTTAGCAAACCTTAAGCCAGTGCAGTACCTGGAGCAAGTGGGAGACTTAAGCATTTGGGTAAGCGAAAGTGCAAACTAGCAGCCACATTTTTAACAATTTACAAGTGATGGACAGAGGTCTTGTCCACACCCAGGTATAACACATTGCCCTGATCCAATCTGGATAGGACTAGAGCCTGAAATATAGTCCATTGAACCGCTAGGATAATTAACCAAAGAATCTTTTTCATACATTTAAAGCGTTCAAAACAGGTGGCAGTTACCTTAGCCACCTGCAGCTTCTTGGAGAGCTTTTCATCAATAAGAAAACTCAGTTTTTTTCACTTTAGTAGATGAAGTAGGTGGAGTCCCTCAGGATTCTGGCCAATGACTTGGGACACAGGGAAGAGTTATTACCCAGAACCATGACCTCATTACGTTTCAGTGAATTTTTGTTCTTCCATGATGACATTGTCATCATGCCCAGGTGCAACAAGGGTGGATCATGGCTCGGTGCCAAAGAAAGAGAAAAGATGATCTGAGTATCATCAGCATATGAAAAAAGGGTAAGTCCGCCGCTCTCTATTGAGTCCGTCAAAGGGCCGACATAGATGTTAAATAGTAAGCGGCTCAGACTATAACGTTGTGGAACTCCAGAAGTCAAAGCCTGTGATTTACATCTTAAGTTGGCTGAAGGGACCTGAAAGCTACTGTCATTTAGAAAGGAGGCAAGCCACCCCAAAGCTGAACTTTCAATGCCTAATGACTCCAGTCTGTTAACCAGGATAGAGTGGGACACTGTATCGAATGCCGCATTCAAATCCAACAGAATGAGCGCAGCCGTATCTCCCTCATCCAGATATTGTCTTAGACGTTCCATCAAACCAGGAAGGGCGGACTCACAGCCCTGAAGCCTGACCTTGAAGGGGATAGTGTGCATCCACAAATGCAGTGAGCTGGGTGCTGACCTGTTTTTCCAGAACTTTAAAAAAACTGGTAGCACAGAGATAGGTCGAAAATTTGAGAAACAAGAAGGATCCAAATTGGCTTTTTTCAAATGAGGGAGGACCAAAGGGTATTTCCGTCTGCGGCATGAACCCCACCATCAGCGATACATTATGGTGCTCCAAGATCAAAGTTACGATTGTCATATCCTACAATCTAAGCTTATCTGGTGGAAGAGGGTCCAAAGCAAAGCCTAATTTAATAGAGCGGCAAGAAAGGATGCCAAATTATTAGACTCCAGTAAAGATACAACTGTGGCATCCTAATTAAGGTTGACAACTATCTGCAGAAGCCAACTGTGAGTGAATATTTTTCACTTAGAGCGTGAAAACCAAAGCGTATTCATCACATTGGCAATGTGAGAGAGGGCGTAGCGAGATGTTACTAGCATCCAATAAATCTTTCACCACTATAAAAAGTATCATCTGGCAATACAGGGCTTGAGTTATTTTCCCTATGTAGTACATAGCACAGGCAGACTTGCAGGAGATATTATCTTTTAATGATTCTCTGTATTCATCTGCAGCATATGACTTCCACCAGCATCCCAAGGGGCAGGAGGATGCATTCTGCCCATGCATTTTGTGGTCATTAGAAGAGTGATATCAATAGCCTCAACCAACCAATGATGAGTCAAAGATTAATCTGAGTCGATCTGTTGTGAAAGTGTAGGCTTAGTACTGAGTAGCTGCTCATTTAATGCTGTGTAGTTAAGGTAGGACCAGTTTCTGACCTTAGCTTTCTGAAAAGGCACTGCTGTCGGAGGATGAGAAAGAATTCTAATCTTAAACAGCACTGCAAAGTGGTCTGACCAACAGAGCTGAAGCAGAGTTCCTATCAACAAATCCTTGATGTTAGAAAAAATAGGGTCCAAAAGATGCCCTGCAAAATTAGTAGGTGATGAATTTAGTAGTGTTAAATTAAGAATGTCAATACCAAAAAACCCTGTTCTTTCTTTTGTTTTTTTTTTGTATTGATGGTCTGTGAGTGGAGGGAAAACCTGGTTCTCTTTCCTTCTTGGCTCCTTTTTGGAAAAGTAAAATTAAGAATGCCCAAATCCTCGATCCTTGAAAAAGGACATATTACGGTTACTGTTCAAGTCCTCAAGATTGAGATTAAAATCTCCAAGTAAAATTAGCAGCACACAAAATGTAAGGGGCCAATAAGTCCGGTAGAGAAGTTCCACATCCCAGAATATCCAGGGGGACGACAGATCGGTGCCCCAGAAAGTGTAGATTTAGTAGTGAGGGAAAGTGTGAATGTCAGAGCTGCGCAGTTGGAAATCTGAAGTTGGTCAATTTTGCATTTATAATCATTTAAAAAAATAATGGCAATTCCCCCACCCATTTTATCTTGTCTATTCTAACTAAATCAAAATGAGCTGTCAGGGCCGCAGTAATATCCTGCAGAGAACCTGCATGTAACCAGGTCTCAGTGAGAAACAATGCTTCAGGGTTATGATCGCAAAGGAAATTAAATAGTTGTTGCTGATGTTTGGGAAGCGAACGAAAATTCAGGATAAAAAAGAAAAAGGTTTGAGAGGAGAAGCACCCAGCAGAAAGCCTCCCATTGTGGAGGCCATCAAGTCCCTCATTAGATGATTGTTTAGAAAGTGGCTGCTGAGCCACATAAGTATCCCTCAGGTTAGTGAGAGTAGAGCGCACCATGGAACACTGGTCTTGAGCTAAACGCTACTCCGGGTAATCACACATTTAGCAAGTAAGCAAGTTCTCCTCCTTTGTAAATCTGTTAAATCTGTAGTAAAATGAAAAGGTTACTGGAAGGATAACCAAAGAGAGACATATTCCCAAGAATGCTCTCATGAATACAGTAACTGCAAAAGCATAGAATGGGCATTAAATCCCGAACAGAGGCAGGAGGCCACCAACCACGAAGAGCCCAAAATAATACTCTTCATTCCGGACTACAGATCCAAAGGTCGCGAAGATATTTTAAATCGAAGGAATATCTTACGAGTGTTGAACTCTATTACATCTTTAGCTACGCTAACTACTCAAGACTTGGAGGCTGTCAAATTCATCACTCTCAAACATCTATCTGAGCAGGAAATAACAAAAACAATCTGGAACTCTGGAGAATCGGTGAAAAAAATCTTAAGAGAGGAAAAGCAATTAAAAGCATGGGGGATTCGAATCAAACCATTCTTCAACCCAGGCTACCCAGCTCCACTACGACGCAATCTACAAGAAAATGCTAATTTGAATTTGAGCAAACACCGTCCAGATATTCCCACAAAATCAATGGTGAGAGGAGCACGAGGATGCTCAATTGAACGAAAGGTTGGTGCACCCCCTCTGCAAATAACTAACGGTCTTCCAACCCAAAAACAAGAATGGGACTGGATTGCAAAAACAATTAACTTCAGACAGTGCAGCCAATGACAATCTGCAGAACGAATTGGTACCCCCTTAAATACAAATCGGTCGCTTAAATTGTGTTCTTGGAACATAAACGGTCTAAGAGCAAAAATCACCAACAAGGATCTATTGCTATATTTTCAGCAGTATGACTTAATACTGTTACAAGAAACCTGGTCAGCAGAACCGCTCCATCTTCAGGGATTTAAAACATACCACCTCCCAGCAAGGAGAACCTCAAAATTTGGTCATGAGAAAGGTGGTTTAACGATATACACCTCGATACAAACAATTAACCACGTAAAAGAACTGCTAAATAAAAATATTTCAGGAACTGAAAACGGGATCACCGCAGTCCAGCTGGAAATCTCAATACCGGGTTCCAATAGGCAAGAAGTTATCCTGGTTAATACCTATCTGCACCCAAAGGGAAAACATAAGTGGGCCACTGCCCTGGTGACAGAATTGAACAAACTAATAACGGTAGTGGACAACCCGAACCTTATTGTCTCAGGAGACTTTAATATGTTCCTTTCAAAATCATCAGGGAAGAACTATCCAATAGAAGATTATTTGCATGTCAGGGGGATTCCGCCTCTGGAAGTGTGCCCCTGGGGCAAACAAACTAATCTATCAAAAAGCTTAACAGAAGATCTAACCAATTTGGGTCTGATCTCGGCAAATGGGCGAACACCGGGGGATCGTCCCCAAGCAGCAACCTTCCACAACTCGGTTACATCATCGGCGATCGACTACACTTCTTGTCTTTTTCACTGTTCGCATTAGTACAAGATTTTAAAATCGGAATATCTGACTGCAGTGACCACCTCCCGCAAGAACTGTCACTGAGGGCACAAGGGACAGCGCTAACACTTTTAGCAAATGGCCCAAAGCTGACGATCTCAGCAAAATGCAACAGAATTAAGTGCAACACTAGCGACCCAGTACGATTAATGCAAGAAGCAAAGATGTGCTGGGAAAGTGCTGCTGAGCTGAACGATAGCAAAATACTCGCCTGGGAGTCCTTCTTGAAATCCTTTGGCCTAAAGAACACTAAGCAAAATGTCGCTAAAGAAAACCGGGTATGGACAAGCCAAAAAAAAACATCGTCTAGCCCGACAAGCAACCCAAAAAATTACTCTCAATCCTCTCTAATGCCTAATCTAAGGGCAGCAAAAACAGCTATCAACAGAACACTTCGCGAGCTGCGGAAAGCTGGGAGCGACAATGACTTACCATCTAAATTGAGATCACTAAAGTGTAAAAAGAATAAAATCCTGTGGCGAATCAAACGAGAAGCCACGGAAAAACCTTGCTCAAAACTTCTCTACGATTCAAAAAAATAACAACAGTGCAAGATTTTGGAAATCTGTTAACAAAATAGATAATCCGAATGCCCCTGGAGTGAACTCCCACATCACAGAGGTATCCTGGGTGAACTATCTGTTCCAACACTTTAATGATGAAGTACCAAGCATGGGCCACCGAAACCCGGAACTCTGTAAGCCGACCGCGATGGCCCTTAAGCCCCTAGCTGCTGACACCGACTTCCCAAGTTCGATTGAACAACTGAAGGGACGAATTGTGAAAGGACGGAAAGAGGGAGCCCCAGGTCCAAATGGAATCCCTCCCATTGTCTATAAACAAGACCCAACCTATTGGGCGGAACAACTCCTCCCGCTCTTTGTAGAAATCTGGAAGGTTGAACAATTTCCGTCCTCTTGGAGGGGTTCAATAATAGCTCCAATCTATAAAAAAGGCAACAAGAATGAGGCTAAGAACTACAGACTCATAGCTCTTATAAATATAGATGCAAAATACTTTTCAGGGCTGCTCTTGGAAGAACTAACCTCCTGGGCGTCAAACAAAAAAATTAATCCCCATAAACCAGACTGGATTCCAAAAAAATCTAGGGACCTCGACAAACATCCTAGCCCTCTCCTTGCTGATAGATGCTGCCATTAAACACAAAAAAAATTATATGCATGCTACATCGACTTCTCAGCAGCTTTTGATAGCATTGATAGAGGGAAATTGTGGTCAAAACTTTCAAAGTGGGAGGTGGACAACAAATTGCTCAACTTATTGATCTTACTACATCCAGATACTTGGATCCAAATAAAACTGGGGGCCGGCAATTGTTTATCCTAAGAGATTCTGACCACAAAAGGGCTGAAACAGGGATGCGTCCTTGCACCGACCCTGTTCAACCTTTTTGTGTCTGACCTTTCTAAAGATCTGGACAACTGCAACCATCACTCCCCAAAGCTAGGGGGGCTTACACTGTTGAACTTATTATATGCAGACGATCTGATACTAATCAGCCACACCCCAGTAGGCCTGCAACATCTTATTAATACAACAAGCACATTCTCGGATAAAAATGGCCTGACCATAAACATGGAAAAATCGAAGGTGATGGTTTTTAATCAAAAATCAAAAAAGCAAACATTTCAATGGTCTCTGCACAACCTCAAAATGGAAACAGTTAAGGAATACAAATATCTGGGGACAATGTTTTATTCCAACGGCTCATTCCAGCGACACGCAACAACAATAAAAAACAGAGGGATTTCATTGGCCATAGCTTTAAAAAATATCAAGAACAAAATATCGGGCCCAAACTTAATCCCCTTGCTGGACATATTTCGCGCAAAATTACTACCATCAATAGCATATGGCAGTGAATGTATGAGAGGGAGAGATGAGGACACTCTAGACAATGTGGTCAGTAAAACACTCTGAATACTCTTCTCACTCCCCCCCTACACCTCCCCAGCACAGTTAAGGCTGGAGTTTGGTTTACAGAAGCAGCAAATAGCACATAAAGGCGCATAGGCTAAATGCTGGCACAAAATAAAGAATGCTGAACCAGACTCCTTTGAACGCCCACCTTTGGAAAGAGCAGGAGACAAATAAGGGATCCCCGCAATGGTGTACCTTCAAGCAGCTATAAAATCCCTTGCATTGGAAGACCTTTGGCACTCGAGCTGTTCACACAAGTGCTTCAAGCGCCATGTCAACAAGTCAGTAAAAATTCTTTCCATGGAAGAAGACAAAGCCGCACTAACCAGGAGATCACATGGGTGGTTCGTGATCCAATGCTACACTAGCGCCCTACCTTAGCCATACCTCAACACCAGCTTCTCAATGAAGGTGAAGGAAGATTTCCTGCGGCTGAGGATGGGGGTAATTCCGTCAAAAGTGCGTCTTCCCCCATGGAAACGCCAATTGCAGGCTTTGCGAATATCCAAAGGAGGACCTTCTGCACGTGTTATGTAGCTGCAAAGCTCTAGACAGTGCTCGAAGGGGCAAATTAACACAGCTCTGGAATCAAAAAGGTGTGCGAACTCGCAGACAAGCCTTGCTGATTAGCTTCAAGGGAGAAGATATTCAATTAGCCTGCAGCCTAGTGCGCTTCATGAAAACAGTTAACACAATCCAAAACCCAGAGGCCAGCGATTGAACTTGACTCAATAAGACTCGCTTTTGCATCTTAAGAAACTCTCTTTGGATTAACAAAGACTCAGTAAACCTCGAAATGCTTTTTTTCTTTTTACAAACACAATGTATTGCATCAGTTTGCACGGATCTTTCGTCCACATCTTTTACCCTCTTTTTTTACTGTTTTTAACTGTTTTTGTAAAACTCTTGATTATGTATCCACTCCAATGTTTTTTTAAAAGAGTCATTGCAAAGATTTTCATTAATCATACAATAAAGTTATTATTATTACTGGAAGGATAAGATCTTCGTAGTTTAACCATTTTTGTGGATATTCAATTCTAGAGTTATACATATGTAAATTAAGCAGAAGTTCTTGGACTTATACCCTAGTTGTAAACAAGTTCCTAGTTTGGCTTGTTAGTTAAATTTTGGGATGGTTTAACTAGTAGCAAAAAGAATCTGTTCTGAGAAAAGGGAAGAAATAAGTTGAGGGCCACAGCGAATTCTTACAGGAATAGTCCTCTTTGATGAAGTACAGTGTCATCCTTGGCATGGTTTCCCCTAACTTTTTGCCCTCAGACCTCCTATATTGCGGATTCGGCACACTTTACAACTGCTAACGAGTGATAAAGTGGTTGTGCTCTTTCCCTAAAATGTCGTAACTTTGGCGTATCCATAATTTACTTATAAGTCCCTAGTAATGTGCACTACCTGTGCCTGAAAATTAAATCCTAGTAGTGGGCCGGCAGCACTGATTGTGCCACCACTAAAGTAGCCCTTTAAACGTGTTTTATGACTGCCATGTCAGAGACTGTATCTGTTGTTTTTAAACTGCCACGTCGACTTGGCAAGGTAAACCTCTTGCCTGGCCCAAAACTTTCTTTTTAATTAATACAAGTCACCCGAAGGGGAGGCCTTGAACAGCCCAGAGGGCATGGCACAATGAATTTAAAAAGCAGGGCATGTATTTTTAATTGTTACATGTCCTGGAAGTGATAACTGTCTCTCCCATAGGATACCATTGAAGTTGCCTTTTTACATTTTGTAAGAGTAATTTCCAAATGGGAAGAGATGACCCCTTCAGGTTTGGTGTCTCTGGAATCCCAAATTAAAATCTTAACTTATGGTGGTCGGATTTTAAATTGCAATTCTGGAAATGCCACATTTGTAATTTTGTTGCTTTAGCAATTTGGTGCCTGCTGCCTGTCTCTGGTCACATATCAGGGGTGGGTAACAGCTGGCTGTTGTATTCTCCTAGACAGCGTCTCACAATGGGAGCTTAGGTGTGACTTGATGGGCCATCCTGGCAAAATGGGAGTGAGGAGCTGGACCTAGTCGGACCCAGCCTGAATGGGCTGTCTCCTGTCCCCACACAAGTGTCTGCATACCCCCCTGTAGTTAGTCTGGAGCCAGGGCAGAACATCTGTGCACTTCAAAGACTTGTCTTGGAAGTCTTCCCACTTCTAGGGCACCCCTTTGTATAAGTACTGGACCTCAGACACCACCACTTCAGTACAGTGCTTGTGGATACTGCCAGGAAGGATTGCTGTGCTTCTGAAAAGGACTGCCACTCTGCTGGACTCCTGCTTTGCTGTGCTGACATGCTGCGTGGTGCCCTCTTGCCTGGGTGTGAAGGAGAGGACCTGCATCACATGAACCCAAAACCGAAAGGGACTCCAAAGGCTAGTTGACTGGCCTTCTGCTCTGAAGTCTCCGGGGCAAAAGACTTCCAACCACCCTGCTTCTGCACCTGGACTCTACCATCTGTGAGTCTGCATTGCCAAGTAGTGCCACTCCAGTCCATGAAGACGCATGGTGATGTTTGGTATGAACACACAACTTAATGGGTCGCAACGTTGACGATACCTATAGGTGTTCCGTATCAGTGTCTTGCATACTTCACATCCAAGAAATTAGGATACATATGTGTTTCTAACAGACACCCAACTGAGTCATTTGTGTATTTTATGTTAAAATGTTTTTCATGTTTGGTACACATTGTCAAATATTTACTTTTGTTATTGTATATCTAACATGACAGTCTTGTGTGTTTTCTTGATATGTCATTATCTGTGTTGCTCCACGATATATGATTGATAATATACCGTGCTCAATCTCGTTTGTGTGTCAGTTAGAGTTTCTGCCTAGTAACCATCTGTGTTGTACTATTTAATTGGCAATTCCTAGTCCATCAGAAGATAAATAAGGCTTGGTAAAAAGAAATATTGCACTTCTCTACAGAACCAATTGTTGCACACCACTAAGGTGTTTTCTGCAGCAGAACTAACGCATCCTCTGTCGAAGTGACACATTGTCACTGCTGCACTAACCAGAACTGATGCATCGCCTCTGCTACGCAGATCAGAGCCAGCACATTGCCTCTGCTGTGTGGATCGGCACCAAAGCATCGCTAATGCTGCGTGGCTCGGACCAGATGTGTTGCCTTCGGAACTACCACATCATGTTCCTCTTCCCAGTGTCATGGTCCTGGCATTCCTGTTGACCGCAGCCTCGATAACGAATCTCCATATCGCAGCTACCCTCTCATCGGAACCGCTGCAACCCCGCTGCTGAGTGGATCAACATTGCCTCGACTGCACCACGCATCTTCAACACATCCAAGATTAAGGTCATTTTGCTCAGCAGGCCTAACTGGGTCCCTGGAGTCGGCCTGCACTCTATAGCGGTTGGCCTGAACTTTTGACTTTGTCGTGGTCTCGTGTGATCAGATATCTTTTTGCCTTTAGGTGCTTTTTTGACTTTGAAATTCAATATCTCAAGTTCTACTTATTAAATTGTTGTAATGTTGGTCCTCTTTTGTTTATTACAATGTATCCTATTGTTTTAAACTAGTGTTGGATCATTTTGTGTGGTGTTTTCACTGTTTCACTGTTTGAAGTGTTGCACAAAAACTTTACACATTATCTTCAAGTTATGCCTGACAACTGTGCCAAGCTACCAGAGGGTAAACATAGGTTAATTTGGGGATTGCTGATGCCTTACCATGACTAGGATTGTGGTTACTGCTTGACCAGGCGCTCACCATGGTCAACCAGGAACCCTATTTCTAACATACGGCCTATCAGTTTTACAGGTTATAATGCAACTGCCATTGGTGTCATCGTCCTGCATCCTATGGGTACAGGAACTCAAGTCCTCACTGAGGTTCCAGGTACACGAGCTCACAGTATTACAAGCTTCATTGTGATTTTCTGACTTTCTGGTTCATGTTGTCCTCAGTTGCAACCTGCGTTGTCTGCCCTAATGGGTAGTTTATGTATTACAGCTGTTCATGGTACATCCTAAACTGCAAAGCAAGGTCAGATATTTTCCAACATGGTGAAATTGCTACCTAGTGCGTATAGTGTACATTCTTATTCCATTGTGGTGCCAACATTTCCAAAGCAGATTGGGTCAACAACCTTTCCATACTAATTGTCAGTCCAAGCAGTTTCTTTCTGCCTCACAACTTTATTAAGTGACCGGGTTAAAGCAAGCTCATCTGTGTTTGGTTCTGGACAATTTTGTTTATTGCGTACCTTTTATTCTCTTATTACTTTTTATCTTCCTGCTACACTTGGAAGACTCTTCAGTAATTCTTCAAATTAAGTGTCATCAGCATAAGAGATGACCTTCACCCCTAGTTGTCCAATGATTGGAGCTAAAGGGGCTAAATAAACATTAAAGAGAGTTGGGCTCAAAGCTGAGCCCTGCGGGAATCCACATACTAAGGGGCTGGAAGAGGACACGTGTGGTCGTAAGAACACTTTTTGGGACCTTCCCTCCAAGAAGGAGCGGAACCAGCTCAAGGTAGTCCCGCCACTCCCAAAAGCGCAAGTCTTTCTAGGAGGATCTGGTGTGACACAGTATTGAATCCTGCGGACACGTCCAGCAGCACCAACATCGCACAGCTACCCTGGTCCACTGTTTCCATTATAGTTTCTGCCACTTCCAGCAAGGCCGTTTCAGTGCTATAACCTGACCTAAAGCCAGACTCGGAGTCATGCAAAAGATTGTGGGACTCTAAGAATTCGGCCAGTTGTTTTTTAACTTCCTTCTCAAGTATCTAAGCCGGTGCAGAGAGAAGTGAAATAGGTCTAAAATTCTTTAGGTCTGCCGGGTCTGCATCTTCTTTCTTCAGAATTGGTTGCACAAAAGCTGTTTTCCACCTTGTAGGAAAGACGCCTTCTTTCAGAGAAGAATTCCAGATAAAATTAAGGATGGGGTTCAACCAGAAAGCAAGAAGTTTATAAAACCTAGGAGGACAGGGATCAGCCAGTGAGCCGGACTTAAGTTTATGAAGTTCCATCATAGAGGCTTCTAGGCTAAAAGGCCGAAATTCTGTTTTTTTCAGGGAAAAAATCTGACTAACTCTTCACATAGACTAACTTAAGGGGTAATCGTGCTCTTTAAGACTTGTGGCTTCATAAATCCCTGCACAATCTTAAACTTCTCTTTAAGAGTTGTCTGAGGCTTTTATTTGATCTGCAAAAAATTCCTTCAGGGTATTGCGTTTTATCCTGTGGAATCTTTTTAATGCTATTCTATATGTGTTCTTAGCCTCTAGGTCATACTTTTTCCGCCAAAGACGCTCAAGTCGCTTGCATAAGCTTTTCTCCTGGCGGATTTCTAGCGAAAACCATAAAGCTGATGTTTTTTTTCTAGCCGGTTTCAAGGTTTTGACGGGGGCTACTTCATCAAGGGCTGAGATAATCCAGTCATCAAAGGCAGACACGTCTTGATTGGGATCTCCTATAAGTAATGGGAGCGTTTCCTGTAATTCTGTGCCCATACGCTCAGATGTATCCCTCCACCAATTTCTTCTCTCTTCAGCCTCCATACTGGACTGATTAGTGCCGACCGAACTATAGAGGGTGAAGGGAACTAAGTGATGATCCGTCCAGGTCATCGGTAACGGATCAAGCACTTTCATGATGTGGACGTTGGAGAAAATCAAATTCAACGTGAGGCAGGCTACGTGGGTAGGTGCAGTCACCGTTTGTGCCAGGTTTAGCCCGTTGAGAATGTCAGCCAGTTGGAGGGCCAATGGGCAGTTATCCTTAACCATATGGACATTGAAGTCCCAGAGAACTAGGAAATTAGAGTATTTTAAGGATAAGTCTGCAATCATATCAAACCGCACCGGCCAACAGGCCCGCATAAGAGGAGGTGGGAGAGATTCCAATACAAACGGACATTGCCTCTATAGGACCTGCCAACTCAATTTATTTTGACAAGATGTCCCAATCCTTTCTAAGAATTACTGCCAGTCCATCCCCGCCTGTTACATAAACAATTTTTAAAACCACAACCTTTTCCTATATGGGCGTATCTGCACAATGAGGAAGTTGTTTTAATACGGGATAATAACTGATGAAGTACACACTTTAAACTGACTTTCTCAGACTAAACACTTTAAATATATAAATAATCTTTGGGAAGATAAATATTTTGTGATCAACTCTAG
This sequence comes from Lissotriton vulgaris, assembly GCF_964263255.1. Lineage (NCBI taxonomy): Eukaryota > Metazoa > Chordata > Amphibia > Caudata > Salamandridae > Lissotriton > Lissotriton vulgaris. The sequence goes on from NC_141697.1 coordinate 1,133,347,844, forward strand.
CTTTAGAACCTTGGTTCTTAGAACTCGTGGTTATTTGAACTCTGTCATCTTCAGACAATTCATGAAAATATGCTGTACTGACGGCTGTCTGGTTTACTATAGTAGTTAAGACACACTACTACCTTGCATGCAGGAGCAGTATTGCGTTTTCCCAATTGTCATTAAGCTACCATGTTCTACAAATGAGTTTGCTTTAATAAAATACTGTACACTAATATTGTTATAGGGTCTATGTAATAATTAGACTATAGAAATTGTAACCCTTCTTAAACTAATTTCAGGAAACCATTCCTTTAGGTCCAAATTAATCTTTCCCAATATTACTAAAAAGAAACTGTCCCCTTATGAATAGCAAATTTTACAATTTATTAAAGAGCAGAAGTTAATCTTATGTACTTATGCCAGTATTTGTATGCCCAAGCGGGAGACCACAGGAGATAGATTTCAGTATGAAATCTGCTTCCTTTAATGCCAATACAGATATTTTACACAAACAGGAAAGAAGGTGTTCCAAAATAAATTACCCCTGACCTCACTCAGTTGGCCCTAGCAGATCAAGGGCATGTGCTAATATGTTCTTAAAATAATGAGGGAACCAGCAGGAGGGCACTGTGGAGGTTTATGCCCTTTAAAACAATATTTCTAAGCAGATGCGTTGCATGACCATGAATCCATAAAAGGCAGACTAGCTCTACATGCCAAATTAAAGGGAAAATGAATTATGTAACAGCCTGAATGACTCGGTGCTAGCTCAAATGTCCTCTTTAAGACTTCCATAAAGTCTCCTCGTTCCCATCATCATTGCTGCCTCCGTGCGCCTTTTTGTTTTTTGAAGACAATTCAGTTGAAGGTACAACTGAATTGTTTGCTCAAGGTCATGAAAAACAGGGAGAGAAGATTAATCTTTATGTATTGATGAAGAATCCTAAAGTCTGAGAATCAAAATTAAAGGTAAATACTGTTTCCTCACCTGTCATGGGATTTTATCTGGTATCCATAAGCCATAGAGACACAAGCTAAAGAATACCCCATTTGACAGATGGGATCCAAATTCATTAGCAGAAAAATAAGATCTAATCTAGTCTGGTGTGTGCAATTTGTAAACATATTTTGAACTTCTTGATAAATTGAAAATCCAGATGCTAGAAGGCTAACCATGCTAGTCTGTCCATGAATTATTCCTCCTTCCCCACCAGAAGGACACCTATAAAAAAACATCTGGCATGGTGACCCAAAAGGACAAGTGAGGTGGTAAACACCTCAGCAAAAAAACAGAGAAGTAAGTGGCACTTACCACAAAATTTCACGCCAACCATAGTAGTCCTCAAAAGAAATTGAGAAGAGCCAAAAAATACACTGAAATTGCAGGGCTTCAAACAAAATTATCCTCAAACACAGTAGTGTTTGATGATCTTCTTAGAAAGTTGCTTAAAATTGCCAGCCTCTCTGACCATGATGAGAAGGCTGTCAGCCTCTGGGATTCTTAACCCCTTCGATGCTGGTGACGGAACCATTCCGTCATCAGTCACGGTTGAGCTGTGCTGATGACGGAATGGTTCCGTCATGACCACACCCTGTTCTGGAATGTCCAGCACCGGGGAAGAATCTGCGCCGCACGGAAGCAGTTACAAGTGCAGTGTCGGCACTGAATGAGTTCAGCTTGTTAGAAGCCACATTGTCTTTAGTTTTTCCTTCTTAAAAAAGATGCAAAATAATGTTATGTCATCCCAATGTGCAGTGGGATTAATTTGGCTACTCTATAAAAAATAGAGCAGATAAATGTTGCCTTCCATAGACCTATTCCATTTTACATCACGTTTCTTTTAAGGAAAATGTTTTGTGATCCCTCCCATACACAGTTTGTCTACTGTTAGTGGATATCAGGGAGAATATCATGATGCTGAAGCGGGTGTCAACACCCCCCCCCCCAAACCCACCCCCCCAGAGAGCTCGAATTTTGTCCTAGCTACGGCATCAGTAAATCATTTATTCCTAGATTTTTCTCTTCATTCTTGGATTGACCGTTTTGCTTCTCAGATGGTGACAGAGAATTGCTAGTTGTTGTGTGCAATAAACACAGGACTGAATTTGCTAGTCAGGCCTGGCCTTGGGTAATCGCAGAGTTTTTGGCTGGGTCTTGCCTCTACGTAGTGGGGCAAAGCTCACCCTCTTCTTTCTTTACAGCTAAGACCCAGCTATGGCTTTATTCATTAGCTTGGAGCTGTCAGTTGGGCCATGGAAGGATAATTACTTGCCATATGACTGTTGCACACCACTAGACTAAAGGGATTTTGATTAGAATTAACACACCATGGCTAGTGGCTTCCCCAGGTCTGTCTATTTGTATACAGCTTGACATCTTAGAAGAGGAAGCATGAAGGAGGTCGACCACCCAGGTGCCTGTCAGAAGAGTGTCTGCATGCTCAGACAGTAGCGCTGCTGCCAGTGTTGCTGGTATCTGAAGCCTATAGAGGGAGGAGGGAACACTCAAACCAGCAGCATGGACACACGTGGCTAGCAGTGTGATGTCACTACCCACTTGCATCAATTTATTACAAGGGAGTAATAATGCAGCTTACTTATTACTAGTGTATTCGGACTTCAGACTAAACCTGTAATTGTAAAATAAATATGTGATAGGACAAGTACGATCGTCCACCTACATATATTGACAACATATGTACAGTTTAGAAACATGGGCAGCCCTTATGGGGGTAACTGTAAGTAACTGTGGGCTTTTTTTTTAATTACTAGGACTTATTGCTTGTCCAATGTCTGTTGGAGTCCCCTCACATCTTTTCATGGTTCCTTATTGTGATCCCACTAGAGAGGAAGTTTCCATTGAATTTGGTATCTTTTCTGTAGCCCCAAGGAATTATCTCCTTATCCCTAGAGTCGGACTGGCCCGTAGGGCAATCGAGCAGTGCCCTATGAGCTGGCTGGAAAGTCAGTGTGTTGGGTGGATTTTTGGCTGTTGGTGGGCCTGTTTAGGATGTGGTGGGCCTGTTTTTACTGTTGATTTCCCAGATATCAAAACAAACCTATCCGGCATCAAATTGAAATTACTGCAGTCTCCCATACTTTGCAAAACACTTGTACAGCATGTCTTTACAAGTTTTAAAGTGCCCCAATTTGCAAACGTAAGACTTTTTTAGCCATGCCCTGGGCCTATTTTCTGTCCCAGTCAGACTCTGCTTATCCCCTCTACCTAACTAAATCCCACTCTTTGGAATTACACCCTCCACCTTTGGACAGCAAGATATGGTGGCCATGTTCTTTCTAGCGGGGTCATTCATGAAAAAAGGCATGGTAGCTGCCAAAGGTTGCCTCATCTGTACGCCAAGTGCTGCTTTACACACTAAACACTGTAACATTCTGCACTGTGCCACAACTGCAAACATCTTCTAGCAGCGTCACTCATCACTTTGTGCAAGCTACTACACTTAAGCTGTTGCACGGACTAGTAAAACATTGCAACCACCTTATCTGTGCTCATCCCTTTAGCATATGTGCAGCCTTTGAGCATACTACCAGTGTTGTGCGGCAAAGTAGGCAAAAAATAATTGCACTTTGTTCTCCAGAGGTTCCTGGCGTGGCTGTGTGGCAGCATCAGGAGGGGTATCCATCTCAGCCACAAAAGTCACCTAAACCTGCATTACAGAGTCTTGGGATGGACTTGAGCTGCACTGCATAGACATGTACATCTGCTTCTCAGCCTCACCTTAGTATTCCCTACTGACCCGGTTAAAAGTTGTACTACTACCCAACTTTGTTTTATAAACTTGTATCACAAACTGTTCAGACCAATACAACTCTACATCAAGTACAATACAGAAAGGTGTTTTTAAATGAATAAACTATAGAGCGTTATTTTTTATTAAGTCGTTTTTACTGAGCAAAAATAAAGTGAGGAACCATTATAATAACAGGTATAACATTTCAATACAACAATGCATGCAATCAAAGGTATTATAAGACACAATTAAAAAAATGCAATAAGAAAAGATTATTTTTATATAAAGGAGCGAGAAGAGAATGAAGCAGCAGAAGAAAGGAATAAGGGGTAGGGTAGGAAGACAACATGAGAAAGAATAGTAATGAAAATAGAGAAAAGATAGAGTAATTAATTAAGATAACGGTAAGCGCAAAGAAAAATATGTAGTGATAAGGCAACCAATATAAATCTGATTTCGCTTTGTCATATGGATAAGGAAGAAACAGTAGATATTTTATGTTCATCACAAATGAAGTTTCACCATGTTAATTCAGATAACCTGGAAGCATCTTTTCAGCAGGAGAGTATAACTTTAAAGGCAAGTGGAATAAAAAGATCCTGTAATAAAGGTTTAAGGGAAAGGGGTTCCAAATCTGGTGACATAGATCCTTGAAAACCATTCTGTATTGCTAACGGTATGGTACATTGGAATATGTTTTGGCATTTAGACCACATAGCTTTCCAACAGTTAGATACCTGAGAGCAAATAGCAAATGAGTTAAAGTAACATGGGAGGTGGAACACAACCAACCTAGGGGGAAAGCAGGCAAATCAAATTTTGAAATGCATTTTTCTGTGATAACTATTATACAACAAAATAAAGATTGTGTAATATGAGCAGCTTTGGGTGAGTTATCATTAACTTATGTATATTGCTTAATCAGCTGGATCTTCCAACAGAATATTGTGTTTTAAAAATCTCACCATAAAAACACTGCATCCAGAAAATCATTTACGACAATACCACGGAGGTAAGGATAGATATGTAAAAGCATAAATATATTTAAGAAAACATAGAAACTCAATTAAAAAAGCACTACTGTTTAGAAACCATAAAACCAGGGAATTTCACCATTTATTTGTAATTGACATAACTATAACCTGCACTTCCATAGATTTCAGATGTCATCAGTGATCTGAAATGTGAGGTCATAAGCAGTGCATCACAGCAGTGCAAGTTATACTTTTATCAGTTGCGCTTAGCTGACGAATTTTCCTGGTTTTATTGTTTTTAAATGGTCGTGGTTTTTTTGCGAAGTTCTACTGTTTTTACCGTAAGGTAATATCTTCTTCAATACATTTGTGGCCAACACCTCACCTTGTATGGCCTTCAGGGTGTAGGTTGTTTACTCCCACTGCACCACAACTGTGCCAAAAAATGTGTTGTTCTTTTAGCCTATTAGGGGAGCCGTTGAGTCCTGTAATGGTGGGCGCAACATTTTTCTTCATTTTACGGCCACCTATCACATTGCTCGGAGCCACTGGCCAAATCATTCAACCTGCTCCATTTTGCCAAAAGTTCCTGCACCCACAAATATGTCTACATTTTGAATCGTAATTTTTCCAAAAGAAAATTGCACCAAATGACGAAAAACACACTCTGAATAAAAATCTAGCTTTCTGATGAAGTTAGTGTAATTCCTGTATCATCGTCAAACTTTTCCTTTGGAAAATGCAAGCGTAAAAAGTGTTTTGGGACCCTCCTTTTTTTGGGGGGGGAGTGGAGGGGTGGTCTCTCTGCACCCGCTTGTCAGATCAACTCAAAACATTCCTGGAAGGAGCTGAGGTGGCTGAACTATTTTTCGGAAAGCTTCTTGAAAATGTTTTAAATGGTGCTAAATTTATTAGCGAAACAAAGAACGCTCTTGCTATTGAAACTTTGACTCGCCTATACCGAGACAGTGGAAACCGTCACTATGTGATATGTACATAAGTACCGATTTACTATTCTTAAAGCGCTGCGAGGCCTCCGGGTAGTTACGCGCTATAGAAGTGCAATTTTTCATTTCATTTCATTTCATTTAACTCCACATATATTTACCTTAACAGTGTATATACTTTCAAGATATGGAATTAAGGATAGTCAATCTGTACCTACTAGTATACACTTACTCTACCATTATTGCAGTAGTTGATTTTCTGCCTATGGTATTTTTGTATGCGGATATTCCGATATCCACTAGGGCTCTGGCAGCTGGATCTTCATTGTAAGCATTTTCGATAGATGAAATAAACATTCTCAAATTAGGATTGAAAATCTACTATCGAATTCAACTTTTTTTAAACTTATTTATTCTTTTTTGTAGGTCACTTCAGGAGCAGCATTGGGACAGAAGTATATTGCCTCAACGCCTTGTCCCTTGTCCGCAGCATTAGCGGCCACTGTTGCAGCACCCAATCCAGGCACAGCCTTGCCTGCTTCAGTGCCCCCTTACAGGATGCCTCACTGTCAATATGGAGGCTTTCCAACTGCAAAGTTTGGTGTACAGTGGTCTGGCACAATAGCACAACCTGGGAGTGCAGGCGGTCAGACTAGTGCACCCTTGCCAGCTTTCAGCAAATCGGACTTGAAGAAGTGTCCGGTGCCATTGCAGCACTCAGTCATCAGCCCTGCTTTTGGCCAACCTGGCACGAACATAAACATCACATAGCTTTTTCGCCTTTGAAGAGGGACAACTTGACATTTTCTTAGTGTTCGAGCCAATAATTGCCATACACTATGCCATGGAGGGTATGGTTCCAATGCAGTCCCCTAGTTTAGGCCTGACACTGCTCACAGCCATACACTACATCAAGCAATCACTGTGAAATTATTTCACACCAGGAATAGGTTGTTTGCAATGGCAATATTTGCTTCTTTTCCATCGCTGAAGACACTTTATTATACGTCGATCCACTGTTTTACACTTGCAATGTTCTAATTAATGTACTTGAATTGACGATTTCGAAAATATTAGCCGTGCAGAAGTACAGTGCCTTGACTTTGATTTCCAGCCTCAGCTGGAAAAATGTAAAAATGTTTGAAAGGTGAATTTTATTTTATGATCTGCTGACTATCTATTTTTATTTGCGACAAAAAGATACAAAGGTTTACTGTTTAAAGTATTTGTCTTGCACTGCTCGATTTTCTAATGTAAATGCTTTTATTTTAACTAATGACATGTGTACAGATATTGGCAGATGAACAAATTAATTTTGTTGAGTTTTTGAACAACAGTTTGGGCATACTCAAGACTACAAACACATAGCTTTAAAATGAGAGCATTTACAAATGAAGCAAATTTTATTCTTTTATGTAATATTTTGTTTTGTAAAATGTTGTGGATATCTATTTTCTTTACCGCACTGGGTTGTCACTTGCCCCCTCCTAGTATCATTTCCATAGCTAACTCACAGCCAAATGTTCACAATTTTGTTTTAGTAAAAGGTGTTGAAGGTCATTCAACTTTTAAGTTGTGATTTTCTCGAATATCGGAGAGTAAGTGGTCTTACAATCTGAAAATGTTTTTAGGATAACTTCTGTTGCAGCTGCACCCATTCATCTGTTTTTGTCATTGTTTACCTGAGAGCTTTAGTTTTTAAGAGCATTTTTCACTTTATCAGTATTAGCACACCACGCAAATGCATGCGTATTGTTTTGAGCTCCATTCCTATGTACAATTGTACAGTTGTTTATGATAGCGTTACAGATAATTTTACATTTACTTTTCCTTTTAAGTTCAATAATTATCACCAGGCACGATTTGTAAAGGGACATAGACTGGCACTGTATGTTGGCACTCCTGTTTGCATACCCTTTTCACAGTTTCACTCTTCTATGGTTTATTTCACTAGAATGTGTTTCTTTTTTTTTTTTTGCAACAGTTAATTGTCAAAAAGGCTCCAGCTCTGATTTGCATACTAACGGTTTGATCGAAAAAGGGGACATTGTGAGCACAAGTACAAATGAAGGCACATTACTCAGACTTCACCTGCCATATGTTTGCAGAATTTGCAAAAAGGCGGGCAGGTCTTGTGCTGCCAAGCTGTGAATTGTATAGTTACAGTGTAGTCTTTTAAGCAGTCTGATGGTCATTTTTTGTTTTGTTTTGTTGTACCCTTGAATATTGTTGTTCCATCAATTCATGTAGAATTGAATTTTGTAGACATTTACGCAGTCTCTTCTGCCAATTCATGGTACTTGTGGTAAGAGATTTCTGTTCTCTCTCTCGTGCATCTTTGTTTTTTAGATTCGGGTCTGTATGCTTCACAAGCAAAGATGGAAAACATGCTCCCACCTCAATGACTCCTGCTTGCATTACATCTTGCCTTCAGAGACGCTTTTGCCTGTTAATGTACCCGTCCCTTGGATACTGACCACGTCAGTGGCACTAAATCCCCAGGAGATTGTATATTAAAGAAGAAAAATAAAACATTTTGTGCTCGAACAGTTGAAAACAACTTATTTTTCTCTCGCGTGTCAACCACTACGTAGAACTTCACGCTAATAATTGGTAAACCTCTCTGTCTAAATGATGTGTTTCAATTGACAACTTTACAAATAGAACATTTTTGAGCAAACTCTTTTGACTGCAGATTGTGTTTTAGGCCACAATGTATTGATGGCAATCGAGTCTTTGAGCATCATGCAGTGGTAATGAATTATACAGAAACGGATTAGTCGAAACCAGAGCAAATCAAGTAGGGGACCCATAGTCCTTTGGTACTATTATGTTGGATTGAAAACTTATTTGTTTATCCTGTCTGCACCTAAAAAGCGTAACAGCTTGAGAATTGGGTAACATTTTAGGAAGTGTTACATTTGTTTACTCCAAACCTGTTACTGTAATTCAGAAATCATATTTAAAGATGTTCCGCAGTACAGTTTCCTTATGAATACAGGCACACTGTAATGATGAACAAGTTAGTTACATTTGGTAACAGCTTTTGCATTAGAGACTGTATCTAACTGCAGAATCCCCACCTTAACCCCAGGTGTCAGACTGGATCTGTAAAATCTTGAGCAGTACATCTTTGCACCGTCATGTGGTGTCAATAAGCTCAGCGTTTGCAGTGGCATCGGTGTGCCCTTATAAGCATCACTCCAGTGTGCTGACATCAGTTTCTTTTGTGACTATTCCTGTAACAAAAAGCAGAGCCATGTAAAAACAATATTTATACCAGTGTGCAGTATCTAATGGGATCTTCAGGGTGAAGACCTCAGTTCAGAGTAGGAGGATGGACGGGTCGATGAGGAATCTGCAGTTAGAATCTATACAAGAAAAGGCATTATCAAAGGTAATTGTAAAGATTTGCATACTTTTGGTCTTGATGTTCAGGAGAAGCTTATTAGTTAACAGGTTAAAATCGCAGCATCCCCAGCTGAGCACAGCTCACTTGCTGCTATTCTTCAAACTTCAGGTTCTATCCTATGTCATCAATGACCACATACATTCTAAATTCAGTGTCAAGTCCTTAAATATCTTTCCCCTTTTAATATATTAACAAAATCAGAAATAATGAGAACCAAATAAGAATTACTATAATCACATTACATTAAGAATAATGAATAACGCGCATAATAACAATAATACGATATATTAACCCTGGATCTTACAAACATCGCCCACACTTCTCGTGGTTCCATTTTCTAAAATCAGCACATTGCGCTTGACCTCTCTCACTTTGTAAGTAGCAGAGTATTTACTCTGACCCTTACAAACAAACCCTCTTAGCTTGACAATCACCCAATCTCCAGGTTTAAGACAACATCGCTTCACACACTTCTCATTATAAAAAAAACATGTTTTTGATTAGCGACCTTAAAACATTCCACTGAATCTCTGCTTGATCAACTTTGATATTAGTTACCACTCCTTTCAGCCACACCGGACACTCTTTTACTCCAGGACTTCTGCCTTTTAAAGAGACGAAAGGAGAAAGTCCTGTCACTGAATGAGGACTAGTCCTATGCGTCCACATCATCCTTCTCAACTCTCTTCCATGGAAGATGATTAGCAAGGGATAATTGTATATTATCCATCACCAATCGATTTACTCTTTCTACCAAGCCTTTGGCTTGAGGTCAGAAAGGAGCCACTTTATCATGCTCTATCCCCATTCCAAATAAATAATCCTTCATCTCTCGATATACAAATTGTACTCCATTATCTGACACAATTTTCTTGGGTATTCCTTCCTCCACAAAAACTTCCTCCAAGAACTCAATAATGTTTGAAGTCTTTACTTCACCAACATCTTTAAACACAAACCATTTCGTATGATCTACTAAAATAATAATAAATCTGTTTGATCCTAACGTAGATATAGGTCCTAAGAAATCGATAGCTAATTTTTCCCAAGGTTCCTCTGGAAAAGTCACAATAGCCAATGGAGGCTCCCTAACTACTTTGGTTTTATCACTCTTAGCACATGTTGAGCAATTCTTTATCTTTTGCTCAACATCCCGATCTATTCCAGGCCACCAATATGATTGCCTGACTTTCCTTTTCACAATGCCACGTCCTAAATGGCCCTCATGGACAATATTGAGAATCTTAGATCGAATACCTTTAGGAGGTACCAGCTGATTTCTTCTCATCAACTTTCCATCACTCTTCCTTGACTTTAAAATATTCACGTAATTCAGTATTCATTTCACAATTTTCATTCCATCCATGTACAACCTTTTCCTCAACTTCATCTATTCCAACATCTTCATCTCTCGCAGCCATCCATTCCTCAGCGATTATAGCCATCTCTCCATTGATAAATACTTAATCTCTAGAGACTTCTCCAATTTCATCATCATCGTTTTCAGGTGGTATTGATAAAAAAAATCTGCAATCACATTTTTAATGCCTCTCACAAACTCAATCTCAAAGTTATAGTCCATTACTGATAGCAACCACCTAGAGATGCGTAGTGTAATATTACCCCCCAGTCCTCTACTACCTTTAAAGACGAATGTCGACGGTTTGTGATCCGTTCTTCATTTTAAGGAAATCCCCCATACATAGAACCTGAATCTGTTGATTCCCCAACAACAGGCTAAAGCTTCCCTTTCAATTACAAAATATGTAGATTCTGCTCCTTGCAGTCTCCTAGATGCGAAACCAATTATATTTTCGACACCATCTTTAAATTGTGTGAGCACCGCACCAATTCTCACTTTACTAGCATTCATTGTAATATATGTCCTTGCTGTAACATCAAAATGTCCTAGTGTTGGAGCATGACTAATACCCTTTTTTACATGCAAAAATGCATTTTCACAGTCAGGACACCAGACAAATTCAGCTCCCTTTTTAACAATTTCCTTAATGGTTCCACAATTTCAGTGAAACCCTTTACAAATTTAACACACTATATTGCTAAACCCAAGAACGATTTTAATTCATCCTTGGTATGTGGTCTATTCGCCTTTTCAATTGCAGTCACAATGCTTTTCTTTGGAGTTATACCTTTAGCATTTATTGCATATCCTAGATAGGTTACCTCATTCTTTCTAATATGACACTTTTCTTTTTTTACTGTCATGCCATGCTTGCATAACCTCCATCACCTCATCAAACAATGATCCTGTTCAGAAAGATTTTTTCCAATAATTAATAATTCATCCTGAAAACATAGCACATGTTTGAGATCTCCAAAAATATTTTTCATTATCCTCTGGAACACTGCCAATGCCGAGGCTAGGCCAAATGGCATCCTTTTGTAACGAAAGGCACCTAAGGGTGTCACAAAAGATGTCAAATGCCTTGATTGATCATGCAAGTCCACCTGATGATAAGCGGACAACATATCCAGAACACTGAATACGACCCCACCACCATTCATTATCAACATTTCAGATATATTAGGAAGCAGCGGTCTATCCACCCAGATGGATTTGTTTAAATCGCGGAGGTCAATACACAAACACATTTTTCCTTTAGCCTTAGGCGCTACCACAATTGGCGCCAACCATTCAGAGGCTTCAATGGGTTTGATAATTTGTTGTTCCAATAACTTGTCTAATTCTACTTTTAAGAGATCCCTCATGGCATTAGGGACATTCCCCACCTTATGTACTACAGGTTTTACTACGTCTTTCAATATTATTTTATGTGAGAAGCCTTTTATCAGTCCTAACTTATCAGAGAATATATCTGGATATTTTTCAATGAGGCTCCCACAATTGGTAACATCAACTTCTTTCACTTTTTCATGCTCATCTAACATTGCAGGTTCAGGGAAATTAGGATTGATGATTATGCTTAAATCTCGTTGATGGTGCCAACTTAATAAATTGGAGCCATAATCAGTAATGCACACACTAACATACACCTTCATACCTTTGAAATTGATAGTTAACATTTCATTCCCAAAACTTCAATTTTCCTTCCAGCGTACCCTATAGCTTTTATGTCTGATTTGAATAAGGAATTGATATCCCAACTACTTTCAAATGCTTCCTTTGATCTCAAAGTAAACAAGCTTCCAGAATCCACTAGGACTCATATAGGCACTCCTTCAAGAAGTACTTGACAATGGGGTTTCTCCAATTTGTCAGTACTCGCAACTTTCACGCCACGTTGACTATGACTTTTCACATCCTTTTCACCTTGCATTTCGCCATCTAAGATGGAAACAATTTCTACTGTAGAAATCAATTCTTGGACATTATCACACATCATCCATTTGTGATTCAACTTGTTGAATTCGCTTGGTATTCGTAAACTCCATCTTTGTTGTATACATCTTTGCAAGATGACCTCTTTTCCCACACTTCCTGCAAGTTGAACTTCTCACAGTACATCTAGTACTGAATGCAATATGCCCCGGTGCACCACAGCGAAAACATTTTATCTCTCTCCAATCACCGCTAGTTTGTTTAACCTGAATATAATTCTTTGATTTAGATCCTGTTGTCCCTTTCACGTTCCCTTTTTCTTTAATATGTAACGTTCCCACTTCAGCAACAAGAGTTTATTTTTAATCACCGTTTGAACTATCAATTTCTTTTAACCATATTGCTGTGTACTCCATTCCTTTTGCAATTTCGATAGTTTCATCTAAATTAGGATCTTTCATTAACAACCTCTTTAATTCTTTTGTTATTTGTGCACCTAACTATTTGATCCCTGATCAAGGAATCCGTTAACTGCTCAAAATGACATGACAATGACAGACCTCTTAAGGTAGCGGCATAAGATTCTATATCTTCATCTTGCTTTTCACTCTAGAGAAGAACTTATGATGCTCTAATACTAAATTTGTTTGAGGAGTGAACTGAATATCAAGCATTTGCATAGACCTATCATACACATTGTTTGGTGGTCCATCCCCCATACCCAAAGATACTTCAGGCAGATCCTCATATATCCTCCTCCCTTCAATACCAAGATGATGAAGTAATATTGCTTGTCGCCTAAGAAGTCCATAGCGATCACCACCAATAGCCAATAAATAAGTTATAAAAAGTTGTTTCCACTGTTTCCACGGTACAGGTGGTTCTCCAGGCGATGACAAGAAAGGTGGAGGTGAAGACTGATCTCCCATGATGAGGCAACAAAATAAACTAAAATAAATACATAAAATAATAATCAATATAACAAACTAACATAAAAAATGAAAACAATAAATTTGCTCTCCAATATTTCTTGTATAATGTTTTATGCTTTTTCTTCTTTCTTTCACAGCTTGTCTTGTCCTATATTCTCTTCCATGTGCTTTTGTAGACCTTTACTTCATTCTATTATAGAAAGGATAAGGTTCTTTCCACTAATGTTTTCACTTCTTATGAGGTCCTTGCCTGTAATGCTTCCACTTCCTTTATTGACTTCACAGGATGAGGAAATGAAGCGAGCAGCTGTTACCAGTCACTAATGGTAAGATGTGTTAAATTGAAAGAAATTGATTTGATATACATGCAGATCAAGTGTTTATGAAGAGGAGAGCCCCTGGTACACTTTTAAGAGAGGCGCGCCGATGTACGCGCCAGCCAGAATCTTAATTACTTCCACGCGATAAAGTTTGCCCTAAGGATTTATAGCGTTGTTTCTTTTTCCTTTTTTTTTACTCTTGCTGTGAGATTTTATTGTTTTCTCGCACCACCGTTTTACTTCTTTGTTCAGACTCGTGCTATGACAGCGTCGAGTCACACGCGCCAGAGCTTGCACCACCGCTCACTCTCTATTCAGGCTCGTGCTGAGTCACACGCTCTCCGCTCGCGATTAAGTCACACACGCTTGGCTTCATTCTTTAATCAGGCTCTTGCGCTCTGATCACACGTGCTCCGCTGCATTTTTTGATCAGACTCTCGCTCCGGCTTGCGCTCTGACTCGTGCTAGTTTAAGTGAACGCAAAATGAATAAGATTGGAAATTAACCAACTATCCATATAAGGAAGAATTTCCCATTAAACGCTCATCCGTTTTCCTTCAGCTTCACTTGCCTGAGTTAGTCGTATTTTCCAAGGGTGGAGATGCTGATGTCTGTCCCTTGCACATACTTAACTTCAATTTCTTCTTTTCTATGACTTTTTCACTTCAACTTCTTGTTTCACCTCTTCACACTCCGTACACCAGACAAATTCAGCTCCCTTTTTTAACAATTTCCTTAATGGTTCCACAATTTCAGTGAATCCCTTAAAAAAATTAGCACTATATTCTGCTAAACCCAAGAATGATTTTAATTCATCCTTGGTATGTAGTCTATTCGCCTTTTCACCTCGTCGCCAATGTAAAGATTTGCATACTCTTGGTCTTGATGTTCAGGAGAAGCTTATTACTTAACAGGTTAAAATCGCAGCATCCCCAGCTAAGCATAGCTCACTTGCTGCTGTTCTTCAAACTCCAGGTTCTATCCTATGTCATCAATGACCACATACATTCTAAATTCAGCATCAAGTCCTTATATAATTCTTCTAACCTCAGATTCCTCACCTTAGAATAGATACCAAGATATACTTCGCAGGGGTTGGGTGTGTGAACTGACTCAAGCCAAAAAGTCCTGGAGGTTCGAACAGGGAAATGCTCATCTTGATGGACCTGACTGTCCAAGCAATAATGCATTGTGAATGTGTGGATTGGCTTGGTGGAGGCCCTGGACAGGTACCCCACATGCCAATGCTCTAGTATCTGCTTTGTCTCTAGTGGAATGTGTCTACAAGCCCTCATGAAGCTTCTTTTTAGCTAGTGTGTTTCAGATTTTAGTGCAGAGGACAATCCATTAAGAGATGGTCGGCTTCTGCACATCTTTGCCCTTTTTTGCTCCAGTGAACCCGATGAAGAGCTGATCATCCACCCAATAGTCTTTGGTGCAATCAATGTAGAACAAAAGAGCTCTCTTTGGATCCAAGCAATAAAGTCTATACTCTTCTGAAAAGATGTAATAGCCACTAAAAATACAATTTTAAGAGTCCAGAGATGCAGAGGACAGCTGTGTAGTGACTCCAAGGGAGAACACATCAGAAACATGAGGACCAGATCGAGGTCTCAGTGGGGCATTACAAAGGTGGTAGGAGGAAACGTGCTGCAAGCCTTTCAGAAAATGAGTCACAACGGATGACTTGAAATGGAAAGCTTGTCGGGCAACCACAAAAAAGCTGAAATGGCTGATAGGTAACCCTTTACAGTGCCCAAGGCAAGAATTGCGGGGCTAGAGATAAAACAACAGGAACACCTCCAACAGTGCTGCAGAAAGGGTTCCACGTGATGTAAGGAGCACTAGGCCACAAACTTATCCCAACAGCAGAAGTATACAGTTTTAGTGGATGGATGCCTGGCTGCCAAGATGCAATCACAGACCTCACGAGGAATACTGAAAACTCAATTGCCGCTGCTCAATCTCCATGCATGAAGGTGGAGAGTGCACAGGTTTGGTTGCAGGATCCTGACTTCCTGATCCTCCCGGAGGGGCAGCCTGATTGGAGGACCAATGCTCAGGAGTTCAGGTAACCATCCTTACTGTGCTCAATCTGAGCCACTAGTATAACTTGGGCCTAGGAACATCACCCCTTTCTCCTAAAGAGCCCCCCCCTTGCTTTTAACTATACTGACTAGGGGTCAGAATGAAGAACCAAACCCACTAGCAAGATATTTTTTTTAAAGATTTTATCATCCAACCCCCCCACTCAGAAATCCATCTCCCCTTCTGTCGTATATTCATTCAAAGTGCTCCCAAGTAATCCATAGGTCGCAGCATGCCCCACTCTGCAGTGGAACAGGATGGACCCAATGATGAAGCATGCCACAAAGGGGTAACCCTGGAGGGGGAGTGTTTTAAAAAACATTTCTTTCCTAAAAGTAGAATTAGACCTTTAAGTGGTACTGGGTGCTCTTTTTTGTTATAAACCTATTTTAGGAGGACACACTCAGCCTATTCCTCTTGCTCCCCATCTGTTTGTTGCACTCCTGACACTACGCACATCTATTACATATATGTTCATCAACCGTTCTGTGTGGGATAAGTACCTCAAGCTACTATGAGCTCTGGGTGGAAATTCGTTCTACTGTGTACTTGACTCATATCACTACAAGGCAATTAGCAATCATTAATATTTTGTGACTGCTTTCGTATCAATACTAGAGCTCAAGATCTTACACATAATCATATATACATAGCATGTGCAACCTACTTCTGACTAAGCATCCTTGCTGTTCCATCAAAGGATAAACCTCAAGTATGATGTGATAATCCCAAAGTCAAATCAAATGTTAATAATATTTCAAAGTTTATTTTCACAAAACCACTTCAGAATACTTTTTTATATTCCCAGAATCTGTCAAATAACTCCAAAGTAAGGAACTATTATTTGCAAAGGAAATTTAAAATCGACGGTGCAAGGTCCTCACAACAGCAACATTGTATCACAATTGCCTAGCAAGGAGCCTGCGGAAGTTCTATCCAGAGATCCAAAATAGCCAATGTGTCCTTAAACTGCAGGAGAATTCATGACCTTCCAGGTACAAGTTTGTTGTCCTAGTGCTGTTGCATAGAGCATTCCACCCACATGCAGTCTCCCTCCCAACCAAATTGATAGATACACTGTGAGGAATGCCAGCCTTTCATTCCTGGAAATTGACTTACTGCGAACGTGCCAGGAGTATCGCTCCAATGCACTTGCTGAGACTAGACAGCAAGCCATACCTCCTGCCATGCTTCCTGACAAGAGGCACATAGAGCAGTTTCTAACCAGCACTGGCTGCTGCTATATTTTGGGCTTCGAATACTGCTTTGCAAAGAATCAGTGGCCTGCTCCTGGAGAGGCTGGATCTATCTGCCCCCGTTATGGTGGCCTTGCTCGTGAGTGGACATGAATATGTGCTCCTACACACTGGATGAGCTGCTTGCATTGGCTGACTCCCATAATCTGTGTGTGAATTCAAGCAAGCTACTAATCTCCTCCCTAAATCAGCTGTGTATGTGTATTTCATTTGCAACTCCTGGACAAGGAAATTAGAAGCAGACTGGGATATGTGCTGCAGTCACTTCAGAGTATTATAGCATTTGCAGGGATGCTGAGGCCGGACGCTGACCATGTGTGGTAGAAGCCTGCCTGATGCTCGTGCAGGGTAGACCAGCATGTAGCAGAAAATAGCATTTAGACCTCTACTGGAAAGACCAGTATTGTGAGACTTGTTGTCTGTTCTAGCTAGAGTGACTGCAGAAGAGGAACACACTTAGAGCTGCAGGCAGTAGCATCAGACCAAAACCCCGAGAAAGGAAGGGGATTTTTAATTGAGTCAAAGTCAAATGCTAAGATGACGTAGGTCTTTAAGCGATCAATGAAGGGTTGATTTAATTCATGATTGTTCTGAACTGTGTCCAATCCCTTCTCCTGCTGTGCCTATTGTTGTGGTCAGACCCCTCTGGTTCACTCCATTCATCCTCTGGTCCATGTTTGACCCTCTGTAATAAATATCCTGTCCTCCGTGTCAGACATTCTCTGTTTTGTTCGAATTCTAAGCAAGAAATCTCAAAGTTGGAACTCTGTGACTGACCATTCTTCCTAAAAACAAAAAGGTGTGTGGGCCTCCCTTTTTTGTTGTTAGCAGTAACCTGCGTTGAATATATTATGAGATATAATGTATTATAAAATCATTCCCATAAAAAATAGTAAGTTCAATATCTGCTTGTAAAAGTAAACATGCGGACGGTGGTTCCTCTCTCTTTGGTGTACTAATGTCGATGCCTCCCTATCCGGTACGATATCAGTAGCCGTTAAGGCCTGTTTCTCGTTTCCACGATTCTCCTGCTCCCCATGCAATGAGGTAGCTATAGTGTCACTTAAGGTAGCTATAGTGTCACTTGAGAGCAGAACTGTGGTCGCACTGCTTGAACCCCATGATACTCATGCCTCACAATTTACTTAAATGTCTTCAGGGGTCAAGCATTGTTTTTACCCTCTTGCATCCAAGCCACTCATGTCAGCCTCCACTGAGCAATCTGTATTAGGATCCACGTGGTGCTTCTTGGGGAACAGTTTAGTGATGACCATTTGCTTTTTGTCTCTAACTGCCAGTGGGTCATTACTTACGGGGGATCTTACACCTTTACTATCAGGATTCTTACAGTTCTTACCGGAGTTTGCGGCGATTTTCTGTTTCCCTGCATCTGCTTTGGCGTTGACCTTCATCTCTGACTGAGAGGCTGCTGCTGGAGTGGCCGCTGTGGAGTGAGTTTTGCTCCGTGCTCCTCCTCGAGCTGCTGCCATTGAGCACGCTTCCTTCTCTCCGGTGTCTCGGTCACATAGCAACCCGGGTCTGACTCTGCGCTCGTCGATTCCGTCTCTGCCAGCCAGCGCAGTGAGCAGCAGCCGAACGAGCGCTTCCCAGCGTGGAGGATGAGACGGCTTCCAGCGATGATCAGTCGGGTGGCTCCTCTCCTCGACCAAGCTCCGATCTTAAGTATACCAGCAATGCCAGTAATTCCAGTGATGCCAGCGATACCAACACCCGATGCCAGGGCACATTTCTCAGATGCAAAGGCTCCTTAGAGGTCCGGAGCAGCACGGAGGTGAGTAGCTAAGGTCTCACTCAGCCGCCATCTTGGCTCCCTGAATATCTGTACCTGTAACAACTAAAAGGCACGCAGAGAGCCCTCATGGATCACACTGAGCAGGGATATCTGTCTCCGGATCCCACCGAGAATTTTTTTTAATTGAATGAAGAATCCTATGGGTCAGAATCCTGGGAACTACATAGTTGCAGCAGCGACAAGGGGTGTGTGGATACCTCCACAAGCAATGGCAGCCAACGTGAAGGCAAAAAAACACAAAGGAATTTTAAAAAAGCCTCTGAACGGAGGAAATCTGCCCAGAAGGTGGACACTGAGGAGGAGCCCGAGAAAGATCTCCGATGAGACTATTCTGACACACAACCGCTCTCTCTAGCAGGGGGACATGGAGCAATGGGCACAGTTAAGAGATCTCAAAAGGGGACGGTCATACAGAAGGAATCATCACAAACATCTGAGCCTACACTAACCATGATTCTACAATCACTAAGTGCATTCCAGAATGAGATCAAATCAGAAAACCGGCTTGCCCCATGTGGCGGCAAAGAAACGACAGTACGCAAAATCGGTAAGACCTGCACCGAAATTGCCGAAAGAATGAGCATGGTGGAGAGCTGAATAGAGATACTGGAAAATACAGTGGATACCCTGAAAACCCAGGTTACATCACGAAGAAACGCGATTACTGATATCATGTGGAAGCTTGAAGAGGCAGAAAACCGCCAACGCCAGAATAATCTTCGAATTCTCGGGATTGCTGAAAACAGTGAAGGGAGTGACATCCGGGCATTTATCATTAACTTGTTCAAGAACGCATTTCCCGAACGAACACATTGGGATTGGGACAAAGAAATCCAACGTGTACATAGATTCTCACTTTCACCTCCCAAACGGCCATGCACGGATAAGACCTTACCCAGAGTTATCCTGATATTTTTGGGCAATTTCCTATTGCGACAGGCAGTATATGATCTCGCCCCGGCCAAATAAAAAAAGGAATTGGGAGAGCTTTTCATTTTTCGCGAAACTGGACTTCGCACAAGCCATGGTGGAGAGGCGATGGAGATTACAACAGCTGATTACACCCTTCCAGAAAGCAGGGGCTCTCGCTTTTCTCCAGAATCCTGCCAAGCTGAAAGTGGTATCACAGGGTCATACATTGTTTTTTACCTCGGAGATCTAGGCAGACAAGCCCTGAAAGACATCATCGCGGGGAAAGTAACCAGATTATTGCTGCAGCTTTTTGATACCTAGATATATTAGCACGCTAGCATTACAAACCTTGCACTTTCTAATATATGAATGTATTCATCCCCATTTTCTCCCTACATCTTACTTTTTTCTTTCTTTTTTTCCCCACAATTCTCTGTTTTAAGATGCGCGGTGGGTTGAGGAAATGTGGGTGATATGCCAGGGCACAGTCTGTTCCCATTTGCGGGAGGAAAGGAGGGGCCCGGAGAGTGGGTGAGGTTGGTTAGATGCTATCACACAGGCTCAGGATTGAGCCTGGCGGCTTTGAAAGTGGTGGAGGTTGGGGGGTGAGAGGTTGAGGGGGGAGGGTGGGGAAGACCAAGGACTTCTTTATAAATACAAGATGGGTGGAACAGATGCGGGGTGGAGGGGTCAACACCTCCAGAGAATGGTGCTATGTGGCAGAAATACTATGATAGCAAACAGCTGTTGGCTGCTCAAACAATAATATGGCTAAGTTAAAAATGATCTCAAACATATGTGGTCTTAATGATCTAAAGAGAAAGACAAAGTTGCTATGGGGCTGCAAGCAATGGATGCTAACATCGTATGCTTGCAGGAGACTCATATCGAGGGATCGCAACAATATCTGTTAAAAACTCTAGGGTATCAACTTATTACTGCCTCAACACAGGGGGCTCGAACCAGAGGGTTGGCTATTCTAGCAAAAGGAAGGGGGTCTTTCAATTCATAAGATCACTGTCCAACAAGTTCGGGCGATGGGCCATCACCGAATGTCATAACAACGGGGTAATTAAGATGACACTATGTACTATGTATGGTAGAGTTAGTGATGACCCAGATGTCCTGCTCAGAATCTCTAATGAATTAGTACACTGGCCTCTGCCCCTGATCATGTGTGGGGATCTTAACATACATTTGCCAGGAGATTTATCAATGGGTCCTGAGTTTAAATATCAAGGCAGGAAACCAAAGGTTTTTAGTGCTCTTAGAGATCTTTGTGTATTACATGGGCTGATCGATAGTTGGCAAGTAAAATACTCTGGGGACCCTGGTTTTACATATTATTCCCATCCGCATTTCCGCCATGCACAACTTGATTATATATCCATTTCCGACTCCCTGAAATCCACTTTCACAGTAGGAAAACTCCAGAGGGTACTATCGGACCACAATCCGCTAGACTTAAGCCTTGTGTGTAGTAAAAGCAGTCCTATATTAAGGATCTGGACTTTTGAAAGGGCTTTATTAAAGAACAAGAAATATTGCCAACATTTGAGAGGATGGATTCTGACTTTTTTTAATAGATAATCTGGGTAGTGCACCTATTGAGGTGGTTTGGGACACCCTGAAGGCAGGTATAAGAGGAGAAACGCTCCAGTTTTCAGTTAGGGCCAATAAAGAGGGGAACATCACATAGCAACACTGCAACCGAATTTGGGCAGAGGAAGTTCTGGCAGAGCTGCTCAAGAGGGGTAGGTAACGGATAACGAATTGGGTCGGGTAGCCATCGCCAGAAATCTTATATCAGAGATCCTAACGGAAAAAGCCATAGTTAAAGCAATAATCTATAGAGAGAAAACATACAAGCTAAGCGAACAAGTCTGCCATCAGTTAGTGGTTCGCACCCGAGAGGAGACTTCAGTTAATGTAGTGAAGGAAATTAAGGATCCAGAAGGTGGTTTGAGATCAGAATCATCTGAAATAAGAGCGGCATTTCAGAGATTTTGTCAAGAGCTGTATAAAGAACCAGAAAGGGGGCAGGAGGATCCTGAACTATATTTAGATCTAATTGTTGGTAATAGATTTGAGAAAGAATACCAAGATAGTCTAGATAATCCTCTCCTCTGGGATGAAATACTGCTCTCTATGAATATGTTGGCTACGGGGAAAACAGCAGGTATGGATGGGATCCCAACTGAGTTTTATGTGAAGTTTGCAGATCAACTAAAAGCAATTCTGTCAATTGTTTGGCTCTATATTTCAGGGGAGAAATCCACCTGCCTCAGGGTTGGTTGCTAAGATTGTGGTCTTTCTGAAAAAAAATAAAGATTCCCTGGTAATGGGATCCTACCGCCCTATAACACTAATCAACGGGGACTCCAAAATGTATTCTAAACTTTTGGCTACTCGACTGGCACCAATTATATATAAAATTGTCAGCTCGACTGCACGGGTTCATCCCAGGGAGGTCAACAATAAACCATGTTCAAAGAGTGATTTCCCTATTTGATTAGTCGGAGATGACAGGAGACCCTATGGCGCTTATTCTGCTGGATGCGGAGAAAGCGTTCGATGGGGTCTCCTGGAAATTTCTGTGGGCAGCCATGTCCTACTGTGGAATCACCATGGGATTCATAAAGGCCACCCAAAGGTTATATATCAATCCAGGTGCCAGCGTTATGATTAATGGGATCCTATCTGAAAGATTTACTATCACCAGGGGGACAAGACAGGGGTGCCCCTGCTCACCTTTTCTATTCGCAATTTATATCGACTCATTCATCCGTAGACTTGAAAAACACGTGTTATTCCATCTATTCATGTACATAACCACGACACAAAAACCCTAGCATAGGCTGACAACATCGCACTGGTCACTAGTGATCCTAATAGAGCTATAAATGTGATAGAGGATGAGGCGCAACAGTTCGGAATTGTCTCTGGGTACAAACTCAATTTCGGTAAAACCCAGATTGTCCTCAATGGTAAAATCAGGATGAGGGACAGAAGAGTCACAGATCATGCAGTGTACCTTGGTGTTAACATAAGTGCAAAAATTCTTAGTATTAATATGGACCCATTGATCTGTCGTACAAAAAAAGAGTTGGTTTGATTGAATAATCTGCATCTGACCATTGGTGCAGATGCAACATAGTTAAAATGCTTTTTCTGCCCAGATTTCTATATTATTGTCGGGCAAAATGTCTGGAGTTCTCTCCTCAGCTATTCAAAACTATCGAGTCCATGTTTTCAAGATTTATTTGGGGATTTAAGAGACCCCGTAGGGCTCTTAGATGGATTACGTTACCAAAGGAAAGAGGGGGACTAGCAATGCCAAACTTCACTACTGGGCAACTATGTTGAAGTATTGTGTGACACTTCTATCTAAAGAATCTAATGACCATTTTATCCTGACACCACAAGAAATTATCCTGGGGGAGGGATGTGTGGATGTTTATAGCGACATATCAATGACAGCTACTTTAAGAAAGTCAGATTTAAGACCATATCTAGTATATAGAAATGGTGGAGTAATGTACGGAAACTACTGGGGCTGGGTCGTTACTCGTGTTATACCCCCTTAAGTCGCAATAACGACCTCCCTGAGATTTTCCAGGATGGATGTATGGCCAGGTGGGTTGAGGTAATAATGTGACAGCTGGGATGTTTTTATACAGCGAACGGGCTCAGGAGATTTGAGGGCCTGCATACTGAGTATGATATCAGTCACAGGGACTTTTTTAAGTTCCTGCAGATCAGAGATTTTTTATCAAAGAAAGGGGGGGGGGGTCGTTTAAAATTTCAAACTAGCCATACTATAGAAAATCTTTGTAGAACCCCTACTCCTGAAATTGGGGAAATATATGAAGCACTGAATATAGTATTTCCAGATGATATGGATAAACAATCAGCAGTTTGGCAGGCTAAACTCGGAGTACAGCCATCAACCCCCCATACGTGTATGAATTATCTCAGACATGTTTAATGTCTATTAAACTGCAAGCCCAATTTTGCAAAATGTTCTTTTCCCTCTATTATACCCCTTAAAAAATTGCAAAATGGGGGACCGGAAAGGGAACCACCTGCCCGCGTTGTACATTCTTTGAGGCTGACATCATCCACATGCTCGCATCCTGCAATATACTTTTCAATGTGATAACTGAAATATCTGGATTTTTATCAGAAGTATTCCAAGCAAGTATTAGCATCTCAACAGAAGAGGTCATATTAGGGGTAGCAAACTGTAATCGACCTAAATATATGCAGGGACTGATCTTCGTAGCTATGGCAGTTTTTCGACTTTGCGTAGCTTCATCATGGCTAGATCAAAATCCTCCAGCGTTTTCACAGTGGAGGGCTAGGTTACTCGCGACATGTGATCTTGAGGTGGCAATTTACAAAAATAAAGGGCATAGCAAAAGAAAAAGGGTTATGATGATATGGGAATCACTGCTCCAGTGGATTCAAAGCCACACTTAGGGCTGATGTGCAATCAAAGTAAATATTTGTATATATCATAGCGAGCTCTAGCCTAGCTGTGTAGAATTCTGCACGCTGCAATGAATTGTATCGATATTGTTTATGTGCCCATTTTTATTTTTTAGCCATCTGTATGTAATGGACTTTCATCCTATTAGTATGTAATATTTGGCTCCTGTATATTTCCGTGTTCTGACCTTGGTCTTCTGCGAGGGAGGAGGGGGGGGGGGGGCTTGTGTGTAAAATGGAAAAACTGTGAATAAAGACGTTTATAGAATTCTATCGAACTTTTAGAAATCTACTTAAAAGTGAATTATTGGAAGTCAGTCAACCAGCCTTTATAGGTAATCCGCCCGATTCATTGATGGAAGCAACTATCGTGGTATTTCTCAAGAAAGGAAAAAAAGATATGGAAATGGGGTCTTATAGACCTATTTCCCTATTAAATACCGATAGCAAGATCTATTCGAAGCTACTTGCCAACAGGCTTAATAATTTGATGCCGAATCTGGTCTCAAAAAATCAACACGGGTTCATTAAACATAGAGACACGACTGATCATGTCAAAAGGATCATTTCCATGCTAGACCTTTCACAGGTAACAAATGCCCCGGTGTCAGTGGCCCTGTTAGATGCAGAAAAAGCATTTGACAGGGTCACATGGCGCTTTTTGTGGACAGTGCTGGCATGGAAACGATTCCCGCAAGAATTTATTACTTCTGTGCAGTCGCTATATGCACAGCCAAGGGCTGTTATTCGTATCTCTGGTATGCTATCTGGTAATATCATAATAGCAAGGGGAACAAGACAAGGATGTCCTTGTTCCCCCCTGCTATTCGCCCTATATATAGAACCCTTTTTAAAGTATTTGGAAAATAACCCCGGAATAGACACTGTTGTGATACATAATAAGCCATATAAGGTGTTGGCAGACGCGGATGATATTGCGGTTGTCACATCTAATATAAGAACTGCCCTCCCTAGAATATTCTAGCTGCGGAGCAGTTTGGGAAGTATTCAGGGTATAAATTAAATGTCAATAAAACCCAAATGATTTATTCAGAAGCAGGCCGACCCAGCGATATGACTTTTGAAGCTGCGGCAGTTTGTCACGATCCATATTATTTGCCGATCCGGGAAGGCGCTGCCTGCTCAGCGCACCACGGAGTCCAATCGGCAGACAACAAACTACTGTTCCCGGCATGCTCGCGCGGCGTGTGATGTCATCACGCGCCGCGTTCACGCTCTACCCGGAAACAAGAGCCGGATGGGGAAAACAAACGCTGCTGATTATTCCATTGTTGGCGGATGTTGGCGGATCATTGTATGGAGTGCAGAAGATACCGGTAAGACCGTTCTTGCTTGTCAGGCCCGTTTTGGAATAGCGTCCTGATCTGGACTGGATGTAGACTGTTTACTTTGTTTCTTGCACCATTCCGGAGTTTATATTAGCTTGGAACTCTGTGCCTAAAGAGCCCTGGTATACTGAATCTTGAGGAGTTGTAGCCTATTCTGGTGTGCTTTCCTCTCCCCGTTGACCGGGTCGGGCATTCCGCCGTCCCAATGCGGGGGGATCACAGAGCACTGACTTGTGGTCCACACACGACTCTTTTCAGAGAGTAAAGGGTCGTGATTGTTCACATTCCTGTCAAGAAGGCATTTGGCACATGTGAAAGCACACAGCGTCTTCTGGGGTGTGTTGGATAGAAACATTACCGTACCCACTTATCTGAGTGGGATGAATACATGGTGATTCTGCTGTTATTTGATGTCAGACGCAGTTAAGGAGCATTAACAGTCTGCTGTGACTACTTGGTTACCTACACACTTTTGTTTATTCTGTTTAATTACGAGAGGGACGCAAGGGGTTACTGTCAGTGGGTTTGGTGATGCTTGACGAAGATTCGGTTGAGGTATGTGTGTGTGATCAGAGAAAACAGTATAGCATTTCCAGAATTGTATATTCTGCTCAAACACGCTCTTCTTGTTTCTCTGTCCTAGTCAGCTAAAGCCCTGGTTCCACCCTTGCTCTCTCCACATTGGAACAACCGTATTTTCCTTTACAGGTAGGGGTAAGGGATTCTAGGAGATCCAAGAAAGGAGGGAGAGGGAAACAGAATGTATGGAACACTGTATGTTATATCATTGTCTTGAATATCACTTATTGTTCTTACAGGTCTCCCTCGCTGCTGTCCCCATCCTTTCCTTCCCTCTCTGGACTATCCGGGCAGTCTGTGTATATCACTTCAGGCTCCTGGGCCGTCGAGAGGTGGAACCCCTTATAGCATCGGTACAATCCTAAGGAAAACGGAAGACGGAGCCTGACAGAATAATCGGCCCACAAATACTTTCTAATCCAGATTGTGCCGAGCATCATGGCGACCATAGAGGACGTAATATCGGCTTTGGCATTAGTGCAGACAGAGTTAGCCTCGTCTCGGCAGGAGGCAGCAGCTTCGAGGGCCATAACAGCCCAGTTACAGACAAGGGTGGACAACATGCAGAGGGCTCCTGTAAATCACAGTGGTAGTCCTGTTCCCACCACCTCAGTGGTAGTAGAAATGCCTGCACAGATACCCTTGGCTCCCGCAGAGAGGTTCTTAGGGGATAATAAAAAGGTCCAAGTCTGCCTGAC
Organism: Lissotriton vulgaris; assembly: GCF_964263255.1. NCBI lineage: Eukaryota > Metazoa > Chordata > Amphibia > Caudata > Salamandridae > Lissotriton > Lissotriton vulgaris. Next base: position 1,133,374,650 of record NC_141697.1, read on the forward strand.
CCAAGTGCTTATGCACTTCATGTGTAAACCCAAGATGTTCGCTACTAACCAGGCAAGGGTGGCATTCTTGATTTCATATCTCGCAGGCAAAGCAGCATAATGGGCGGTTCCTGTGGTTCGACGTGATGACCCCCTCTTATATGATTTGGCCTGAGTTCCACCTGGAATTCGAGAAAACCTTTGACAGGAGGGCAGAGACCTTTTCTGCGGACCGAGATTTGTTGGAGCTGAAGCAAGGCAACACGGATCTGGTTACATACCTACACGGATCTGGTTACATACCTCAATAGCTTTCTTTGTTTAGTGGCTGAAACTGACTGGCCTGAGTCCAAACAGGCTGCTGTCTTTTACGAGGGGCTTATGGACGAATTAAATGACGTGCTGGCAACTATAGATCCCCAACCTAGCACCTGTAGTGCTCTCATAGAGCTTACGCTGCGTTTGGACCATCGTATGAAAGACAGAAAGGGTGACCACAAAAAGAAAGATCGCCCAGCGACGCCGTACAAACGACAAGGGGAGAAAGCCACCGCTCCAGTCGAAGCCATGGAGAAAGGGGCAGTGAGGGCCTCACTAACCCTTAGTGAGAAGGATCATCGCCGGAAGCAAGGTCTATGTCTCTATTGCGGCAAGAAAGGTCATTACTTACGGGACTGCCCCGTAAAACCCAAATCGGGGAGATATAGGATTGGACAAATTGCGGCAGGCCTCGCCGATAGGAGACTGGAAAACTCCAACGCTTGAAGGTGATTGAAGGGGAACCCTCAAGCGCAAACATCATTCCTTCAATAACACCCGGATGTATCCCAGTAAAAGGCCACCTGTTCCTGCACTTTGTTATCGTCATAGAGACCGATGAGAAACCCGTTACCGCCATGATAGACTCCGGAGCCATTGGGTGCTTTATGGATCAAGAAATAGCCAAGCAGCTGGGAGTGATCCTCAAAGCCAAGAAGATGCCGGAAACGGTATATGCGGTGGATGGCAAAGAACTGGAAGCAGACCCCATCCGGTACCACACCTCTGAGTACGTGTTGAGTTACGATGGCGCCCATCATGAGCGTCTGTCATTTGGTATAATCAAGACACCGCAATACGGAGTCATTCTGGGTCTTCCATGGCTGCAAAAGCACGAACCTTGTATACACTGGACATCGGGGACTGTACTGTTCTCTTCCGTTTATTGAATGGACCACTGCAATCAAGAAATCTGTGGCCGGAGGAGCTTCGCGGGCAACCAAGATGGCCGCGTAAGCTCGGAGCTCCGCGGACCTTCCGATCCTCCGCAATTATCCTGCCCGTAATCCTGATCCACGTGGGTGGATACTTGTTGCCGATGGCCTACTGAGGCGAGACCCGTTTTCAGATCCCGAATCGGTGTCTCCTACGCTGAGCTACGTCAAGTGGGACTCCGTGCCAGTGCGGTGCCATTGTCTTTCCGGACTTCGCCACTACGCACTGCCGATCTGCGGAGTGCCCGCCTGCCTTCACCAACGGCGAGGCGAAGTGGACAGCGGAGCGACCCTGTGACGGCATTCTACAGTCTGTCCCGGACGAATCTCTGGTTCCCTGGGCTCGGACTTGCCTGGCATAGCCCTTTGTTCTTTGGATCCAATATGGCGGGCAAGGGGGACCCCGATAAGACATCGAACAAGGGCGTCCGCGGCAAATCACAGCAACAACAGAACAGGATTGAGCGCTATACCCAACTAAAGACGCCGCCTGTGACTGGGCCCTCTTCCAAGGACATTCCGCACTCGGGCTCGCCGGACGGCTCTGAGCCCACTTTGAGTGATATTATGGGTGCCATTACAAGTTTCCGGGTGGATATGCAGCAACAGCATGAAGTCCTTACACATAAGGTGGATGGCATGACCGTTGATCTGACTCTCATTAGGGCAGACTTGGGTAAAACTAATGATCGAGTCAAGAATTTGGACATTAAGACGTCCAGTCTGACGGGAGACGTCTCGGACTTACAAACTGAAGTCCGGAACCTGCAGAGAACAGCGGAGCAGTTCGCAAGGAGGCTGGACGATTTTGAGAGCCGTGCCAGGCGGCAGAACGTCCGCATTGTCGGTGTGCCGGAGGGTTCGGAGGCGGCGGCGACGGACCTCCTCGTGGAAGACCTGATTAAGACCCATCTTGCCCCGCCTGGCCTCAGCAACTTCTTCTCGGTGGAGCGTGCCCACCGAGTGCCGGGTGGCCCGCCGAAGTCGGGTGCGGCACCCAGACCAATCGTGGCCCGGTTGCTCAACTTCCGGGACAGAGACGCTGTCCTGCAGGCTTCCAGGCGGCATGGACCGCTTAAATTCCAGAATGCCGACGTCCATTTCTATCCGGACTTCACCAGGGCGGTTCAGCGACAACGCCAGAGCTATGCAGGGGTGAAGAGAAGATTGCGGGATCTGGGGCTCAAGTACTCCATGATGTTCCCTGCCAAGCTCCGGATCGAGCACGAGGGTCGTGCCCTTTTCTTTGACTTTGCTGAGAATGTAAGTGACTGGCTGGACACTGTGTTGACGCATCGAGACGCACAGGAGGATCATGAAGGTGGCGCTGCCGGCGGTCCGGACCTATGAGACTTGGCTCTATAGTGGGTGATACCTCGTCTGTTATATTTGCCTCTATTGACTATCGAATGTAGTGATTGACTGCCGTATTACCTCTCCTGTCAGTACATGGAGGGTGGCGGGGGGTGTTCGCGGAGATTCCTTACTCCTCTGGGTGTCTTCTTGTAGAGTAGTTATGGGGCGACAGGCACACTGCTGGTTGGGGGGGCTTTTTAGTCATATGCAGGGGTGCAGGGTGGGGGGTGCAACTATGCAAGTTTTATTGTTTGTTTGTTCTTTCTCTATCTCTTTCTTGAGGCAATGGATTGGGTGTTTTACTGTACAATTGGTATTTGAGTCGGTTGTAGTCGGGTGGGGCGGGTTGTTGGGTGATGGGGGGTAGGAAGTTGAAAGTGCTTAGCTGGAATGTCAATGGACTAGGTGACCGAGTTAAGAGAGGGGTGGTAATTCAGCTGATAAAGAGGCACATGCCGGATGTGGTGCTATTGCAAACGCACTTGGTGGGAAACTCCTGTAGGGCCCTTAATCGTAAGGGTTACAAAATGGTTGCCCACTCTGGGTTCTCCTCGGGCTCCCGGGGGGCGGGCATCCTTATGCGTGCGTCCCTTCCTCTCGAAATAGACGTCATACTGCTTGATGACAGAGGACGCTACGCAGCGGTGGCAGGAAGATGGGAGGGGCGCTCCTTGGCGCTGCTTTCGGTTTATGTCCCCCCGGGCCTCCAATCTAGCACCTTCCGGGACCTTAGTGGCGCCATCTTGTCTCTGCCTTCGGGCCTACTGATCCTGGGGGGTGATTTCAACTCAGTCTGCTCTGGCACCCTTGATCGTCAGCCGCCAAAGGACCTACTGGGCTCCCAAATGTGGTTGCCGGCCTTCATTGACTCTACGGGTTTGGTGGATTGTTGGCGGCTACTGCATCCGGCGCTCCGCCAGTTTTCGTTTCTTTCTGGTGCCCATGGGAGCCTGTCCCGGCTTGACTATGTTCTCACTCTGGCGGCGCAATCGCCTGCTGTTTCCGAGGCCCGCTTTCTGGCAAGGGGCGTCTCTGACCACTCGCCGTTGTGGGTCTCCTTCGATTTTGGTATCGTCCTGTCCAGCCGTCCGGCAGCGGTGAATCCTTGGTATTTTCGCAACCATAACTTACGAGCACTCCTGGCGAAGGCCATTGACCTGTATTTCACTGAAAATGTGGGCTCCGTTGGCTCTGCGGTCACCCTGTGGGAGGCGTTCAAGACTGTTTTGCGGGGTGAAGCTCTGACTATCATTGCACGGGCTAACTTCTCGTCGAGAGCGGCCATTTTACCCCTTTGTTTCATCTAGGGCGGTGCCTTTCTCGGAGCCATTTCTGGGGGGGGACGCCTGAAATCTGGCCAGGGTTAGGACTGACCATCGTCGTATGAACTGTGCTTGAGGGACGGGTGGGGGACCGAGATGGGACGCTTCCTCGACGCGTGCTGCAGTGATAACTGATGTCTCTCCCTCCTTCCTTATGAGTGGACGCTCTGATTATAATGTTGCAGCTGGTGTGGGGAGTATTTTGGTCGGGGAGTGCGGGTGATTCAGTAGTTTGGCCCTCCTCCAGTTTTAGGGAAATCTTTTTTCTATTCCTCCTTTTCTTTTTCTATATTTCGGGTTCTTTAGTGGGCGACAGAACTTGCTGGGGGGGGTAGGCCGTAGCCTCCGCATTGATGTAGGGTGGGGGGATGTTTTAATTTTATATAGTTTATTTCTATGGGCCTTATTTTTTCTATTTTCTGCGCTTTCTCTTCCTATTTCTGTCCTGGGTCCAAGGCAAGGGTTGGTGGGGAGTGGGTGGGGCTGTACATGGCGTGTACTTGCCAGTTTACGTTTTTATTGATTCGCCATGTTGCTAGAGATGCTAGCCTACACGATTGGTATCATATTATGCTGTTGCCTGCTCCTGATGTGAAGTGACGATGCGGACTCAGTACTCCTTGATTTCTATTCTTCACTGTTTATATTTTACACGTTTAAAAAACTTTTAAAATTAACCTTCACTGCTCCTGATCTCCTGGTGGCACGTAAACGTTTACAGAGTTATTACTTGATTGCTGCTATCTATCCTGGTGCCACTGGAAGTCAGTATTGTTTGCTTATGTGCTCATAAGTATCGCGGCCGGCCTGACGGTTGTGGGCCCGTATTTGTCTATTTTTATGCACAATAAAGGTTTACAAAAATTAAAAAAAAAAAAAAAAGAAATCTGTGGCCCTTCCCGAGTATTAGCCACAGTACAGTATGTCGCTACTGCAGCTGAAAAAGAAGTAGAACTGCCTGACGTTTGCAAAGCCTACACGGCTGTATTCAGCGATGCCCAAGCCGAGATCCTCCCGCCTCACAGGGAGTATGACTGCTGAATTGACCTATTGCCAGGAGCATTCCTAGAGGGAGGATTTATTCCCTCGCCATACCTGAGAACGAAGCTCTGCGTGCCTACCTGGACAAGTACCTCGCCTCGGGGTTCATCCGCCCTTCAAGATCCCCTGCAGGGTCTCTGCTCTTCTTCATTCCGAAGGCCAATGGCGAGAAACGCTGCTGCATAGACGATTGCGCTCTTATTATTTATTTATTTATTTATTTATTTATTTATTTAAGAAGCTTATAAAGCGCGCAGCTACCCCCGACGGGGGTGTCCCGGCGCTGAGAGTACAAGTTAATCACGAGAAGGGGGCCACCAGGTTCATGTCCATCCTAACCTGAAGCTACAAAGGGCCACAAGGCTCGCTTAATCAGAGATTGGTGAACAGCCAGGTTTTAAGTTTACGTCGGAAGACTTGCTCTGACTCAATGAACCTAAGGTCCAGAGGGAGGCTGTTCCAATACTTGGCCGCAGTCACTCCGAACGTTCTGCCGCCACTCCTGGCAAGCCTAAAGCTGGGTGTCACCAATAGACGAAGGCTGTTTGATCTCAAATGTCTGGCTGATGCAGATAATTTGAGTCTTTTACTCAGGTAAGCCGGGCCAATTCCATGTATAGCCCGAAAGGCAAGGATCAGGATTTTGAATTGAATGCGACGGGAGATGGGGAGCCAGTGTAGTTCGTTCCGGTATGCTGTGACCGAGTTGCGGGTAGGGATATTTCCAATAAGTCTAGCTGCCGCATTCTGAACAATTTGCAATCGATCAATGAGATAGAGGGGGGCACCAGCGTACAGGCTGTTGGCATAGTCCAAATGTGCCGTAATGCGAGCATGGACAATCGTTTTGCGGGACGTCTGGGGGAGATAGGGAAAGATCTTCCTGATCATGCGCAACTTTCCAAAGCCGGCCGCTGTAACTCTGTTGACCTGAGCTTTGCAGGACATAGCGTTGTCGAAAAGGAAGCCGAGATTGCGGGCCGACTGTACAGGACTGGGGGGGGGGGGTTCAAAACAGTAGGCCACCACAAGGTGGCGGAGGGGGCTGATTTCTGGCTAAAAAAAAGCACCTCTGTTTTGTCCGTATTCAGGGCCAAATGATTAGAAGCCATCCACGCGCAGATGTTGCCAAGGCAGTTGCGAAAGTTGGAAAAATGGGAGTCAGAGTGGTCTCTAAAGGAAAAGACAAGCTGAGTATCATCAGCGTAAGAGACCACCCTGACCCCCCAGGACTCAACTACCCTGGCAAGCGGGCCTAGGTACACGTTAAACAAAAGAGGGCTCAAGGCCGAGCTCTGAGGCACACCGCACAGAAGGGGTTTATCCTCTGATTCAAAGGGACGAAGAAGTACCCTTTGGGATCTCCCGGAGAGGAAAGATTTAATCCATGCCAGGGCTGTGCCACCAATCCCCAACTGCTGTAGGCGAGTCACAAGTATGTCATGCGACACTGTATCGAATGCAGCGGACAGGTCGAGGAGGACCAGCATGGCCTCCTCGCCCCTGTCCACTGACTCCCGGATTGTCTCAGATACCTCCAGCAGCGCAGTCTCAGTGCTGTATGCGGTTCTAAATCCGGACTGGGAATCGTGCAGCAGCTGGTTAGATTCAAGGTACAGGGCCAATTGTTTCTGGACCACTTTCTCTAGGATCTTGGCAGGTTTAGGCAGAAGGGATATCGGGCGATAATTACTGAGTTGGGAAGGATCCGCATCTGTTTTCTTTAAAATGGGGAGCAGCCTAGCTTGTTTCCAAACTGAAGGGAACTGACCAAGGGCCAAGGAAGAGTTCCATATGGAAAGGAGAGGGTTAATTAAAACCGGGGCAAGATTTCCCATCACTTTGGCAGGGACAGGGTCTAATGGTGATCCTGACTTAACCTGGTTTAGTTGTTTCATGGCTGTATCTGGCGTGAGCTCATCAAAAAAATTAAATGAGCATTGCTGGGGGTGTGACTCTTCTAACCAGGGACTAGAAGGTGCGGAATCAAAGGAGGAAGATAGCTTAATAATTTTTTCCTGAAAGAAATCAGAAAGTCCATTACAAAGGGCTTGAGTGGGGGAGCTCTGGGTCTTCAAGGCAGGTGGATTCACAAAATCCTTCACAATTGTGAAGAGAGTTTTGGAAGAGTTTTCTGCCAGTTTAATGAGTTGAGAAGTAAGCTCTCATCGTGGAACGTTTAAGTTTTTGAAATTTATTCAAGGCCATCTTATAGGCTGCTTTGGTAGTAGGGTCATAGGACTGGCGCCATTTACGTTCCAGCTGTTTGCATCTACTCTTTACCTCTCGCAACATGGGGGAAAACCAAGGAGCAGAAGGACGAGATCTAGAAGAAGTGATAGGAGCTAGTGGAGAAATGGTATCTAGTGCAGAGGTAAGGGCAGAGTTATATCTCACAACTTCCTCATTAAGATCTTCCGATGAATTAAACTGATAGAGGAAACAAGGGTCAATGGTATCACAGGTAACTTTGGACCATTTGCGTCTATTTTCTCTGTTGATAGAGGAGGGAAGGGGCAGGGAAGGGATAGTGATTTCAAAAGGGAGGAGAAAGTGGTCTGACCATGTGAGGGGTAAGGAAGGAAGGGAGGTTATGCCGGGGTGATTCGTGAAAATAGGATCAAGGGTATGTCCCGCTTTGTGGGTAGGGCCCTTAATTAATTGGGACCGAGTTAATCCTTGTAAGGTTTCGAGAAGAAAGGATGCTTGTGCACAGGAGGGGTTATCGACATGTAGGTTGAAATCACCCAGCACCGTAAAATAAGAGTGTTTGAGAGAGAGATCAGCAATAGAGTGCAGTACAGTGTTAAGAGATGGAGTAGTGGCTGTAGGGGGGTTGTAGACCAGGATGCCGGCAAAGATAATGATGGCAGAATCCGTAATCGTGAAATGCATGGCTTCAATAAGCCCAAGGTTAGGTATTTTTTTAATACTCAGGTTGAGATGAGATTTCAAGATAACAGCAAGGCCCCCTCCAGATTTAGAATTGACTCGATTGATACCCAGCAATCGATAGCCAGGGGTAGTGGCCAAGTGTATGTCCGGTTTGGAGGAGTCTCTTAACTCCATCACCGTAAAAAATCAGTACCCCCTGCCGCTGATTCCGATGTTGTTGGAACAAGTCGGAGCGGCCAAAGTTTATACCAAGCTCGATCTGCGGGGGGCCTACCACTTGGTGCGGATAAGGCAGGGCGACGAGTGGAAGACTGCCTTCAAGACGCGGTATGGGCTCTTCGACTATCTCGTCATGCCCTTCGGGCTCTGCAACGCCCCGGCAGCGTTTCAGTTTTTTCTGAATCAAGTACTATGGGTCCATCTAGATATCTACGTGGTGGTCTATATCGATGACATCTTGATATATTCCACCACCACCGAAGAACATGTCGTCCACGTGAGTCTGGTGCTACAAGCTCTGCAGGACAATAACCTCTATTGCAAGATCACCAAATGTGAATTCCACGTCACTACAGTGGAGTTTTTAGGCGTGATGCTCACACCATCTGGCCAAGTGATGGCCGAAAGAAAAGTAAAAGCAGTGAGGGACTGGCCACAACCACGTACCGTTAAGGATGTCCAAAGCCTGCTGGCTTTTGCCAATTTCTACAGGCGTTTCATCCAGGGATTCTCGGCTATGGTAACACCTTTGACCCGACTCACTCGGAAGAGCGTTCAGTTTTGCTGGGATTCGGTGGCTCAAACCGCATTCGATCGCCTGAAAACCGCCTTTTCTACGGCTCCTGTGCTCACGCATGCCAACCCAGAAATCCCTTTCCTGGTGGAGGCCGACACGAATGAGGTTGCTCTAGGTGCTGTTTTATCTCAGAGAAACGAACAAACCTGCCACTTGCACCCGATTGCATTTATGTCCAGAAAGCGGAGTACTGCCGAAGCCAATTATACGATGGCTGAAAAGGAGCTTTTGGCCATCAGGGACGCCTTCTTGGAGTGGAGGCATTGGCTTTTGGGAGCAAAACACACAGTGACGGTGTTCACTGATCACCGCAACTTACAGTTTATGAGAGCAGCCCGGCATCTCACCCCAAGACAGTTGCGCTGGATGTTATTTTTCGAAGAATATCGGTTCCTTGTTACCTATCGTCCAGGAGTCGACAACAAGAAAGCAGACTCACTGACATGACAGGAGAACCCCGCTCTGCACACCGTAACACCGGATCGAGCAATCATTGAACCCGCCAGGGTCATTTGTGCCTCTCAAACCGGAGACTTCATGATGGGGGTGAGAGCAGGTGCACAGACATGTGTGTGGAGGACCTCACTTTGACACCATAGAGAATGGAAAGTGAAGCAAGGAATACCAATGAGAGGTCCACAGGTGTTGGTGCCTACCAGGACCTTACAGAAAACCGTATTTTCCTGGTGTCACGACGTGCCTAGTGCTGGTCACACCGGATATGCAAAAACATTAGAGAAGCGTTAAGACAGTTTTGGTGGCCTTCGATCCGACCGGACCTGATCAGATGGGTAAAAGAATGTGCCACCTGCGCAAGGATGAAGTCTGACCACCAGCAGCCCCAAGGGCTGTTGCAACCTCTGCCAACGCCTGAGAACCCGTGGGAGAGGTTTTCCGTTGACTTTATTGTAGGCCTTCCGAAAAACCAAGGAAAAACAACCATAGTAGTAGTAGTAGACTAACTTACAAAGATGGGTCACTTCATCGCCTGTAACCAGGTCCCCACGGCAGGGCAATTAGCACACATGTTGTTGGTAAACGTAGTGCGTTTACACGGCCTATCTAGAGTGATAGTATCAGACCGAGGGGCACAGTTCACAGCCCGTTTTTGGAAGACTTGGTGCTCTGAGTTAAAAATAGCATCATCCCTGTCCACTAGCTTCCACCCCCAGACTGATGGACAAACCGAAAGGTTGAACCAAACACTAAAGCAGTACTTACGTTGCTATGTTCAAGATAGCACCGGGTCATGGGTGGATTGGCTATGGGTGGCAGAAATCGCTTACAACAGCACGCAACATGCATCCACGCTGCATTCACCTTTCTTCTGTTCTTACGGACATCACCCCCGATTTACTCCACTGTTGCTCCCTGGTTCCAATGTTAAGTTGCCTGAGGTTAAGGAGAGGTTGTTGCGTGTTCGCAAAATTCTTCTTGCTACACGGAACAATCTGATACATTCCAAAGCCAAGTACAAGACACAGGCTGACAAACACCGTAGGCCCGGTCCTCTGTACAAAAAAGGGGATCGCGTATGGGTGTCCACAAAGCACATTAAGTTTCGAAAGTACAGCGTGTTCCACCCGCGGTTTATAGGGCCTTATCGTGTGGTGAAACACGTCAATCCTGTGGTCGTGAAAGTGCGTCTACCCGCGCATTTCAGGATACTCCCAGTGTTCCATGTGTCCCTTCTGAAACCCTCTCATTGCCCAGTGAGAAGTGCCCTCATGCCTATCTGGGTCCAGCAGGACCGTGAATACGAGGTGAGGGAGGTGCTGGACTCCCGGTTGGTGAGAGGGAGGTTGCAGTATCTGTTAGCATGGAAGGGCTATGGTCCTGAGGAGGACTCGTGGGAGCCAGCTAGTGCTGTGCACGCTCCTCGTTTAGTGGCTACGTTCCATCGGTTGTACCCCGACCGGCCTGCTGCTGGTCAGTGCCCCTTGTGAAGGGGGATGTACTGTCACGATCCAGATTATGTGCTGATCCGGGAAGGCGCTGCCTGCTCAGCGCACCACAGAGTCCAATCGGCAGACAACAAACTACAGTTCCCGGCATGCTCGCGCGACGTGTGATGTCATCACGCGCCGCGTTCACGCTCTACCCGGAAACAAAAGCCGGATGGGGAAAACAAACGCTGCTGATTATTCCATTGTTGACGGATCATTGTATGGAGTGCAGAAGATACCGGTAAGACTGTTCTTGGTTGTCAGGCCCGTTTTGGAATAGCGTCCCGATCTGGACTGGACGTAGGCTGTGTACTTTGTTTCTTGCACCATTCCGGAGTTTATAATGGCTTGGAACACTGTGCCTAAAGAGCCCTGGTATACTGAATCTTGAGGCGTTGTAGCCTATTCTGGTGTGCTTTCCTCTCCCCGTTGGCCGGGTCGGGCATTCCGCATCCTGATGCGGTGAGATCACAGAGCACTGACTCGTGGTCCACACACGACTCTTTTCAGAGAGTAAAGGGTCGTGATTGTTCACATTCCTGTCAAGAAGACATTTGGCACATGTGAAAGCACCCCGCGTGTTCTGGGGTGTGTTGGTTAGAAACATTACCGTACCCACGGATCTGAGTGGGATGAATACATGGTGATTCTTCTGCTATTTGATGTCAGACGCAGTTAAGGAGCATTAACCGTCTGCTGTGACTACTTGGTTACCTACACACTTTTGTTTATTCTGTTTACTTAGGAGAGGGACGCAAGGGGTTACTGTCAGTGGGTTTGGTGACGCTTGACGAAGATTTGGTTGAGGTATGTGTGTGTGATCAGAGAAAACACGATAGCATTTCCAGAATTGTATATTATGCTCAAACACGCTCTTCTTGTTTCTCTGTCCTAGTCAGCAAAAGCCCTGGTTCCACCCTTGCTCTCTCCACATTGGAACAACTGTATTTTCCTTTACAGGTAGGGGTGAGGGATTCTAGGAGATCCAAGAAAGGAGGGAGAGGGAAACGATGTATAGAACACTTTATGTTACATCATTGTCTTGAATATCACTTATTGTTCTTACACGTCTCCCTCCCGGCTGTCCTCATCCTTTCCTTCCCTCTCTGGACTATCCGGGCAGTCTGTGTATATCACTTCAGGCTCCTGGTCCGTCGAGAGGTGGAACCCCTTATAGCATCGGTACAATCCTGAGGAAAACGGAAGACCGAGCCTGACAGTTTATTTAGGCATCAAAATCTCCTCTAAGGTGGAAGATATTGTACATCTAATTTGGATCCAACTATTGCTTCGGCAAATCGGACTTTAGAAAGGATCAATAATCTACATTTACCATTATATGGGCGCTCTAATGTTGTAAAAATGCTTATCTTCCCAAAATGTTTATATCTTTTCCGTACTATCCCTTTACTTATTCCAACCTTATTTTTTTTCTCGAATTGAGAGTGTGTGCTCTAGGTTTTTATGGAGCTACCATCACTCGAGGAGAGCGCTTAAATGGTGCATGCTATCAAGGTTGAAAGGTGGTTGGAGTGTGCCTAACTTTCGTTTGTATAATTGGGTAACTCTTTTGAAACATATGGGTCCTTTATTTCTTCAGGAAGATCCAACGGAAGATTTTGCCACACGGTCTATATATGAGATGGTGATGGGTACACAGGCGAAGCAATGTTTAGTCCGTATAATCGAACCAAGTTATTATAAGAAAACAAAGTTTGAAATAGTGATAGCTGCGTCCAAAATTTGGAGGAAGATAAAGAGGCGAATAGGATTATGCCATAATCTAAACTTTTATACACCTTTTCACAACTGCCCCCTATTCCCAGCAGTATTTAGAGATCAGGTAATGAGCAAATGGGAGCGGGCTGGGATATGTAGGTTGGGAGATCTTTTTCAGGGGAAGCAGCTAGTCACCTTTGATTAGCTACAGTCTAAATTCAAATTTCCTCGTTCAGATTTTTTTAAATATCTACAAGTCCGTAGTTCTTTGGAGCAGAAGAAAGCACAGGATATGATTGCATCTAATAGAATGGAATTTTTGGAAGCCATTAAAAGCAGATCGAAGCTGGGGCCGTTATACCAGCTGCTCTTAGAGAAGATGGAGGATGACTTATCGGTTTGAGAGACTAGGTGGCAAAATAAATTAGTCGCCTTCAATTAAGTTGGATAGAATAATTGAGTTATCTAGGAGTGTGTTATTTAACGGTCCCTTGAAGAGCCAACACTTTATGTCCATGTTTAATTTATATTATACTCCCAAAAAAATGGCAAAATGGCATTCTCCTAGAGGCAACAAGTGCATTTGCTTTGGGTTAGTAGCAGCGGATGCACCTCATATGTTTTTTTTTCTGTCCTAAATTGTATCATTTTATTCGGGATGTGGAACATTTCTTACAACACAGTTTAGGGATTGAAGTACAATTGTCGGCTGAATTGGTGATCTTAGGCTCCCAAGAAACTGTTTAGATCTGGGAAAGAGGCTAAGGCAGGATTCATATTTATTTGTATGTCCGTTTTTCGACTTTGTATAACAACACAATGGATAGACGCGGAGCCTCCTACGTTTACAAATTGGCAACTCAGATTATTGTCTATATACCATCTTGAGACCGCGGTCTATAAATCTAAGGGCAAGACAAAGAAAATGTTGGGTATGAAAATTTGGGCACCAAATGCTAATTGGATATGAGTACGTTACGTTTTTGTATTGTATTTAATTTATAAGTCACGTCTATTCAGATTTTATTTGGATAATGTATTATGACGGTTTGCCTCTGTGCCTATTTTGCTCATTTGTCTTTCTCTCTCTCTTTTTCATAATGTGTATTTCTGCCAGCTGAAAAAAAATCTTAATAAAAAGAAGTTAAAAAAAAAAGGCAAGTGCTGTAGTCTCCATCTTAAATTGGTATTTTAGTTTGTTAATAAAACCTCAAGTAACATAAAAAAAAAGTAAACGTGAATATGCTTGAAAGTATACTTCGTCCATTTCCTCATACATCCTCCATATATCACAATGAAGTCCCATCTGGCAGAGCACCCCAAGAATGTTCTGCTGAAACCATGTTCTTCCATTATGGTTAATACTGTGCTTTCCTAAGGCACTGATACAGGCCAATTCAGAGACCATCACTGAGCATCTCCCTTCATTCACAGCTGTGAGCTTTGCCGTTTGCTATCCTTGGCAGTCATTTATTGGGTCTTGCAAGAACACTTTGAGTACGTAGGTGCTCAACATAGCCAAGACTGTTGGTATGTGGTCACCTAAGTAAAATCAGCCTTAATGAGGGGCAGAGTACAGGAGATAATGGATATGGGCTTTAGACAAGTAAGGTGAATAAATGCATGGCAAGGTGAAAATATAGCATAGAATATGGACAAGGTTAGTGAAAGGAGTGATTGAATGGGGGTGGGGAAAGCAAGATGGTGGCCGATTGAGGCTTCAGGAGCGGACTTGCCAGGAGCACTGTGAAAATGAGGACGAACAGAGTGGGGAAATTAATCCAAAATAAAACTACTCACCCGCCTAATGTTCATAGATACAGGAAGCTCCGACACGGCTATGGACACCGACTTTGGATCCTGAGGCATCCTTGGGGAAGAGCAGCCGGTGGACTATACGGCGGTAGTGAAAATCTTGGCGTGCGTTTTTGCATTCGCTGGCTGCCGGCGGTGTCGGCGAAGAGCGCACATCCAAATGGCACCTAAAGCGCCCAGCTCTGTCAAGGGGAAGGCGGGTGCAACGGCGGACTCTGCGGGCCCTGAGGGGAAACTAGGCAGCTGGCGGACGCCACTGACACTGGCTCCGGAGAAGGAGAGACAGTCGGTTTTGGTTAGGGGAAGAGGCGGGACCTCATCTAGACGACGTCTACCGGGTGGCACAGTATTGGAAATGCTTTGTGCATCTAGCGACAAACGGACGGAGAGCATCTCAAGACATAAGCAATGCTGAGGCTGAAGAGGAGGTTGAAGAGAAGGGTCTCCCTTATGAGTCAAAACAAACAACCCAGTAATGACTATGGAGGACGACCTGGCTAAGGACCTGGATAAGGATCTGCCCACTGGAAATCAGAAAGTAAGTTCTGAGATAAGGCAGAATGTCAATGTATTAGAGAGCATACCTGAAGATCAAATGAGGTACAGTGGGGGACTGCTGGCACAATATGGGGGCAGTGAGGGTGACCAGAAGACAAGCCAGGGGGAGACAATCGAGGATATAATGAACACCAGGCTAGCAATGACAGAGGTAGATACAGTAATTTTGACAACACCAGGGACCCTCACAGCCAAGTTAAATTACCCAAGCCAGTGGCAAGGGGTGCTACAGGTTAACCCCGAAGTGGATATAGACCCTAATGATTGCTTTTGTTCCTTGTCTGATGGCCTTGAGTGGTCAAGTAACGACTCTGGATCCTTAATAATATCAAGCGAAGACGGAGATGCATGTGAGTTGGAGAAAGCAGGAGATCCTTTATATATGACAACCCGTCGGGTTGGCGGAAAGAAAATTGGGTCTCATGCACAAAGGACAGCAACCTTGAAATGGGATTACTCCTTAACTGACTCAACTAACCTTACGCAAAGCATAGTACCTCAGGATACCTCCAGCCTGCAAGCTCCAACATTGAAAACGGTCTTGCAGACAATAATGCAACACAGAGATGAGACACGGGCCGATGTCTGTAAAGCCCAGAGTGCGGCACGGAAAGTCAAGGGGGCAGTCAGGATAGCTGACAAAATCTGTTAACATCATTGGTGAGGGGCTTACGGAGCACGAAACACGAGTTAGTAATGTTAAGAACAAAGTAACTGATAAACTTAGCCAATTCAAGGAACAAGAAGAATGAATCACGGATAATAAATGGAAACTGGAAGAAAGCGAGAACCATCAGCAATGTGATAATCTGAGGGCCCTGGGGGTTCCTGAAGGGAAGGAGGGATCAGATAACAAGACTTACGTGCTAGATCTCTTTTGACGAGCCTTCCCAAAACTCAAAGACTGGAATTGGCAACAAGCGGTCCAGCGAGTGCACAGGACACCCTTTACTTTGAGAAATTCAGCCAGGCAGGGATCCAAGCCAAGAGCCATTTTTTTTTGGGTGGGGGACAATTTTATTTTGAGACAGGCTGTGTTTGATTAGGCCTTGCCAGATGCCAGAATGTATGTTTAATGATGATTCTTTTTTATGAAACCTGGCTTTTGTCAGGTTAACGTTGAGAGGAGGTGGCGCTTGCGCCAATTGATAAAATCCCTTTCAGGACAAAGGGTCAAAAGTGTTTTTAAATGTAGTCTGGCAGGGGTCAACAAATTTTTTTACATCCGAGGTGAAGGCTCAAACGTTTCTGGCTGGATTGAAGCCCTAATACTTTATAGGACTAGGGAGTCGAATGAAGTGTTGTAAGGGGGTGGTCTTTCCATTTTTCCTATTGACTGTTTTTTTTTAAATCTATTGTATAGATACCCCTTCCCTCACTTTTCCTCGTTTTTCTTTCTAGCTTCTTTCTCCTTTTACTTATTAGGATGAATCCTCATTGTTAGGGCAATCCCTTAAAAAATAGTATGGTGTATAAGGGAATCACAGTGCTGGCAAATCTCTCTCCATCTCTGCCAACAGACCGATCTTCGGTCTGAGCTTTTCACAAAAATGGGAGAGGGAGAGGGGGAGGGGGAGGGGAGGTCGGGATGGGGGTAGGGTAGGTACTAGGGGGATGTGGTGGGGGAGGGTTGGACAGGGGGTTCTAGGGGTTCTGGGTGGGGGGCACAAAACAGTGAAAAAAATTCAGAGGGACAATGGGTTTAAAAGAAAAATATAATTTAAAAATGTTAAGAATAATGACAAAAGAGTAAACTACTGTCACTTAGGTTTGTTCTTTGGTTTAAGAAAGGAAAGGGATGAAACAAAAGAAAAGGGACAAATATCAATCTAAATGGGTAAGGTGACTGTTCGATTAATATAGGTGGCTTAGGGGACAGGAATAAGCGAAACAGGACTATGAAAATGTTGAGATTTAATAACCCTGATATAATTGCACTTCAAGAAACGCATTTACCATGGGAAAAGAGGGGACTAATCACAATAAAGGGTTATTCTTTAATGGTCTTCTCTACGCAAAACTCTTATATTAGAATGGTGGCTATTATAGTTAAAAACCAAATAGGACCCGCTAGGCGGACATTGGGTGATGCAGGAGGGAGGTGGGCTGTAGTGTACTTCGAGTATGGAATAACAATAGTAACGGTGTATGGCTCAAACCAGGATGAATCCAACATACTCGAAGACCTGGAAATGGAGTTAGCAGCTTCGCCTACACCTTTAATTTTGTGTGGGGATTTTAATATACACCTAGGAGTAGGTGATGCAAATTTTAACAGATATCAAGGACGGAAGCCCAGAGTCTATCGAGCATTAACATCATTGATTAAAAGTCATGGGCTAATAGATGTATGGGAATCCAAGTTCCCCTCCGATCCAGGATATACATACTTCTCTTATCCCCACCAGAAATATGTCAGGCTGGACTATTTTTTTTATTTCCAAGCAGATCCTAGGAGGGGCAGAAATAGAACTTTTGCCGAAATCAAATTCTGATCATAACCCTTTGATTCTCTGGCTAAGATTACCACAAATCCATACGTATCAAACATAATGAACGTTTGACCGGAAATTGTTGGTTGATCAAGAATATGTCTACTATTTTAGAACTTGGATCAAAGAATTTTTTAATATGAATAGATTTAGTGCCTCACGCAATGTGGTTTGGGAAGCGTTTAAAGCCGGAGTAAGGGGGAGGAGACAATAAGCTTTGCATCCAAACGGAGACAACAACAAGCGAAGAAGATTAGGCAATTACATGCAAGCTCCGGAACTTGGAGAGAGAACATCGGGGGGAAGATAGTGCAGGGGATGGAGGCAGCTATAACGCAGCTAAATATTATGGTGGTTAAGGCTGAGATAGGGTCTTATTATTCTCAGAAGGTTTTAGCAAGCTATCAGACCCATAGGGCGGAGAGCTATGAATATGGTGAAACTGTTGGAAAACTACTTGCCTTAAAGACTAGACAAAAATCAGGGAAGAGACAGATATCTCTAATAACCAGTGGGGGGATCTCATATACAGATCCGGGGGGACATAGTTGTGGTGGTCCATAAATTCTATCCAGAGCTCTACATGGAGGAGAAGCAAGGTTCCCACAGGGATGTTTTTGTGAGGGCTAGTAGAGAAAATAGAACGTTGTGGAATGATGCTAGTGAGGGGTTGGAGATTGAATTTACATTGGAGGAGACACAAATAGTGATACAGGAACTGGCTTCGGGCAAGGCAGCTGGCCCTGACAAAATTCCATCTGAATTTTATAAAATCTTTTAAGAAGAGCTAGCTCCCTTGCTCTGGGATTTGTTCTAGGGAGTACAACATTCTGGGGAGCCAACAGATTCCTGGAAGGGTACTAATATTATCATCTTCCCCAAGAAAGATAAACCATTGGATAGGCCAACCTCATATAGGCCTATCTCTTTAATTAACACGGATGCTAACATCTATTCTAAAATCTTGGCTAACCGCCTCCAGAGGGTCATAGCCTGCCTCGTGTCACCATGGCTTTGTACCAGGTCAGGACACAACTGACCATGTAAGGCGAACCGTGGCCCTATTTGACATCATTGGGGAGACTAATGGTCAGCTGGCTATGATCCTCTTGGATGCGGGAAAAGCATTCAACCATGTGTCATGGGAGTATTTGTGGGATATCCTTGCAGCCAAAGGGCTTGGCTTTCATGCCATCACTGCAATTAAGGCGATGTATAGGGTCCCCTACGCGAAATTGCAGCTGATGAGTAGAGACTCTGACATAAGGGTTTCACACGGAACAAGGCAAGGATGCCCTTGCTCTCCAATTCTATTTGCCTTATATATCGACCCACTTAGTCAACCGTTGATTGAGAATCAGGCAATTGCACCTGTGACGACCCAGGGTTTTAGTACTAAAGTACTAGCATACGCAGATGACATTGCGGTATGAACACCTGACCCAGAGGAAGCAATGAGGGAGATTGAAGCTACTGCCACTATCATTGGGAAGGAATCAGGGTATTTACTGAGTAATACTAAGACTCCAATCTTTTGACCTAAAAATGTTATTCTTCTGGGTAGCCGACTAGTAAATATAGCTACTTATGTCGGAGTTCGGATTACTCCGAATATTGGTCAGATTGCCCAAATCAATTTAAACCCTGTGATTAGTAAGATTGCTAAAGACCTTAGGCGAATGAATTCACTTCATTTAACCATTATAGGTAGCATTAATGTTCTTAAAATTATTATGTTCCCTAAGCTATTGTACTTTTTCAGGACACTTCTGGTCAAAATCAAAGAATCTTTAATTAAAGCCTTAGATTCTTTGTTTGGTAGGTTTATCTGGCAATATGGTAAGATCAGGAGATCTTTAAAACTCCTTACATTGCCACAAGCATGGGGAGGGTTGGCCGCTACTAATTTAACTTTTTATTACTGGGCAGCCTTATTACATCAAATGAATATACTTTTCTTTGAAATTTCTGGCAGTACTAGTGAGACGGAGGCTAAGGGTCTCCCCAAAATCTACGAGCTGGGACTTGGAGGAAGGGCAAAAGCCCTGTTTTTGCGTGAACTGGAACCTAGTTACTATAAGAAAATCTGGTTTAAGATCATATAGAACGCATGGAAAACCTGGGTTAGAATACAAAAACATATGAATATCGCGAAGATAACAAAATATACACCCATTTGGAAATCATCCCTATTCCCCCCTGTGTTTTACGATGTAATAGCTAGGCAATGGGAGCAACTGGGTTTACGGACAGTGGGAGATAGTCAACCAAATGGCCAGTTGTATTTGTTTAGAGAGCTACAAAGTGAGTTTGGAATACCGGATCGGCATTATCTAAAGTATTTACAAATAAAGGGGGGTTTTGGCAAAAGGAGACCGGCAATCGGTAATGCTAAAATTACTTTGTTTGAAATCATGGGGAGAACTGCCTGTAAAATCAAACATATATAGTATAATAATGGAATTTGCTCCGGATGATATTGAAAAAATTTAGACTAAATGGGCCAATAGATTAGAGGACGAAGATGTTGGTATTGACATGTTACTACGCTTAGTAAAAAAAAGCTTCTATCCGCTAATCTAAAGTCACAACACAATAAAACAATTTATAACTTGTATTTTACTCCGGCCAAATTATTCAAATGGGGGAAGAGGGAGGATGATGAATGCCCCAGATGTGGGGTAGGATCAGCAGAATAGATTCATATATTTTATGGGTGTTTACAACTTTATCTGATAAAAACCGAAAAAGGCAAGTTCTGGGAGAAGGTTTTTGGAAAAACTGTGGCATTAACCCCTTCGCTTATGATGATTGGATATGACAGCAGTATTGAGTTAGATAAACCCCAGACCTGTATCATATTTATCTCTGTAGTGATATTAAGATTACTCATTGCAACTAGATGGAAAGATCCAATTCCCCCAAATTTTTATGAATTTTTGGCTCGTTTTATAGCTGTATATAAACTTGAACAGGCTCTTTATACCTGTAAGGGGTACCAGGCTAAAAGATGGGGTATAAAATTATGGACTTCTGTTTCGAAGTGGGTAAAAAGGGTAGGATAATATAAATAGATTACATTTTTGGTACTCTGAATGTTTGTAATGTATTGCATTTCTTTGTCCCTTTCCCTTTCATGTATCAGTATTCATTTGGATCTGGATTAATTGATAATTATTGACAATGTATAACAAATGAATTAATTTTCTTTTTATGAATATATGTATAATGTCTCTCTGAATACAAATCATCAAATAAAAAATAAATAAAAAGGAGTGATTATATGGGAAAGCGAATGGAGAGTAAGCTAAAGTAGTGGGAGAATCAGGGAGTGGTTGAAGGGAAATGATTAACTGGGGTTCAGAAAACAGGCAAGGGATTGAGAGTGGGACAACACATGAATGACATTTCAAACATTTTGACGTAGTTCCTAGATTCCCACAAACATGCTTTGAGATGTATGTGCACAGGAAACAATGATTTTGAGCTTACCTTGAGTGTAACCTCTATGCAGTAATTATTTGCTCTAAAATCTTGGTGTCAATAAAGAACCAAACCTGGGCAGGATGCAGGCACATGAACTAAATCAGTGCACAGCATTTAAAGATCATTAACACGTTATGTGATGTCCAATAAAGCTAGTGGACGGTGCAGAAGAGTTGTTTGATCTGATTTGCCTGTTGCATTATTGCAAGAAGGGGTCCAATATTGCTACCTCAGTGTCAATTGAGCACTATTAGTATTCGGTGTTGCTGGCGTTTTATAGAGGCCTTTCCAGTATGGCCATCCAACACAAGTTCATGGCAAAAACATTAATGAATTACCTCACCATTTCATTTATTAACTGTGGGAATGGAAAGTGTGAATAGCACTGGTAAAAAGCACGACAAGTTACTTAAACATGAACCAACTTTTGCATGGAGTACAGTTTTTCTTTCCATTTCTCCCATTGGTGTATTATAACTAGGTGGTGTAGTGGAGATTTCAGAAGAATATTATAATGCAATGAGTGCATAATACAGTGATGAGTGTGTGTGAGAGAACATGCAGCAGGATGTTCCGAACTATAGAGCCTATCTACTAATGCAAGTAATTGGTAGTAGCAACCTATCATGCAAATAAAAAGTTCTGCCAAAGCATTTTGTATTGATCAATCGGGGTTCATAGACATGTTTTTGGTCAGGGGACATTCTAATCTGACAAGGATGAACACTAAATAGGAATGTTGAAGGATTTATTTCTGTAATTTCGAGATCTACATCTGGTGTAAAAAGCAAAAAGGAAGGATATTGAATATGAATTAAGGTGAGGCAAACATTGTATGTAAACATGACATTCATGGTACTCTGAGATGCCTATTGTGACGGTGGACAAGGTGTTGTGCATTCAGCCCACATCCACCTTGCACTCTATGAACAAGCCTTTTGAAATGGATGTTGAAGTGCTGACAAGGGACATAAGCATCTACCTCTGCGATCATGTAACCACTGCAACATCGAAATGTAGGCTTTGCTGAATAAAACAAATGTTATTTACTTTTTGCAAAAACACATTGTATTGGTTTGTTTTTTTATATGACACCTTGCTGAGTGCCCATTTAGAAATGTCTATCAAATCTAGTTTAGGCTTCCGCAGGTAGCTGGTCTAAAACAGTGGCATGCTTTTCACAAATATAGTTTATTGTAGATGATCAGTGGTCAAATTTGATCCAACCAATATGGAATAATGGTAGAGAACATAGATTGTTCACTATTACCTACTGATAGGATTTGTCATCCGTGCATGTTCTTAATTCCTATTTTTTCTTTAGAAAAAAGCACTTTAAGTCACTTAAAGTTAAATTAATTTATCTGACTATATCTTGAGGTATGTATGTTTTTCTATTCTGTAACTACTTATACTCTCCTTCAGTGAATAAAGAATCAAGGTAAGATGTCAATTTGTCAGTCAAATCTTGGACATTGTGTTAGGTTTCAGCCATACTTTTCTCTGAATATATCTGCAAATTCTGCATAAGGAGCCATAAGAGATGAGACTGCCATTCCCTTGCAAAGTGAGGCCTAGTGTTCTTAGGAAGTCCTGCATTACACGAAGAAAAAAAAGAAATGAAGTCAGTCATACATTTCTGGTCTACAGATTCAGTTTCCAGACAAAGTTGGTTTCCAGACAAAGTTGCCTAGAGTATCAGATTGGGAAATAGATTGCAATCCCCAATCTGCAGTAATATTGTGAAATAACAAAGGCACCAGCTATATTAACTTTAAAGTTGTGAGGCAGGAGCATTTAAAAAGCCAAAGTTATGTTTTTCAAAAATTACTTTCTTTAAAACTTGAAGCCATTTTGTATTATAGGTCATGGAGCCATAAGTATCTGGGACTGTCAGCTGCTTGATAAGGCTCTAATTTCCCTTTCTGCCCTGCAGGTACACCTGCGAGCTGAACAAATGTGGTGAATACAACTTTACCAACTGTACCAAAGTCTACTAGGGCATATCAAGTTTTTGATCCGATCGTATTACTCTCCCGCCCGTTCCCACCCAGGCTTTGTGTGATGAGCTCAATGCCTTTTTTCAGGACAAGATTTCCACAATCAAAAACAATATTTCTCCACCTTCTCCCTCCAAATCATTTCCCCTTCCTTCTGAAAACGTCCATAAATTCCACACTTTCCCTCCCATTTCCATCACTGAATTTCACAGCCTTCTCCATAAAGTCAGTTCTGGCTCCCCTAGGGACTGTTGCCCCCCACATATCTTCAAAGAAATCTTTGGGCTCTGCCCTGACCCTGCCCTGGCTCTCCTCAACTCCTCCTTGACATCAGGAGTCGTTCCAGAGGCTTTTAAGCAGGCCATAGTGCTACCCATCTTGAAAAAGCCCAGCGCAGACCCTCTTGTGATGAGTATTTACAGACCCATCTCTCTCCTCCCTTTCTTAGGAAAGATCTTGGAGACATATGTAACCAAGTGTCTGAGTACCTTTATGGAAACCTCCTCTTTCCTTGACCCTCATCAGGCTGGCTTTCGTCCACTACATTCCACAGAGATGGTGATTGCGGCAGTAATGGACACACTCAGAACTGGTGCCGACAATAATATCCCCCAAGCCCTTGTACTGTTAGATCTGTCGGCGGCTTTTGACACGGTCGATCATACCATCTTGATCGACCGTGTCAGCAACGCCGGCATCCGCGGCGTCGCTCTTGATTGGGTTCGATCCTTTTTGCAAGGCCGCTCCCAGGCAGTCCACCTCTCCACCTTTTCTGCCCCTTTTACCCCCCTCACTTGTGGTGTTCCCCAGGGTTCAGCTCTTTCCCCTCTCCTCTTTAACTTATACATGCAACCACTCATGGCATCCCTTCGTCATTCCCCAGCTACTATATATAATTATGCAGACGATTTGCAATTGATTTTCCCCCTGGACACCTCACCCTCTTCCCGTCTTAACATCCAAACCACAATGCTACTTATCTCCGATTGGATGGCTCATAGCCAACTCAAGTTGAATCCGTCTAAAACGGAACTCGTTCTGGTGGGTGGCCCTATCAACCCTTGGGATGACAACTTCTGGCCCCCTTCCCTTGGCTCCCCCCCTCGCCCAGTCAGCACTGTGAAAAGCCTAGGAGTGATCATCTCTGGGGACCTTTCTATGAAACCTCAGATCTCTGCAGTAACATCATCCTGCTTCTTCCAGCTGCGCAGGATCCGCAAGATCTGTAGATTCCTAACCAGAGAGGCACTCATACTAGCCATATTGGCTTTGGTCATCTCCAGGGTTGACTTCTCCAACATCCTATATGCGGGGATCCCTGCCTACCAGCTTCAAAAACTTCAGCTAATTCAGAACCAGGCTGCCCGCCTGGTGTTTCACCAACCCAAACACCAGCATGTCTCCCCCCTCCTGAGGAGCCTTCATTGGCTCCCTGTGGCTAAACTGTGCTCCTTCAAACTTGGCTGCACCTTATGCAAATCCCTTCACAATCACGCCCCCGAGTTCATTTCCTCTAAACTCAAGCGATATCTTCCATCCCGCAACCTTCGATCCTCTGCTGATAATCTTCTATGCATCCCATTGAACCGCCGCAAAAAACACGGCGGCCTTCGCTTTTCCTTTTTAGGCCCCACCTTCTGGAACTCCCTCCCTTCTTCCTTTCGCCATTGTCCCACCTACGAACTGTTCCGAAAAACCTTGAAAACTCACCTCTTTAAGTCAGCTTTTGAGTAATACTTTTGCCCCGGCTCGTTATGTCTGTTATGAGCGCCAAGAAACCGTCTCGGTGTACGTGCGCGGTACAAATTTTTTTAACATAACATTTAACATAACATTGACATTTTGGTCAATAACCAATTGGCTTGTCAGTAAAACTGCAAATGAAATGGCTGGCCCTGTTGCCATTAAGACAAAACCTACACTTTCTCCATCTTTTTTCTTCAGATAAGAGTAACAGTTACTTTGCCGATTTTCATTGGTCTCCATTGAAATCAGAACAGTTTGTAATCCTCCTTTTACCAAAATTAAAAGTGGGAACTTCAACCTAATCTAGGTTCTCGCCTCCTTTAGCATTGCTATATTTGCTCAAACAGCGGCTGAAGCAGAAAGTAAGAGGAAAGTCATGGGAAAACATGGTCCCTGGGAGGTGGCATGTCTGAACGCTAGACTGTAAACTTTACAGGGCAAGGGCTGTGACCCAAAGGAAGAGGAGGAAAATTATTGAGGAGTACAAAAAAGAGTGAATATATTTGGGACAAGCAATAAAACCCTCGAGCCCTGTTCTGGGATCACTGTCACAAAAGACCCATTAGGATTCTGATCTACTTGCTACGTGTTGTTCTGGTACACTTAAACAAACAACCAGCAGACATTGTGGGAGAAAAGCAGAGCTAACTGATAAAAGGTCATTCTGAAGACATGGTCTATAAAGAGTAAATGGCTGCTCAAATCGTATTAACCTACCAGGAGAAGCCATAAGCTGAAGGAGAGGAATCATGAATAACTAAGGTGTATGAACGACACAAATAAGCAGTATTTGGTAGCACCTAGGAAGGAGTGGTTGGGTTTCTGACGGCCCTATCCTAATTTCCATGTCCCTAACTTCCAAGTTTAGTGGCGGAGATGGAAGAGCTACAGTATTATAACACGTATGTGCTTCTAATGCACCATAGGAGTGTGGAGGTATTGACCACATTGTAAATCTTTGTATTGAAGACTAACTCTGTGTGCAGGTGGCAGTTGACTTTTTCCTTATGTTCCACACACATTTTTTGGCACTGCAGAAAATGTTTCCAGTATGTCAAAGATGCTATGTACTCGGCCTTAAGTATTGAACAGAATCATCTCCGCATGACTATTTCTACTTAACATAGAAGACTGTCTGCACCAGTTACTAACCTATGTACATGTGCTTGTGTTGCTTCAGAAGATGGTCCATCTGTAAAGTGTTCACAACAGTACGAAGGCGGTAGGTAGTATGATCATTAGCACCACCAGGCATTGGTTATTTTCAGTGTATAGTCACTCTTTAGATAAAGTAGCTATAGAGTGTACACAGTTCTTAGTAGATAATTTTTAATAGTCTTGGGTGTATTTCTCATGAGTGTCACTCTCTGCAAACTGTATGTGTTTTACAGAGTAAACTTTCTCCATAGAGTAAACCGAGCTTACAGGACCCACTTTTCTACTCCTACTCATTTCATTTATCAATGTAGGTTTGGTGATGGTCAGGGTTTTGATACAGGTAAAGACTGTTCGAAGAAGGGCGTTAGTTATGTTATAGGGCTTTAGTGTCTGGAGGAACTTGGTTGTCCCCGAGCAGTTGTATAAAGATTGAACACTGAGTGCAGGATACGTAACCCTTATATCTGTGTTTAATAATCAAAATGAACTTGACTACCCATGAAGTGTATTGTATAGGGTTAATGTGGCAAAATACACAAGCTTGCTTTACCTATGGTGGTTGTATGTATGATACCAGTAAAGATTCTTCATTTTCTTCTAAGCTAATTTGCTCTTACCTTCATAGCCCTAATGCTATACCCATTTATCCTACTGTCATATGGTTACTACGTTTCTATATATTGTGTTAAGTTAGCATGAGCTTATTAAATGTTTAAACGCAATACTTTCTTTCAGCTTGAGTTTGCACACGACACCTAATTGTTATTGTAGCTTTCAACCTAGACAAAAGATGTGATTTATTTGAGAATAATATGTTATTGCTCTAGTATCAGTCGTGCTTGGTACACTTGGTACAACTGTCTGTACACCGAGAACTGCACACTCTAAGAATAACCTAACACAAGGTTGCTGAAGGCCTGATCCTCGCAACACGTTAGACATAACACAAATAATGTTGCTGCCAACATTGGGCTCTACGCGGGTTTAAGATACAGTTACAGGGAATGAATCAACACACTTGATGCTTCGCATGCAGAGAGCTGGTAGCTGTTGATGTGATCTCCTCCTACTGAGAATTAGAGGTATGGGTCTGCCCTGCTAAAACCCAGATGAGACCTTCTTAGATATAATATAATATGCTAATTAGGGTGCGCGAAATATAGGTGATACAGAATTCTATAGATTTTTGCATCATAACATGCTATCACCTTTTGCTTACTATGGATTAGTGACTATGCTGCTGACTCTGATTTTTATAATATGTATGTTGATATTATACAAGATACTGCGTTTGAGAATGCTGCATTGAAAAATAAACATTTCAAACTTGCACGTGTATTCTTTGCCTCCCAGTTTCGGTTTGGAATGATTATATAACGAAAGAGTGTTCATGTGTTCCACGATACCTGAGGTATTCTAAGTTCATGTTCTGGATTGTCTAAGTCATTGGTAAGTTATTACTACCGATGAGACACTGTAGCTAGCTTGGTAAGGGGATTTCTGAAACAAAGGTGAGTTTTGAGTCACCCTAACTCACCCAGGTTCTAGATCTCTGTGCACAGTTCTGTGGGAGAACGGAAACCCTGCTACATGGCGCCCATACGTTGATTGGCCTTATATCATGACACTCGTGTAGTATATCATTCAAACCTTGACGCCTTCATTCCCGTTTCCGGAAAACGGCGGTGTCGAAAAAACCTACCTGTTTTTGAAATAGGTCTTATTCAAGCTTGAATCTATCTGTAAACGGTTTCTTTGAATTACTACCCAGTTGTGCTACAAAGTAATCTCTGTTTTTTCATATTCCTGTGCTGACATGGCACAAGCCTTGGACATCCCGCAGCATAGTCGCATTGCGGTGCGTGACCATTTGCGGACTTATGATGTTCCTGTGGAAGGCTTGGCTGTTGTTCTGGTAGTGAGTGCGGAACATGCTTACCCGTACGAACTGTTTTATTCGTGGGTGACATTTCCGCCAGTGGACGCTAATTCTGGAGTGTTCCATTCATACACTGCCTCAGCTGTACCGGCTGCGTATGCTCCGTACAGAGCACTGGAGGTTCCTATTGATGCTTGGCAGCATGGAGTTTGGTTTGGTGGCGCCCTACCACACTCATTGTCCTCTTCGAGGTTAGGTCCTTTGTCCATTCCAGGCACACCTTGGCCCGCTTTGGCTGGATTCACTCCTCGCCCTAATCGCGCCACTTGTAACGTGGGAGATCTGCGGCGGCTTCATGAAGTCGCGGTGGAAGTCGCGGCGCTTGTTCATTACACTAGCCGTAATGTTCAGGACGCGGCCCCTAGAGGTGCAAAGCTTCGTGCAGAACATGCTGGTCTGAAAATCAATCCGGTCATGGTGAATTCCGTGATGGGTAAAAAGCCCCAGGACAAGGGTGATTTTCTGTTCTGGCTTGCTGAGAAATTCGGCCAGCTGGAAGCTGTGTTTCCCAACACGAGTCCGGGTGATAAGCACCGGATTCTTACACTAAGTTTACCGAAGGATTTGGCACCTGAACTTGTTGACTGTGAGACCTGGGGTAAGACTTTTGCAGCGGTCTATTCGAGGTGCTATGGCACCCCGTCTGTGACCAATCTAGGTGGGGTCCTTAAACGTATTCAAGACGATCACGGACCGGAGTCGGCTGTTGAATTGGGTATGCGCCTGTGTGGCTCCTTTGATGTAGTTTGCGATCTGATCCTTGCGAATGTCAAGGGGGATGCAGTGAACTTTCAGGTTGCTAACGCATTGGCGTTGGTTCCCGAGGCCGAACGACCCCGACGGTTAGCAAGGATAATTGTGGCAGCTTATAAAACGGTTGGCCGCAATGCCATGGGGGTTAAAGCTTTTCCTGATAAAGAGAAAAAGCAGCCCCAGGGTCAGACATCGGAAACTAGTGGTCAACAAAAGTCCAAGAAACAAAATTGGCCTAAAAAGCAGAATCAGGGTAAGCAACAACAACAACAAACACAGGTTTCTGTTCCTGCGTCTCCGTTGCCTGCGCAGTCGGATCGTGTTTATGATTTGCGCGACCGCGCGATGATTAAATCGCCTGAGAGGTTTCAGGCATCTGACCAACGCTCTCCTCGTTCCTTTCAGGACTCATCGGCTCCGTCAACCGGTGGTGGAGGGGGCGGCAGGGGCCGGGGTGGCCAGCAAGGACGTGGTCAGCCCCGCCCGCGAAACAGTGGAGAGCAGCAGGAAGGCTCTACGCCCAAGAGACCACAGTTTGCCACAAAGAAAGTCGCCACCCTGACAGCGCATCGTTATGCCCCAGATAGTGAGAACACGGCTTCGGAATCTGACGTGGGCTCTGACCTTGCTGGACAGCGCAGCAGAGATTACCATAGTGAGAGAGGCCCTCCGTCCACTGTTGAAGGTGACAGCGACTGATTCTTATGTTGTGATTGAAACTGCTGATACGCATGTTGCTCCCCCTGAACGTCTTTTTGAAATTGTCCTGTTAATTGAAGGTGACTTGCAGCGAACTGTAAAAGGGGTATTTTGGGAAAATCTCTCGTCTACGTATGACATTTTGCTTTCGGAGGCTGACTGGCCCCCACCTTTTGTTCTCGCAGCTCCGCGAGGGGAGGAGGTAATCCTGCCCAGTTTCGCGCACACTGTGCCGAGAGTGGAAGCGCTGCATTTTGCAGAAGAGTGGGCTCTGGCGCTTGCGCCGGCTGTGTACCGTAATCAGTGTGGCTGGGATAAATTGTCACCAAGCCACGAGATTCCTTTACGGTCTCAGCCACAGCCTCAACCTCAATATCCCATACGGCGTGAAGCCAAAGCTTCAGTCGCGGCTATCCTTGAACAATTGGAATATCAAGGTGTAATTGGAACGTGTGTGTCACCGATGAATAACCCCCTTTTTACTGTGAACAAGCCGGACGGCTCATTTCGTTTGGTTTTGGATTATAGGCATTTGAACTTGCATTGCCGTAACTGTGCAGTACAGAATACTCATGGCTCTGCTTTAGTGAATAGTCTTGACCACGCTTGACATTTCCAATGGTTTTTATGCCCATAGATTAGATGGTCTAAGTTCCCAGTGGACCAGTTTTACATGCGGCGGTGTGCAAAAAATGTTTCGGCGTCTCCCAATGGGCTATAAGAACAGTCCTGGAGTATTCTCCGCCCGCATTGTCTCTCTTCTGGAGAGCTTCGACCCAGTTGCTTGTTCGTATGTGGATGACATCTATCTCACAGACGACGATCTTTGGGAGCATCTGTGTCGAGTAAATAGCATAATTTGTAACTTTGCTGACATAGGTTACAAGTTTAACTTTGCAAAGTCGCACATTGCAGAGTACACAGTGTTGTTTCTAGGTTACGAGCTTAACAACGAAGGGAAGGGTTTAGCACCCCATTTCCTGGAGAAATGCGCACAGTTGCGCTCTCCGACAACACTGAAAAAGTTACAATCTCTGCTGGGCTTTTTGAATTTCGGGAGGACTTACATTCCGGAATATGCCCAGCGTATCAAGCCTTTATATGCTTTGATACAACCATCTTTTTCCAAATCATGCTGGCTGCCTGGGCATTTAGCCATTCTACAGTCTTTGCAAGCTGATTTGCTCGCTTCTGAATACTTACAGACTCGTGATAACCAGACCAACCTGGTGATAAGAATTATCCCTGGGGCGGTGGGTTTCACGTACCTGACTTTTAATGAAGGAGATACAGTACCTATTGCTTACAAGTCACACTTGTACACTTCGGCTGAACTGCGCTTTTCCACTGTGGAAAAAGTTTTAACGGCTGTGCAGATGGCGATTCTTAAGGAACATGCCATGTCACAGGGAAAACACATGTTGGTTGTTACCCCGTGTCCTGCCTTAGAGGCGGTTACGAAAGCCAGTGTAACTTATTCCAAAGCTTTGCACCCTCGGTGGATTCAATGGGCTGCGTCCTTGACGTCCCAGGATGTCACATTTATTTTTGACGCCACTTTACGGTCGCAGGAGTATTTACAGTATGAATTTGTTCATCCTGCTCCATTAGCAATGCGGCCGTTGGAGGATTTCCATTGCATCATTTACACTGATGGTTCGGCGCAGGTTGCGCATGGCTCTAAACATGCCTACGTTTCCGCTTGCGCCATTGTGGTCGGTGCAATGGGGAACGATGAGTTCAAGTCCAGTGTCGTGCACACGCAGACGCTTGGAGACTGCACCGCACAATTAGCAGAGCTTCGTGCACTGATGCTTGCATTGGAGTACGCAGATCCTGTTGTGACGGCTTTAATCGTAAGTGATTCTTACTACTGTGTCCAGTCTTACAATGAGAACTTGTTCTTTTGGATTCAGAATGAATTTCGTGACTCCAAAGGTAGCACAATAAAACATAAAATGATCTGGGTCCGAGTGGCGGAACTTAAAGAGAAGCTGCCACTTGTGTTTGTGATTCATACTCTCGGTCATCAGCGCGTGGGGGTCCACGCTGTTGGCAATTCGCTTGCTGATGAAGCAGCGAAGTCAGCGGTATCAAAATACTTAGTTGCAGCAGTCACAAGGTCAAAAAGCAGAATAGATGATGACATCTTGGCAGCAGTTGCTGCAACCGAGAAGGGAGGTAAATATCCTGCGGGATTCCCTTCT
The DNA here is from genome assembly GCF_964263255.1 of Lissotriton vulgaris. Lineage (NCBI taxonomy): Eukaryota > Metazoa > Chordata > Amphibia > Caudata > Salamandridae > Lissotriton > Lissotriton vulgaris. The sequence goes on from NC_141697.1 coordinate 1,133,405,810, forward strand.
AAATACACATACCACTTAAGTCCCGATAAGGTTCCTTATGTGAAAATCCCTGAAGTTGGCGAACGTCTAGTCCCCAACTCGGATCGCAGGGCTGCTTTGATTGCAGCGGCTCATGAAGGTGTGGCGTCTGCGCATGCGGGCGTCTCAGCCACTGTAACTCAGCTACAACAAAGATTCTGGTGGCGGGGACTGTACAAACAGACGCACGAATATGTTCTTCAATGTGACATTTGCCAGCAGATTAAGCCTTCAACTGCTGCGCGTCCGCCTCAGACAAGGTTGTACATCTCGAATAAACCGCTTGGATGCGTTTATTTGGATCACTGCGGTCCATTTTCTTCTGATACTGCATACAAGTACATCTTAGTAGCAGTTGATTCATGCACACGCTTTGTGTGGGTATGGCCACATCGGAGCGCTGATTCACATACTGTCATTAAGGATTTGCGAGTCTTTGTGGGAATTTTTGCCTGTGGTACCTTCCATTCGGATCAGGGTCCGGCTTTTGCCTCTAAGGCATATAAGGATGCTATGGTTTCGATGGGGGTCCAAGTCAAGTTTTCGAGTCCCTACAGACCTGAGGGTAACAGTGTAGTTGAACGAATGAACCGCGACTTAAAGCAATCTTTGACAGCTCGAGTTATAGGCACTGGCAGTAACTGGTTAGCCCACCTCATAGGCGTGCAGCGTGCGCTTAATAATCTCCCTAGAAGGTCTCTGGGTGGGCGGACCCCATACGAAATGCTCTTTAGTATCAAGATGTATGTCCCTGACCTCGATGGGCTGGACTGCAAGGCCCAGGCCACGGCCTTTGACGTAGATGAACATTGCAATGTTTTGCAGAATCTACAAAAGACCAGAGACAGTCTTGCAAAGGAACATTTGCCCTCCACATCGGATGATGCGCTGCAGATCCCGGTAGTTGGCTGGCTACCCCAAGTTGGAGAACTGGTTCGAGAGAAGATCGATAACAAGAAAGAGTTTGGTCCCTCATATCGAGCACCGGTTCGAGCTCTTGGAGTGAAGGGCACAAGAACATTCATTTTACCACCACTTCCAGGTCGTAAGGAAAACAGATTTATTTCTATTGACAATGTCAAGACACACAGGTTTGCCGATTCTTCATAGCATGACACCGGCTGTATCCTGTCCTTCCATGGTGAGGCACTCTGTGCTGGCTATTACATCTGGTGCAGAACAAGAGGTGTCCCTCGAGATGCCTGCCATATCCAGTCCTTTATTAAATACTATTCCTGTAACTAACATTGATGAGTTGAACTACACCTATCCTGCTGATTTATCGATGCCTGATTTGCAGACTCGTTTGGCCAACCAGTCCAGATTCTCTTTTGACTCTGTTTCGGAACCTTCAAAGAAACCCTCAACTATTGCAAAATATGCCACGTTGTTTAAAAAACATTTTTTAATTCCCCCTTCGACATACATTTGGTTGATCCTATTTTCATTTTACCTTTTTATGTCTATTGGTTTTGTTTTATTTTTTCCGCCTGATCGATGGTCACTACGTTAAAGAAAGAACAGGAATTCGGTACCTTAATGGAACATTGGCCCCTCTTTCCTCTTCACATTCAGCGCACAGACTGAAACGAAACTTAAATACAGTTAACATTACTGCTTGGCCAGTCCTTGATGGGATTGTGTGGGATGCGGTTAAGTTTCAGATACATGGACCCACTGAAGTGATTAATGTTCCAAATGTGCTTAGAGTAAACATGGGAGATGTGATTAAACAAAATGTACGTTCTGATGATTGTTATTTTCAGGCCGTAGAAGCATTATTCTCTGATTTGAAATATTACGCTGCCTTCGATGCTGAGGATCTGTATTTAGATTCTATTAATTATGGTGATTTGTTTTGTTTTCAACACTATGGTAATCATTTTTTGCATAAGACAAATTCAAGGAGGGTTTCTGTAAATTATACACAATGGGAACATTGCCCTGCTCCATTAGGTGGCAGCTCCAATACGTTTCTGAAAAAATACACTTATTTCACAGACTTTAATCAATCTAATCCGGAGTCATTTTATTTCAAAATGACACAAAAGTCCATGTCCAAAGTTAGACTTACAGATACAAAATTGCTGTATTCGAAGTCCTTTCTAGACAGGTTGGCTGTAGATGGCTACGAGTTTTGGAAAGGAACAATTGACCTTAAATCGGTTTGGGGTACCAAAGATTGGCAGGTACAAGGCACTGAGGCTTTGCACCGTGCATGTCTCATCCCGAATCACATGTTGTTTCTAAATTCATCCATTTTCCAAACAACATGCTTTGGATTGGCTACTTCTAAAAAATTAAATACACCGACCATCCCAGATTTAGAGGAATATTCAGGTTGGGGTAATTTTACTGATTTGTCCATTCATGACTTACAAGCTCTTTTGCACAATTCATCCTTTAACATTTCCAGTTTGGATTCAAAGGGTTGGCTGATTTGGCATAGGAGTGCTGATTCTTGCCAGCGCCGTTTTGTGGGTTTGGCTGAAGGGTTCACAGAAGTCAGACCCGATCCCCGTTTTGAAGAAGACTATACTGTCACAACTTATTCTGTGGGAAAGCTGTGTCAGAATTGGTTGCAACATTCCACATTAGCTACAGTCAAGCTACATCTGTCACAATTAAATGATAATGTGGATTTGAATGATTTTATAAAAGGCCCAGCTAAAGGTAGATCTAAACGATGGCTGTATGCGATTTACAATGAAATTTTGAAAGTTTCCCAAATTGAGGCTGCTAAACGCCTGAGAGCTATTGATCAAGCAAATTTAGAAAAGGTGCTTGCAGTTGTCGATAACAGTATTAACACGCTTTCTTCCCGAATTTACACGTTGAACAATATTGTGTCTTCTGTTGTTGACATTGTACATGATGAGGTGTCCGTGTTATATCATGGTCAAAATCAATTGCGTTCTGTGATGCAGTTTGCTTGGACACTACAGACTCTGAAGTCTGGTCGAGTGCCTTGGAATTTTATGAACGTCTCATCACTATTTGCCCCATTTAATTTGACTGAAAAACAGCGCATGCTTTCAATGAGAGATGCATCATTTTCTATGTTACACATTGAAAAATTAGAATCCTTGCCCTTTTCTGTGGCTGAGGTAACTGCTGCTACATGGCTTATCCATGGTGTTATTACCTTACCTTTTGCTCTATATAAATTTACCAATTGTATGAAATATATAGCTATAGGGCGATATGAACCATTAGGCAGTGCTTTCCTCCATGAGACATGGTCTTTACCATACACTTACAGATGCCTAAAAGAGGGAAATGAAGTGAATCTGAATGGTGAAGAATGTACACAGTTGCCTGACCGTTCACTAATATGCAGACACATCCAGTTGCATGGTTCTTGTAATCAGGACAAACCTAATTTGGCCTGTGTTTTGAAAGGGACACCAGTTCCTGCAATAGTTCCCACGTTCACTTTATTGTCCAACGGTAGTTATTTACTTTTGAATAAAGAACTGTGTTGTGGGTTACAGGCCGGTATCGCTTATGTGGTAACCGTGTCAGAGAGGGTGGTTTGTTGCAAGAATGTGTTATATCCACCCAGGCATGGGAATTCAGAAGTTTCAATTTGGCCACGAATACCAACCTTGAAAGCTGAGTTCAATGGTTTAAGCCGTATAAGAGCCCTATTGTCTCAAAAGCAGGTGGCCCTGAGCTCTGCCCGCGAAACTTATGTCCTTCACATAGCTAACACACGCACAGAGGTGCAGGCACTTTTAAATACTGATTTGCCGTTTCATTTTGCCGAGCTGGTTCATCAAATCTTCAATGCCTCCTCCACAGTAGGCCTGGCTCATTTTTTTAAATTGGTTAGCAGTGGTCTTGTGACTACATTTGAAAAAGTATTTGGTATTATCCCTGCGTTCTTTCATTCTATATTCGCAAGCCTGTTTGGCGGATTTCCTGTTTTGCTGGCTTTGGCTGCAGGCGTTCTGGTGATATTTTACTTTATAAAACATGGATGCACATCCTGCGCAAGGAAACGCTCAGCCCCTACTGATGCAGTTTCGCAACCGGATGCTTGATTACTATGGCTCCTTGCCGCTTGCGATTTTAAGCACGGCTTTTGGATTATCGTTCCGATTTTCCTATTTCACATGTGTCCAGCCAGTGTTTCATTGCCTGAGCTGTGATTTCGACTGGGCCATTGATTTGTGTCTCTGATAACCGACTTCTCCTGACGTCGATTTTGATCAGCTGATGAACCCCGTAGCGGCTCACGAGTTGTTCTGTTCTGGCGAAAGGGTTATGGCTGTGGCAGCGATGCATGGACTAATGGGTCAGTGGGACATATTCGCAGCGGCGCATGACTTTCTGGCACATAGTGTTCTCGAGAACTCACTGAGTTGTCCTCTGATGTTGCTAGAGGAATCGGTGCTGCAGGAGCACGTATGTTCTTTCCCATTGCTAAATTGGATGGCTGAACTGATTTCGGATGATGACAGTGATTTCATGTTGGAAGCTGTAGCTACCTATTTTGCATATTCATTCAACCCATGAGTGACTTTGAAGACTTTCATTATTATGGCACGTGACTTTTTAGTAATTCTGAATGGTGCCTTTTTTCAATAAGAACATTCGACTTTCATATGTTCTGGGCCTATGAACTGAGAGTAGGCCTTAAGTTTGACTTTTATATTTTGTGTGGCCACTATAGGCATTCATACATATTTTTGTTTTTAAATTTTACATACATTTGCATACATTTAGCTTGGCTCAATATCGTTGAACTCTGCTTTCATGTTTTACCTTTCATATGGTATTAGCTTGTGTTTTCTCCTTTTTAAACCGTCCTCGGATCATTGGGGGGTGTCATATGGTTACTACGTTTCTATATATTGTGTTAAGTTAGCATGAGCTTATTAAATGTTTAAACGCAATACTTTCTTTCAGCTTGAGTTTGCACACGACACCTAATTGCTACACTACATTGTGTACAAAAGAAGCTTGGATGTCATCAATAATGTCATTTGAGATATCATGAGTGATGTCATAAATGATGTTTTAGAACATGTTTTGCGTGATGTCATATGTGAGATCATAAGCAATGCATTGCGGGAGCACAACTATAACTGGTGAATTTATGATTTTTTTTTGTTCAAAATGTCACTGACAAATAAACCTAACTATAACATCACTTTAACCTTTGTTTTATAGTGACTTTCTAAGTTTATTTTTTAACCCTTTAAGTGCTGCCGTTGGCCAACGGTCGTCGCGAGCACTACCTTGCCAGTGCTGTGCACGACCGTTGGCCGACGGGCCAGCACCCGTTATTCGAGCGCTCAGCACTGGGCGCTGAACGTTCGACGCTGCTAAGGTGTTAACTAAAACAAATCTTTTTATCACACCTAATTATGTTACTTTAACCTTTGGATGTTTTAATTGAATTTTCAGTTTAAAAAACCCGAAAGTAATACTTAATTACCAGATGTAAATGCACCCCCCTGCCGCACACAGCCTTTGGCCATGAGCAGCTGGGGTTTGGCTGAAGGCCTGCAACCAACCCCCCTCTACATACAGCCAACACCACGCTGTGCACAGTTTTGGGCTGTGCACAGTGTGAGGTTGGCCATAGGGCCTAGCCCTGGGGCCCTAAAGCAGTTTGTTTTTTATTAACGGGGAGGGGGGTCTAATGGCCCCCCTCCCCAACTCCCCCTCCCCAAACCTCTTTAGGCTGTGTACCCTGGGTAGTGTATCTTTTTACCCGTTATTAGCCACAGGGACCCCATCCCCGGGGCCACTTATTTAAATAAAGGGAAGGGCCATGTGCCCCCCCTCCGAGCCTTGCTGGACCCTGGGGACCCCATCCCCAGGCCCACTCTTTTAACTAAAAGGGGGGGCGCACATGGCCCCCTTCCCTGGACCAGTTATGGCCCTGGGGACTGGCAAAATTTTCAGTGGGAGGGGGCATGCAGCCCCCTCCACTGGCCACAGGGACCCAATACACCTGGGCCTGGTGTTCTTTTAAGGGGGCATGCAGCCACCCTCCCTATGATAATTCTTGCCCTATTGACCCCATCCTCCAGGGCCCAACAGAATTTTCATGGGAAGGGGGCATGCACCTGCTCTTCCCAGGCCAACTTCGGACTGGGGTCCCCGCCCCAGGGCTCGGTGTAAAAGGGAGGGGGACACATAGACCTGTTCCCGGGCCGATTTCAGCCCCAGGGACCCCATCCCCTGTGGCTTGGCATAATTTGCATGTGGAGGGGGCATACTGTGCCCTCCCTGGCCAACTTTGGCCCATGGACTCTATCCCCTGGGGCCTGGCTTATTATTAGGCTAGGGGGCATGCAGGCCTCTCCCTGGGCAGATTTCGACCTAGGTCTCGGTGTAAATTGTAGGGTAGACACGTGGACCACCCCCTGGGCCAATTTGTGGCCCTGGAGACCCCATCCCCAAAAATTGGCATAAATTTGAGGGGTGGCGGGGGACACATGGCTCCCCACCCTCAGGGATTGGCAATATATGTAGGGGATGAGTGCCTGCAGCCCCCTTCCCAGGGATGATTTTGGCTCCGTGGACCTGGGCCACTTATTTAAATAAAGGGTAGGGATCTGCCCTGGCTCCTCTCCTCAACCTTTGTTAGGCCCCGGTGATACCTTTCCCTTGGGCCAATTATTTTAATGAAGGGAAGGTGGGTGCAAGGCCCCCTCCTCGAGATGATTTTAGCCAAGGTGGCAACATCCCCCGGTACCATTAAGGATGGGTGCCTTGGTACACTCCGAAGGCACCCACTATGCTGTTATTGAGGTCAGGCTTGAATCTAAGGACTAGCCTGGCATACGACTCCCCAGGGCTGTTTTTTGCCCTGGGCCCCCAATTCTTATTTCTCAGGGGAAATACGGCACCCCATGTGGGATGATTTGGGCCCCAGAGGCTCCATCCCCTGGGGCCCACCCAGGGCACCCACCATACTGTGCTAATAATGCTGCTCTCCCAGGGCAGGAGCAATATTTAGATATGTTTTCTTGCCCTCTGAGATTGGTGTTTGCTCCTGTTAGGCGAGAAAGTAAAAAAATTCACCCGCCAAGCATGGGCATACACATGCTTTCTTACCCGTGCCGCTCCTGGCAAGTGAAAATGCTATGCCAGGGGGTGGGCTCCCCGGGACATATCCTGTGTGCCGGAACTACGGGATGGGGTCTCCAGGGCCATTAATGGCTCAGGGAGGGGGGCATGCAGCCCCTTCCCCATTCTTACATTGGGCTCCCCAGGGCCTTTTGAGGCTCAGGCGGGGGGGGGGGGGGGGGGTTTGAGGGGTCATGCCCCATTTATAAACATAGCCCCGGGGATGGGCTCCCCAGGACATAATGTAATTAAATGTGCCAATTTTTTTTGTTTTTTAATCTTGTGAGGTCTTGCAGGATTGTGAGATTTTTTTGCAGTTTTTTCCCTTTTTTGAGGGGGTTAGGGATACCCTGACCCCTCATCTTATTTTATTTTGTAACTGCAGGACAATGGTAATGGTCACCAGCAACATTTTTCTCATGTTACTGGCAGCCAATCAGAGCACTCGCTATTGTGGGAGTGAGATGGCCCACAGGAAATAAAGCTCCCTGGCCCAATCGTAACTCTGTTTTTAAATTGGCACTCCCGCAAGAGCCTCAGAAACTCGAGCGAACCGGACTATATTGACAGAACGCCCAGTATGTTGTTCTGTGTATCTCTGAGACAAACTAAGTGAGCATGAGTGACAAAGCGACAGGTAGTATATTGTTTCCACAATTCTGAGGGATCAGGGTTGTCATGTTCTGAGGTTGCCAAGAACTATTCTCTTCCAAATAAGAGGAGATTCTATTGGCACTGTGAGCTAGCTGATAGAGACAGGCTAGCATACCTGGTGGGGGTGCACGGAATCAGTCTGCCACCAATCCCACAGTTTAGCCAAAAGAGCCGATCTGTATGGGTTTTATAGGAACTACACAACATGGTGCTGCCAATGTTGTTGGGTACTAATTTAACAGTAGAATCTGAGTAGTTCAGTCGTGCTATTCTCAGAGACCCCCTACTCACAATACACCGGAGAAGTCTGGAGTGGGTGGGCACAAACTCCGCCACAGCCAAGTAGGTGAAAATCCTATTTATTGGCTGTTGGTTAATCAAGCTTGAAGGACACATTGTTCCTAAATTGTGCATATACACCTTATCTTAGTTTCCTTGGAAAAAATCTTTACAAAAATGACTGAAGACAGAGATAATGTAATAATAGATCTACACCTCTCAGCCGGAGAAGAAGATGCAGATGCAATACAAATTCAAGTCAAGTCAAGTCAAGTCAGAAATTTGTATAGCGCGCTACATACCCAGAGGGTCTCAAGGCGCTTGAAGAAGGGTGGGGAGTTATTTGTCGAAAATCCATGTTTTGAGTTGCTTTCTGAATGCTAGGTGGTTCTGAGTGAGACGAAGGTGAGGGGGAAGTGAGTTCCAAGTTTTAGCTGCTAGGTAGGAAAAGGATCTACCTCCCATGGTGGTTTTGTTGATGCGAGGTACAGTGGCAAGGGCTTGGTTGGAGGATCTAAGTTGGCGTGAAGGGGTGTAGAAGGATAGTCGTGAGTTGAGGCATTCGGGTCCGATTTCGTAGAGTGCTTTGTGTGCGTGAGTTAGGAGTCGGAAAGTGATCCTCTTATTGACGGGGAGCCAGTGGAGGTTTTTCAGGTGATCAGAGATGTGCTCTTGACGCGGAATGTCTAATATGAGCCTGGCTGAGGCGTTCTGGATACGTTGTAGTTTCTTCTGGAGTTTTGCGGTGGTGCTGGCGTATAAGGTGTTTCCGTAGTCCAGTCGGCTCGTGACCAGAGCGTGGGTGACTGTTTTTCTGGTTTCGGTGGGGATCCAGCGGAAAGTTTTTTTGAGCATGCGAAGAATGTTGAAGCAAGATGAAGAAACGGCGTTGACTTGTCTGTTCATCGAGAGTGAGGAATCCAGGATGACGCGCAGGTTCCGTGCGTGGTCCGTCGGGGTGGGTGCTTTTCCAAGGGCCTCTGGCCACCAAGAGTCGTCCCAGGTGGAGGGGGAGGTACCTAGGATGAGGACTTCTGTTTTGTCAGAGTTCAGTTTCAGTCGGCTGTGCTTCATCCATTCGGCTACTTCTTTCATCCCTTCGTGAAGGTTGGTTTTGGCCGTGTTAGGGTCTCTGGTGAGTGATAGGATCAGTTGAGTGTCGTCGGCGTAGGAGATGATGTTGAGGTTATGTTGGCGTGCGATGGCCGCAAGGGGGCTCATGTAAACGTTGAAGAGGGTGGGACTGAGTGAGGATCCTTGAGGAACTCCGCAGATGACTTCAGTAGCCTCTGACTTGAATGGTGGAAGGTGGACTCTCTGGGTTCTTCCGGTGAGGAACGAGGTGATCCATTCCAGAGCTTTTCCTTGGATTCCGATGTCTTTGAGGCGCTGTAGAAGGGTGCTATGGCAGACTGTGTCGAATGCTGCGGAGAGGTCGAGGAGGATGAGGGCGACTGTGTCTCCATTGTCCAGTAGAGTTCGAATGTCGTCTGTTGCTGCGATGAGGGCGGTTTCGGTGCTGTGCTTAGCTCGGAAGCCGGACTGTGAAGAGTCGAGGGATTTGTTGGTTTCGAGGAATGCGGCGAGCTGGTTGTTGACAGCTTTCTCGATGACTTTGGCCGGAAATGGGAGGAGCGAGATGGGCCGATAGTTTTTGAGTTCGGTGGGGTCAGCTGTGGGTTTCTTCAGGAGGGCGCTGAGTTCGGCATGTTTCCAGCTTTCCGGGAAGGATGCGGAGTTGAAGGAGCAGTTGATGACGTCTCGGAGGTGCGGTGCAATAATGGAGTCTGCTTTGTTGAAGATGTGGTTAGGGCAGGGGTCTGTGGGGGATCCTGAATGGATAGAATTCATCAGACGGATGGTGTCCTCAGTTGAGATTGGCTTCCAGTCCTTGAGGGTGTTCAGGGGGGGTGGGTGTCCTGCGGGGGATTGGGTGGGTTGGTCTCCGGGTTGGTTGTCGAAGCTGTTGTGGATGTCAGCAATTTTATCGTGGAAGAATGAGGCTAGGGAGTCGCAGAGGGCTTGAGAGGGGGTGATGTCGTTGGAGTTGGCTGAGGGGTTGGTGAATTCCTTGATGATGTTGAATAATTCCTTGCTGTTATGGGCGTTGTTATCTAGACGGTCCTTGAAGGCTGCTTTCTTGGCATTTCGGATTAGTTGGTGGTGTATGCGGGTGGCGTTTTTGAAGGCGTCCTTGGTGTTGGTGGTTGGGTCTTTTTTCCAGGCCTTCTCGAGGGAGCGACAGAGTTTCTTGGATTTCGTAAGGTCGTCGTTGAACCAGGAGGCCTTCTTGCTGCCTGGTTTGATTTGTCGTTGTTTCAGCGGGGCTAGGATGTCGGCGCTGTTGGATAACCATTGGGTGAGGTTGGTGGCTGCTTGCTCAGGGTTTGAGGAGTGGGCGGGGGGCTTTTGAAGAAGCGATGAGGAGATCTGGTCGATGGTGATTTGGTTCCAATTTCTTTGCCAGGTGGGTTGGGGGTGGTTGTTGTTGGTTGTGGGCTTGTTGTAGGTGAAGTGAACGCAGCTGTGGTCAGTCCAAAGGAGAGCTGTGGTGTGGCTGAAGGAAACATGCTTGCTGGAGGTGAAGATAGGGTCGAGTGTGTGACCTGCGATGTGGGTGGGGGTAGTGACAAGTTGTTTAAGTCCGAGGTTTGCGAGGTTGTCCAAGAGGGTGGTGGTGTTGCGGTCGTTGTTCTTTTCAAGGTGAAAGTTGAGGTCTCCCAAAAGGATGTATTCCTCGGAGGGGAGCGCGTGTGGAGTGATGAAGTCCGTGATGTCTTCACTAAATTGTGCGCGGGGTCCTGGTGGTCTGTAAAGGAGGGTGCCTCTGAGTGTGGTCTTGGGGTCGATGTGGATCTGGAAGTGAAGGTGTTCAGTGTTGGCGAGATTGACGTCTGAGCTGGTTGAGATGCGGATGGATTTCTTATGGACGATAGCGATGCCTCCTCCTGTGTGGCCGGCCCGGTCCTTGCGGATGATCTTATAGCCTTCCGGGATGGCAATGGTGATGTCCGGGGCAGAAGAGGCATTCATCCATGTTTCTGTTAGGAAAGCGACGTCCGGAGAGATGGTGTCTAGTAGATTCCATAGGTCGATGGCGTGCCTGTGGACCGAGCGGGTGTTGAGCAAGATGCATTGTAGGTGGTTGGGGTCGGATATCTGTGGTCTGATTGTGGATGAGGAGTTGGTCTTGTTACCGTCGAACTTGCAGGAGTAACAAGAAAAGGGTCCATGGGTGTATCCAGGAGCAGCTTGGGCACAGTTGAGGGAGCAGCCGGGGTTGAGGGCTAGGAGGGTGGTGGCATCGTAAGTAATGCGGGAGGGCTGGGCAGTGCGAGGGCCAGGGGGTATGGCGCTGGGCGCGGTCCAGGCGCGGACGGGCGTAGACGGCTTACCTTTGGCGCACCTTCGGCGCGCAAGGGGTGCGATCGCTGCGCGTAAACGCTGCGCGGGGATGCGGCCATATAAGGATGGTGAAGGGGGAGGGGCGAGGGCGGCTCAGCTGGGAGGCGGGGCGGGCTCAAGGGAACAACAACAACAAAATCAAAATGGAGGGGAGGGCAGAGCAGGGCGCCGGGGGATATCACAGAAACAATGCGCAGGTAAATATCAGAGCAAGCAGCCAGTAAAGCAGTGACCAAGCAATGTAAACGCAATTGAATCCTGGCGCTATTAAAAAAACAACACTTCGTCAAAATGCAGCTTCACAATACGATACCGCCTTTCAGCACACAGACAGCCTGAAATTGCTGGCGCATAGACAAACAGCCAGGGGTGGCATAGTGGCTTTCGTGATTGAGGCACAAGAATCATACAGAACAGAGGTAATTTACTCGTGGGTTACATTCTCAGCAGCAAATGCAAGAACAAAAACGTTTCACTGCTACACAGAAAGATTTACCAGCTGAATACTGTCCGTTTGAGGACATTGAGGTTCTGCTCACGTACTAGGAACAATTATACTGGTTTAAAGGCGCCCTACCCCACACAAGAAGAAGAGTGAGACTCTGCCCGCTCAGACGAGAAGGGGCAACATGGCCGATATTAGTGGCCTGCACACCACATCCTGACAATGAAATAATTCCACCAGGAGACTTACTTACACAACACAAAGAATTGATAAAATTTTACAGAAACTTGACGCAATTCGTCATGAGGACATTTACAGTCCAACCAGCAATAGTTGCAACAAATGGAACTCAAGCTCAGGGTACAGTAACTAAAATTGCACCACAAACATTACACGTGATGATGGGCAAAATGCCCAAATACGTGAACAAATGCCATTCTGGGTAACTCAGAAAATAACACAGCTGGAGGCAGTATCAAAAATACTACCCCATATGAAAACACAATGCTAACATCTACTTGCCCATGGGGATAACACCACAAGTAGAAGATTGTACCACTACAGGTACAGTCTTCGCTGCCATTTATACCAGGTCTCATGGTATTCCATCATTAGCAGTGATACCAGATGTATTGAGACAAATACAAAACGAGTACAGAGCAGAGCCTGCTCTGAACGTAGGGATGAAGTTACTATGTAACTAAGCCCAGGTATCAGTCATAATATTAGCTAATTGTAAAGGGGAAGCAGGGTTCAGTGGCTATCTGCCAACACCTAAGGGACTAACCAAATAATTGAAACTGCATATGCAGAATTAGGCAGAGATAGTTAAGGTGGGAAAGCTTTAAAACCACAACTGATGAGGACTCCTGAAAAGGACACTTCCAAGCAGATACCTGCTTCAACTAAGTAGAAGTGGGACGACAAAAAACAACAAAACTTTAAAGAGAACCGATCTCAATCCAGAGGTAGATCTCTTCCACTGGAGACCTCTGAGAAGATGTATAACCTTAGAAATAGGGATAACATTAGGAAACCTGACTGGTATCAGGGTTCATCGAAAAACTCCGAGAGGGAAGGAAGGTCAGACAGACAAGAAGAGCGTACAAAGTCCAGAGACAAGCAGCACACTCAAGATTACACTTCTACAAAAGAAGAGAAACAAAAGCAAAAGCCACAGTTCAAAAAGAAGGTTGCAGGTCAAAAGATCAGACATGCACAGAATTCTGAGGACTCAACTACTGAACGGGGAATGGGCACTGATGATGCTAGACAGTGTGGCAGAGGTAACAATAGCTCGCCAGACCTGATTGAATTTCTGGTGATAGCGGACTTGAATAATTTTATCATGGTTGAAACACCCGATACTAAGGTAAGTGTCCCACATAAAGTATATGAAATTACGCGCCACATGGAGGGGGCAAATGTAGAACATTGGGAGAAACTGACGTTTGGCTATAACATTCTGTTAGCTGAACCACCATTCGTCATGGATTGCCCTAAAGGGGAACCAGTAATTCTACCGGCATTCTCAGACCATATTCCTAGGCACTTAAAACACACATATGCGCAGGAGTAGGCAGTAGCCCAAGTGCCAGCATTATACAAAAACCATATTGGATGGGAAGAGGATTTAACCCACCACATAATTCCTTTAACAAATACTCCAACTGCACAGAGGCATTATCCAATAAAGCAAGAAGCTAAAAAAACAGGTCAGGGAGATCTTAGATCAACTTGAATACTAAGGGGTGATCGAAAATTGCACCTCACCGAATAATTATTTGTTTCTGGTCATACACAAATGCTGAGATGCGCTTCGCATCTACAGAGAAGATCCTGACAGCAGTACAGACTGCTGCAGTCAGAGAAAGAGTACTGGCACAGGGGAAACGAATAAGAGTAGTGACTCCAGTTCCAGCCTTAGAGGCTACAACAAAGGCGAGCGTTCCTAATCTTAAAGCCTTACATCTTCTACCAAACGAAATAATGCCTCTATATCAGTATGAATATATAATTTACACTGACCGATTTGCTCAACCAGCCATAGGAAGTATGCACATGCCGCGCTATATTGTTGCTATCCTTAAAGGTTGCATGCAGGATGGAAAGTTCCATCCTAGTTGCATGAAAACACAATCTCTTAGAGACTGCAAGGCACAGCTGGCAGAGTTAAAAGCCTTGATACTGGCCCTGGTAAATATGGATCAAGAATTTCTCACACTAATTGTGTGCGATTCCTTTTACTGTGTGCAGTCATATAATGATTATTTGCAACTCTGGATTAAAAAGGGTTCAAAGATGCAAAAGGTGGCACAATTAAGCACAAAATGCTATGGGAACAGGTAGTGGAGTTGAAGACCGATCTACAGAGAGCTCACGTGATACGTACACAGAGTCATCCGCATGATGGCGTTCACGTTGAAGGGAATTCATTGGCTGATGAAGCCGCGAAGGGGGCTGTATGCACATCATCCGTAGCTGCAATCACTCGTTCTAAAACGAGAATAGACAGTGAGATTATGATGGCTGTCATTGCTTGACGCAAAAACCGCAAAGCAGTACCAAAAAGATTTCCACTCAAGTACTCTGTCACGGGGTCAAGACATGCCCCGTAACGGACTCTCAATCTCGCTTTCAGGACTGGTCCGGGCCCTTTAAGGAGAGCCTAGGCTTCCCGGACTGGAACTCCACCCCTATGACGGTGGAGTCCGCAAGCCAATCGGAATCGGGAGGACAAAGGCGGACCCGGAGGACGCGGAGTTGTGGATGGTGCGGCGTGAGTTGGAGCCGGGAAGCCGAAGCCGAAGAGAAACCACCCACCTTGGAGGACTGGAAGTGGAGGACGCCGGAGGAGTGAGATCCGCCCCTGGAGCGACGGTCCAAGCTGAAGTCGGGGAAACCGGTATCCACCTGCTGGACCGAGAGAACGAACCGGAGGTGTTATCACAGAAGAAGCCAAGAGGCCAATGTCCCCTCGCATCGCCCAGCCACGCGCAGGAAGACGCGTGGCTACACCAGGTACGGGAACGCTTTCGTACCTTGTTAAGCTTTAAACGAGCAGGGACCGGGTAACCGAGGGAGGAGGGAGGAACTTGTCCGGGCACTGCGGTCTATTGAGCACAGCACCCTACACATTCCGGGTTATACTCGCTCTCCGGCATCTGGTGACAGTCGTTTGCCTTCCTCACGAGTGTTACCCTCACTCCCTTTCCCCAAGCCCTGAGAGGTATTGTGCTGTGAACTAACGGCAACGTTTCTTTTCCTTTTGTGTTGGGTTCGAGCAAGACGGGCCGAAGAGGAGGACTACGCCAGCCCAAGAACGGAAGCCACCCCCCATTTCCGCAAGAACCTTTTGCCCTATGGACACAATTTGAAATTAGGTCATACATTGACTTTGTGGAACCACTCAATAAATCAGTTATATCGCACTTCAGTGTTGGCTCCTTCCCTCCTTGTGAACCCTTAAGGTTACATACTCCTACAAGTTAGATGTCAATAACATTCCATTTGCTCAGATTCCTGGAGTGGGGGATAGAGGAATTCCAAACATGGATCATAGGTTAGGTTTACTTCTAGCAGCACACAAAGGGATAGGTTGTGCACATGCAGGAGTTACAGCAACTGTTTCTTTATTGAAACAACGCTATTGGTGGCCTGGATTAACAAAGCAGACTAAAGACTATGTCTTGAAAAGCGACATCTGCCAGCAGATGAAAGGTTCCACGTAACACGTCCACCGCAGACACCATTATTAATATCTGACAAACCACTAGCGTGTGCTTACTTGGACCTCTGCAGCCCTTTACAAAGAGATAGTGCTTACAGGTATATCATGGTTTCAGTGGATTCCTGGTCAAGATTCCTATGGGTGTGGCCCCAACGCTCGGCTGACGCTTGAATTGTTATAAAAGATTTGCGAGTCTTCATAGGGACATACGCAATTGGCACATTACATTCTGGCTAGGGCCCTGCGTTTCTCAGGCTTAAAAGGAGGCCATGCGAGGATTGGGTGTAGCACTGCAGTACTCCTCTCTGTACCATTCTGAGGGAAATTCAGACGTAGAGAGGAAAAACTGGGACTTAAAGCAGTCTTTAACAGCTAGAGAATTTGGTACGGGTGAGAGCTGGATAAAACATCTGTATGGGATGCAGTGAGCATTGAATAGCATCCCAAGAAGTTTTCTAGGGGTTCACTCCATATGAGGTCCTATTTGTGACAAGAATGTGGGTGTGAAGGCGCAGTGAAAGATGAAAAGCCTTTTGACTTCCATGATAGTTTGGCTGTTTTACAGGATCTAAATGAATCCAGGACACAACAAAGTAATGTCCATCTGAAGCAGACCGCCACTGGGGAAAGTCAAATCAGACACTGCAAGACCTGTTTGGATCCCAAAGTCATGAATCTGGTCAGAGAGAAAATAGCGGACAAGAAAGAATTTGGTCCATCCGACAGGAAGCCTGTACAGGTCGTAGCAGTTGAAGGAATAAGAACTGTATTCTACCGCCTCTTGCCGAGAAAAAGGAGAAAATATTTGTCTCAATCGACTAAATCCAACCACACTATGTGGCCGATACTGAGAGGTAGGCAACGTGGACTCCAAAGTAGCAGATGCCCTCCTCTCGCTACAATTCATGAAGTTAAAACTGAAAGACTCATCACGCTCGAAGAGTGCCCTGTACAGAATGAAGGACTGTGCAATAATGCTAAGGAACTCGTTGCTCTTGAACCTGACGTTCAAATTCAAAATCAAAGTGAAAGATAAATCTCAATTTGACCAAATACATATGTCTACATCAACATGCCTCAACAAGAGCAAACTATGATTTCCACAAATCGGGATGCAATACTAACAATTGATCGAACTTCTTCTGGCTACTTCATAAACTTTGATATGTTTTCTTTCGATCCAAGTGAACCTGAAACGATGCCAGCCCAAAAAGCACACAAGCAGCAATTTAAAGACTTTCTGAACTTTTTTAAAAAGACGTACCTGCTGTCACCTCGGGTTGAACTATGGGTAATCACCGGGATACTACTGTTTCTTTTCTGGGTAGGCTTGGTAATAATTTTAGCATGCTTGTTAATGGAAAATACCTTCGACAAAGCTCTGCAGCCCAAAGAGACTACAGGAGATAGACCGTAAAAATCTAGACAATTCTCTAGCAGTGGTAGAGAATGGGTTAACTACATTGACCTCCAGGATATATTCTTTAGGCAACATTGTATCTTCTGCGATAGACATACTAGAACAAGATTTGGCCATATTACAACATGGACAATCCTAATTCCATTCTATTATGTTGTTTAGCTGGACGCTGCAATCTTTGTGTGCAGGCAATGTGCCTTGGCGTTTTATTTACATGGACGTCTCTGTTCTCTGAATACAATCGAACAGATAAACAGATAGAAATGGCACAAAGGGGAGCAAAATATACAATGCTGTGAAACATAAAACCGGGTAGATTACCATTTACAGTGGCAGAATCACCGTCCACAGAATAGCTAATCCATGGCCACATAACTCTACCGGTCACTACTTTTTAGTTTCAGTATTGCCTTGAAAAAAAAGCAGGCAGAGATATGAAAAAATGGGTAAGGAATACATTAAGGAATCATGGGAATTACCATACAGATTTCGATGCCGGAGTGGGGATCGAGAAGTGTTTCTAAGCGGTACAAACTGTGAGAATGCTTTAAGTGGATCACTCATATGCCAGGATATAATGCTGTACTGGGCTTGAAATGGTTCTGTAGCAAATCTGTCCTGCCATTTGAGGGGTTCCCCAGCTGCAGTGATTACTCCACCATTCAGGCTACTTTCAAATTGGAGTTACTTAATACTGAACAGTCAAGACTGCTACGGAATTCTCCCAGGCATCGCATATCTGGTACTAGTGAGCTCCAGGGTTACTTGTTGTATGCAAGTATTGTTTCGAATGACACATAGTCAGGGTGGTGCCATTAACACCTTGGCTGCTAGGCGTTTTCCCCCTCCTGTGCTGAAAATTGCCATTTTGCTGGTGTCATGACGAGCTCAGCTCGTCATCAGCACAGCTCAACTGTGCATCATGACGAGCTGAGCTCGTCATGAGCATCGAAAGGGTTAAGGCCTTCACCGAATGCTTTTTCAATATGGTTTGATACGCTTCGCAGAATGAAAGCCGTGCTTGTACAGAAGTCTGTGCCCTTAACTTCCGCTCAAGAGACTTTTGATCTCCAGATCGTAAGGTCTTCGGCAGAGATACAGGCACTTATCCATATAAACTGCCCTTTCCATTTTGCAGAAATGGTAAATCTTATCTTTAAAATGTCTGATACGACAGGCATAGACCACCTATTTAAGAACATAGGTTCTGGACTTCTGGGCACCTTTCAGACAGTTTTTGGACGTCCCAGTCACCAAGGAGATAGAAAAAGCACTCCTGGAGCGTAAAAACCCTGACCGCATGGTACAACATCTAGGCACGCCTCGCCTTGGCGAACTAAGTGCATCTTGGGTCTTGTAATTTTGACCAGTTTCGATGTACTGCCTCTTAACTGTACTCTGAGGCCAATTTTGCGGAGAAGGGTGCATGTTAGACCTTTGTTTGACACTCACATCATGTGCGCAACCGGACGTGAATGCTCAACTGGACCCAATAATGGCCTATGTTCTTCAGTGTCCTCCGCGTATTCCAATGTTGATAGCGGCATTCCTTGAGCCACAATTATACATCTCCTGTATAATATCTCTGTATAATGTTCAGGTCCGACATCATCCTTTAGACTGACACAGTAACAAAGCAAGGTAGGGCCCCTGTGGAGACCTATGGTATATATACATCACAACTTGCTTAGAAGGACAGAGGAGATTGTGACTTCCCGGCTGACATACTGACCAGAGACGCTTATATTCCTGCATGAAGAAGCTCCAGCTCGCAGTGGTCTAACATTCATCGCAGGGTGTCCAACTCGAGATCAGGATGGGCCCATATTCTCTCATTTTCAGGTTATGGGGTTTACTAGATCATAGAGGGATTCTTGGCATAACACCTTCACAGATGCTAGGTACGTTTAGGTACATCTAGTTAGGGAGGCATCATAGGAGTACTGTCAGGACTTTCAGTTTGACTTATCTTGATTCCATGGTATAAGCATGCACTAATATGCCTCACTGTTATAAATGCCCAGCCATTGAGTTAACATCATGTGCTATATGTATACTGTATTTTACCATTGTTGGTTCGTCTCAGATGCTTTGTATTGTGCATCATATGCCCAGCCATTGAATTAATATCCTGTGCTCTATGTATACCATCTCAGATACGTTGTATTGTGAGTCCCCTTCCTCTTAGACAGCCAAGGATGCGTTATGAAAGAAGTGTTAAACGTGTTCTATGAGTAAGCAGAACAGTAGGCATTGTTCAACCTAGTTCAGTTTAATAGCCTCGTTGGTGCAAACGCGGTACAAACACACGTTGGCATCGTATGTTACAGCGGCTTCCATAGGACGTTCCTTGCGCTAATAAAAGGACCGCGCCCATCCGCTCGGTGCAGATTATGCTGGGCTCGCGTCTGGGGATGTTCGTTTCCTGTTCTCTCCGAGATTCGACAGAGAAATTCCTGGTTCCCCACATCTCCGATCTTGCTGGAGCACGTCGAAGGAGTGCAAGAGCGTGACCACTGGTTTTAAATGGCAGTTTACAAAGGTGCATTTAGACACTAGTTTGATATTGAAGACTGTGTTTGGTAGTCGTTTTAAAGTCACATTTGAACGTATACCTGTTGATAGAAGCCTTTTTTGAGACTGCCGTCTTTGAAGCATAAATCTCCAGTTGTGTCACTTACAATATTGTTTAAAACTAGTGCAAGTTAAAACTATTAGCATGACTCTATTGCCAAGAATCTCAAGCTTAAAAATACTCCACCTTATACCCTGGAAAAGACTCAAATTGCTTAAGCCTCTGGTGAAGTGAAACCAAGACTTGGTGACAATTGTATTCAAGACTGTCAGGAGTGGAAGTATGATAAAAAGGAAAGTTCCAGATTCAATGTACATGGTGATCTCTACGAAGTTATCGAAGGCAAATATTTTACTGCAACAAGTTTATTTCCACAGGTAATTATTGGTATAAATTTAAATCATGTGTTAACAGTATTCTTTTTGTCAGACAAGGGTTGTGAATTCACCTTATCCTGGTGTGTCATTTCAGATCTTCCTCCCCAGAGTACGCCCCTACCCCTCCCCTCATCTGGCCATCCTGAACCTCTAGAAATATAAAACTCAGAGTCAGGGCTGCCAGAAGGTGGGCTATTTGAGGGTACTGCTCCCGAGGAACTCAGAACTTGACAGGATAATACGCCCACGGATTATAGTTCCTCCTGAGCAGTACCGCCAAAATGGCGTCATTGGATAATATTTGTAAGATGTTAGGAGAGATGGAGAAGGAGATTGCAGCCTCGCGGTCAGAAACTGCAGCCTTAGCCAATCAAGTAGCTCAATTGCAATCCCAACGGTTTATGGATCATGCTGTAGCCCCATCACATCAGCCAATGTTTAGCGCATCTTCTACGCCCACAGTTTCTGTAACGGTCCCTCAAGTAGTCCCCTTAGCTGCTCCTGAGAGGTACGCAGAAGAACCTAACAGATTTCAAACCTTTCTGACTCGAGTACAGGTACACTTCATGGTTAGACCAGCAGCCTTTCCTAATGCCCAATCCTGCATTGCCTTTATGATTTCCTATTTGAGTGGGGATGCAGCTATGTGGGCAGTCCCGTTAGTGAATTCTGATGATCCTCTTCTTTATGATTGGCGAGCCTTTAAAAGAGAATTTGAGAAAGTCTTTGATAGACGTACCATTACTGGATCAGCTGTTCGCAAACTTTTAGAGTTATGTCAGGGCAATAAGGACTTAGTGCATTATTTAACTCAGTTCAATCTCCCTATTGCTGAAACAAACTGGCCAGAAGATAAGAAGGCCACCCTCTTTTATCAAGGTTTGCGTGACGAATTAAAAGATCTAATCGCACCTATTGATCCTCAACCCACTTCCTGTGAGGATTTAATCGCTCTCACTTTGCGGTTAGATCACCAAATGGCAAATCATAAAGGGGAAAAAAAGACGACCAGAATTTCGAGCCTTTTCCAAAACGAAGGAAAGGAGTGCCTAAGGAAACCCAGACACAAGTGAACCAATGGACATTGGAGGGATTAGAAAACCTCTAACTCAAGAAGAGAAAGATCAAAGACTGAAAGCAGGACAGTGTTTATATTGTGGAAAAAAGGACATTTCGTGCGAGAATGCCCAATTAAACCCAAAGGTCTTGGAAGCACATTCTCTGGCAAGGATTCGGAAAAACCTCAGGGAAACTGAATACCTCGAGAAAATGGCAGGAGTATTTCTCGAGACATACATATCAATTTCCTGAACAGTCCTTAGCAAACACATTACAGATTGTAGTTCCCCATTTATCTCTTAGTGTTCTGTTTGAGGTTGAAGCCATTCATGAAACACTCACTATGATGGTGGACTCCGGAGCCACCAGTAATTTTATTGATTCTACCTTATGTCACAAACTGACCATCCCTACTGTAACCAAAACATGGCCTGAAAATGTGAGGGCAGTTGATGGAACACTGTTAACATCGGGTTCCATTACACCGTCCACATTGCTTATTACAATGACTTGTTTTGCTTCTGATCTTTAACATAGGGAGTGCATCAGTTTTGATCTCAGATGCACCACAATTTGGGGTAATTTTAGAAATGCCTTGGTTGACCCTTCACAACCCGGCAATCGATTGGGCTAAAAGAACCATTGACTTCACTTCATATTAGTGTAAGCACGAATGTTTAGCCAAGCAACGATCTTCGTCAATATCTGGGTCACAATATTTGGCTGACAGAAATGGACTAACCCCCATAGACCAAAACATAGCTACGGCTGCTGAACAAGATACTCAATTACCATCAGAATATGAATCCTTTAAAGACGTTTTTAGTGAAAGCCAAGCAGAACTATTGCCTCCCATCGCAATTATGATTGCGAAATTGACTTAGTACCTGGAGCAAAAGTTCCATGCAGCCGAATATACGCCTTGACTGAACAAGAGAACAATCATTTGAGGGAATATCTGGACAAGTATTTATTGTATGTTTTTTTCCGACCATCCAAGTCCCCAGCTGCTTCTCCTCTTTTTTTTATACCAAAGAGCAACGGCGAGTTACGTACTTGTATAGACTACAGCGCACTTAACACCATCACGGTAAAGAACCGTTACCCTTTACCCTTGATATCGGTTCTTCTTGACCAAGTACGCTGAGCAACCATTTACACTAAGTTAGATTTAAGGGGAGCGTACCACCTAGTGCGAATTAGAGCTGGGAACGAATGGAAAACAGCCTTTCACACTCGCTACGGGCTTTTTGAGTATTGTGTAATGCCATTCAGACTTTACAACGCCCCTGCGGTGTTCCAGTTTTTTTAAATGATGTTCTGAAGGATTTTTTTGGATCGCTTTGTCATCGTATACATATGATATTCTGATTTATCCTTCTTCACAGTCTGAACATCAGGGACATGTTAAAACTATTCCACAAACTCTAAAAGACAACAGATAATATTGTAAACTACCAAAATGTGAATTCCATACTACTAAGGTAGAATTTTGGGTTTTTATCTTGACTCCAGAAGGTATCACCATGGCTGATCGGAAGATTAAAGCCATTCAAGAATGGCATCTACCTACTTGTGTAAAGGATATTCAACGATTTTTAGGATTTGCTAATTTTTATTGTCGCTTTGTTCATCTTTTTTCCACCATAGCAAGTCCCTTAAGCAAACTTTTGCAAAAAAAAGGTAAACTTTCACTGGACTTGAGAAGCCCAACAAGCATTTGAAAACCTGAAAAAGGCTTTTACATCTGCTCCTGGGACCGGTTTCAGGGCATCACCCTTCATCAGCCAGCTAGCTTGAATCCAGTGGTGTAGTGATCATGAGACCCATGTCTAGGCATACCCTTCCCACTATCCTGGCTGATGAGGGCTGAAAGCCCGAAACCGTTCAAGGATGCTTGTTTCCAGTCCAGGGAGGACCTGGCCGGGCATTTCGGGCTGGACTGTTCCCATTGGGCGCAGGGTCAAGACCAATGTTCCCTCTAATTATTTTCCTGTGTGTGTGGCAGTGGAGGGTCTCTGTGCGCTGCAACCATGGCTATGTGCGCCAGGAACCAAACCGTGCGTTTCTGCAGCGCCAAATGGCACTAAGAACATTTACTTTAAAAAGTGAGAAGATGGTGCATTTTCACACATACAGCGCCACAATAAGTGTCTTAAGGGCAGTTTGTAAATTTATTGTATTGCCTGTATTTTCATTGTTGTGTCTGTGACTGCTGTTGTCTGTCTTCCCCGCTGCCTGTACGTGGTCCGTGCCTCTTTTTCTTCCCTCTGTTCCCCTCGCTGTCCCCGTGCTCTCTCTGCCCGGTCTTTCCTTCTGTACCCCTCGTTTCCCGTATCTCTGCCCAGTTTTCCCTTCTGTTCCCCTTGCTGCCCCCGTGCCTCTCTGCCCGTTCTGCCTTCTGTTCTTAGATGCCCCTACATTTCTGTATTCTGTATTTTGCTTCTGTGCCATTAGTTTTTTGTGCCCGTCTGCCCTCTGTGCCACTCGTTTTTGTGCCCCTTTTGCCTTCTGTTCCACTCGTTTTCCCCTTGTTTTTTGTGCCTTTCTGCCCTCTGTTCCACTCGTTTTTGTGCCCTTCTGCCCTCTGTCCCACTCGTTTTTTGTGCCTTCCTGCCCTCTGTTCCACTCGTTTTTGTGCCTTTCTGCCCTCTGTTCCACTTGTTTTTTGTGCCTTTCTGCCCTCTGTTCCTCTCATTTTTGTGCCCTTCTGCCCTCTGTTCCCCTAATTTTTGTGCCTCTCTGCCCCACTCATTTTGGGTGCCTTTATGCCCTACTCATTTTGGGTGCCTTTATGCCCTCTGTTCCACTCATTTTTGTGCCTTTCTGTTCTGTGTTCCACTTGTTTTTCACTCGTTTTTTGTGCTTTTCTACCCTCTGTTCCACTTCGTTTTTCCCTCGTTTTTGTGCCTTTCCACCCTCGGTTCCACTCGTTTTTTCCCTTGTTTATGTGCCCCTTTTGCCTTCAGTTCCGCTTGTTTACCCAGCCGCTGTGCCCCCTGCGGCCCCACCCTTCAAACTGCCCACTGTGGCCTTTTGTTTAAGTATTGCTGTTAATCGGAGCCCCTTCACGGGCTCCGATTAACAGCAATACTTAAACTAAAGGCCACAGTCTGCCCCGCGCTTTACTAACAAAAGCGTAGAGACAGTTTCCAAACACAGCGTGTGCTAAAGTATGCACTGTGTTTGGAAACTGACTATGCTTTTGTTAGTAAAGTGCGGGGCAGACTGTGGCCTTTTGTTTAAGTATTGATGTTAATCAGTGCCCGTGAAGGGGCTCCGATTAACAGCAATACTTAAACAAAAGGCCACAGTCTGCCCCACACTCCCACATAGCCACAAGGCCCACCAGCCCCCCGCCTCCTTACCTGCACTCCTCACGTGCCTCATGTTCGCTCCGCTTGCTTCTTTAAAGCGGCCGGCGGTGCGACTCTCTCGCCCGACGTCCTGTGTACCCTAGAGAGAACGGTGGTCAAGACTGTTTTGCACATGGCTGGATCCAAACTGGAATGGCATGGTGAGCAAAAAAAACGATCGATTTAGGCCCAGATCTCTGTACTGGGGTGAATGTATGACATTATTCTGCATTCTGTCCATCAATTGTTCTTTTTGCACAGGCTGGATAAATGCACGCTGTATCTGCCAGAGGTTTCACGCCGAGGTGATAAATCAGGCGCTTATTGGCCTGGATTCTGCAGAAGGAGCAGGTAGCACTCTTAACGACTTGTTTGACAGATGTCGACGGAAACTCAGTGCCCACTGGGTGGGGGGAGGAGAGAAATATTAGAGGTATTCAAATGCCATCTGAAGACAGTATATATAGCAGACCCAGGGGTGCACGAGCACCGTTATGTCCCATTTCTTAGAGGGTTGACGTTAATGCTACTCCCGCCTATGGGGGTTGAGAACCTCAACAGGTGAGGAGATCCAAGAGGCATTGTGGTCCATGCCGGAGGCTAAGCCTCTGGGGGCAGATGGCTTTCCGATGGAATTACTGCAGGCGTACTCCGAGCAGCTCGCACAGCCCCTATTGCAGGTGTATGAGGAGGCGTATGAGCGGGTATTGCTGCCCCCGACCATGCAGAAAGGGGAAATAGTCATGCTCCTGAAGCCTGGGGCGGAATGGCTTAGACCTGGCAGCATACCAGCCCCTCACAAAGATTAACTCAGATGTTAAAAATCTGTGTAAGATGTTGGCAGCCAGGCTGGCCCCCTATATGTCCCAAAAGATCCACGAAGGCCAGTGTGGGTTCATACACACTCACAGCACAGGTATGAACACATGACTGCTGACACATAACATACATGAGGTGTGTCATAGAGATGAGGAGCTAGCCCTGGTGTTCATAGATCTAGAGAAGTCAGTCAACAGGGGGTATCCGCTGGAGGTCCTGAGGGTGGCGGGATTCGGCCCCCGGTTTTGCAGCTGGGTCAAGTTGTTATACACAGCACCGAACATCAGGATCTGGGTGGGCCAAAGTCGGTCTGAGGAGTGGCTGCTGGAGAGGGGCATGCATCAGGGCTGCCCATTATCGCTGTAATTATTTTCATTGACAATTGAGTCGCTGGTCCCTGGTGCACTGGGGTATTCGCACTCACAAGACCTCACACGTGTAATATCGCTATAAGCAGACGTTCCCTTATTTTATGTCTCCTCGCCCCGAGAGGCAGTGCCAGAATTACTGCGTACACGAGAGGACTTCAGTGTCTACTTAAGGTTGTGGCTCAATAAGCACAAATATTTGATCTTCACTCTGGCCCGGTTGGCCGGACTTTCCCTGGAGCTGCTTCAATGGCTGGAGCTGCAATGGGAGATGGAGCATTTCACATACCTGGGCATACATGTGGCGACTGAGGCTGCACAGATACTGCAACTTAACGTATTTAAAACGGTGGATGTTCTGAGGCGCTCAGTAGGCTTCTGGAATACCCTTCCACTCTCTTTAATGGTAAGGCTGGCGGTGACCAAGATGCTAGTGCTGCCCCGCTGCCTACAAGTGCTACAGAATTCGCTAAGCCCTATCCCCAGGCATGTGTTTAGACATCTAAACTCCATATTGGTGGAGCTCTACTGGGCTGGCCGTCGTAGCAGAGTGGCGCTGGTCATTCTGAACAGGTTATATGAGGGAGGCTTGGAGGCCCCACAGCTGGACCTCTACTATTATGCGACGCATTTGCAGCATGCCTCTCAATGGCTAGACGAAGGGGGCAACTGGGAGAAGAGGCAGCTGAGGGGGAGGGTCCCACCGGACAGACTCCCAACTGCATTAATGGAGGGGTCTGGCATCTCCGACGATTAACCATATGTAGTAAAACAGACTGAGAGCATCTGGCAAAGCTTTGTGGAACTGATTTTGAGGCACGCCCAATTTCGCCGGTAATTGTCAGCTTTATGTGCTCATTTTGGTTCAGACAATGATGACTAACGTGTCCTAACTGGCCTGGCAGGAGGGGGATGCAACATATTAGCAGGCTTATACCTGGGTGAGACCTTCTTTTCTTATTAGCAAGCATGCAGGGACTTTGGGATGGGGAGGGGCAATACTTGCACTATGCTGGCTTATCCAATCTATTTAAGGTAACATGGCCTTCCCATCCCACCATCCCAAAGACCACACATACATTGGATTTACTGCTTACATGCGGAACTGGGTGACGACTTTTCTCTCTCCTATATGATGCCATGAGGGCTGACACAGAGAGCCCCCTTCCCAGGTCGCTTAGAGCATGGAATGCTGACTTGGAGGAACCCCTAGACGATAGGGTGTGGAAGGCAGTTGCACACTTACAGTATCATGCAACGCCCACTTCAAACTCATGCACTACAACTACAGTCACCGCACCTATATGACTCCCAAGAATTTGCACCGGACCGCCCAGACTCCTGTGCCAGGTGTGAAGAAGGGGCAAACTTCCCACACCTAGCTTGGGAAAAACCTGGGCTCAGACTCTTTTGGGCCGGGTGGTAGAGAGGGTGCTGAGTGGCACTTGGCTTCTCATGAGGCTGAAACCTCCTCATTATCTGTTGAAACTAATATGGAAGCCCAAAAACAAAGAAAGATAGCCCACAAACTCTTGCAAATGCTCATAGGGTTAGCAGGGCGCAGGATATAGATATTGTGGATGGGGACGCGAGCCCCAAGGTTGAAGCGTGGATGAAAGATGTGAGTGAATGGATATTAGCGGGGAAGGTTCATATGAATGTGAGTAATAAAGATGACAAGCTAGAAGAGGATCTAAGACAATGGAGGGAACTTTGCCATGAATTCCTGAATGTGGGGATACCAGCGAGTGTCCAGAATGAATCAGGGATGGGCAGACATACCAGCTCGAAGGAAGAGTCAGATTAGGTGCTTGGACTGGCTTTGGACGAAGGCTGCTAGGCTGCTTTTATTATATGTATCGAGAGGGTTCTGTATTGCGATTGCTATGCCAATGATTATACCAGTACTATGTACTGACCATGGCTATACACCTGATGTGTGTTCTGTTAAAACCCATAAATCAAGTTAATTAAAAAAGGGTGCAAAAATGGTGCACCGCCTTGAGTTATTAGACAGCATGGTCACAGCATGACATTTTCTACATAACAAAGAAGACTGTGCGACCAGGTACTAACCTATGCCCATGTGCTTCTTTTGCTTCAGAAGATATTCTATCGGTAAAGTTATCACCATAGTATGAAGGCTGCAGGTAGTATAATCTTTAGCACCTTCAGACATTGGTTATTTTAAGCTAATAGAGTTTTTTACAAGTATCCATAGAGTGTACACTGTTCTTAATAGATACTTTTTTAAACACTCTGTGGTGCATTTCCCATGAGAGTTTCACTGGCTTTAAACAATGTGGTATGGAGAAAACTCTCTCCATAGAGTAAGCACTGTTTACAGTACCCACATTTATACTCATATCAACTTAATTTCTCAATGTAATATAAATTCTTTATTCGGTTTTTGGCAGTGCAAAACCATAAAAGCAATCACAAAGTTCACACATTTTCATATTTAAAAAGAAAACAAATGATCAAATATAAGACATAAAAATTACCAGATTACGGAGTTTAAAAAAAAAAAAAAAAGGGATAAGTCGATACATATAATTCAGATTTTTTTTTAAAAGGTTGTTCCTATGCCTAATAATGCATTTTAAAAAGTTAAGTACATGATAACGGGTGCGTTCAGAGTCTAACATCTGTAAGGATAAGATAGCGGGCCGGCACTGTCTGAGACCCCAGAATTTTAACAGCGGAAATAACCAGATCTTTCTGTGAGTGTGAAAATATTTACAAAACAATATTGTGTGAATACATGACTGTGGAGACATGTCTTCACATGGGCAGAGCGCCAAATTTGCGTCCCAAGTGTTTTTTTCTGGAAAGGCCACAAGCCTATGAAAAAGATTCAGTCTAAACCTTGCCAGGAGCATCTTGTCGTATGTGCTGATTTCTAATGTGAGGTAGAGCTGCATTTGCGGGGTATGCTGTATCATGTTCGCATGGAGCACAGATTGTTTAGTCGATAGCAGGGTGAGTCTAAGAGACTCTAAATGGCTCAGCGCTATTTGTTTTAGGTCTCTCTTTGTTATTTCAGTTAATTTCTCTGGAGTAGTATAGTACTGTTCTAGACCCAAGTCGGTGAAAAAGTGTCTGACATAGGTAAGCCATGTTATTTTATGCGCGCAATCCAGTGACATGGAGTCCTCTAATATGTGTTTGGTCAGCAAATTTTTGTCCGACAGCCAGATACGTCTCCGGAGTAGCAATGGCTGGACCTTTATCAAGTCTTCTATATATGGGATTCCCAGTTCCACATGGCAAGCGTAGATGGAAGAGCATTTTGAGGTAGATAAAAGGAATCTCATGAATGAGTTCTCTGCTATTTGAAGTGAGCCAATATCTGCATGTCCCCATACGCCGGCCCCATAGAGAGCGATGGCTTGGCATTTTGCTGCATAGATTTTTAGGAGTTCAGCTGGTGGTTTCCTTCCAAGTCGCTGTGAAAAGTTCATCAATGCTACAATTGCTCTTTTAAACAGGTGCCTCCTAGACTCAACGGCTGCCCTCCAGTTTAGTCTTTCATCAATCATAATACCCAGATAAGGGTACTGGGGTGTCCTCTCAAGTTTTTGGTCGTTTAAGTAAATATTCTTTGTAGGTTTTCGCCCTCCGCCCGCCACCATAACAAATGTTTTTTTTACATTTATGTGTAGATCTAAGGCACTCATGAAGTCAGCATACTTGGTTAGGGATTTCTGGAGCTCGATTGGTGTGCGTGCTAAGATAACCGCGTCATCCGCGTAGAGCAGTGCGGGGATCAGGCGGTGTTTCAGTCTAGGGAGGTCCTGCCCCCCCCCTCAGCATCATCTCCTCCAGTCCGTTGGTATACAGGGAGAAGAGGAAGGGGGCTAAGACACATCCCTGCCTTACTCCTCGTTCTACTCTGAATGGCGCGGTGAGCTCTCCTTTTGTCCCATAACGCACTCTTGCAGAGGCTTCAGCGTATAGCTCTCTTAAGAAATCCAAAAGGGGGGGATCCACCTCCATGGTTCCTAGGAGGGTCCAGAGCTTTGCGTGAGAAACGCAGTCAAACGCGGAGGTCAAGTCCACGTATACCATATACATTGTCCCTGGCTTTGCGTGGATATACTTGGACACGATCATACTTAGATTAAGGGCCTGTTCAACAGTTCCAAAGCCTTCCCTGAATCCAAATTGCAGGTCCGATAGTATGTTTTTATCGTCTGCCCATTGCTGAAGTTGTTCTAAGACTACTCTGCCAACTACTCTACCCAGAGAGTCTAAAAGTGAGATGGGACGGTAACATTTTACGTCCTGGCGATCCCCTTTTTTGAAGATTGGCACCATGATGGAGTTTGACCATGACTCCATCAGTCTCAGTTTTGCAGCTGCAGTGCATACTCGTGTGAGTATGGGGGCCCAAAGATCCGGAAGATGTTTGAACAGATCTACTGGGACCTCATCGGGTCCAGGTGCTTTACCACCCTTACTCATTCGCAGTGCCTGTTCTATATCGAGTAGATCAAATTCTAGTGATATTGGAAACGCAACTGGGGGAAGAAGATGATGTGATTCTTCTATTGGAGATGTTAGTTTGAAGATTTTAGAAAAATGATTTACCCAGGTTTCCTCATCAATGGCAACATCGATCTGGGGTCTGTTGGAATCAGATAACAGGGGGGACTTCACTATCCGCCAGAAAGACTCGCTATTTTTCATAAGTGCGCTTTTATGAAGATCGTCCCATAGGGACTCTTGTTTCCTCGTCTTTCTGGCCTTGTTGTACTGTAGCCTAAGGTGCTGTATCTGTTGCTGATCTCTAATTGGTTGCCCAAGGGAATTTTTTAGATTGGTTTGCGCCTTGGTACAATCATGGTTAAACCATCCTGTTAAAGTTGAGTTGTTTTGTTTCGGGTTTCTAGTCAGCAATACTTTTACTTGCTCTAGTATTATCTTAAAATTTTCAAGGACTGTACCGTCATCTACTGATAGATCTAAACATTTTGTTATGTTGGTGTATGCTGTCTTTATTAATGTATTAGTCAGTTTAGTGGGGTCGACTTTTTCCCATTTTATAGTGTATCCATTTCTTTTGCCCAGTTCAAGCCTGTTTTGAGATAGAGTATTTGCTATTGTTGTTGTGTGGGATATTGAGTAGTTCAGATGGAGGTCTAGCCTAAGGGCGGAGTGATCGCTTAGGGTGTTTTCCATAAGTTTAAAATCTCTACTTAGGTGTCTCAGTCCATCTGTCAAAAGGATGTAGTCAACAGTGGTCTCGTGCCCCCTCCCTCGATATGTGGGTTCTAGTAAATTCTTAATTGGATCTATTTGATTTACTATTGATAGTTCGAGGTCTGAGAGGAGATTATTCATGGCTAACCCCGTTCTTAGATGGGGGAAATGAATGAGAGGGTTCTCATCTTCGTCCACTATTCCGCAACTCTGGTTGCCCGAGGACGGGCAGGGGTGTAAGTTAAAATCCCCTCCCCATAGTATGTGAACATTACCCTTTTTCCATGCAGTTGTCTGAGATGAACTATTTTTTCCTGAATTATTAGAAGAGTATTGAGAAAGTGATTGTCCTCTAAGTTATTGTAAAAGTTTATTAAGATGATGGTATCTTTTTTCCCTACCAGAATACAAAGCAGTTGAAAGTTTGGGAGAGATTCTGAATATAATACCTTTAGATTTGTTATTGTATTAGCTATGTAAGTTACCAGGCCCCCTCTGGGTCTACCTGTGTTACTTGGGAGGGCTGGGGAGAAGTGTGTTTTATAGCCCACAAGATGTAAGGCCTTCGTGGCCCATGTCTCTTGTAGACGTATTATCTTGCCTTCCTCAAGGAAGTGAGCGGCGGAGCCGTCCTCTATTTTTAGTCGGAGGCCTGCAATATTCCAGAAGATGACAGAGAGCAATAATGTATTCTTTTGTAGCCCTACCGTCTTATTCCCAGGAGGATCTGGGACTGGGGCTGAAACAATCTGTGCGGGAGTAGGAATTTGGACTAATGGTCAGTCGACCATTTCTAGGCCACTGAACCGATTCATAGTCGGTATACCTGGCCAGTTTTCCCAGTGTGACGTATCTCTGTAGGTGGGTCTGTGTGGTCGATATCGGGACCCGCACCAGTGTTCCCATTCTCGACCTCTATTCCGTGGTCCCACGGTCTGCCACGGGCCCTCATAGTGCTGATGATTGGGGTCTGCTGACCACCAAGGGTTGTCATAGTCACTATATCGTTGGGGCTTTTTTGGCCCAGGGAAGTCTAGTTCCCAAGGTTGTGAGACTGCTTTGCGCCAGGTGTTGTCAAATTCTTGGAAGTCGTTATTATGGTGTCAATGTAGTTTCCGTAACTGTGAGGGGTTTGATACAGATATAAGCTGTATGTAGTAGGCCTGGGCATTTGCTTTGGAACAGACGTTGAGTATCTTGAGTAACTTGGCTTTCTCTGAAAAGTTGTACATGTAATGAACACTGTGTGCAATGAGGGTTCCCCCATATATTTGTGGTTGATAAAATGAACTAGGCTACCTGTGAAGTGTATGATATAGGGTCAATGTTGCACATAACACATGCTTGCTACACCCTAGGAATTTGTATCTGTGATGGCAATAAATGATGCTTCATAATATTCTGAGCTATTTCGTACTAACTTTCAGGCCTCTAATTTCATTACAGTTTATAGAGTAATCTGTCCGAATGAAGCTTGGATGATGTCTGTGATGTCATAAACAATGTCATACAACATGTCATGAGTGATGTGATATGTGAGGTCATAAGCAGTGCATGGTGGGGCTCACATAGTTAGCTCTGCTAACTATGGCTGGTGAATTTCTGTGTTTTTTTGTTGTTCATAACGTTAATTGTTACTGACATTCTTCTAACTATAATGTTACTTTAATCTTTGGCTTTTCAGTGACTATTTAAGGTTTCCTTTAAACAAGAACAGATCTTTTTATCACACTTAACTATAACGTTACTTTAATCTTCGATTTATTTCCAATGAATTTGTAAGTAAAGTAATATTTTATTACCAGGCATAAAGCCAACCCACTCCGTGCATGGCTTATGCCCATGCTCGGTTGGGTGTTGTCAGCCGGGCCTGGCCTGGCCTGGCCTGTAGCCAAGCCCTGCCATAAAACCCCACAAATGCAGCCAAGCCAACGCTGTGCACGACCTTTGGCCATGCACAATAGGGGGGGTGGCAACAGGGCCTGGCCTGCCACAGTATGGCATTGGCAACAGGGCCTGGAATGTTTCCAGGCCCAGTGGCCAACCCACCCCGACACAGCAATGATGCATACTACTAACAAGGAAGGGGAAGGGCCAAATGGGCAGCGTTTGTAGATGATTTAGCACCTTTGTGTGCAGCAATTAAAAAGGAAAACCGTGGACTCTGCTCTCAGACCAGGATACAACAAAAAAGAACACACTTGTCTTGAACAATCACTACAGAAGAGATTGCGCCCCAAAAATGAAATGATGCATTCACCTCCAGCTAGGATTTCAGTTCGTTTTTCAATATGCAATTGTGAAGAAAAACAGTGGAAAATGGCGGGAACGGGATTGCATACTGCTAATGTGGAAGTGGCGGGCCAAACAGGCGGAGCTTGTAGGTGATTTGGCACATTTGCATGCTGTGGAGCAATTTACAGGGAGATGTGTAGACCGTTTATATAATTTTTTTAAAGGGGAGGAGGGCCACGGGCCCTCCTTCCCCAAGCTTATTTTGGCGCCGGGGCTTCCATCGGCCTGGGCCTCCTTTTTAAAAAGGTGGGTTCTCCGGTGCCCACCTAGGGGAGACGGGCCATGGGCAGAGCCCCAAGGCCCTAGCTGGCTCCCTGCATATGCAGAAGTCGGCTTTCCTCCCACCCGTAGCAAGCAGCTATTTATGCTGCTCCTTCTGGGTGGGAACAATATCTCAATCTGTTTCCCTGCCTGCATCAGTGTAGGCAGGAAAAAGACTGATGCAGGCAGGGAAAAGATGAAAAGTCTGCTCCCAGCTGGCAGGAGCTTTTTAAAAGCTCCCACCATCTGGGGCAGACGTTGTGTTTTCTCGTGTTTGTGGGAGTTTCAAAAATGCTCCCCCAGGTCAGGGAGCAAACCCGAGTTTCCCTGCCCACCCTGGTGTGAGCATGGAAACTGCTGTGTCCTGGCAGTGGGCTCCCCAGCACACCTCAAGTGAGCCTGCACCAGGGGATGGAGTCCCTGAGGCCAATAATGGCCCGAGGGGGGGGGGGGGGCTAGGTGCCCCTCTCATCTTAATTAAACAATGTGGCCTCAGGGTGCCATGTTTTTCCTTCGATCCAATGGGAGTCCTGCAGGATCATGGAAAAAAATGCCCATTTAGTTTTTGTATTCTGCCCCTTATATCAATTTTTTTTTACTTCATGACGGGGGACTGAGTCCTGTAATGGCTGCCAGCAACATTTGTCTCATAATTCTGGCAGTCATTCAGAGCACTAGCTGCCACTGAAATCTGACTCCTGAGGAGCGATAGTAAATCTATACTTATCTTCATGATATTATTGTAGTTGATATGTTGGCTACTATGTTTTGCAGCAGAGTATTCAGGGGCTGGTTTTTAGTGCTATAACCCTGCAAACAGACTGACCTTGTACAGTCACCATTTTGGGGGAGCTAACCGATTCAATTCTGAGGCTTCTTAAAGCATGTTTTTGTTCTGTATAACAAATGTAGGCTGTCGGAGTACTTCCTTATGAAGATAAGAAGAATGTGATTTTTAAAACACCTCATAACAGAAGCAAGCACAAGAATAGTACAAAATGCTTTGGGTGTGTATTAATCCTGGGATTCAGTATGGTTTGAAGGTTTCTGGCAGGTACGCAGAATGAGAGGAGGAGGTCCAGAACTTTTTGTCCTGCATCATGGAGGGCTTTGTAGGCATGTGTGACAAGCTTGAAGGTGATCCTTTTGTTGACTGGGAGCCAGTGAAGTTCTTGAAGGTGTTTGGTGATTTGGCTGATGCGGTGGATGTTGAGAACCAGTCTGGCTGCGGTGGAGACACACTTGCCTGTTTTACTTTCCTCTGCAAAGGGACTGATCTTCTTTTGGGATTTGGGGAATCTACTGCATGTCACCCCAGAATATCTCAATGAACACTACACTGACAAACCCTTGAGTAAAAACCCAGACCCACTGAAACTTAGACGGCAGCCTAATGTTTTGAAACTTTGGGATTCCAGCTTGAGGTCTGGTCATCTTCATATAGAAGGCAATAGGGGGCCATCTCTGATGCAGGATAGTATTTGAGCTCTAATACAATTTAACAAATGTGTGCTGCAGGGAAATAAAAAATTATATAAAACATGATTAGTGTATAGCATCACATGAAAAATGTGTTGTGACTGAGTGTACTTAGCAGATGTAAAATAGCCCATTTACATTACAGTTGAAGGCGGAAGGATACACCAAACAGTCAAAGGCAAAAGATCAGGTTGGGGGGGGGGGCGTTTTGGTTCCACTCTATATGTTAAAGGATTGCAACAATATATGTGGTAGACAGTTAAGACTTATATGGGGAGAAAAGTGAGTTGTAACTGGTTATGAGAAAAGACTGCAGCTTTCTAACGCATTCTGTGTGCAGAGCTGGACAGGCCTTTTTTTCCACTGGGCATTTCCCGGTGGGATGGAGCAGTTAGAGGCAAATATTCAAAAGCCCGGTGTCACTCCTGAGCCTCTCCCCAAGGTTAATTGCAGCAAGCACAAGTAGGCTTCAAGGGAGAGAGGGGAAGAACAGAGAGAGCGGATGGATGGAAGGAAGGAAAGATACTGTGGGAGGAGACATGCATGGTCTTCTTTCATAGGGAGTTAGGATAAATTAGAGGCATTCAAAAATCTGGTTGGAGCAGCATCATGAAATTAATTATAATTAGGATTTTCTTTCAACTGTGTTGATTGGCCTGTTGACCGAAATGTAAGATTGCTGTTGGGATCGAGATCGCCAGAACCGGAGTGTTGCCTGGGACGTGGATGCCCTTGAGCTTACCCCCCTTGTTTTTAAAGTGACTTGGATGCATTGTATTTTTTACCTTTTTTTTTAGAGTAATGTTTCATGGGGTTATAGTGACTGTTTTTTGGAGCACTATGAGGGTTATCTGTGGTGTGTATTTATCGGAGAGGCTTTGTATATGAGATAAAAAAAATATTGTATTTAGCTTCTTTATGGTTTTGATTAAGACACATGTTCCACTCCATTTTTTTCATCCTGAATAATTTGTAAGAGTTTAACTCTTGTGTATGCAATGTCCAAGGGGCATTCTTCGATATGTTACTTAGGCAGGAGGAATAGTCCTGGTGATACTAAAATGAATGAAGCAGCTGGTAAGCAGATACTGAAAGTGAGCAAGTGCAGAAAGATGAACCTATCCAGTGAAGACTGGATAGGCAAAAATTCAGGCAATGTCAAACTATGTTATATTATGTTATGTTATATTTAATTTGTAGAGCGCACAGCTACTTGGGAGTGTCCCGGCGCTAGCTTCCAAAATAAAGAAGTGCCCGCTCAACTGATTAAAAAAGCAGAGTTTTAAGTTTCTTCCTGAACAGCAATGGGTCTTGAATGCTCCGTAGGGCTAAAGGCAACAAGTCCAGACCAGCCCTGCGCACAAAGTAATTGCCTCCCAGGCGCTGGCGCTTAAACTTCGGTGTCTGCATCAGCAATAGAGCAGAGGACCGAAGCGGTCTCCCTGGCACATAGGAGAATCTCTTCTGCAGGTAAACAGGTCCTGTGCCATACAGGGCCTAATGCGCTATGGACAACATTTTACGTTTCAGGCGCGATTCCACTGGAAGCCAGTGCAGGGCGAGCAGATGTAACCTGACACTGTCCCTGGGAGACAGGCCCACGAGAAGTCTAACCGCAAAGTTTTGGACCACTTGTAGTTTTTTTTTACCAGGGACCCCAGACAACCGACCAAGAGGGCATTGGCGTAGTCCAGACGGAATAGAATTAACGCATGGACCACTGTTTCTCTGGAAGTGCTAGGCAAGAAAGGGAGAAGCTTCCTCAAACTCTTGAGCATGCCAAAGCAGATTCCGGACAGTTTCTTCACTTGCGTTGTGAAGTTACAATTTTCATCAAACCAGACGCCAAGATTTTTAACGGCTCCAGTTCTTTCAGAGGGACAAGGGAAGCCTGGAACTAAGCAAGATTGTTCCCTCTGGATGATGACTGTGTGCTGACTTCTGCGGTAGTGTGCAAGTTGGAATCTGCAATAATTCAGGATCAAGCCAAAGTGGAGAATTTGGAGAGTCATTCATGAAGGAACAAAGTGTGCATTTTGGGAATAATCACAATTCTGCCTTTCAACTACATGTCCAAACTTTATGAAGTTTGTCCTGCAGAAAAAGCTGGATGGATGATTTTCACCCAAAAATTTACATAAGAATGAGAGCACATACCAAATGGTTAAATGGGTTACGAGTAAAAAGCAAGACTGATCATAGCGTTCCTTCTTCACTACAAAGATCAAGATGCTGTACTGAGATTGACCAGGAAGAACAGTGCAAAATTACTGAAATTCTTTTTTACAAGACCCCATATTAAAGTTGGCCATGTCTGGCAAAGCTGAGAGTGGAGCTAAAGGGCAAGGCCTATTTCTTCTGTGCCATGGTAGATGCTATGGAATTATTAATTCCAAATAATCTAGAGTGGTGTATTGCCATTTGATTAATACTAATCTGTCTATGACCCATATTGAGTTATGCAATTCAAACCACAGTGGTATATACAAATAGTATTATGCCACTTGCTGCTATGAATGGCCTGGGGTCTCCAGTCTAGGATTCCAAAGTCTCCAAATTCCAGACCCTATAATTCCTGCCCTGTTTCAATAGGCAAACTGCTTGAGGGACTGAGGGGGCCACAGAGTGCAGATCCCACCTCCACCCCCATAACCCCTCTACTACCATGAGGGAGTGGGGTGTAAAACACTGAATCCAGTCAGGCCTGGGTCTTCAATGGACCTCTCCTCCCATTTATGCCCACAACCCTCACAAGTAACAAGGCCGATTTGCACAAAGGCACATCCAGATATCCGGTCCAAAGGCTGTGCCCTGGGGTAGAAAGGAACTCTGGCACCCCAACACCTGTGCAGAGGAGCGGACTACACTTCCCACCCCACTATACCTCTGACAACCCAGTTCAACTTCCTACCCTGTTAAGTAAAGCAGGGCCCATAACTGAATAAACACTGGTCCCATACTGCCCTGAGAGGACCAGACTGTGTTGAATATGTGACGTTACAACGCATGCCATTACTTCGCATGCCGTTGTAACGCAAAACTTTACCCAGACTTTCTGTCGGGGAGCGCTGGGAGTTGGAATAGATTAATTTTCTATTCCAACTCCAGTGTGTGCAACAGTAGGGAAGGTGTTGGAGTTAAATCCAACACCTTCTACCCATGGCTGCACACCTTTTGCGTTGCAACGGCATGCAATGTAATTGCATGCATTGTAACGGTTGCGTTTAAAAGGCTGTTTCCCACTGTGTTCCGCCCCAATTGCCCTACTCTATCAAAGAAGGTATTGGAATAAGCAACAGTCTTAATCTTGAATTAACATCCATGTTTGGAAATGTTTAATGAGTTCTTAAATGATTTCAAGGTCCTCTACAGTAAAAGGCAAGACAAAATCTAAATCAAGGGTCCTGTGATTCGGTTTAGTATATGAGGCTGTTCAAACAATTATTGGGAGCGGCTGTCAGGACAAGTCAGTCCTCAGCTGGTTCACACCA
This sequence comes from Lissotriton vulgaris, assembly GCF_964263255.1. Lineage (NCBI taxonomy): Eukaryota > Metazoa > Chordata > Amphibia > Caudata > Salamandridae > Lissotriton > Lissotriton vulgaris. The sequence continues at coordinate 1,133,444,135 of NC_141697.1, forward strand.
TAGGCTTTGTGATGAGATCAAGGACACCCTTGCGGTAGACCATCCTGATTGCTTAACATGACTGATCGCATGATACAAAAAGAATATCAATAGTCAGGATGTCACTCTGAAAGGAGATGGATTCAGCAGTATGTTCTGCGGAAGGCTAGAAATTAAACACCTTCTATGTGTGAAGCTACCGCAGACGAGCCAATGCAAATTGGAAATTTAAGAAACCTTTGACTCTGGATGAATGAGAGGGTAAATTGAGAAAGCCTATGTATTTATCATGGAAAAATTAGGCACTTTCTACTAACATGTTCCAGAAAACTGGGAAACTACTTGGTTCAACCTAAATGGGCAAACTAGGGCTGAGCCATAATCAGGATAAGTGTTTTCACTCTTCAAAGACACATTAGTATATTGTTTTGGAAATTGCAAGGGGCCCATCACTGATATGGACATTGACAGACTGTGGAGCACCTTTGTACTTTATTGCCATACTGTTCCCATAAGAGAAACAGATTTCTTGTTCTGGGAAGGAGGTACAAGAAGTCATAGAGTTTAATGCCCCCCTCGTCATCTTAAAATAACACATTGGAAAAAGGCTCCATTGGGCACAGCCACTAAAACAGGATATATCTAAAAGGTTTTTCTTTTATTTGATTGATACAACTGTCTTTACCTAAAACTGGGGTAAAATATTGCACCTGCATCGATTACAGAGAGTTGAATCACATTACTATTTGACACTGGTCCCATTGAAGTGGATTCAACTATATCAACTCGGAGACACCTTGATCGTTACAGTACTCCATTTTAGGGACATATCTTGTACTCCTCAGAAAGGAACATGAATGGAAGATAGCCTTCAAACCACGATGTGGGCATTTTGGGAATTTAGTCATGCAATGGCCTACCTGCTTTCAAGCATTTTATAAATGACATCTACTGAGATTTACTAGGCTTGTCATCATCTACCTAGATGGTAGGTTAGTCTATTCTGCCTCCTTAGGAGAGCATTGTCATCATGTAAAAATTGTCTTGGAATACTTAATATTTCATAGATAAAAAAGGGATTTACAAGGATGATGAAAAAAGTTAAAGCAGTAAGGGATTGGCCCAATCCAACCATCATAAAGAAAAGCCAGTTTTTTTAGGATTCACTAACTTCTATGAGCAATTTTCTTTTTGTGCCATCATTCATCATCCAGATAAGTCAGAAACTCTTTCGCTTTATTAGCCACACTTCCCCAGAAATATGGATGTCATACCTGAAGCTGGCCTTAAGTATTTGCTCCATTTAAATCACTCTGTTCAAAACCTTCAGCAAAATCTCCACAAGGCATAAAGTTCAGCTATTCAGCATCTGTGGAATGCAAAAGCTACCTATAATAAGTTTGCTGACCATCACCGACAACTCCATCTTCTGTATAAAGTAGAACATTTAGTGTGGCTTTCTTTCCAGAATCTTCCATCCTAGGGTTTTGTCCTATGTTTACTCTTGGTTTTGAAGATCCTTTTAAGATAACAGGGCAAGAAGTTAGGCATTCCCTTACACTTTGTTGTTTTAACCTTGTGGTCCATATTTCTACGGTTTAAAGGACTCGTGCACCTTTCACCACCCCCAGGGAGGATTTATTTGTCCTGTGACTATGGAGCAGAAGAATTGCTAATCTCCCGTCAAGTTTGGGGTCATTGATTGGATTCAGTGGCATGGAAGGTATGTAACTCCTCTGAGTGATTATGGGAACCTGATTTTTATGTAAAAGCTCTAAATTTGGTCAGATCTTTCCACAAACTATTCTTTTCAAAAGATGGGAGATGGGGACTTTTGAAGCGAGGCACTGTCCGGAATCAACATGATACTCAGGGTGGAGGAATAGCCACTCACACCCAAAAATGTAAGCTCATGACGTAAAGTCCCTAAGGTTCGACTTCATTTTGGTCAGGCTCCCAATTCCATCTTGGACAACAATCCTCCGGAATTCAGTCAACTCACTGTCATATTTGTTATAAACAATATTAACATGGATGTCATCCACACTTATCATTCGTAGAACTGAGAGTGGCAAGTCATTTAAAAAATTACCCAGATATAACACCTGTTAAGACACCCAGTCTGAAACAAGTGTTCCCTTGTCAATATGTCAGGGCCATCAAGAAACATCCCTAGATAATTCATCAAAGATGTGTAGTTCGAATTGATGTACCCTTGTCTCCCATCTTCTTAAAGATATGTCTAGAATTCTTTCTCTGGTGCCTGTAATCTATGTACGACATTCCTGAAACTATGGCAGAAGTTTCATCCCTGATAATTTTTAGTATTAAGGACTACCACTCGACACCTTATATAGGGAAGTCAGTAACCCAGATCATCCTAGAAGATACTGTCCAAAGACGACATTGGTTATTGCCGGCACTTAGAGAAGATGATGAATCTCTCTAGACACTGATAAGAGCTGAGTACCCAAGGGAGGCAGCTACCGCAGCACGTGTTTCGCAGTGAATGTTTCTTCAAGGCTCTTCTGATAACGTCAGCCTGAGTTGTCAACAAGGTATGCAGTACGCCACTTCTCTCTGGGAAACTCTAGTCTGTAAGTTACTCTATTCTATGCTCTCCTTGGTTAGTGCATAGAAGTAAGTTTTAGGGTGTTAGACTTTTAGATGATGTTTTAACCATAGTAGAAATATTCATTTTATTCTCACTCTTTACAATGTGCCTTCTTGCTGTTTTTATGAAATCCTTTTGTGATTATTTTAGATGTACCAAAAACAGATTTTCTCTGTTGTAATACATTCTTTTAGTTAAGTGTCTGTTCCTCATAGTACTGTGTGTGTGATACTGAGAAGAGCAAAACCGGTTTTCTGTCACCTTGGTGCCCCTGATCCCTTTTCAGGGATTGTTAGTAAACCAAAGCAATACTTTCCCTTCAACTATGTATTTAGTGGGGTTCTGTGTGACTACAATATGTTGTCTTTCACTTTCAGCGCTGGTATATTGAACTAAGTTCACTTGGCTCACCCGTGGATGTGAAAGCAAACCTTGCATGAACTACACCAGCGTTGTAGTTCATGCAAAAATTCAGGGCTTTTCAAACATTCAAGACAATTGCCAATCATCCATGGTAAGACACATTGTCGGGGCAGACCTACACAGCCATGGAAATCATGGAAACTGTGGAGACTACAAAGGCCCTTTGCGGCTGGGTGAGAAATCTGTGTACGTCTGGGTGATAAGGGCGGACTACACAAGCATGATTGGCACTCCTGGGGTAGAAGAGGCAGCATCAGTTAATGGGCAGTAAAGATAGTATTTGATCCCTTGCAACAGCAGTTGTAGGGATTGTTGCACTTCGCTCAACATTGTACCTGTTTGGCGTATCTGCACTTTAGTTATTGTTATCTTCCTCAGCCATTCAAGAGTTAGGCCCTGATAAATAGAATGTTGTTTTTCCTCTTCCCTTTATTATGCTTTATTGTGTTGCTGCAGTTTAGTTTACCATCATTGGCAACTGAAATTTTCACATGACTCTACACACACTTTCCAACCTGGTTTTCCGGATGTATCCGGAGTACTCTCCTGGCTTCGGTTCTCCAGCTCTATCCTGATAGCATGTCATTGTGTTGCATCATACCTCTGATTGTAACCCATAGACCAGTGGAGGGTTATAGATTAACTCTCACGTGAATGTTCATACCAAAGTAATCTGTAGTTTGTGTCATTATACAGAAGCCCATATGTTTCTCCAGAGAATGGTGCGTGTCATTGGAGACTCCAAGTCTGTAACCAAGTATATCCCTACTTACCAGGGCTTGGCAGAGAGGTGGATCCTGTGGCAACCCCCTACTGTGCATAGCCTTCGGAGCCCGCTGAGGTTTGGGTGCAGAGCCTGACCAAACGCCAGACACTGCGGCGATCCCCAGCTGCACACTGTCAAAGTGTACTATATGTGCGGTAGAGGTGGGTGCCCATGGTGTGCCGTAGTCCAGGCTCTGCCGCCAACCCCTGCTGTGGATAGCTGAAGTTCACGCACATCCTTAACTCCTTGGCCGCGGGGGTAATTCCCCGCTGTGCTGGGAAGTGTGGCACGCAAAGAGCCCCGGTGCTCATGATGAGCTGAGCTCGTCATGACCATGCCCGTTTCTTTAGAACACGCAGTACAGCAGGGGAATTATCCCCGCATGTGAGCACTGGGCGGGTCATGACCAGCTCAGCTCGTCATGAGCACAGTGCAACCGTGGCTCATGACGAGCTGAGCTCGTCACAAGCATGGAGGGGTTAAATCAGTACAATGAAGTACCTCATTGAAAACATTAAAACTTAATACAAAAAATATAAAGTCATGGTTCAGTTCAGTCTCTTGATTTGCTAATAACTTAACATTTGGCAAATGGTTGGCGTTTCTAGCTCTAGTGTCTATTGTTCTGCAGATCTGAGATTGGAAAGTGGGGACTAATGTATTCAGACTGATCTAAAAGTAGTCTCTTCTGCAGCAAAACTGCTGAACAGCATTCCAGAAAACTTGACGTGTAGGAATAACTTTTTCTAGGTCCTTCTATGATGTAGTGCAAGCAAGTGTAGCAATTCCTCAGATATTTTTTTAAAAAGAAGTGCTGGGTGTATATTTTTACAGTCCGAGAACTGCTTATGAATTGGAAACCCTATGATTTGCTGAGCTAGCTGTTTGTCCTGCAAGCGTCTTGGGAGGTGCTACAATGGTTTACTGTCAGTGGTTAAATGTTACTCAATGTGAGCAGTTCCTGAACTGTTTTTGTTCATTATCGAAAAACAATGAGGGACATCCTAGAACGGTGGAAATGCCCTTGTGCAGCAGGCTCTGGGATTATAGGACTTTGCCAACACCCTGTTTCTAGACACTGCTGTGCATGGGCAAAGGTCATGACTGGCAGCCTCTGTGCCACAGGGAGTGCCAGTGGGTGGTGGACAAAGAACAAATGTGTATACTTTTGAAAAAGGCATGAGGATTTTGGTAATGTAGCAATTTTAAGCTACTTCAAAACACGTTTACTGTCACATAAAATGTGAAGGTCAATGTTGAAAGTTGTGTTAGGCTTTAATAATGTACATGCAGGTTTGTGCTGTGTAGACTGATACAGGAAGTGAACATTTATTTACTTCCTAACTGGAATTGACAGTTCTGGAGGTTTTGTTTGGTTAATTTGTTTTCTTTTACTTAGAGCTCGGAGTATCAAAAATAGGTTCTGTTGAAAGAAGAAATAAAAGAAATGCTTGTTCATTAAAAAATTTTAATTTCAGACATTCGCCAGCCTATAAAGTCTGTTAGCACAAATTCCAAACAAGTACACATTGCTGGTAAAGCAGGACAGCTGATTTTGTATGCGCTCTGTTTCACTGAAGCTAGAACTCTGGTACTACAACAAGTTGGTGAGTACCAAACTCGGATGTGCTTGACAAAGAACGTTTGGTATCCATATTTGCCATGAGAAAGCTCTCGGTTTCAGTGTGTGGACATTTGTTGATTGAATTTGAGGACTCCGGGTGCCTGATGGAAAAATTCCAGGCTCAATATGGCCCTGGATGCTACTTTTTTTTTCAATGAATCAGCACTCTGGCTGACCCTGTTTTGTTGAATTTTAAACTAGAATTGCTGGAGCAAGTAAAGTCATCATGTTCTGCAGACTCTCTTCAAGGTGAATATAATTTATGGATACTTGAAGCAAATGACCCTTGTAAAAAAACACAAAAAAACAAAACCTGCACGCCTCTCACCGCAAGTGTGGAAGCAGCTATGAGCAGGAAAAAGAAAATATTTCCCCTGTCCGTGAGCATGCGTGCAGGTTCACAACCCACAAAATGATTGTCCTCAAATGCACATTCAAGAACCACGCATTGAAAATTTGAGTGCAGACTCATGAATTGAATCCTGAATACACTTGCGCAAGTGCAGTCCTGCGGTTCTTTAAAATGCACGTCCATTCACAAACTATAACATTGCAATCACCTGGGTGATTGCAAACACTTGTTTCTTGAATATATGTGTGCCATCCTTGAATTATTATCACACATTTTCCATCACACATTCAGTTCACCAAAGAACCCTTAAGAGTGGAGTCTGTTGATTTCCTTTACTTGAAACATCACCACAACTGGGTGTTAAAGTGGGGTCTATTGATTTTTGGAACATTACTTCTCTTCACTAGGCTCCAAGCCTGTTTCAGTCGCTCCCCACGCCCTCTCCTGGGGGACACTAAAGGCTATCCATAATTATGTAAGGATGCCTGGGTTCCCTAATGGAGCCTAATTGTCGGCAAATGCATTTCTTACCAGCGCACAAGCATGCCCTTGAAGGCACCATGAGTTTCTTGAACAATCCTCCATGTAACATAGAGGAAAAAGCCTCGCAAGATTGTTTTTGTGCAGGAAAGTTTCCCTTCATCTACAAATCAATCCTCCATGTAACACAGGCACCCTTCCACCATGGTGCAAGAGTGGCTGAGTTGGAGCTAGGCAGCCAAAACTGCAACAACTCAGGGGAAAAGGCAGGAATGCACTGTATTCTTTTAATTATGGTGTATTCCTGCCCTTTTCCTATCACACAGTGCAGCGCAGCATGGTGTCTTGCTGCACTGTATGATAATGCCATACATATACCCCCTTTTTTTTTGTCCTCATACATGCCACCAGAAAATATATACTCTACATGGGATCTCGCTGTGCCTTCCACATAGGCATGGGCGGAAAATCCGTTCCGCTCGCGGATTTTGCGGATTTTCGGGAAATCCGCAATCCGCGAGATTCGCGAATCTCCCGCAAAATCCGCAAATCCGCGAGCAGCGGATTTTGCTCGCACTGCTCGCACTGTTTGCGTGAGTTCGCGTGAGTTCGCGCCCCGCGAATAAGTGCAAAATTGCAGAAATACGATCTTAGCAAAACTGAAAGTAACTACTTACCAGGTTCAAAAGTTCAGGCTCATCATTAGTAGCCATTTCCTGTAGTGCTTCCTGAGGGGCCCCTCCAGAGTTCAGTTGCCAGTTGAAACTATTATGTGACCCTGCTCTGAACCTCAGAATAGTTACACATATGCCACAAAGGTCCTGAATTACAGCTAAGGGAGACAAGCAGGAGCCAGGCTGGAAGTTAAAATCCATTAATCAGCCCCTAATTCATTATTGTCAGTTGGGGCAGGGCAGGTGTTGTAACTAATTTTGCAACAATGAAAGCACTTAGCAAGTGCAAAAGATCACTAATCAGGGCGCACTAAGGAAGCAGGTGCCAGCTAAAAAAATATTCTGTGACACATTAATCAGCCCCAAATTAATTCAGGTCACTTGAGGCAGGGAAGGTGTGCTTTGCTTTGCCGAAAATAATGTACACTGGACAACCAGAGGGTGTGGTGATGAAACAGAGGGTGGCATGGGTGGGCCAGAGGGTGGCATGAGTAGTCAGAGAGTGGCAGTGGTGACAGAGAGTGGCAGTGATGAAGAAGAGTGTCCCAAACAGGCTGGACACGTAGAAACAACAAGTTCGCGAAACTTGCGACCCGACAGGTAAGTTCGCAATTTGCGAAAGTGTACAAAACCCTCGCGAACTGGCAGAAACACGGGCGAACACAAAAAAAAAAAAATCCGCAAATTCGCGGGAATTCGCGGATTTTGCGGATTGCGAATCCGCAAATCCGCAAAATTCGCGAACGCGAGATCCGCAAAATTCGCTCATGCTTACTTCCACACAGACATTATCTATTCCGCCCCTGGTAACTGTGTCCGGCAAACAGGGATCACCCAGAGGTAGGGCTGTCTCCTAGTCCAACTCCCTTTCCCTTTGATAAGCATTCTTAGACACCAGCGAGGACAGAACAACAAACCTCTGGCATAATCATTGGACCAAAATTAGTTCTTCGTCCAGGCTACTAAAGCGGACCAGATTTTATTGGCACTCGCTTCATCGCAAGCCATATCTGACTGACTTGTCATCATGATGTTTTTTAAACAATCAGCAAATATGGGAGGGGCCTCCGACTTCCAGCCTCTACAAATTTCTCTCCTAGCAATGACTACCACATAAAACAGGAATTGTCATTCCAAGCTGTTCAAATTATAACCCGATGGCAACCCAAAAATGACCAATCTAGGACAGCAAACGAACGGCCTTGATAGGACCTCCTCGAGAAACTTGCAAATCGCCTCCCAATACCCAGAAATCAGTGGACAATCCATAAACATATGTCTATCGTCTGCTGCAGGATATTTACATCTGGGACAATAAAATATATTCGTTGATACCCTAGATAATTTTGCCGGGGTCCAATACACCCTATAAGCTGTAAAAAGGTGATTTCTCCTCGGGTTTGCTGGTTTAATAACTCTCTGGGACATAGAAAAAGAGTCTCTCCAGATTCTCTATGTCTCCTCACAACTTTCGGTTAGAACATTCCGCCAGAGATTCGTCAGTTCGGAATCCAGGCTATCTTTTACTCCAGTAAATGTCTTATACCAGAAGGAGACCTCCTGTTTCCAAACTCCCCTTCTGCAGATAGAATCAAGGGACAAACTGTCCTCACCAGCCTCCCATGACTGGCTTGCCCACCATGCCGAGAGCTGGTAAAACTTGAATCTGGTTAGGGTTCCATTGGTTAAATTCTTAAGGGACTCCCAATTCATGAGCTGGGAGTTGAGGCTAAGATTCCCCCACGTCTTAATACCAGCAACTTTAAGTGGCAGGGACAGTTGATCTAAGAGACATTCTAGGGTACCAGGTGAATCCCAAATTGGGGCCTGAAAGTTGTAGTATGGTATCCCTAAAACTCTACGAATATACTCCCAGTTCTTGAGAGCTGCTAGCAAAGTCTTAAGACAGATATTTTTATAAAATTTGGGGTCCCCGAATTTAAAAAGAAAAAATTCTAGACCCTATGGCTGATCCTGCAACATTGCCTGAAAGAGGTGACCCTGTGAGGCAGAATCTAATTTATTGGCCAATATCCTAAAATTCTTAAAATGGAAGGCATGGAAGTTTAAGAATAAATCGGGTAGAGCCAAACCACCTATCGTCAAACCTCTCCTCAATTTCTTCCAAGCTATCCGGGGTGTTTTAGCATCTCATATAAAGGATCCTATCTTCCCTTGAAGGCTGGCAATATCCCTGTGATTAAATGGCAGCGGGATTGTATTAAAGAGGAAAGTTATTTTAGGGAGAATCGTCATTTTCACCAGATTGACTCTCCCATAGATGTTCAATGGCAAATTACCCCACCTTAACAATAACCTACACACTTCCTTTGCTACCCTCTGCCAGCTAATCCCGGGGATATCTGTCGATTTTTGAGTTAAATAAATTCCCAGATACCTGATCTTTTCTATGGCCCCTTCAATGACCGTTGTATTATTCCACCCCATTATATCCGTTTTCTCTTTATTGATTTTATAGCCAGATACATTTCCAAACTCCTAAACATTCAAATAACAGCGGGTCGTCCGCATATAAGGCAGTTTTAAGTTCTAGATCTGCCATTCTAAAGGGTAAAATAATATTATCAGCTCTAAGTGCACAAACAAAGGGCTGGATATAAATGTCAAACAATAAAGGGGAGAGGAAGCACCCCTGCCTGGTGCCCCTAAAAATGCCAAACTATTCTGATAGCCCCCCATTAACTAAAACCTTTGCGTGGGGGTTCTGATATAGAGATTTAACTCCTTCTATAAAGATATATGGAAACCTGAACCTCGTCAAGGCTTCCCAGAGATATTCCCAGCTGACCTGGTCAAACGCCTTAGCGGCGTCAATAGCTATGATGGCGAGTGGCAACCCCTTTACCTCCGCGAAATAGATTGCCCCTATTACCTGGAAAGTAAGCTCATTGAGCTGCCTCCCAGGTATAAACCCTCTCTGATCCGGATTTATTATAGTCTTTTTTATTCTAGCTAATCTAGTAGACAGTATTCCAGAAAAAATCTTTAGATCAGAGTTCAACAATGAAATGGGTCTATAAGACCCGATTTTTTGTGGGTCTTTATTTTGCTTAGCAATCAAGGTTATAGTAGCCTCTGCCCAGGATGGGGGGATACAGTCGCCTTGTATTAATATCTTATTAAAAAGTGTCACAAGCACCGGGACAACTGTCTCCAAGATGTCAGAATATACTTCGACCGGTAGTCCATCAGGACCGGCAGCTTTACTTCTGCTCATTTTCTTTAATTGTTTTATTATTTCACCCTCTGTGATTTCACTGGCTAGATGTGTCTTGTCGGATTCAGACAGCTGAGGCAACTCTCGCTGATCTAACCAGTTATTAACTACTTCTGGGTCATGTGTAATTTCTTCCTGGTAAAGGCCCTGTATGAACGCCCGAGCTTCCTCCCTGATCAACGCATCCTCTGAAATTAATATGCCAGATTCCCTTTGAATCAGGTTCTTGATATTATTTCTAACCCTCTCTGTCTTTGATTTCCATGCCAAGAGGGAACCACATTTTTCACCATACTCAAAGTTCTTTAACCTGCTAACCTCCCACCTTTCCTTGACTATCTTATCACTTCTAGCTTTAAACGCTGCTTGTAATAGTCAACTCTCTTTCCAACTTAGGAATACCTTCCCTAGCTACCAGAGCAGCCACCTGTAATTCTAACTCCTTCTCCTTGATAGCTTTAAGATCAGATGTTTCTTTTTTCTTACTAGTAATCCTCTTATGGATCATTAGAGAGCTTAGAGACCCCCGTAGGTATGCCTTAAATGTCTCCCAGACTAGTTGTTCCATAGACGACCCTATATTAAAGTTAAAAAAGTCTATTATTTTCTCCCTTAACTCACCCTTTACACTTTCATCCAGGAGATGAGTCCTGTCGAGTGTCCATCTGTACGCCGTGCACTTAGAACTAAGGTTGATCACTAATTCGACAGCCGAGTGGTCTGAGATACCCACTGGGGCATAGCTAAGCGATACTGTATCTGCAAGCAATTTCTGATCGATCAAAAAAAATCGAATCTCGAATATTGCTTGTACTTTTCACTATAAAAGGAATATTCCCTTCTAGTACCATATTTAGCTCTCCACATATCAAGCAGGTTAAAGTCCTTCATAATATTCCTTAGTGTCAAAAATGTTTTATTTGGGGCACAGTATTTTGCTTTGGAGGTCCGGTCCAATTGCTTATCAAAAATCAGATTAAAATCTCCACCTAATATGACCGATGCTGAAGTATGCAGTAAACTAGCACCAAGTTTCAGAAGGGGGCCAGAATTGTCCTCATTTGGGCCATAGTACACAGCACAAGTAAAGTTTGAGCCACCTACGGAAAGGGTTGCCACAAGCCATCTACCAGACTGGTCTGCATCCCATTTCTGGACCTTAATCCCTTTATTTGCCCTAACAATGATTGCTATCCCTCTTGTACACCCCTTTTGCCTTGAGCATAATACCTCCTGTGCCCAGCCTGCCAAAAGCTTATTCACATACTTTGGCCTCCAGGTGGGTTTCCTATAGTAAGTAAACATGGGCCTTGGTATTTTTTTAAAAATTCACAAACCCCGGATAGCTTCCTACTTCCCCCTAAACCATTCACGTTCCAGGAGAAGAATTTTATATTAGTGGCCCTGATCATGATCGTGACCTGCCATAACTGCCATACATCTAGAGTTATTAAAAAGTAAAAAAAAAGTTTTGCATGAGGACAATTTTTCCATTATACACCCCTCCCACCACCCTCTTCTGTGACCCCACCCTTGCCCACCCCCGAGGAACCCACCGTGAAACTTGGTGTTGGAACCGCCCTTTAGGAACCCTGATAGAAGCGGCACAGCAGACAATTTTTACAAAACCAGAAAAGCGACATGATAGATTGACCTTCCAATATATATATCATGTTTTAATTTTATTTAATTTTGTTTTTTATTTATTAAATAGAAAACCCTACACCTCACCTTTTAACCCCCTTTCACTTTTCTTGTTCCCCCCCTTTTCCCTCCCCCCCTTTTCCTATTTCCTTTTACATCTTGCTTCTCCCCCTTTTTTCCCCCAAATAGTAGACTGGGACTCAGTAGCTTCTATCTATTGCCCCTTCATTTGAGATAAGAGGTCGTCAACATCCTCTGGTTGGCTGCAGCTATACATTTTATTACTCCACATGATTTTCAATAGAGCAGGGAACTTCATTTGAACTTGCGCACAGAGTGATCTTAGCTCAGGCATTCGGGAGCCCAGTTTCCACTGCCTCTGCGCAGTTCTTCCTCCAATATCCGCACGTATTTGATACGGGTTAGCCCGATGATGGAGGATAGAGCGTGATAGACACCTACCTAGGATTAGTTCTTTTACACTATAGGTTTGGAAATTAACGAGAATCTTTCTAGGCCCTTTCCTGTCTGGGTGCAATCTAAAGGGGTCCCTGTGCACTCTTTGTATTTCGGCATCTAAATCGATATCTAACCGATCTTTTAGGACGCCATCTCACAGTAACTTGCACACAAACCCCTTAATATCTTCCATCTCCTCCCCCTCTTAAATCTTCAAGATTCTAAGAATATTCCTACGGGCCTGCATTTCCAACCTCTCCATATCCATCATAAGAGACCGATTCTGAGATTTTAGGGCATCTATGTCTTTAGAATTCCCTTGAACAGTTTCTGATAGTGTGTCGACTTTTAGCTCCAGTGACCCTGTCCGTGTGCAGTTATCATCCAATCTAGACTCCAGAGCATCAAACTTATCATGGATACTTTTTTGATTATTTTCGGATATCTTGAACTTAGCCATAAGGTCTCCTCTTAATGACTGCAGCATGGAATCCAAGCCATCCCTGTCGCTATTGAGATAGCCGGAATGCAGCAGTTCCTCCCGAGCTTGAGCTTGTATTTGAGGGTACACATTATGGCCAGTCTGAGGTAGTCCCTGTGTGGTCTGGGGGTCCAGAGGTATAGCTGAAATTTGATGAACTTTTAGAGAGGGGGAGAGATCAGTTGACTAGATGCTGACAGACACACCGGCAAATTTACACCAAGATCATCATTTAGGCTCCCGGGTTCCCTGCATCTAACATGCTCTCTAATGGTGTATAGCGATTTTCGAGCGCCAAAGGGGGTGGAGGGGGCACCAAGCTTCTGGACTAATACATCTGTATCTACTACCAAAGGGGGGGCTGCCGTTGGAGGGGCACTAGGCTTCTGGACTAATGTAACCGTGTCCACCCCCCCATCAGAGTCCACAACACGCTCCATAATTTTAAAGAATGTCTTGAGAGAAGGAGTGTTCTTGTATGATGGTTGGACAGCCTTAGGACCCTTCAGTTTTTTGACGCCTACAGGCTTTTTCTTCATTTTTTGAGGAGTCAATGGCATCACACTTTCCTTTTCCAGGTGATCAAAAACCCCCTATGACCTCAACTCTTGTTGGGATCTCAATTGGTATCTATTCCTGTTTTGCTTTGGGGGTGATAATGATAGTGATAATGATAGTGATAACTCCGCCGGGCGGGTCTGCAAACTAAGTACTGTAGGGGTTTTACTGTTGTTACACTTGGAGAAAAGGGCCAACTGTCAGCCTGGCTTCTCTACTCCCCTAAAATCCTGTAGAGCCTCCCCTCCCTCGTTCGGGGGATTAACTAAGCGAGCCTCCAAAGATTCAAGATCCATACACCCCAACTCCGGCCCTCCCCTCTTTGAATACTCCTTACCGGACTAGGACGTGCACGAAGCAGATACTGTGGCTGAATTGTAGGATATCGCAATGTGAATCCTCCTCTTATTACCTCTGGATAATGCCTACACACCAGCTCGCGGAACCGAGTGTAGAGTAAAGCGGTTCGCACCCGGGACCAGAGGCTACTCCGGCAATCAAACCGACGCGCTGCTGCGAAACCAGCTTCCGTCAGTGCTCGATCAGCCTCCACCTTCACCTCGCGTCCCTTGCGCTGCAGCGAGGTCCTAGCGCCGCCGAGCGCCACTAATTTTTCGAGGAAAGCCGGGATTCAGAGGACCGAAGAAGAGAAAAGAAGGAAACCAGGTTAATCCCGCTTCATCTCTCAAAAAAAAAAACGCAAGCATTCCCTTCTTACCAGTAGGTTATTTTTAGGTCACTCCATATCTCTACCCTGGCTGCTAACGTAGTACATGTTCTGCCACTTCACCAGGTTCCTGAGACCGGCGTCAGCCTGCCGCCATGTTCCTCCCCTCCCATACATATGCCCCATGATATTTTATCTGAGGGGCGTGCCCTCAGCACTAAAAAAATAAAAACGAAAAAAAATTATGGGGTTACCCAATGCACTCTTTCACAGTAAAACTTTTGTTATGTAACAAATAACAGTTCAGTACAAAAAACAAAACGACAGAAAGTTCTAGGAATCTCCAGAAGGAGAGTCATCCTTTGGAGTCCTTTATTGTGTCAAACAGCCAGCCGACACGTGTTTCATCACTTTTTGCGAATCCTCAGGGCTATAAAGGCTGTATTAGAACCAGAGGATTGCACAGCTGGTGATAATTCCGACCCAGCCGGGACAATGTTGAAAAAGTTGAGTGGTCTCCTAGTTTAGTCCAAACAGGAACACGGCCCGGGGAGAGTACACGCTTGGTACCGCACTCGGTGAAACTAGAGTTTGGCGTCCTCTCTACAGCGACTGAAGTCGTACCCGACTGCAGGCTATTTTGTGTTTGACAAGACGCTCCTTTAGAACGCAACTAGGAGACCACTCAACTTTTTCAACATTGTCAAGGACACATGATGTTTTTCTTCACGTTTACCTCACATTGGGTGTGGAGACCAGTTCCTTGCATTTTCTTTGACGGTCACGGGTCGGAATTATCACCAGCTGTGCGATCTTCTGGTTCTAATACTGCCTTTATAGCCCTGAGGATTCGCAAAAGCGATGAAACACGTGTCGGCTGGCTGTTTGATACAATAAAGTACTCCAACGGACGACTCTTCTTCTGGAGATTCCTAGAACTTTCTATAGCTTTGTTTTTTGTACTGAACTGTTATTTGTTACATAACAAAAGTTTTACTGTTAAAGAGTGCATTGGGTAACCCCGTAATTTCTGCAGTTGGTAGTTCAGTCTACTTACTTTTTAAGTGGTTCTAAGGGCTCTCCACTCACCCTGGGCACCACCTGATAATAGGTAACCAGTATCCAGTGTGTTGAAATTAGACTGTGCACCTTTTGTTTCTCTGACTACAAGCCCTTCGGGATTCTTATAAAAACGAAAAAAAGGCATGTTTTGCCATAGTTAGCCCTTACTTTAATTAAAGGGAACTACTTTTTTGTGTGGGTATGCCCAATCTGAAAGAGCAGAATACTGTCACAAACTTTGAAATTAGCCAATGGCTGAAGTGGGCTCTCCTGCTGCCCTGGTTTTCATGCTGTCATGGGAAGGAGAAACATGTGAATGACACAACAACAGACCACTGGATGAAAGATTGGTAGTTTGAAAGCCCCTATCAGCAAGTAACGTACACACATAATTATAGTAGTATGAAAAGATTTGGCTAAAAATAAGTATTTTATTAAATATCTTACAGAAACTTAAATTGGAAAACAATTATGTGTACATTGGTTTACACATTTAAATATGTAGAATTTATTATCGAATACTTTTGGTTCCATGAGCCTTTTAGACATAAAAAAGAGGCATAAATGACTTTCTTTGCAGAAAATATAAAACTTCAACAAGACACCAAAGACAACCCAAAAATGTAAGAGTAACTGTTTTAAAAGTTGACAGAAGAGTTAACATCGAGTCTGGCTACAAATCATAACTGCAATGGGAGCAGAGGGATGGCATGGTGAATGAAATACACTAGAGAGAACAATAATTTGGAGTCAGAAAGGTTAAAAGTGCATAAAGGAAGTGGGTATGGTTATGTTACCTGTACATAGTGGGTAAACTGGGGATGATAGGAAATAGTGGCGGACAATTCTGTGACCCGAACACCTCCTCCACAGTGTCACAGAATTCTAAACTCGAGACTTTGGTCATATTAACAGATCTTTTATGTGTCAGTAGTCTGCTTAAGGTATAGTTTGCTAAAGCTGGCATGCGCTCCATGTATTTTACTACAGTTCTGAGGACAGTGCAAGGGGCTAATAAAGGCCATACTGGTCTGGTATTTGTGGAAGCAAATTCTCCAAAAATGTTTTTTTACCTTTTTTTGATGGTTGAACTCTGAGGTTTCTGCATTGCTGGTTAATACTTGAAAAACAAAGAACCCGATTTCTATTTTGGCAGGAAGGGAACTCCGTCGCGGGGCCAACGGTTCTCACTCCACACCAACATAATAGTCCGCCCGCCTCATTTAATTCCAGGTGGACCTTAAGTTTGGCCATGGTGGGAAATATACCTTCTCCACCATGGTCAAATTTTTCTAGTGGCCCTGGGGAATAAGGCCCATCGGAGAAATGTCTACCTGTCCGCCCACCCAATTTAGATGAGCCGACATGTAGCCATTTTTAGGTCGAGCCTAGCGCAGCGCGCATGCGTTGCTCTATGGGAGGCTTCTAGTGAGCACTCCAAACTTCCCCTAAACTTCTCCGTGTGATTTTGGTAACTCCCACACATTTTATTGGCCATTGCATGTGGCTTTAAAAAATGAAAGCACGCAAATGGCCAAAGGCGGGTGCATGTCCCACCTCTCTTCCAAAAGTTAACTTCCACGGCGTTTGGCTCTTGGGAACGAGCAGCACGGCGTAGGCTGCCAACTGCGTTCCTCCCTCGTTGTGGATTATGTTACTAATTGAACACAGCACGGTCACTTTCACTTTAGCGGCCGCGCTTGTTTTGTTTGTGATATCATGTTAATTGATGGCCTCTGGCACCAAGCACACGCCATTGTTTATGCGCTCCCTGTGTGAGTTTCCCCACACCTCACTATGTGACATGCGCCCATTGGGACTGCGGTTTTCATTTAGGCACCTTGTGTGTACGTATTCTCTTCTGAAGCTAATTCTCCGCTTGGGGACAGCGCTTTATAGACTTTTAATTTGCTTCCTTTGTGAACATACACAGGCAACGCTTCCTATCTTCTTTTCAGTCACCCCGTAGGTCTCCGGATGAAGCCACTGCGACTGCATTGGCTGATGGCTTACACAGCTGCCTTTAACTTCCTGCTACACTATCATCAGCATGCAAAGATTTACGCCGGCACTTCCGATAGTGGATCCCTTCCGCCACTACGTCCCTGTTTCACTCTGTGCCTTGGCCCGCTGGCATTCATCCCCAGGTGAGCAAGCGACTCTCCTTTTTGGTGCTTGTTCAGATCATTCCCTTTTGTTGCTGCTTGTATGTAAATCTGCAGCAGTTGTCCAAACAATGCACTGCAACTCTTGTTCTCATTTGTTAAGCATAAGTAATTTGTGTCATGAATCACAAACTGAATAAGAACCCAGGCCCGATGTCAGATGGGCATGGTTCAAACATTGGGCACGTGAGTGGCAAACTTTATCTCATCCCCCAGATCATCCACCTACCTCTGTACCCGGATTGCCTGTCTCGTGTTGATCGCCCCCCTTGACATCCAGCCACATTGCCAAGCACTTCCATGCCTTCTCAGGGTAGTAAGCACTATATAAATGCAATTGCAATACAACACAATACAATTGCCCTGTGCCTGCCCCCCATACCATCCCCTGGTCAACCCTGTCATTTGACTGCCTCTGTGTCATGTGTCCCTGTTCCTCTTATCTGATTCTCCCCCAGGCAATTCGGCAGATTGTATCTTAATGCCAGGCAGTGCGCGTGAGCTGGCTCTTCTCACAGCCTGGCAGCTGAAAGGGCCCAATGAATGCCAAATATTCAGAGCACCCAAAGTCTGACCCTTGGTGGTATTAGTGCTGCCATCATGTTAGTGGAGGTAACTCAGCCAGTTTACATTCTGGTGGGAGATTTAACACTGGTATCAGGTGATTTTATATTGATAACGATCTATAAACCAGTCGCTAGCCATTTGCAATCGTTGAATTTGAAAGCAGGGCCTGGCTTCTTGTAGCACTATTACCAACTATGACCTGTATCACCAACAGTAAGGTAGATCTAGATGCTTTGGACACACATCAATTTTAAATTGTAAAAAAGAGTACTCGGAATTTAGTTTACTCAAACTATCTTGTAAATAGATGGCGACTGAACTCACGTTTATTCTAAAGATCACACATACCTCAGTGAACGAATTTCTGCATCAATTCACATAAGGCCAGCTGCATGGTTCATGTCGCCACCTCTCGCTCGATGGACTAGCTTCCCTCCTTGACTGGCACCCCTTGCCTTGCTGCATTCCATGTCCCCTCTGCACCAACCACAGATCGGTTGTTAATGCTCTTGCTTAATCCTGCGCAGAGGGTATGCAGGGCGGAACTATTCAGTTCGTGCCATTGTTACATGAAATGAGATCGGCTGCTCTATCTACTTTCTGATGTTTAGCCATGCAGCACACAAGATGCGAGTTTACAAAAACTTATAAGGTCCCAAAGGCGAGACCTATTGGCTATGCCAATGCTTGTTTACTGTTACATGCCCTACTGACTGGCAGATATTATGTTAAATCTGCTTGTTTTCTCACTTTTTAATATTAGAGTATTGAGGGAACTTAATAAAGAATTTTTGCTTATCCACTCAATAATTACCTAATTTTAATATTGCACTTTTTTCACGAATTTAATTTTGGCACTGTAATTCAGCTACCCACAACACATTACCTTCCGGTTCTCTAATTTAAGCATGAGCGAATTTTGCGGATCTCGCGTTCGCGAATTTTGCGGATTTGCGGATTCGCAATCCGCAAAATCCGCGAATTCCCGCGAATTTGCGGATTTTTTTTTTTTTTGTGTTCGCCCGTGTTTCTGCCAGTTCGCGAGGGTTTTGTACACTTTCGCAAATTGCGAACTTACCTGTCGGGTCGCAAGTTTCGCGAACTTGTTGTTTCTACGTGTCCAGCCTGTTTGGGACACTCTTCTTCATCACTGCCACTCTCTGTCACCACTGCCACTCTCTGACTACTCATGCCACCCTCTGGCCCACCCATGCCACCCTCTGTTTCATCACCACACCCTCTGGTTGTCCAGTGTACATTATTTTCGGCAAAGCAAAGCACACCTTCCCTGCCTCAAGTGACCTGAATTAATTTGGGGCTGATTAATGTGTCACAGAATATTTTTTTAGCTGGCACCTGCTTCCTTAGTGCGCCCTGATTAGTGATCTTTTGCACTTGCTAAGTGCTTTCATTGTTGCAAAATTAGTTACAACACCTGCCCTGCCCCAACTGACAATAATGAATTAGGGGCTGATTAATGGATTTTAACTTCCAGCCTGGCTCCTGCTTGTCTCCCTTAGCTGTAATTCAGGACCTTTGTGGCATATGTGTAACTATTCTGAGGTTCAGAGCAGGGTCACATAATAGTTTCAACTGGCAACTGAACTCTGGAGGGGCCCCTCAGGAAGCACTACAGGAAATGGCTACTAATGATGAGCCTGAACTTTTGAACCTGGTAAGTAGTTACTTTCAGTTTTGCTAAAATCGTATTTCTGCAATTTTGCACTTATTCGCGGGGCGCGAACTCACGCGAACAGTGCGAGCAGTGCGAGCAAAATCCGCTGCTCGCGGATTTGCGGATTTTGCGGGAGATTCGCAAATCTTGCGGATTGCGGATTTCCCGAAAATCCGCAAAATCCGCGAGCGGAACGGATTTTCCGCCCATGCCTACTCTAATTACAACTTTTGGAGAACTCCAAAGTTGTTGTTCTATCAACACCACACTGATAGACATACTGCACCTTCTCCTGGGTAAGGAGAGCCCAAATGATGTAGGGCGGTACCGGGCGGGAGCTGATGGGCACTTTTTTCAAAATATGAGAATTGAGTGCAGCATGACACATAGTCACATTAATTTCTTTATTGCACAACACTTTGTCCTAATGTTTTCACAGTAGGCTTGTAGTTTACTCTTGACCCCCAGATACTTCTTTTTGTCTTTATACTGTTACATGCCACCAGTAAAGGACAGTAACATTGTACTAATGCTCCCCTCGCCATGGGAGAAAACTCCATTTACCAAAAAAAATCCCATTTCAGGATTTACTTTTTTTACAGAAATAAAAAAATACTCTGTGCTACAGGGCTGCGTCCTGCTAACTCAGCCTTATAGCACGGTGTAAAATACATTGACAGGAACTGACATGATGGCGGTTCCTGTCAATGCTTTTATAAATGGCTGCTTACTTGGCGGTTATTTATAAATGAGGCAGGTGGTGCCTTTGTCAAGAGGACCAAGTAATTTATTCCATCCCCATGGCAGTACAGCGGGCTCCCCGCCGTAATTTAAATCAGGCCCAAAGTCTTGATTTTTTTTTAAAACCTGCTTAAAAAAATTCTTTCTTAGCCAGTAATGTTTCTGCATTTTCTTTTCTTGTTTATGACTTTATAAAAAAAATGTCTCTGCACCCATCCCATATCCACAAGACTTCATGTGTGTGGCCTTTAGCTGCAGTCTCTGTGTTCTTATGGCATGGGGGCTAGGTGCAGGCACCCTGCATCCCACTAAAGGCACCGAGCTACCGGTTTATGCGCCACTGTGAAGAGTGCAAGGTATGACCAAGATGTTCAAACCCCAGTATTTTTCGAGTGACAGGAATGACCTTTCACAAGGATTATGCAGAGCACATCCCTATTCTTGTGGACGTTGTTTTTTTTTTTTTTAAATATACAACTATATTCAAAGGCTGCACTTAGAAACTACGGGGCTGCTCTTGCAGTTTGTTTTTGTAGTTTTGTGTAGACACTTGAATACATGTGAAAGCAGATAGTGGGCAATGCGTGTCTGTATAACAAAATTGTTGCATACCTTAGATGAATGAAAAAGTATGAGCACTGGATAGATGGCCACCCAGACTCCATTCAAAAAGTTTTTTCTGGTAGACATTTTCCCACACGGTGCGTTAATTCTTCTTCTTATTTTCTAAGCAGTGCAATGACGTTTAAAGCTATCTCACTCTACTTGCTATTGGTACTTCATCCATGCGTAGTCATCCTCGCTATGACTTAGAACTTTCGCTTTGTATATATTAAGTAATCATAAATTGCACTGTTTGATTTGTTATTCATCTTGCTTACCATCATTCTCTGGACAGTGCACGAATATTTGCATCTATTCTACTTTGCTTCATATTGGCAGTGCTTAATTTGTAAAATATTAATTGCAGGTGCTCAAATGTTTGTCGGAGGCCACACCTACTTTTCTCTGGCTCCACCCACTCCCTTCACTGGCTCCACCCACTTACTCTATTAGCTCCACTCACATCTTCAACTGGAACTGCCAAAAGTCAGATGTAATACCTTATCTGAATTTCAGAAAGGGAGCCTTCCTCATAGTGAGGTTTTGATAGGAGGTTCCTGTAGGAGAGCAGGATCTGCTTACTATGGTTAGCCCCACTTTTTGCTGGTGTTTCACTGTTTCTCGACTTTTGTCTGGCTGGGGCCCTACTATCCAGGACCCCAGCCTAGATGCTTCCTCTCTAAATTGATTGCATGTGCATTAGGTACACTCCAGATTGGTTACTGGGTTACCCTTGTGAGTCCCTAGTATATGGTACCTTAAGTACTAAGGACATAGGTACCCCAGAGGCCTACAGGGGCTGAAGCATGTATTGTGCCACCCCTGGGAAGCCTTCCAAAATGGCACCACAGGACTGCTACTGCAGCCTGGGTGAGGAGGTGCATGCAACCCTTACTATTAATATTATTATTATTATTACATTTCTTATATAGCACCAGAATCGACCCCCGAAGGGGTATCTCCGCGCTTGCCTTGGGAACCCGTCCTGGTTTTTCCCTGTGAGATAGCCCCTACAGGGCATCCCCAAGGTGAAAGCCAGGCATCCCGCCGCGGGGGGCCGTTGTGGAGATTAAGCAAGCTTAATGCCCAGAGTTGCAGAGTGTGAACCCATGATTAGGTCAGGCACCGAAGCGAGAATTATCAAGTCCGTGGACATTTTTGAGCTCAACACCCTGCCGCGTCGGGAATCGAACCCTGGTCCCGGGTCTGATCTCTGCTTCAGGGTCTGCCTGCTCTAACCAGTGAGCCACACTTCTCCACTAAGATATAAGCTACCTATATATACTTTTAATCACTGAAACATATAAACCTATTAGTCACTCCTATGGCAGGCCTTATCAATCCTGAAGGCAGAGTGCTTGCTTTTGTGTGAGAGGGTGCCCCTGCATGAGCAGGACCCCTCTGCAGCTTTCGGAATCTATTCTCTGAAGCTGTTCTGTGATGCAGCCAAACCATATACTGTTAAGTGCATTATAACCTTGCGGTAAATGCTAACTTTGGAATGGCTGCATGGAAACATGTTGTGTTTGGTGTCAAACACTTTGGAATCCTACCCCCCCCTGCCAGTCCTGGTGGCAGGGGTAGAATTACACCCTTCTAGAGGGAGAAGGCATGTACACACTGGTCTGCCCTCTAATAGTTTAAAAGAACCCGGCATAACAAAATGGATGCCACAGACCTCCTGCTGCTGGACAAAACTCTGGCAGGGGAGGCCTGGTTTCCTGTCACAGGGAGGTGTAACCACCTCCCACAAGCCTATTGGGGTTGGGTGGGGGCACTCGGAGAGTGTTTTTCAGACAGTGCTGGGAACCCACTTGGTGTCCCTGTGCATACCCCAGTTCAAACTGGTTGCAGGGGCGCTTAGCCCCTGGTCTGGCGTGAAATTGGACAAAGGGAAAGGGGTGTAACCACCCATAGGTCGGTCCCCAGAGTATGTCCAACCCCTTTCTTGACTATAAGTTGTAGTGTAGTTCCTATATTCCCAATAGGCTCTGCGCATTGGAATAATATATCCTATAGATTTGACGTAGGACTAAGGTCAACTAGGTCACTATCGAATATACTAAACTTAATTGTGCGTGCGCGCCAGCTAACTCAGAGGTCACTAGAAACTTTCTCGAATACACAAGAAGGGATTCGTTACTGACAACTGCATAAACATGACAACTTTGTTTCCCAAGAATAAGAATATATCTTGTAGCAGGGTTTCCGTTCTCCCACAGAACTGTGCACAGAGATCTAGAACCTGGGTGAGTTAGGGTGACCCAAAACTCACCTTTGTTTCAGAAATCCCCTTACCAAGCTAGCTACAGTGTCTCATCAGGAGTAATAACTTACCAATGACTTAGACAATCCAGAACATGAACTTAGGGTACCTCAGGTATCGTGGAACACATGAACACTCTTTCGTTATATAATCATTACAAACCGAAACTGGGAGGCAAAGAACACACGTGCAAGTTTGAAATGTTTATTTTTCAATGCAAAGTTCTCAAACGCAGTATCTTGTATAATATCAACATACATATTATAAAGATCAGAGTTAGCAGCATAGTCACTAATCCATAATAAGCAAAAGGTGATAGCATGTTATGATGCAAAAATCTATAGAATTCTGTATCACCTATATTTCGCGCACCCTATTTAGCATATTATATTATATTTAAGAAGGTCTCATTTGGGTTCTAGCAGGGCGGGCCCATACCTCTAATTCTCAGTAGGAGTAGATCACATCAACAGCTACCAGCTCTCTGCATGCGAAGCATCAAGTGTGTTGATTCATTCCCTGTAACTCTATCTTAAACCCGCGTAGAGCCCAATGTTGGCAGCAACATTATTTGTGTTATGTCTAATGTGGTGCGAGGATCAGGCCTTCAGCAACCTTGTGTTAGGTTATTCTTAGAGGGTGCAGTTCTCAGTGTACAGACAGTTGTACCAAGTGTACCAAGCACAATTGATATCAGAGCAATAACATATTATTCTCAAATAAATCACATCTTTCGTCTAGGTTGAAAGCTACCATAACAATTAGGTGTCGTGTGCAAACTGAAGCCGAAAGAAAATATGGCGTTTAAACATTTAATAAGCTCATGCTAACTTAACACAATATATAGAAACGTAGTAACCATATGACACCCCCCCAATGATCCGAGGACGGTTAAAAAAGGGAGAAAATTAAAGCCAATACTTTATGAGAGGCAAAACATGAAAGCAGAGTTCAACAATATTGAGCCAAGCTAAATGTATGTAAATGTATATAAGTTTTTAATAACAAAAATATGTATGAATGCCTATAGTGGCCACACCAAAAATATAAAAAATTCGAACTTAAGGCCTACTCCCAGTTCATAGGCCTAGAACATATGAAAGTCGAATGTTCGTAATAAAAAAGGCACCATTCAGAATTACTAAAAAGTCACGTGCCATAATAATGAAAGTCTTCAAAGTCACTCATGGGTTGAATGAATATGCAAAATAGGTAGCTACAGCTTCCAACATGAAATCACTGTCATCATCCGAAAACAGTTCAGCCATCCAATTAAGCAATGGGAAAGAACATACGTGCTCCTCCAGCACCGAATCCTCTAGCAACATCAGAGGACAACTCAGTGGGTTCTCGAGAACGCTATGTGCCAGAAAGTCATGCGCCGCTGCGAATATGTCCCACTGACCCATTAGTCCATGCATCGCTGCCAAAGCCATAACCCTTTCGCCAGAACAAACCAACTCGTGAGCAACTACGGGGCTCATCAGCTGATCAAAATCGACGTCAGGAGAAGTCGGTAAGCAGAGACACAAATCTGTCATGCCTGCCGAACCCGTACTGACGCGGTTGGCAAAGACATGGTTGGCAAGTGCCGCTAATATCCGATGAGCGCATGCGCAAGGACTAGCGCATGCGTGAGCAGACTATTTAGTCCTTCCTTGTTGTTGTTACGACGCTTTGCGTTCGTTTCGGGATTTGCGCATTGCTTCCGTGTTTGGTGGCGTCCGGACCGCGTCGGGGATCGTATGCTGTTTCGAGTCGTCTTCCCGATTGCACCCTTCGGATTTCAAGAGAAGTACTAGCGGTTCTTTGAGCTGCAGAATCTGGTGATTAGAATTACGTCCAGGGCAGGTTAGCGCTGGAAAGTTTGTTTTTGGATCATTGTTTTACAGTGTTGGTATCCGTGTTAGTCATACCGACGGGGGTGATTTATGTTGTTGTCAGGAGTGACTCAGATGTTGTTTTAGCGCTCCAGGACATCTTTTTGAACGTTGGCCATAGACACTAAACAGGTACTACTGTTTCCTTAAGGGGCTTCTAGTTGCAAGTGAAGGTCTAGAGAGAAACTAAAGCGTCTCCATTGTGTTTTAGGGAATCATTAGTAAAGGACCAGCTGACTTCTTGTGGAGTAACAGGGAGACATTCTTCTTAAGGCACACCACGTATCTGGTACATTTGTATGCATTATTCATACTATACAGTTACATTTAGGGGATGCACTTAGACCTAATATTTATTCCTTATTTACAGGAGTGTTCTTTCCACTGCATATTACTACCGACTTTTTCTGTGAAGATAACAGAATACAGTCACGTCTAGGTAGATGCATTGCTCACAGCGTCCAGGTATCCCATATTGCTATTTAATGAGATACATATAAAGAGAGCCACTTAAACGTCTCTATTAATCAGTCCTCTTAATTA
Source organism: Lissotriton vulgaris (assembly GCF_964263255.1). Classification (NCBI taxonomy): domain Eukaryota; kingdom Metazoa; phylum Chordata; class Amphibia; order Caudata; family Salamandridae; genus Lissotriton; species Lissotriton vulgaris. The sequence continues at coordinate 1,133,469,596 of NC_141697.1, forward strand.
CAGGAGAAGATCCTGAAGACCATAGAGTGGGTTGTCCAGTTCTCTACGCATCCTGGATTCCTGATTCCTGTGTCTCCCCCCGCCTTTCCTTGTTTTGTTTCCCTGCATTGGCATCATCTCTGTTCACCAGTATATATATATTCCTTGGTGTAGAGTGAACCGGTGTAGGGGAGTTGTGGATAGAGCTTCAACTCTGTGGTGTTTCTGAGGCATCCTACTACAGGACGCGGCAAAATCAATGGCCCAGTCGAAATCACAGCTCAGGCAATGAAACACAGGCTGGACACATGTGAAATAGGAAAATCGAAACGATAATCCAAACGCTGTGCTTAAAGTCGCAAGCGGTAAGGAGCCATAGTATTCAAGCATCCGGTTGCGAAACTGCATCAGTAGGGGCTGAGCGTTTCCTTGCGCAGGATGGGCATCCATGTTTTATAAAGCAAAATATCACCAGAACTCCTGCAGCCAAAGCCAGCAAAACAGGGAATCCGCCAAACAGGCTTGCGAATATAGAATGAAAAACCGCAGGGATAATACCAAATACTTTTTCAAACGTAGTCACGAGACCACTGCTAACCAATTTAAAAAAATGTGCTAGGCCAGTCGTGGAGGAGGCATTGAAGATCTGATGAACCAGCTCGCAGAAATGAAACGGCAAATCAGTATTTAAAAGTGCCTGCACCTCTGTGCGTGTGTTAGCTATGTGAAGGACATAAGTTTCTCGGGCCGAACTCAGGGCCACTTCTTTCTGAGACAATAGTGCTCTTATTCGGCTCAAACCATTGAACTTCGCTCCCAAGGTTGGTATTCGGGGCCAAATAGAAACATCTGCACTCCCATGCGTGGGAGGATATAATACGTTCTTGCAACACACCACGCGTTCTGATACAGTAACCACATAGGCGATACCGACCATCAACCCACAACACATTTCGTTATTCAAAAGTAAATAACTACCGTTAGACAATAAAGGGAATTTGGGAACTATTGCAGGAACCGGTGTGCCTTTCAAAACACAGGCTAAGTTAGGCTTGTCCTGATTACAAGAACCATGCAACTGGATGTGTCTGCATATTGGTGAGCGGTCAGGCGACTGTGTACATTCCTCACCATTCAGATTCACTTCATTTCCCTCCTTAAGACATCTATATGTGTACGGTAAGGACCATGTCTCATGGAGGAAAGCACTTCCTAATGGTTCATATCGCCCTATAGCAATATATCGCATACAATTTGTAAATTTATACATAGCAAAAGGCAAGGTAATAATACCATGGATAAGCCATGCAGCAGCAGTAACCTCAGCCACAGAGAAATGCAAAGATTCTAACTTCTCAATGTGTAACATAGAAAATGATGCATCTCGCATGGAAAGCATGCGCTGCTTGTCAGTCAAATTAAACGGGGCAAATAATGATGAGACGTTCATATAACTCCAAGGCACTCGACCAGACTTCAGAGTCTGTAGTGTCCAGGCAAACTGCATAACAGAACGCAATTGATTTTGACCATGATATAATACTGACACTTCATCATGCACAATGTCAACAACAGAAGAAACAATATTGTTTAATGTGTAAATTCGGGAAGAAAGCGTGTTAATACTGTTATCGACCACTGCAAGTACCTTTTCCAAATTTGCTTGGTCAATTGCCCTTAGGCGCTTAGCAGCCTCAATTTGAGACACTTTCCAAATTTCATTGTAAACAGCATAAGTCCACCGTTTAGATCTACCCTTAGCCGGGCCTTTTATGAAATCATTTAAATCCACATTTTCAGTTAATTGAGATAGATGTAGCTTAACTGCAGCTAATGTGGAATGTTGCAACCAATTCTGACACAGTTTCCCCACAGAGTAAGTGGTGACAGTATAATCAGTTTCAAAACGGGGACTGGTCGTACTTGTGTGAACCCTTCAGCCAACCCCAGGAATTGACGTTGGCAAGAATCAGAACTCTTTTGCCACAACAGCCAACCTTTTGGATCCAAACTGGATATGTTAAAGGACGAATTGTGTAACAGAGACTGTATCTCATTAATAGACAAATCTGAAAAATTACCCCATCCTGAATATTCTTCTAATTCGGGGATAATTGGTGTATTTAATTTTTTAGAAGTAGCCAATCCAAAGCATGTTGTTTGGGAAACAGTAGAATTTAGAAACAACATGTGATTCGGGATGAGACATGCACGGTGCAAAGCCTCAGTGCCTTGTACCTGCCAATCTTTGGTACCCCAAACCGATTTAAGGTCAATTATTCCTTTCCAGATCTCGTAGCCATCTAAAGCCAATCTGTCTAGAAAGGACTTCGAATACAGCAACTTTGTATCGGTAAGTCTAACTTTGGACATGGACTTTTCTGTCATTCTGAAATAAAAGGACTCAGGATTTGATTGATTGAAATCTGTAAAATATTTGTATCTTTTCAGAAATGTACTGGAGCTTCGAATTAAAGGAGCTGGGCAGTGTTCCCATTGCGTGTAATTCACAGTAACTCTCCTGGAATTTGTCTTATGGAGAAAATGATTACCATAATGTTGGAAGCAAAACAAATCACCATAATTTATAGAATCTAAATATAAGTCTTCAGCATCAAAAGCCGCATAGTATTTCAAATCAGAAAATAATGCCTCTACGGCCTGAACATCCCAATCATCAGAACGTATATCTTGTTTAATAACATCTCCCATGTTTACTCTAAGCACATTCGGAACATTAATCACTTCAGTGGGCCCATGTATTTGAAATCTAACCGCATCCCACACAATCCCATCAAGGACAGGCCAAGCAGTAATGTTAACTGTATTTAAGTTTCGTTTCAGTCTGTGCGCTGAATGTGAAGAGGAAAGAGGGGCCAATGTTCCATTAAGGTACCGAATTCCTGTTCTTTCTTTAACGTAGTGACCATCGATCAGGCGGAAAAAATAAAACACAAAACCAATTGACATAAAAAGGTAAAATGAAAATAGTATCAACCAAATATATGTCCAAGGGGGAATCAAAAAATGTTTTTTAAACAACGTGGCATATTTTGCAATAGTTGAGGGTTTCTTTGAAGGTTCCGAAACAGAGTCAAAAGAGAATCTGGACTGGTCGGCCAAACGAGTCTGTAAATCAGGCATTGATAAATCAGCAGGATAGGTGTAGGTCAGCTCATCAATGTTAGTAACAGGAATAGTATTTAAGAAAGGACTGGATATGGCAGGCATCTCGAGGGACACCTCCTGTTCTGCACCAGATGTAATAGCCAGCACAGAGTGCCTCACCATGGAAGGACAGGATACAGCCGGTGTCATGCTATGAAGAATCGGCCACCCTGTGTGTCTTGACATTGTCAATAGAAATAAATCTGTTTTCCTTACGACCTGGAAGTGGTGTTAAAATGACTGTTCTTGTGCCCTTCACTCCAAGAACTCGAACCGGTGCACGATATGAGGGACCAAACTCTTTCTTGTTATCGATCTTCTCTCGAACCAGTTCTCCAACTTGGGGTAGGCAGCCAACTACCGGGATCTGCAGCGCATCATCCGATGTGGAGGGCAAATGTTCCTTTGCAAGACTGTCTCTGGTCTTTTGAAGATTCTGTAAAACATTGCAATGTTCATCTACGTCAAAGGCCGTGGCCTGGGCCTTGCAGTCTAGCCCATCGAGGTCAGGGACATACATCTTGATATCAAAGAGCATTTCGTACGGGGTCCGCCCACCCAGAGACCTTCTAGGGAGATTATTAAGCGCACGCTGTGTGCCCATGTGGTGGGCTAACCAGTTTCTGCCAGTGCCTATAACTCGAGCTGTCAAAGATTGCTTTAAGTCGCGGTTCATTCGTTCAACTACACTATTGCCCTTGGGCATGTAGGGACTCGAAAACTTGACTTGGACCCCCAACGAAACCATAGCATCCTTATACGCCTTAGAGGCGAAAGCCGGACCCTGATCCGAATGGAAGGTACCACAGGCAAAAATTCCCACAAAGACTCGCAAATCCTTAATGACAGTCCGTGAATCAGCGCTCCGATGTGGCCATACCCACACAAAGCGTGTGCATGAATCAACTGCTACTAAGATGTACTTGTATGCAGTATCAGAAGAAAAAGGACCGCAGTGATCCAAATAAACGCATCCAAGCGGTTTATTCGAGATGTACAACTGTGTCTGAGGCGGACGCGCAGCAGTTGAAGGCTTAATCTGCTGGCAAATGTCACATTGAAGGACATAATCGCGCGTCTGTTTGTACAGTCCCCGCCACCAGAACCTTTGTTGTAGCTGAGTTACAGTGGCTGAGACGCCCGCATGCGCAGACGCCACTCCTTCATGAGCCGCTGCAATCAAAGTAGCCCTGCGATCTGAGTTGGGAACTAGACGTTCACCAACATCAGGAATTTTCACATAAGGAACCTTATCGGGACTGAAGTGGTATGTGTATTTAGAAGGGAACCCCGCAGGATATTTACTTCCCTTCTCTGTTGCAGCAACTGCTGCCAAGATGTCATCATCTATTTTGCTTTTGGACCTCGTGACTGCTGCAACTAAGTATTTTGATACCGCTGACTTCGCTGCTTCATCAGCAAGCGAATTGCCAACAGCATGAAACCCCACGCGCTGATGACCGAGAGTATGAATCACAAACACGAGTGGCAACTTCTCTTTAAGTTCCGCCACTCGGACCCAGATCATTTTATGTTTTATTGTGCTACCTTTGGAATCACGAAACTCATTCTGAATCCAAAAGAACAAGTTTTCATTGTAAGACTGGACACAGTAGTAAGAGTCACTTACGATCAAAGTCGTCACACTTGGATCTGCGTACTCCAATGCAAGCATCAGCGCACGAAGCTCTGCAAATTGTGCGGTGCAGTCCCCAAGCGTCTGCGTGTGCACGACACTGGACCTGAACTCATCGTTCACCATGGCACCGACCACAATGGCGCAAGCGGAAACGTAGGCATGTTTAGAGCCATGCGCAACCTGCGCCGAACCATCAGTGTAAATAATGCAATGGAAATCCTCCAACGGCCGCATTGCTAAAGGAGCAGGATGAACAAATTCATACTGTAAATACTCCTGCGACCGTAAAGTGGCGTCAAAAATAAACGTGACATCCTGTGACGTCAAGGATGCAGCCCATTGAATCCACCGAGGGTGCAAAGCCTTGGAATTAGGTACACCGGCTTTCGTAACCGCCTCTAAGGCAGGACACGGGGTAACAACCAACATGCGCTTTCCTTGTGACATGGCACGTTCCTTAAGAATTGCCATCTGTACAGCCGTTAAAACTTTCTCCACAGTGGAAAAACGCAATTCAGCCGAAGTGTACAAGTGTGACTTGTAAGCAATAGGTACTGTGTCTCCTTCATTAAAAGTCAGGTACGTGAAACCCACCGCCCCAGGGATAATTCTTATCACCAGGTTGGTCTGGTTATCACGAGTCTGTAAGTATTCAGAAGCGAGCAAATCAGCCTGCAAAGACTGCAGAATGGCTGAATGCTCTGGCAGCCAGCATGATTTGGAGAAAGATGGTTGTATCAAAGCATACAAAGGCTTGATACGCTGGGCATATTCCGGAATGTAAGTTCTCCCGAAATTCAAAAAACCCAGCAAAGATTGTAATTTTTTCAGTGTTGTCGGAGAGCGCAATTGTGCGCATTTCTCCAGGAAGTGAGGTGCTAACCCTTTTCCCTCGTTGTTAAGCTCGTAACCGAGAAACAACACTGTGTACTCTGCAATGTGCGACTTTGCAAAGTTAAACTTGTAACCAATGTCAGCAAAGTTACAAATTATGCTATTTACTCGACACAGATGCTCCCAAAGATCATCGTCTGTGAGATAAATGTCATCCACATACTAACAAGCAACCGGGTCGATGCCCTCCAGTAGAGAGACAATGCGGGCGGAGAATACTCCAGGACTGTTCTTATAGCCCATTGGGAGACGCCAAAACATTTTTTGCACACCGCCACATGTAAAACTGGTCCATTGGGAACTTAGACCGTCTAATCTATGTGCATAAAAACCATTGGAAATGTCGAGCGTGGTTTTGAACCGTTTACGCTCAAGACTATTCACTAAAGCAGAGCCATGAGTATTCTGTACTGCGCAGTTACGGCAATGCGAGTTTAAATGCCTATAATCCAAAACCAAACGATATGAGCCGTCCGGCTTGTTTACAGTAAAAAGGGGGTTATTCATCGGTGACACACGTTTCAATTACACCTTGATATTCCAATTGTTCAAGGATAGCCGCGACTGAAGCTTTGGCTTCACGCCGTATGGGAAATTGAGGTTGAGGCTGCGGCTGAGACCGTAAAGGAATCTCGTGGCTTGGAGACAATTTATCCCAGCCACACTGATTGCGATACACAGCCGGCGCAAGCGCCAGAGCCCACTCTTCTGCAAAATGCAGTGCTTCCACTCTCGGTACAGTGTGCGCGAAACTGGGTAGGATTACCTCCTCCCCTCGCGGAGCTGCGAGAACAAAAGGTGGGGGCCAGTCAGCCTCCGAAAGCAAAATGTCATACGTAGACGAAAGATTTTCCCAAAATACCCCTTTTACAGTTCGCTGCATGTCACCTTCAATTAACAGGACAATTTCAAAAAGACGTTCAGGGGGAGCAACATGCGTATCAGCAGTTTCAATCACAACATAAGTATCAGTCGCTGTCACCTTCAACAGTGGACGGAGGGCCTCTCTCACTATGGTAATCTCCGCCGCGCTGTCCAGCAAGGTCAGAGCCCACGTCAGATTCCGAAGCCGCGTTCTCACTATCTGGGGCATAACGATGCGCTGTCAGGGTGGCGACTTTCTTCGTGGCAAACTGTGGTCTCTTGGGCGTAGAGCCTTCCTGCTGCTCTCCACCGTTACGCGGGCGGGGCTGACCACGTCCTTTCTGGCCACCCTGGCCCCTGCCGCCCCCTCCACCACCGGTTGACGGAGCCGATGAGTCCTGAAAGGAACGAGGAGAGCGTTGGTCAGAAGCCTGAAACCTCTCAGGCGATTTAATCATCGCGCGGTCGCGCAAATCATAAACACGATCCGACTGCGCAGGCAACGGAGACGCAGGAGCAGAAACCTGTGTTTGTTGTTGTTGTTGCTTACCCTGATTCTGCTTTTTAGGCCAATTTTGTTTCTTGGACTTTTGTTGACCACTAGTTTCCGATGTCTGACCCTGGGGCTGCTTTTTCTCTTTATCAGGAAAAGCCTTAAGCCCCTTCGCATTGCGGCCAACCGTTTTATAAGCAGCCACAATGATCCTTGCCAACTGACGGGGTCTCTCGGCCTCGGGAATCAACGCCAAAGCGTTAGCAACTTGAAAGTTCACTGCATCTCCCTTGACATTTGCAAGGATCCGATCGCAAACTACATCAAAGGAGCCACACAGGTGCATACCCAATTTGTCTGCCAACTCCGGTCCGTGTTCATCTTGAACACGTTTAAGGACCGCACCCAGATTGGTCACAGACGGGGTGCCGTAGCACCTCGAATGGACCGCTGCAAAAGTCTTACTCCAGGTCTCACACTCAACAAGCTCAGGTGCCAAATCTTTCGGTAAACTTAGTGTAAGAATCCGGTGCTTATCACCGGGATTCGTATTAGGAAACACAGCTTCTAGCTGGCCGAATTTCTCTGCAAGCCAGAACGGAAAATCATCCTTGTCCTGCGGCTTTTTGCCCATCACGGAATTCACCATGACAGGATTGATTTTCAAACCAGCCTGTTCTGCACGAAGCTGTGCGCCCCTAGGGGCTACATCCTGAACATTACGGCTAGTGTAATGAACAAGCGCTCTAATCCCTTCCACTGCGACTTCATGAAGTTGCCGCAGATCAGCTATGCCACAAGTGGCTCGATTAGGGTGAGGAGTGAATCCAGCCAAAGCGGGCCAAGGTGTGCCCGGAATGGACAAAGGACCCAACCTCGGAGCGGTTAAAGCGTGTGGTAGGGCGCCACCAAACCAAACTCCATGCTGCCAAGCGTCAATAGGAACCTCCAGTGCTCTGTACGGAGCATACGCAGCCGGTACAGCCGTAGCAGTGTAGGAGTGGAAAACACCAGCATTAGCGTTCACCGCCGGAAATGTCACCCACGAATAAAATAATTTGTACGGGTAAGCATGTTCCGCACTCACCACTAGAACAACAGCCAAGCCTTCCATAGGTACATTATAAGCCCGCATATGGTCACGCACCGCAATGCGACTATGCGGCGGGATGTCCACGGCTTGTGCCATGCCAGCACAGGAAAGTGAAAATACAAAGATTACTTTGTAGCACAACTGGGTAGTAATTCAATGAAACCGTTTTTAGATAGATTCAAGCTTGAAAAAAGACCTATTTCAAAAATAGGTAGGTTTTTCCGACACTGCCGTTTTCCGGAAACGGGAATGAAGGGGTTAAGGTTTGAATGATATACTACTCGAGTGTCATGATATAAGGCCAACAACGTTGGGCGCCATGTATCAGGGTTTCCGTTCTCCCACAGAACTGTGCACAGAGATCTAGAACCTGGGTGAGTTAGGGTGACCCAAAACTCACCTTTGTTTCAGAAATCCCCTTACCAAGCTAGCTACAGTGTCTCATCAGGAGTAATAACTTACCAATGACTTAGACAATCCAGAACATGAACTTAGGGTACCTCAGGTATCGTGGAACACATGAACACTCTTTCGTTATATAATCATTACAAACCGAAACTGGGAGGCAAAGAACACACGTGCAAGTTTGAAATGTTTATTTTTCAATGCAAAGTTCTCAAACGCAGTATCTTGTATAATATCAACATACATATTATAAAGATCAGAGTTAGCAGCATAGTCACTAATCCATAATAAGCAAAAGGTGATAGCATGTTATGATGCAAAAATCTATAGAATTCTGTATCACCTATATTTCGCGCACCCTATTTAGCATATTATATTATATTTAAGAAGGTCTCATTTGGGTTCTAGCAGGGCGGGCCCATACCTCTAATTCTCAGTAGGAGTAGATCACATCAACAGCTACCAGCTCTCTGCATGCGAAGCATCAAGTGTGTTGATTCATTCCCTGTAACTCTATCTTAAACCCGCGTAGAGCCCAATGTTGGCAGCAACATTATTTGTGCTATGTCTAATGTGGTGCGAGGATCAGGCCTTCAGCAACCTTGTGTTAGGTTATTCTTAGAGGGTGCAGTTCTCAGTGTACAGACAGTTGTACCAAGTGTACCAAGCACAATTGATATCAGAGCAATAACATATTATTCTCAAATAAATCACATCTTTCGTCTAGGTTGAAAGCTACCATAACAATTAGGTGTCGTGTGCAAACTGAAGCCGAAAGAAAATATGGCGTTTAAACATTTAATAAGCTCATGCTAACTTAACACAATATATAGAAACGTAGTAACCATATGACAATCTCTCAGAGTCACGGAAACAATAGATAAGTATTTCACTCAGTCAATCGTGCATGCTTCGTTTCTACAGAGTTGCAGAGAAATAGTGAGACGGGCGTTTTCAATAAAAGATTTATTGAACAATCTTCTTTCTCATGCAAGAGAGATGAACTGCTACAATTGTTATGCAGACTGCAAAGTATAACGCGTCCAGCGTAAACAGTAATATGAAATAATACTGTAAGAGCATTGTATGGTTTCTCAGCCATATAAAAAGACATACATAAATAACATTGACTAAAATACTCAACTGGTGCTTCTAAAATATGCTTTCTCCAATGTACCTAACCTAAGTCTAGTACGAGGGAAGAAGTAAGTATTGTGTAGCATAGGTTTTAAGTTCTTTTGCCAAGAATCTACCAAAGGTTTCTCTAGGTTCTAATCAGCTCCATACCTTGGTTTAGAATGAAGGAGGTCTGGTATCTTTCTCAGGACTCGATTTCCCAACACCCCGCAAGGGGAGCCGGAAACACTGGAGCTGGATTCTCGGCAGGAGAAAGGCAGCTTCCATGATCAGTGCGTCAGCTGGAGAGTCTGCTTCCTTCTGCACTTGCTGTAGCGAGCTGGGTTGGGCAAGTAGGTATTCGAACTGCTCCAAACCACCACAGTTTGCCATAGCAAGAGAAGGTATATTTATACCTTGAAGGTGTTTAGGAATGCCATAGTTTTGACATGAAGTCGGGCATATGAACGTCAGGAAAGAACCCCTAGGGAATAGTTGTTCTTTATAAAGTAACTGAGTTCTTGGAAAAATCAATATTCAAGCAAGGGGAAGTCCCTGACTGCTTAAGCTGGTTTTCCAAGAAATCGTTGTGACGTTTGGTACGGGTGGAAGTAGCCATGCCTGTATTTGGGTAGCATGGGCTATGCCTAAATAAGGGCTTGATTCCTATGCCTACAGAAGGGCAATGTGAATTGTACCTCTATAAGGGCATGAATCGGGAAAATTCACTCAGCGCTTAAAACGCCACACAACATCCACTCCACTTTCTTATGTACGACATTACTAAGTTCTAAACACATAAAAACATATCTAAACATGATGTGATAAAACTCACCCAAAATACATAAAATGCATTGGTACTGGTTGTACACGAAAAGCATATTTGCTGTACGCATTTAAAGCAATGTTTCATTCGAAGCATATAGATGACATTTGAAAATGCTATCCGAATGAATCACAAAAAATATACTTATGATCTGGCTCTTAAATACAGAAGAAAAAAGGCGAGACCATTTCAATGCATAATATAACTGTTTAGCAGATTACTTTGTGCCAAAAAATTAAAAAATACAAATTTGGAAAAACAAAAGCTTGATCATAGAACAAATAGAGTTCCAAAGTTAGAAAGTTTGTTTCAAAAAATGAAGGTCGAATTCAAAGTCTCTCAGAACACTGTGCCAAATCATAAGTCAGTGTTATTGTTTGGAGAAAACATCAAATCTTCTAAATCTGAAAAGAATTCGTCTACCATTGTAGGTGAAAGTTGGATTACCTCGTTAAGAAGATTAATTGCACATAGATGTGAAGCATCGCCGTCAGCGTTGGTCGCATTAGCAATGTTCGAATTAGATGGTGCCTGTGTGCTGCTTTCCTCTCGTACCTCACCGTCAGCATTTTGAGTCTGTGAGATCTCAATAAATGCCGTCATCAGAATTGGGAGACACTGGTGACAACACAGTGCATGAGCCGTCACTGATCCAAGCAAAGTATCAACATCCGTTGGCATGACTGATGGGAGTGTGAGACAGATGTCTAACACGCATTCTTCTCCGCGCAGCAAGCATCGTAGAACAGGTAAGATGCAATCTTGCCAGATTGGTCTGAGTGACATAAACCATGTGGTATTCAATTCTCTTAAACAAGTGAATCCCAAAATTTGGACTATGCGCTCACGACACTATATCTCCGCAGAAGTCCTTGCGACTTGCAGTTCATAGGTCTCTTTGGCCGAGGTCAATGGCACAGTTTTCTGTAAAAGAATGGCTTTCATTCTGCTCAAAGTATCAATTCTTATAGAAGAGATGTTCAGTGTAGGCCTTATCGGCGACTCTGGGTCTGTCTAGGTTTTTGGAAACAATACTTGCATACAGCAAGTGACCCTGGCTGACACAGTTACGAGATAGGCTAAACCTGGCAACATGCCACACCAGCTGTGATCATTCAACATAATGTAACTTCCATTAGAACGTTGCCTAAAAAATGGATCAATCACTGCAGCTGGTGAACCTTGCAGGTGGCAGGATAAATTGTTAGTGGAACCATTGCAGGCCCCGTGTAAATTAATACCCTGACGAAGGAGAGAGCGCTTAGTGCGTTTTCACAATTTTTACCACTAAGATACACTTCTTTACCCCCACTCCAACATCTGTGTGTGTATGTCTTGATGTATTCTTTACCCAACCTTTCATATGTGCCTGCTGGTATATGTTTTAAGCAATACAGAAAATGGAAAATTGTAACAGGCAGAGTGATTGTAGCGTGTATTATCCATTCAATTGCTGGTCTTTTAGCGACTGTAAATGGCAATCTTTCCAGTTTTTCAATGCTCCGCACCGTATAGGCTGCTCCCCTCTGTACCAGTTTGATCTGTTTATCAGTGAGATTGAATTCTGATAACAGTGACGTAGTATTGATTAAACGCCAAGGCACATAGCCTGAACGTAGGTTTTGTAACATCCAGCCTAATAGCATTATAGAACGTAGTTGCGACTGACCATGTTGCAACATGACCAAGTCCTGTTCCATTACGTCTATGGCAGAGGATACTATGCTGTCCAAAGAATATATCCTGGACGACAGTCAATAACCCATTGTCAACTACAGAGAGAGATTTCTCTAAATTAATACAATCAATTTCTCGTATTCGTTCTGCAGTCTCTGCTTGCGTAATCTTCCATGCTTTGTTATAAGCAGCATAGATACCGGCGTATATAAAACATTTATGACGCGGTTTAGTAGGTCCTTGTAAGAAGTCCCTCGGATCAACGCCATCTATAAGTAAAGATAAGTGTTGTTTTACATCTCTTAGTGTAGATCTATGTAGGTTCTCAAGGCATAGTTTTCCTACACTCTATGTTGTTACTATTCCTGGATGCTGTCTCTGAACCTATCTTTGATCTGGATTAGTGAACGTGAACCCCCGTGTTTTATTCAGGAATCTATTTTGACAGTTGTTTGTGTCTGTGGGCCAGATTAACCATTTTTTCCAATCTGGATCTGTTCTGTTGTGATGCAAAATAGTATGTACGTCGACCACTCCCACTGAAGTGTTACTGCTATCAGGTGTAGGTGTATGTAGGTATGGACGGTTTGTTTAACACTTTGATCTTGGCTAACCCAAGACAAGATGTCTGTTGGACAGTGTCATTCAAAAACATTATTTTGTTCTGGGATGATGCAGGTTCTAAATAAAGCTTCCAATCCCTGCACTTGCAAATCTTTTATGCCCCACAGAGTTTTTGTCTCAATGCTATCTTTCCAAAAATCAAAACCTAACGAAGACAGCTGAGCATAAAAGGCCGAAGAATACATTTGTTTGGTATTTGTCAACTTACTTTTCATTCCTGTCCTATTAACATTTTTAAAGTAAAATGATTCTGGGTTTGAAACATTAAAACCTAAAAAGTATGGAAATTTGCCATAAAAATGTTTTGAGCTACCCTTTGGTGGTGTAGGACAATGTTCCCATTGGTTATAAGTTAATACATTTCTAGGATTTACAGATTTGTGCAAGAAATTATGACCATAGTGATTATAAAGATACATTTGTTCACAATCTGATGAACGTTCTAAGTAAGCATGGGCGAATTTTGCGAATCTGGCGTTCGCGAATTTTGCGAATTTGCGAACTCGCAATCCGCAAAATCCGCGAATTCTCGCGAATTTGCGGATTATTTTTTTTGTGTGTTCGCAAGGATTTTTGCGAGTTTGCGAGGATTTTGAACCAGTTCGCAATTGCGAACTTAAATGTCGGCTCGCAACTGTCGCAATTATGTTGTTTCTACGTCTGGTTCATCATCACAGGTTCCCAACACCCTCTGTTTCACTGTCAGGATCGGACCGTTCGGGACGCTGTCCGCGCAATGCGTGGGGTTCCGAAGACTGCTACGCTAAAGACTACAATCCCCATGGTGCAATGGGTGACGTAGCGCGAGACGTCAAGACGCAAACCCGGAAACAAAAGGCAAAAGTACTGGACACTCGGAGCCGATAATTCTGGGTTTTGCTGGCGTTTGTCTTGAGCTACGGTATCGTTTGGAGAAACTGTGAGTAGTTTTCGCTAGGGTGTTTCCGGCTGGAGGCATTCTAGGCGGAAGATTCAAAACGGCTGTTTTGATCCTCTTGGTGCTATTTCGGGAACGACGGGCACGGCTGTGTACGTTGCGTTTCCCTTCAGTAAGTCTGTTTCCCGGAGGAGAAGAGTTATTCCGCCAAAACTGTGGATAGACGCGGCGGCGTTTATTCTTTCAGAAGTGTTTGTGTTGGAGAGATAACAGGAACACCTTCAGTATCAGGAAAGTGACGAATTGAGCTGAGTTTCGTAAAGTGTCCCTGTGTGGCACAAGACTGTTTGGTATCAACCGAATGTTTAGCATGTTACTGGCATTGACATAGTGACATTATTTGCGTATACTAAACAACAAAAACAATCAGTCCTGGATAAGACAAGGTGCAATTAACCTTGAACTTAAATACTTGTTTCTTTTTGCGACAACTTGTTTGTGTTTTCTTTTGAACTGCAGGAGAGGAAAACAAGGGGGTCCCTAGTACGAAAGAGTGGAACAAGATACTTTATGATCAAGCATTGGTATGTTTGGTGAAAGGAACTATTTAGAGTATATGATATGATTGTGTTATGTACATGTACATTTATGTTTCTTTCTTTACCAGATTATAACCACTGCTAGGACCCTTCATCTCCCTCCTGTATATAAAGCCTTAGAATTTTCCTTTACAGGTAGGCAAACAGTTAGGAGGGGGGGAATAGAAGACTTTTCTCTCATAGAGTGCCCTGTTTGTAGTGGAAAAGTTAGGGAGGGGAGTGAAACTAAAATCCCTTGTTCTTTGTCATTTCAGATCTCCCTCCCCGCTGTCCCCTTCCTTTCCCGCGGTTTCGGAACCCTCCTGTTGGTCTGTGATCAGTACTGGGTCACGGGTGGGTTGCGTGATCGCGTGTTTGGGACTTTCAGCACAGCCCCGAGGAGAGGTGTGCCGGACCTTGACAGAATTATCGGCCCAAGGAAACGGTCCTCCTCTTGGCTGTGTTGAAAGAAAATGGCCACTATGGATGATGTTTTGGCTGCCCTTGCATTAGTCCAAACGGAACTGGCTGCCTCCAATCGAGAGGTCGCTGCTTCCCGTGCTGAGAACGTCCAGATCAAAGCCCGACTAGATAGCTTACAGGCAAACCCATTCAGTGCAGGGGCTAGTTCTTCTAGTCCTTCGTCCGTGGTAGTAGAAATTCCCACACAGATTCCATTAGCTCCCCCCGAGAGGTTTTTTGGGGATAACAAAAAGGTCCAGGTGTTTATGACCCAAGTACGCCTACACTTTATGTGCAAACCAAAAATGTTTACCACCAATCAAGCTCGAGTAGCCTTTTTAATTTCCTACTTGGGTGGAGAAGCAGCTCAGTGGGCAGTCCCCATAGTCAGAAGGGATGATCCCCTCTTACACGATTGGGAGGAATTCAGACAGGAGTTCGAGAAAACCTTTGACCGCAGGGCAGAAACATTTTCCACAGATCGTGAACTGTTGGCATTGAAGCAAGGCACATCTGATCTTGTCACATATCTGAACAACTTCCGTCGCCTGGTGGCAGAAACCGATTGGCCCGAGGCTAAACAATCCGCTCTATTTTATCAAGGGTTGAACGACGAAATGAAGGATGTACTGGCACACATTGACCCCCAACCCCGTACTTGTACGGCTCTCATTGAACTCGCACTTCGCTTGGATCACCGTATCCGAGAACGCAAAGGGGAACTACGGAAGAAAGAGCCGGTGGTGATGGCACCTGAGCGAGGAGGGGGGAGCAGTGAAAAATCCCCATCCTCTCAAGAGGCAATGGAAATAGGAGCGGTTAGAGCGGCTTTATCTTTCGGCGAAAAGGAATATCGTAGGAAGAATGGTTTGTGCTTATATTGCGGGAAAAAGGGGCACTACCTAAGGGAATGTCCGGTGAAGCCGAAAACCGGAAGGTTTAAGTCAAACCAGACCGCAGCGAGTACAGTGGAAGAGAAATCGGGAAACTCCAAAGCTTGAGGATACATGAAGGGGAATCCTCAAGCCGAATCCTCATCCCTTCAATCACGGCCTGTTGTGAACAAGACGAAAACCATGTATATCTATCTATGCACCTGGTAATGGACAAAGGAGAACAAGAAGTAAAAGCGATGGTGGATTCCGGCGCTACGGGGTGTTTTATGGATTATGCGGAAGCAGATAGGCTGGGCATCCCGCTCATCGAGAAGAAACATCCTGAACCAGTATATGCTGTGGATGGCAGTGAGTTAATTGCCGGACCCATAAAATTTCACACTCCGGAATATCGGTGTATAAGCAATGATTCACATCAGGAAGACATCTTCTTTAATATCATCCAGGCACCCCAGTATGGGATAATACTAGGCCTTCCCTGGCTTCAAACACATGAACCCTCCATTCATTGGACCTCAAAAACCATCGACTTCAACTCTGAGTATTGCAAGGAGCACTGCTTAATCTCCACGGCTAGTCCTTCTCAGACCTTGGCTAGAGGTTTTAACATCGCCACCGCCGCTGAGAAAGAGGTGCAGCTTCTGTCGTGTTATGCTGAATACGCTGAGGTGTTCAGTGAAGAACAAGCAGAGACCCTTCCCCCTCACAGAACCTTTGATTGCCGCATTGACCTTGTCCCTGGAGCGGTGATTCCTAACGGCAGGCTCTACGCTCTTACCATTCCAGAAAATGAATACTTGAGGAAGTACCTTGACAAATACCTGGCTTTGGGGTATATACGCCCCTCTCGATCACCGGCATCCTCGCCTTTATTCTTCGTCCCTAAAGCCAACGGGGACAAGAGGTGTTGCATCGACTATCGCGCATTAAACACCGTTACGGTAAAGAACCAGTACCCTCTACCATTAATCCCTGTCCTACTTGAACAGGTCCGAACAGCCAACATCTATACCAAGCTAGATCTGCGAGGAGCCTACCATCTGGTCCGTATAAAGAAAGGCGACGAATGGAAGACAGCCTTTAAGACGCGGTATGGGCTGTTTGAGTATCTCGTGATGCCTTTCGGCTTGTGTAACGCCCCTGCCGCGTTTCAATACTTTCTAAACGAAGTCTTGAGAGAATACCTGGATCTCTTCGTGGTCGTCTATATTGACGATATTCTCGTCTATTCCACCAGGACGAGTGAACACCAATCCCATGTGAAACAGGTACTGGGTGCCCTGATGAAACACCATCTCTATTGCAAGATTACAAAATGTGAATTCCACGTTACTACCGTCGAGTTTCTGGGAGTGATGCTTACTCCTTCCGGACAGGTCATGGCGGAAAGGAAGGTTCAAGCGATCAAAGAATGGCCATGCCCGCGGAATGTAAAGGACATTCAATGTTTATTGGGGTTTGCGAACTTCTATAGGAGGTTTATCTGTGGATTTTCTGCATTGGTATCCCCATTGACTCGTTTGACTAGGAAGACGGTACCATTTCTGTGGGATTCAGATGCACAACAAGCGTTTGATTGGTTGAAAGAGGCCTTCATCAGAGCTCCTGTTCTACGACATGCCAATCCCTCCTTGCCTTTTATTGTTGAAGCGGATGCATCCGAGGTCGCTTTGGGAGCGATTCTGTCACAAAGGCAGGAAGATTCAGGCATGTTACACCCCATTGCCTATATGTCAAGGAAACTCAACCCTGCAGAAATCAACTATACTATAGCCGAAAAGGAGCTACTGGCAATAAAGGACGCATTTGTGGAATGGAGACATTGGTTACTAGGGGCAGTACATCAGGTGACTGTCTACACAGATCATCGCAACCTGCAATTCATGAGGTCAGCTCATCACTTGACGCCTCGACAGTTGCGCTGGATGCTCTTTTTTGAAGAATATCGTTTCATTGTCACCTTCAGACCCGGAAGCATGAATAAAAAGGCAGATGCTCTAACCAGGCAAGAACATCCGGCATTACACTTGCAGACTCAGAAAAGATCCATTCTTGATCCCTCCAAAGTGTTGTGTGTGACTCAGTCCAGTGATTTTGTGCAGTCCGTCCGTTCAGGGATCCAATCATGTCCATGGAGGACCTGGCTTAGACATCACCCCGAATGGAGGTTGAGACAAGGTGTGGCGATGAAAGGGAAACAGGTGCTGGTGCCTACAAAGACATTGCAACTCCAGGTGTTTAAATGGTGCCATGACATTCCAAGTGCAGGACACATGGGTTATATAAAGACCTTGGAGAAGGCGTTGAGACAATTCTGGTGGCCCTCCATTCGGATGGACTTGAAACGATGGAGTGAACAATGTGTGACTTGTGCCCGAATGAAATCGGATCGACAACAACCTCAAGGTCTCTTAATGCCTTTGCCAACCCCTGAAACACCCTGGGAAAGCATTTCTGTGGATTTCATCGTAGGTTTGCCGAAAGATCAAGGAAAGACAGCCATCATTGTTGTGGTAGACTTCCTTACCAAGATGGGCCATTTCATCGCCTCCGATAAAGTACCCACTGCAGGTCAACTAGCTCATCTCCTGTTAACCCACATAGTTAGGTTGCATGGACTTCCTACAGTAATAGTGTCTGACAGGGGGGCCCAATTCACAGCGGGGTTTTGGAAAGTGTGGTGTGCGGAGTTAAGGATTTCCTCCTCTTTATCTACCAGTTTCCATCCACAGTCAGATGGCCAAACGGAGAGACTGAACCAGTCCCTTAAGCAGTATCTTCGTTGTTATGTTCTTGCAGACACAGACTCTTGGGTGGATTGGTTGTGGGTGGCGGAAGTGGCCTATAATAGCTCCTTGCACTCCTCAACAGGTCATTCCCCTTTCTTCAGCAATTATGGGCACCATCCTAGGGTTACTCCTTTAATCCTCCCTAAACCCACCATTCGCCTTCCAGAGGTTAAGGCTCGATTGTTGCGCATTCGCCGTGTTCTTTTGGCAACGCGTAAACATCTGATCCAGGCCAAGGGGAGGTACAAAGCTCAGGCTGATAAGCACCGTAGGCCGAGCCCTGTTTACAAGTGTGGGGATCGGGTGTGGTTGTCCACTAGGCACATCAAGTTTCGCAGGTTTAGCGTATTTAACCCTAAGTTCATTGGGCCATATAAGGTGGTGAGAATGGTGAATCCGGTGGCGGTGAGATTGCGATTGCCTGCCCATTTGCACATTCACCCTGTGTTTCATGTGTCCCTGCTGAAGCCTTCTCGTAGTCCTGTGCATCGCCCCCCTGTGCCTGTGTGGGTACAGAATGACTCTGAGTATGAGGTGTCACGTGTGTTGGACTCCAGGTGGGTGCGGGGGAGGCTTCAATACTTGTTGTCCTGGAAGGGCTACGGGCCTGAAGAAAATTCTTGGGAGCCTGCCAGGGCGGTACATGCTCCGAGGTTGGTGTCTTCGTTTCATCGCAGTCACCCGGATAAACCTGCCCCGGGCCAGCGTCCCTTGTAAAAGGGGGGTGTACTGTCAGGATTGGACCGTTCGGGACGCTGTCCGCGCAATGCGTGGGGTTCCGAAGACTGCTACGCTAAAGACTACAATCCCCATGGTGCAATGGGTGACGTAGCGCGAGACGTCAAGACGCAAACCCGGAAACAAAAGGCAAAAGTACTGGACACTCGGAGCCGATAATTCTGGGTTTTGCTGGCGTTTGTCTTGAGCTACGGTATCGTTTGGAGAAACTGTGAGTAGTTTTCGCTAGGGTGTTTCCGGCTGGAGGCATTCTAGGCGGAAGATTCAAAACGGCTGTTTTGATCCTCTTGGTGCTATTTCGGGAACGACGGGCACGGCTGTGTACGTTGCGTTTCCCTTCAGTAAGTCTGTTTCCCGGAGGAGAAGAGTTATTCCGCCAAAACTGTGGATAGACGCGGCGGCGTTTATTCTTTCAGAAGTGTTTGTGTTGGAGAGATAACAGGAACACCTTCAGTATCAGGAAAGTGACGAATTGAGCTGAGTTTCGTAAAGTGTCCCTGTGTGGCACAAGACTGTTTGGTATCAACCGAATGTTTAGCATGTTACTGGCATTGACATAGTGACATTATTTGCGTATACTAAACAACAAAAACAATCAGTCCTGGATAAGACAAGGTGCAATTAACCTTGAACTTAAATACTTGTTTCTTTTTGCGACAACTTGTTTGTGTTTTCTTTTGAACTGCAGGAGAGGAAAACAAGGGGGTCC
Source organism: Lissotriton vulgaris (assembly GCF_964263255.1). NCBI lineage: Eukaryota > Metazoa > Chordata > Amphibia > Caudata > Salamandridae > Lissotriton > Lissotriton vulgaris. The sequence continues at coordinate 1,133,489,423 of NC_141697.1, forward strand.
CTAGTACGAAAGAGTGGAACAAGATACTTTATGATCAAGCATTGGTATGTTTGGTGAAAGGAACTATTTAGAGTATATGATATGATTGTGTTATGTACATGTACATTTATGTTTCTTTCTTTACCAGATTATAACCACTGCTAGGACCCTTCATCTCCCTCCTGTATATAAAGCCTTAGAATTTTCCTTTACAGGTAGGCAAACAGTTAGGAGGGGGGGAATAGAAGACTTTTCTCTCATAGAGTGCCCTGTTTGTAGTGGAAAAGTTAGGGAGGGGAGTGAAACTAAAATCCCTTGTTCTTTGTCATTTCAGATCTCCCTCCCCGCTGTCCCCTTCCTTTCCCGCGGTTTCGGAACCCTCCTGTTGGTCTGTGATCAGTACTGGGTCACGGGTGGGTTGCGTGATCGCGTGTTTGGGACTTTCAGCACAGCCCCGAGGAGAGGTGTGCCGGACCTTGACATTCACCCCTGCCACCCTCTGTTTCACCCATGCCACCCTCTGGTACATCAATGCCCCCCTCTGGTTCATCATCACTGTAGATTATGGGGGGGAAAAAGCAAGCACACCTGCCCTGCTTCAACTGACATGAATTAATTTGGGGTTGATTTATTAATGTGTCACTGTTTTAAAATTCCAGTCTGGCACCTGCTTCCTTATCTGTAATTTGCTTTCTGTTGCAGTGCAATTTTTTTTCCAGGACCTTTGTGGCCTACTTGTAGCTATTCTATGAGCCTGCTGTGAGGGTCAGAGCAGGGTCATACAATTGTTGCAACTAGCAACTGAACTCTGGAGGGGCCCCAGTCAGGAAGCACTACAGGGAATGGTTACTAATGATGAGTTTGAACTTTTGCACCTGCTGAATGCTTTCACTTTAGCAAAACTCGTTTTTCTGCAGAACAGCATTACAGCAACTGTAATGGCCCAAACAAGCTTACTTGTGAAAGTTGATTTCTAATCCAAAAGTGATCCAAAGAAAGTCAAAAGACCTCAAATCCAAAAAAGTGCAGGCAAATGTCAACCTGAGGAGTTATTCTGATAAAAATCATCATTTTCAGAAGGTCTATGCTGCTTGCTAGTGGATTTCTTGTGCAGAATTGCAATTTTTGTAATTTTGCGAGTGCAAGATTGTTGCTGCCCGCCGCACCTACATGTTCGCAATTGCGAACTTACACCGCACGCCGCAAAATTGTATCACCAAGAAAAAAAAATCCGCTGCGTGCGAATTTGCGGATTTTCGGTAAATTCGCGGATTGCGAATTTACCGAAAATCCTCAAAATCCGCGAGCGTAACGGATTTTCCGCCCATGCTTAGTTCTAAGTATTCATGTTTTGTAAATTTTGCAGACATTTCTAAGTCTGACATCATATTATTAACAGTCTCGAAGTCCCAATCATCACAAAAGGTACTAGATGAAACAAAGTCATTCAAAGAAATCTTGAATTGGTGTGGAATCACCAAAAATGTCATATTCAGTTAAGTCCCAAGCTATACCACCAGGTATAGGAACGGCTGTGATGTTCACTGATGACAAGTCTCTTTGTTCATGATGAGATGATTTGTGTGGCTTGAGGAGTAAGTTGATGATCTTACTTACTGTATCCTTTTTAACATATCTTCCATTTATCAGCATTCCCAAAGTAAATACAAGAGTCAACCAAAGTAGAAGAAAAAGTACACCCAACCCAATCCAAAGTTCAATCCATGGTGAAACCAGATAAGTCTTTTTCAGTTGATGAAAAAGTCCTGTTGCTTGTTCTTTTAGAGTTCTTTCTTTTAGCTGCTGTTATTGCAGGTTTGCTGGGATTCTCGGAAAACGTATCAAAGTTAATGAAATAGCCAGAGGCAGTTCTGTCAATTGTAGGGATTGCATAAGGATTTGTTGAACTCGCTGGAACCACTTGATCACTTGTTACATTTGTATAGTCAGATGCTATTTCATTGTAGACAGGCGTTTCTTGACAAACTGTTATTTGGGTCTCAAGAGGTATAAGTTCCATGGCTTTGTTGCATAGTCCTTCTTTTCGCACTGCAGATTCTTCAAAGGTGATGAGTCTCTCAGTTTGAACCTCTTGGAAAGTAGCCAGATTAGGGCGTCTTTGGCGCCCACTTGGCCTACTGCTTATGATCGGCCACATGATCTGGTTTTACCAGGTCGATGGACACAAGCCTGTTCTCCATTTTACCAGCAAGGGGCGGCAGTAATACTGTTCTTGATCCGTGGATGGCTAGGACATGTACTGGTTGTCTGTAAGAAGTCCCAAATTCCTTCTTGGCCGCGTTCTTTTCTCTGACTAGATCCCCAATCTTTGGAATCCAGACAGGCCTTGCTGGGACGGATGTTTCTTCTTCAGTGGTTGTTGGCTTCAGGAACACGTTATTTTGATTTTTTCTTATTTCATTTAAGTCCTACAAAACAGCCAAATGGTCCTTGATATCAAAGGGTTTCTGTTCTACCACTGAAGTGTGACAATCGAGATCCGAAATAATCATTCTTGTTCCAAAAAGGATTTCATAGGTAGTGATTACCCCCAGAGAACTTCTTGGCAGATTATTAAGACTACGTTGGACACTTATTAGATGTTTGACCCACCCGTCACCCGAGCCTAATACCCTAGCTGTTATAGATTGCTTTATGTCCCGGTTTTTTCTCTCCACTACCGAATTTCCCTCAGTATGGAATGGACTAGAGTACCGCAATGCAACACCCCATTTGGCCATGGCCTCCTTGTAAGCTCGAGAGCTAAACGCAGGACTCGGGTCCGAATGTAGCGTGCCGACTGGGTATGTGCCGATAAAGACTTGCAAATCTTTTATAACAGTTCGAGCGTCAGCCGAGCGCTGAGGCCACATCCAAATGAATCTTGTGCACGAATCCACTGCGACCATGATATATTTATAGTTAACATCCATCTGTAAGGGACCGCAGTGATCCAGGTAAACGCAAGCTAATGGTTTATCCGAAATAACAGGGAGTCTGCGCAGGACGTTTCACTGTAGAGACTTTCATCTTTTGGCAGATTTCACATTCTAAAACATAGTTTCTGGTCTGTTTCTTCATGCGCGGCCACCAGTATCTCTGTTTTAATAATGATACTGTGGCGGAAACACCTGCATGTGCAGAGCAAGCCCTTCATGTGCTGCTAAGATTAGTCCTAATCTATGATCCATGTTTGGAATTACTCTATCCGCCACTCCAGGGATTCGAGCAAATGGAACATTATTTGCATCTGTTATGTATGAGTATTTGAGTGGAAAGCCTTTTGGTAATGTTTTACCACTGTCTTTGCTTGAAGCATTGACAGCTAGCATTATTTTGCCATCTATTTTATTTTTTGAATGAGTGATTGCGGCTACGGAAGCCTTTTGCACAGCTTCCTTTGCGGCTTCATCAGCCAATGAATTCCCTGCAACGTGAACGCCATCACGTTGATGACTCAGTGTATGTATCACGTGAGCCTTTTTGTAGTTCCTGTAGTAACTGAACTACTTGTTCCCAAAGCAACTTATGCTTGATTGTGCAACCTTTTGCATCTTTGTAACCGTTTTGAATCCAGTTCTGCAAGTATTAATTGCAAGATTGAACACAATAATATGAATCGCACACTGTGAGTGTGGGAAATTCGCAATCAGTATTTTCAAGCGCCATCTTGAATGCTTGTAGTTCAGCTCGCTGAGCTGTACAATCTCCTAGAGATTGAGTTTTAGTGACCATAGGTCGGAATTTGCCATCTCGCCAGCGACCTTTAACGATCGCGCATACAGCACTATAAGCTTGTTTACCCCCCGTAGTGGGTTGGGCTGATCCGTCAGTATAAATTATACATTCATACTGCTCTAGAGGCAAAATTTGCAGAGGACATTCTTGTTCTTATTGTAAAAATGCTTGTGTTTTCAAATAAGGGTCAAAAACGTATTCAACGTCTTTTGCAGCAAGAGAAATAACCCTTGTATCCATCTTGGATGTAAAGCTTTAGCATTCGGAATGCTCGCTTTTGTCACTGCCTCTAAGGCAGGTACAGGAGTAACGACCAAAATGCACTTACCCTGTGCGAGGGCTTTCTCTTTTGCTACTGCAGTTTGAACCGCTGTTAGAATTTTTTCTGTTGAAGTGAATTTCATTTCAGCTTGTGTGTACAAGTGTGATTTGTAAGCTGTTGGTACTTTTTCTCCTTCGTTAAAGGTTAAGTACGTGAATCCGCATTGTCCTGGAATGATTCGGATCACTAAGTTGCATACGTTTACACGTGTTTGTAAATGTTTAGTTGCTAACATGTCTGTTTGCAATGAAGACAAAATTTCTGTGTGTTTTTGAGTCCAATTAACGGTTTTAAAATCAGGTTTGATGAGTTTGTAGAGAGGTTTCACCCTTTCTGCGTAGTTTAGAATGTATGTTCTTCCGTAATTAAGGAAACCTAGAATCAACTAAGTTTTTCAGCGTTTTTGGAGGTTGGAGCAGCGCACATTTCTCTAGAAAGTTTGCTGCCAGACTTTTGCCTTCACTTGATAATTCATATCCTAGAAAAAGGACGTTTAAATAGGCAATTCAGGATTTCTTAAAATTGAATTTGTACCCTTCAGAGGCGAAGCCCAATATTATGGTGTTCACCCTGTTAATATGCCTATCCAAGTCATCGACATATGATAATGCTTCATCATAGGTTTGTAGTAACTCTGTTACTCTTGCTGAAAATAACCCTGGACTATTTTTGAATCCTTGGGGGAGACGACAGAATTTACGCTGTGTCCCCATTATTGAGAAAGCAGTCAAATACCTACTTTCCGGTGCAATGTTTTGACAGATGAAACCATTAGCAATATCTAATGGGGTTTTATATTTTTTATGCTCAATGGTATTCATTAGTGCTGCACTGTGTGCATTTTGCACTGCAAAAGTTTTGCAACAAGAGTTTAGATGTCTGTAATCCAAAACTAGACGATATGTGTTGTCTGGTTTGGAGACGGGAAACAAAGGATTGTTCATGGACGAAGTGCATGTTTCAATTACCTCTTGGTATTCAAGTTGATCTAATATCTCCCTGACTTGTTTTTTAGCTTCTTGCTTAATTGGGTACTGCCTTTGTGCAGTTGGTTGATTCTTTAATTGGATTTTACGGTGCGGAGAATCCTCATCCCATCCTATGTGACATATATAATGCAGGAGCCTGGGCTACTGCCCATTTTCTGGCATAAGTATATTTTAAATGGAATTGGAATGTGGTTGGAGAATGCTGGCATAATGATGTCTTCGCCATGTGGGCACTGCCTGACAAATTCAGGTGGCCAGTCTTGTTCAACTAGAAGAATGTCATAACCCTGTGAGAGCCACTCCCAAAAGAGTTCTCTTATTTTTCTAGTTATGTCCCCCTCCATCAGGAGTGTTACTTCATATAACTAATGTGGGACACTAACCATGGTATCTGCAGTTTCAACTTGGATGTACTCATTCAAGTCCACTGTCTCCAGATGATCCTTCAAGTTCTTGCATGCTATGGTGACTTCTGCTGCGCTGTCCAACATTGTCGGAGCCCATTCCCCGTTCTTGAGTTGTGTCCTCAAGATCCTCGGCATGTCCGATTTTTAGACCTGCTACGTTCTTTTTGGTGAATTGAGGTTTCTTATTTTCTGGAACGTGCTGGTCGTCTTTGGACTTCAAGCGTTCTTCTTTATGTTCTGACCATCCTCTTCTTTCGGATTTCTGTGAGGAAGTCTGAAAGGTACCAGAGGAACGTGTATCAGTATCTTGATATCTATCAGGTTTTCTCAAATTATCCTTATTCTTGAGGTTAGACCTCCTTTCAGAGGGCTCCTTTTGAAGAGACCTACCTCTGGATTGAGAACGCTTCTCTTTAGAAGTTTGTTTACTGTTTTCCCACTTCTTTTTAGGAGGAGTAGGAGTGTTTTTAATAAAGACCTTTTCAGGACTTTCAGACAGTTGGGGGTTTAACTGGTTTCCCACCCAAGCTGTCTCTGCCTAATTCTTCCTAGGATTTTTCAATTATTCTGGCCAGTTCGTATGGTTTCTCAGTTACATCAAATTCTCTTAATTTTGGGCGGATCACCAAGGATGCTGCTTCACCTTTGGTATTAGATAATATTATTTTTGAGACCTGTTTGAAATCTTTCAGTTATTTCATACCCAGATTTGAAGCAGGCTCTGCCCCTTATTCATTTTGAATCTGTTTCAGGACGTCTGGTTTAACCGCCATAGATGGAACACCATGTGTAGATTGCAGCAAAGACTGTACCCCAAGTGTTGCAGTTCTCCAGATGTGGTGTGACTGTGATCCCCTTAGGTAAACATATTGTTAGAATTCTGTGTTTCTCATGAGGGGTAGTATCAAGAAATACTGCCTCGATTTGAGTAATTTTTTTAGCTATCCAGAATGGAATTTGTTCCCGTTTTGCGGGTAATTTACCAACATCTGAGTGTAAAGTCTGTAGTGTAATTTTATTTGTGTTCCCCTGGTAATCCTTATTGCTGTTTGGACAGTAAAAGTCCGCATGACATATTGAACCAATTGTCTATAAATTTTGATTAGTTCTTTTAGTTGAACTAATAGTTCCTCATCCAACATTTCTTCAATGGCAGGATGTGGTGTATAGCTGGCTAATACCAGCCATGTTGCTCCTGGTCTACCTAGTGGACCGAGCCTGGTAATGTGATGTATATGTTTTAGGGCGCCTTTAAACCAGAGCGCATGCTCTTGGTATGTTAGTGGAATTCCTCTGGTGGTTCATCTTCTTTGTAGAAGTGAAACACTTTTGTTCCTGGATTTGCTTCAGGGAAGACTATCCTTGAATTGAATACCTCTGTCTGATGATATTCATGTGCCTCTATCACAAAAACTACCCTACCACCTCTTGATGATAGGCCATTTCTTATAAGTTTTATAGTGATGGCTTTCCTTAAAGTTTCTGGAATGCTTATAGCATCATCGTCAGTTTCTTGGAAACCTGTAAAGTTTTAAACTTGTAAGGCTGCATCTGCTGCAGCTCCACCGGTTGTGGTGTTGTCGCCGTTAAAGTTGCAGAGCAAGTTTCAAGGAAACAAAGATAAGGTGCACAATATTTTGAAACACTGTATCCTTCAACGTTGAAAAACCAAAACTAATTCATAGGATTTTTCTTCCTACTCCGCTATGGAGGATATTATCCCTTTACCCACTCCAGACGTCTATTGGAGTATTACGGAAAAAGGGGTCTCCGAGAAAAGCACGACTGAGTTACTTTAGTATCTAGCGTTAAATTAGTGCCTTACCAAACGTTGGGCGCCATGTAGTGTAGGTCCTATATTCCCAATAGGCTCTGCGCATTGGAATAATATATCCTATAGATTTGACGTAGGACTGAGGTCAACTAGGTCTCTATTGAATATACTAAACTTAATTGTGTGTGTGCCAGCTAACTCAGAGGTCACTAGAAACTTTCTCGAATACACAACAAGGGATTCGTTTCTGACAACGGCATAAACATGACAACTTTGTTTCCCCAAGATAAAACGTATCTTCAGAGTCGTGGAAACAATAGATAGATATTTCACTCAGTCAATCGTGCATGCTTCGTTTCATCAGAGGTGCAGAGAAAATAGAGAGATGGGCGTTATCAATAAAAGTATTTATTGAACAGTCTTCTTTCTCTTGCAAGTAAAGTGAACTGCTACAATCGTAATACTGGTTGCAAAGTATAATGCAACAGTAAGAAGAGTATTATAAAATAATACTGTAAAAGCATGGTATGGTTTCTAAGCCATAAAATACATACATAAATAACAAAGACTAAAAGTACTCAACTAGTGCTCCTAAAATACGCCTACCCCGATGTACCTAACCTAAGTCTAGTACGAGGGAAGAAGTGTGGTGTAGCATAAGTTTAGTATTCTTTTGCCAAGAATCTATCCAAGATTTCTCTTAGGGTCTTATCAGCTCCGTACCTTGGTTTAGAATGTAGGAGGTCTGGTATCTCTCTGTCTCGGGACTCGATTTCCCAACACCCCGCAAGGGGAGCTTGGAAACACTGGAGCTGGATTTCTCGGCAAGAGAAAAGACAGCGTCTCTCTCAGTGAGTCTGCTGGAGGGTCGGCTTCCTTCAGCACTTGCTGTAGCGAGGTGTGTCGGACAAGTAGATAGTCGAGCTGCTCCAAACCACTGTGTGTTTGCTAGGGCAAGTGTGGCCATATTTATACCTTGAAGGTGCAGAGTTTGACGTACAGTTGGACATAATAACGTCATCAAAGAGTCGAAGTTCTTTGAAAACTCCATGAGTTCTTGGACAAATCAATATTCAAGCAAGGGGAAGTCCCTGACTGCTGAAGCCGAGTTTTCCAAGAAATCGTTGTGGCTTTTCGGAACTAGTGGAAGTATCCATGCCTGTATTTGGACTGCATGGGCTATGTCTAAAAATGGTTATGATTTCTATGCCTATATAAGGACAAGGTGATTTATACCTATATAAGGGCATGAATCAGTAAAATTATACTAGGGTCCTAAAATGCTATACAACACCCACTCTACTGTATTATGTTAGACATTACTAAATTTCAGCATTAAAACATATCTAAAGTATGTGTTTACAATCCCACCCAAAAATACATAAAATGCATTTGAAATGGTTGTACACGAAAATGAGCATTTATATGGTACACATTTGAAAGTAATGATTTCATTTTAAGCATATAGTATTATATTGGCAATGCTAACCGAATGAATCATGAAAATTATATTTATGAATTGGCTCTTAATTACAGAATAAAAGGTCGAGACCATCCCATAGCAGAATAGATAACCTGTTTTGTTTTTCTGGATACGGTCAATATTGTCTCTAGGAAGGATTCAAAGACTTCTTGTTCTCTAAGAATAGTTCTACTTCAAGCAGATTACTTTGTGCCAAAAAAAATAAAAAAATTCCATTTTGGAAAAAGTCAAACCAAATCGTAGAAAAATAGAGTTCCAAAAGTTCGAAGTTTTGTTTGGAAAAAGCGAAGGTCGAATACAGAGTTCATCGAACGGTGTGAGCTAATTAAAAAAATTATTCTCGGTGTCAGGAGAAAACATTAAATCTTCTAAGCTGGCAAAGAAATCGTCTACCACAGAAGGTTGAACCACTTCATTAAGTAATCGTACACAGATGAGAAGCATCGCCGTCAGCGTCAGTCGCATTAGCAATGTTCGCAGTAGATTGTACCTGTATGTCTGTTGGTCCACGTATCTCACCTTCAGCTGGATGTGCTGGTGAGACCTCAAAGAATGCCGTCATCAGGATTGGTAGCCGCTGGGGACAACACAATGCATGAGCCGTTACTAAACCAAGCAAAGCGTCAACATCCGTTGGCAGTGCTGATGGAAGTGTCAGACAAATATCCAACACGCATTCCTCTCCACAAAGCAGGCATCGTTGAACAGGTAAGATGCAATCTTGCCAGATTGGTCTGAATGATAGGAACCACATGGTATTCAGATCTCTCAAAAGAGCCAAGCCAAGAATCTGTGTTATGCGCTCACAACACTGTATTGCCAGAAGAGTGTTCTCCATGGTAATCTGGGTATCGCTGGTGACTGGACTTGCCATATCAGAGCAGAAGGAACAAAAATAGTATCCCTGCTACGAGTCCCAAAATGAGAGGCAGGCCGCCGAACACAGAGTGCACAAAGTTTGGAGAAATGTCTAGGACTGCTTCAAAGGGTGCTAAGAGTCTCAAAAAAATCGTCTTAAATACATGTACTATACCACTGGTATCAGACATGTTTAAGATACGACCTAACATTTCTGTGAAATGCATGGGGCAGTTCGTTGATAATAGGACATGTATCTCTGCAGAGGACCTTGCAACTTGCAGATCATACATCTCTTTGGACGATGTCAGTGGCACAGTTTTTTGTAAAAGAATGGCTTTCATTCTGCTCAAAGTATCAATTCGTATAGAAGAGCTGTTCAGTGAAGGCCAAAGCGGCGACTCCCCGCCTGTCTTACTTTTAGGAAACAATACTTGCATAAAACAAGTGACTCTGGCTGACACACTAACGAGATAGGCTATTCCTGGCATTATTCCACAACAGCTGTGATCATTCAACATTATGTCGCTCCCATTGGAAAGCTGCCTAAAAAATGGATCTATCACTGCTGGTGGCAGGATAAGTTGGTCGAAGAACCATCGCAGGCTCCGTGTAAATTAATACCCTGACATAAAAGTGTACCGCTTAGTGCGTTTTTGCAATGTTTACCACTTTCATACAGGCCTGCTGGTATGTGTTTCAAGTAATATTGAAACTGGAAAATCGTCACTGTTATCGTGTTGTTGCCATGTATTATCCATTCCACGGCTGGTTCCTCAGAAACGGTTAATGGTAATCTTTCCAGTTTTTCTATGCTCAGCACCGTATAGTCTGCTCCCCTCTGTGCCAAAGAGATTTGTACGGTTAAATACAGTAAACAATGACGTGGTGTTGATTAAACGCCAAGGCACATAGCCTGAACAAAGGTTTTGTAACGTCCAGCCTAGCAGCATTATAGAACACAATTGAGACTGTCCATGTTGTAACATGAGCAAGTCCTGTTCCATTATGTCTATGGCAGAGGATACAATGCTGTCCAAAGAATAAATTCTGGATGACAGAGTTGTTAACCCATTGTCAACTACAGAGAGAGCTTTCTCTAAATTAATACGATCAATTTCTCGTATTCATTCTGCAGTTTCCATTTGCATGACTTTCCATGCTTCATTATAAGCAGCGTAAATACCGGCGTATATGAAACATTTATGACGTTGTTTACGAGGTCCTAGTAAGAAGTCTCTCAAATGAACGCTATCTTTAAATAAAGTTAAGTGTTGTTTTATATATGGGAGTGTGGATTTTTGTAGCCACTCAAGGCATAGTTTTCCTACACTATAAGTTATTATCCCTGGATGTTGTCTCTGGACATATCTTGGATCTGGCCTAGTTACTGTAAACCGTTGTGTCTTGTTCAGGAATCTATCTTGACAGTTATTAGTGTCTATGGGCCAGATTAACCATTTTTTCCAATCAGGATTAGTTCTGTTGTGTTGTAAAACATATTTTACGTCTACCTCCTCATCTGTAGTTCCATTACTATCAGGTGTGGGTTTAGGTATAGGCGGGTTGTTTAAATTGTTTATCTTAGCCAGGCCAAGACAAGATGTCTGTTAAACAGTGTCATTAAAAAAACATTATTTGTTCTGGGATGATGCAGGCTCTGAATAAGGCTTCTAAACCTTGCACCTGCCAGTCTTTTGTGCCCCAGATGTTTTTGTCTCAATGTTGTCTCTCCAGAAGTCAAAGCCTAACGAGGACAGCTGAGCATAAAAGGCTGCAGAATAAATTTGCTTAGTATTAGTCAATATACTTTTCATTCCTGTCTTATTAACATTCTTAAAGTAAAATGTTTCTGGATTTGTGACATTAAAACCTGAGAAGTAGGGACTTTTTTCATAAAATGTTTTTGAGCTACCCTTTGGTGGCGTTGGACAATGTTCCCATTGATTATAAGTAAAAACATTTCTAGGGTTTGCAGATCTGTGCAAAAAATGATGATTATAATGATTAAAGCAATACATTTGTTCATAATCTGATGAACCTTCTAAGTATTCATGTTTTGTAAATTTTGCTGACATTTCTAAGTCTGCCATCATGTTATTAACAGTCTCAAAGTCCCAATCATCAGAAAATGTGCTGGGTGAAACAAATTCACTCAAGAAAACCTTAAATTGATGTAGAATCTTCAACAGCCTACAGGACCATAAATGTCATAATCAGTTCTGTCCCATGCTATGCCACCAGGTAGGGGAACGGCTGTGATGCTCACTGATGACAGGTCTCTTTGTTCACGGTGAGATGATTTGCGTGGCTTCAGGAGCAAGTTGATGTTCTTACTTGCTGTGTCCATTTTACTATATTTTCCATCTATCAGCTTTCCCAAACTTAAAACGAGAATGATCCATAGTAGGAGAAAAAGTACACCTAACACAATCCAAAATTCAACCCATGGTGAAACCAGATATGTATTCGCAAGCTGGTGAAAAAGTTATATTACTTGTTCCTTTAACGTTTTATTTGCTGGTGTTGTTTCGGGTTCACTGGGATCCTCAGAAAATTTATCAAAATTGATGAAATAGCCAGAGGCAGTTCTGTCAATTGTTGGTATTGCATCCGGATTACTTCAAATTGCTGGAGGTGCTTGATCCCTTGACATATTAGTATAGTCAGAGGCTATATCATTGAAGACAGGAGTGTCTTGACAAACTGTTACTTGGGTCTCAAGAGACACAAGTTTCATGGCTTTGTTGCATAGTCCTTCTTTTCTTACTGCAGATTCTTCAAATGTGATGAGTCTCTCAGTTTGACCCTCTTGGATAGTAGCAAGTTTAGGTTGTCTGCTACATCTTTGGAGTGCACTGGGCCTACTACTTATTATCAGCCACATGATGTGGTTTTACCAGGTCGATGGACATGAACCGGTTCTCCTTTCTTCCAGCAAGGGGCGGCAATAACACTGTTCTTGATCCGTGGATTGCTAAAACAGGTACTGGTTTTCTGTAAGAAGGCCCAAATTCCTTCTTTTTTTTTTTGATTTAACATTTTATTGAAAAACAACTGCAGAGTCATCATACAGTTGATCAATCAATACAAAGTAGAATCAGATATATCAGGCATGTACAAGAAACAATCACTTAAGGATCAGTACGTTGTCTTGATCCTGCCTCATCTGTTGCCATTTCCACAGTGGGGAAGGTACAGATCTCCCCTCTAAACACGTTCCAATGTCCCCACTTTTTATCCCACTTCTTGTGGCACCCTCTGACCTTAAATACAGATTTCTCGGCTAGCATGCATCTATCTATTTCGGCCACCCAGCCCACCAGGAGAGGCCTCTGGGGGGCACCCCAGTGCATTGCTATTGCGCGTTTCACTAACAGGAAGCCTAGGGATACCCACTGTAGCTCCACCTCCGTAAGGTCGGTAGGACCCCATATATTAAGAATCCCATCCTTAGGGGAGAGAGGGATGGGCTTTCCCCTCGCCTCAGTCATTTTGCGAACCGCCCTGTCCCAAAACTGTTGCATAACTGAAAATTCCCATAGGACATGGTAAAAGGAGCCAGGGAGACCGTAGCCGCGGAGACATATCTCATCTGGGCATCTACCCAACTTGGCCAGGAGGGGGGCAGACATATATGTTCTGTGCAGGATTTTTAATTGGATCAGTCTGAAACGGTGGTTTATGGCTGTCTCTCTGGGGGACATCAGTGCTGACCTCCAGTAGTCATCGTCTAAGTCACCCACATCTCCCTCCCACTTGTCCCGTAGGGCCTGGAATGAGTTGGGCAGATTGTTGCATAGTTTGCGATATGTGCAGGATATCGCATTCGTCTGGAGTGGTTCTGAGAGCAGCCTGTCCTCTGGGGGAAAGGCCTCCGGAAGGGAGGAGAGGTCCGGCACTGAGGTAGTGATAGCATGCGTAATTTGGAGGTACCTGAATGCCTCGGAATGAGCAAGATCATGTTTCTGTTGAAGTTCGGGAAAAGTCAACAATTTCCCCTTGTGGATCAAGTCTCCGAGGGCGGAGATGCCTATCGTGTCCCATCTGTCAAACCCCTTAAGGTGACATAGGGAACCCAGTTTGTGGGAGGCCCAGAGCGGGGTAGCATGGGTGAACACGCTAGACCAACCGAGGCTCTTAGTAGCCCGGTGCCAGATAGCAATGGTTTGTGTCATGGGTCCCACGTAGCGGTTTCGGGGAAATTTGCCATAGAGGGCGCCTAGATATCTTTCACGTCCTGTCTGATAGTGCTCCAAATGATAGGCCGGGTTGGTAGGCGAGTTATGTAGCCAGGAGTTAGTGGCTACTAGTTGGGAGGCCCAATAATAGAGTTGCATGTTTGGCAAGGAGATACCCCCATCGTACCATCCTTGAGTCAGTTTATGCAGAGCAATTCGAGGTGCCTTACCATCCCATAGGAGGAGTCGCAAATCGCCCTCCAGTGTATGGAAGAAGGAGTCAGCAATCGGGAAAGGGCAATTTTGAAGGACATACAAAAAACGCGGGAGTGCCAACATTTTGAAGAGTGCCACCCTGCCCAGGAGGGACAGGGGCAGCAAACGCCAGTGGGAAATGTCGCTGTCGAGCCACTGAAGCGGGCCCCGTAAGTTGCGGTCGTAAAAGAGTTTAGGATCCGGCGTTACAAAAATACCCAGATATTTGAAGCCGTCCTTGGCTATAGCAATGGTTAATTCTCTCGGGAGAGCGGGTGGAGGGCTATGGAGACAGAACAGGGCTGACTTGGACCAATTGATTGAGAAACCAGAGTATTTTCCAAAGTTCCTAATGACATGGAACAGACTATTGATGGAGGATTTAGGGGAGGAAACATAAACCAGAATGTCATCCGCATATAGGGATATTTTATCAATTGTGTCTTCATTCCATCTCAGTCCTTTAATGGAGGCATGCGTACGGATCCATTGGGCCAGGGGTTCCAACGTAAGCGCAAATAAAAGAGGGGAGAGGGAACATCCCTGCCTTGTTCCTCTATGTAACTGAAATTGTCTGGAGGTATGGGCATTAACTCTTACCTGGCCTAACAAGTCAGTGTATAGCAGTTGGACCCACTTGATGAAATTCGGGCCAAATCCAAACCTCTGCAGGACCTGAAAGAGGTAGGACCATTCTATGGAATCGAACGCTAGGGTGGCATCGAGGGATAAAATTGCGGCATCTTCCTGTAAGTAGGGTTGTCTGCCCAAGACGTTATGTACTCTGCCAAGGTTCAGCGCCGTGTTCCGACCCGAAAGGAATCCAGGTTGATCCTCTTGCACTAGGGAGGGGAGGACTGTGAGGAGCCTGGTCGCCAGAAGTTTGGCCAAAATCTTGACCACAGCGTTAATGAGGGAAATCGGCCTATAAGAGCCACAGTCAGTGGCCGGCTTGTTGGGTTCGTGGATGACTGCTATCGAGGCCAGGCGCTGGTCCAGTGGCAGACTGCCCCGTTCAAGGCTTTCTTCAAACATGGCCTTTAGGTGTGGGATCACTTCTTGGGCCATCCCCTTGAGAAATTCAATGGGGACATCATTAGGTCCCATAGCCTTGCCCGAGTTAATAGCAAAGAGGGCACTCGTAAGCTCCTCAGTTGTGTGAGCAGCGTCCAGTTCTTCCCTATCTGTGTCGGAGAGAGTGGGCAGATGCCTTTCCTCCAGAAGGAGGCGAGATTTGTCCGCAGAGTAGTATGCTCTAGAGGAGTAAACGTCCTCCAGGTGGTCCGCAAACGCCTCAGCGATGTCTAATGGGTCCGTGATGCGCGAGGCATCGGGCGAAGTAGTAGCGGAATCCATCTAGAGCCCTGTTCGCAGCGTTCTAGGCAGGCTAGCATTTTACCTGCCCTATCTTCCAGCTCATAGACCCGGTGGCGGTTTTGCAACAATTTTGCCTGAGCCTTTTCCAAGGCCAGCATCTTATATTCCGCTTGTTTCAGACGAAGTCGAGCGGCAGTCTCCTCGGACGGGGTAGTGTTAAGGTCAGATTCTAGGGTAAGCAAGTCTGATTCAGTCTGAAGCAGCAGTTCGGCCTGCTTGCGTTGATAGCCCAATTTGAGAGCTAGTGCCCTCCCTTTGATAACAGCCTTATATGCCTCCCAGATTGTAACGACCGATTGGACCGAACCAAGGTTTTCGTCAAAATAAAATTCAGTGTGTTCTAGCAAACTGTCTCAAATGTCAGGAATTTTCATGAGCCATGGGTTGATGACTATGGGACCCCTGGTTATCTGCCGATGGTAAGTGAGTTGAACTGTGAGAGGAGAGTGATCCAAGATACCTCGGGGGAGTCCCTTTGGGTCGCGAAAGAGGCCTACATCTGACGCGTGGGAATAGTGCGTGTAATATGGAGTGTCCGGGTATGACGTCCGCCAAAGGTCCTCCAACCCCATCGCTTGCGCAAAGACTATAAGGTCCGAATTCTGTTTATGGGAGCCCTTGAAGGACTGGGTTCTTTAAGACCCAGCGGTGCCAGGGAACAACACCTGAAACCTTCGTGGGTAACCTGCTCCGGCGTACGAATGACAGAGACACGGGACACTTCCTTCGGCGTCAAAGATTCAAGGTTTATTTACTGCAGGGAACACAGAAGTCACGACAAGTACAACACGTGCAACTTGGGGAGACTGCTTCAAATTGGTTCTGTGGATCGCTCCTTTTATACAGTTTTTACCCATAGAGTTACATTGAACACAAAAGTTTACAACCCGGTTCCCACCATTATCCCCCAGAGGGGTCGCTTTGGTCACTTTGAAACACATCAGGTCCGGAACATAAGTGCGGAAACATTTGGCGGTTCCCAACTGTAAAAACCCATCTTCCCAACATTAGCGAATTCCAATCGGCAGTAAAACAGATCGAAATAGGAACAAAGACAGGTGCAGAGGAAGATGGAGACAGTGGGGAGATCGGAAAGGGTGTAAAAGGGGAGGTATCGGGAAACACGAGATACAGGCATCAAAGGGGCGTGCCTAATGAGATGCGCGGCTGAGACAATAAGTCCGTGCGGCAAGATGAGCCTCGAGCGGCGCCATCTGCCTTACAGTAGCATCCCCCTCGTCATAAAGACACTCACAAAGAACATGTGTCTTCCGCAAATATCTTGGGAGTCCCAGGGTCGCGAAGCGGACACCGTCCGTTCGCTGGCTACTTGAGGGCAAGAGACAAAATGGATGCCGTATCTAAGATGGAACCCGTGGGTACAGATGAAAAACCCACATAACAAACGAACGGTTTAAGTTAGCGCAGCGAAACCGCGCACACTTACTAAACTCGTCATTTGCGGTTCATAGATACTAAACTCGACCATATTCGTGCGAGTTAAAAACACCACTTACAATTGTCACGGAACCTCAGACGCTCCTTTTGCCCTCATGTAGGCAAGCACTAGTCGGAATCATATTCGATATTCATCAAACCATCGAGATGTTGCTGTAGCATAGCTCTGTCCAACCGAGTCCCCTTGGTAACAGGTGGTTGTCTCATACACGTTGTAGCACAGAGGCCACATAAGGCAGGACCACACTGCACACAAAGGCAACACGAGAACAGGAACACTACAACGACTCCGATGATCATCAGAATCTTCCAACCCCAAGTCGACATCAGGCCCCAAAACCATCCAAGTAGCGTCCAATCCCCTACATCCACGTGTATGGATTCGGAGATCTTATGCAACCTCGAGATGGCTTGATAGACAGTAGGAGCATTATCTGGAATGAAAATGCAGCAGCTCGAATGGATCACCTTACATACCCCACCTCGATCTGCTAAGATGACATCTAAAACCATACGGTTTTGTAACGTCATAAGTCTCTCCGCCTGAAGTTCTGTGGTGATATTACCAAGGGCACTGGCAGTAATATTAGCTGTCGATTCTACCACTCGAGTCAACTGTCTCAGGTTCCTACTATTAACCATAGGTCCCCAAAACGGGAGGAAACCCTTGAAAAAGTCTCCTGCCTCTTGACCGGCAGTATCCTCTTCGCTAATTACGCCTCGCACAACTCTAGTCTTATGATAATCGGCATCTACGGTAAACGTCGGAGGCAACAGATTTGCAATAAAACATGAGCCCATGAAGTCAGCAGGCAACCATGCATATGCACGATCATAGCAGATAAAGTATGTACCCTTGGCAGCCAGAAACACAGGGGACGAGGACATCGGCAGAATGTAATTTTCAGTGCAAGCACTTGCTCCAAGTCGGGCTTGTGATCTTCGGCCACGACCCATGAGACAGAAATTACCAGTGTGAGGTACGACCCATATCGGAGGCGAGCTTTTAAGCTGCTTTTCGCTAGTGAACGCACTATATTCACCTCTACTTAGGACCCTATAGGCTTGTATCTCTTCTTCAGGGATAAGCGAAGGATCATAGATATCACTATCTAAATCCTCTATTGCTATCGACAGAGGTTTTTGATACGAAGTAGGACCAGAGTAGGGGGAACGTGGTTCTCGAATGGGGTGGAAACCCAGTGCGCTTCGAAACATTGTTTGAAATGCTCGAGCTGACCCTTGGGAACTATACGGTAACACCAGATATGGGATTCCCTTATCCGTAGTGTGTGGCATCAACCCACACACCCAACAATTAGTAGTGTTAACCACTAACTGATGCTGATGAAGGAGCTGAATAAAGGAATTGTTGCGGAATTCTACACGTCTAGCCTGTTCGTGTTCCGGTAACATGTGAAAGGAATGAGGAGAAACAGTGGAGGTAAGTTTAGGGTCAGGAGTAGGAGTAGGTGTAGCAGAAGGTAAGAAGTAAGACATCGTATAATACACCCCACCCGCCAATAATGCAGAAGTAGTCAAAAACAATACAAACAGTTGAAATATAAAACATTTGGTACGACTGAGTTGCTGCAGCTTGAATCTGTGAAACTGAGCTCCCTTCAAATCATTCAGCTTCGAGAATGCCATTCCCTACGACCGTCCGCAACGTTTCTTGACGCACTTCGTTCTGTGTAGCAATAGTCAATCCCTAGGAGTTCCCAGGAACCGACGGCCTTTAACCTAGCGTCAAGACCTACTATCCAGAAGGAAGTACGCGCGCGGCCCTACGGCCTTCAATGCACAGTATGTATATATGCAAAAACAAAGTCTCTCAGCTGTAAAAGCAAAAGTATAAGGAATGAAGCTCGATATATGTACAGGAATAATTACAGTAATACGACAGTTCAAAACTGATCACGGAAAACGGGATAATGCAGTTGTCAATACAGCAAGGCAAGATCTTTTTATTTGTCCTTAGTGCGAGATCGCAAAAAGTATCGGATTTTCCCAGGACGTGTCTGCTCGTCAAACAAAGGATCCGTTGAAGAGACAGCGTCCTGCTGATCAGTTGAGTGTTCTGGTCTTGAGTCTTTTGATGCTAATTGTTCAACAGTGTCTTTCTGCTGCGCTGAGGATTCTCCAACAGGCTGTGCGTCGCTGAAAGGCACAAACGCCGGCAATGTTTCTGTTTCCGATGATGCAATGCCTCTCCTTACCCACGGGTCTGCCGGCAAAGGGATGGGGACTCTTTTGGTGTGCGTGGCATGCACCCAATTCTTACGTCCCTCAAGACGAACAGCAGTCCTCGTGGCAAGGAGCACCTGGTAGGGTCCAGTGAACCTCGGGTCCAGGTTATTCTTGCGTGAAAAGTTTCTCGTCACCACCCAGTCTCCGGGCTGGAGCTGGTGGCCTGGACCCTCCGTCTGCGTCGGCAATGCGTCGTAAACCTGTTGGTGAATTAACCTCAGTTTAGCAGTCAAGTCATGTAGATAATCGATCAACATTGGGTACTCAAGATCAGAAAACATTCCTGGCCTAGGAACCCCCCACACATTCGCGGGACGGCCGAACACTATTTCATAGGGACTAAGCCCTACTCGGGAGTGTACAGTCGCCCTAGTTGACAGTAATGCCAAAGGTAAAGCGTCAGGCCACGAAAGACCAGTCGTAGCCTGAATCTTTGCTAACTTTAGTTTAAGGGTGCCGTTGTACCCTTCAACCAATCCAGCTGACTGGGGATGATTGGCGCTGTGGAATTTCTGGTTAATTCCAAGGCCCTTACACACACTCTTCATCACACTACCCACAAACTCACTTCCGTTATCTGACCACACGACTCTAGGCATTCCATACCGAGGAAAATATTCCTTCAGTAGGATTTTCGCAGTAGACAAAGCAGTATTGTCTTTGAGAGGATAGGCCTCAATCCATCGGGAGAATGCGCAAACCACAACTAAAACGTATTTCAGGTTATTGCATCGCTCCATATGGATGAAGTCCAATTGAATCACCTCAAAGGGATACGAAGGAGGAGCAAAACTGCCAGGAGGAGTTGGGGTTCCTTTGCCAGGGTTGTACATCATACACACCATACAATTCTTCACCAGACGTTCAGCACATTTCGTAATGCCATCATTCTTCCATACAGGGGACAATAATTTGCAAATACCTTTCGCGCTAATATGTGCTAACCCATGCGCCATAGTCACAACGGCCAGCACATACGCATCCGGTAACATCCATCTCTTCTGATCAGACAAATCAATCCAACAACCATTCGCATCCAACTTTCCCGTACTTTCTTTCCACTTCGCCTTTTCAGTCTCGGTGGCCTCATTCTGAATTTCTTTCACACTTTCGATAGTGTCTTCACACATGCTCGATTCTGTAGGCCACCTAACCGAACTCGTCACATACATTCGAGTGCTAAGGTTCCGGGCAGTCTCCTTAGCAGTCTCATCCGCAAACGCGTTACCACGACCAACATCATCCGTCACCTTACGATGCGCACTACATTTAACAATCGCAACTTGCGTAGGCAAAGTCAATGCATCCAAAAGATCATTCACAAGCTGGCCATGCTGAATCTTCGTACCATGCGAAGTCAAGAAACCTCTCTCTCTCCACAATCGTCCAAAACTATGTGCAACGCCGAACGCGTATTGGCTATCGGTAAACACATTCACGCGTTTCCCTTTCGCCAACACACATGCTCTAGTAAGAGCAATCAATTCTGCAGCTTGGGCAGAATTTTGATTCAACCTTGCAGTCTCAACAACAGTATTCAATGTTACAATAGCATAAGCAGTAGTCACATCGCCATTCGGCAATTTAAAACATGACCCATCCACATACAAGGTGCCATCCGGATCTTCCAATGGGGTGTTTTTAAGGTCCACTCGACCTTTTGTTTCCTCTTCAGTCCTCAAGTAGCAATCATGTTCTGCTACTTCATCTGACTCTGTGCTAAGTGGTAACAAAGTTGCCGGGTTCAGAACGTTACAACGTTTTATCTGAATGTGGCTTGCCAATAATGTCAACTCGTACCCAGACAACCTCGCACTCGTCAAGTGCTGAGTTTTCGTTCGATTCAAAAGAGTATCGACTGCATGCGGAACCATCACCGTAAGCATATTATCCATGACCAATCCTGCTGATTGTCGGATGGAGACCGCAGCTGCCGCAGCTGCTCTCAAACAACTCGGCAATGCTCTAGCTACTGGGTCCAAGGTCGAGGAAAAATATGCACATGGACGTTGCTTACCACCAAAAGGTTGCGTTAAGACACTCAACGCACAACCTTCCCTCTCGTGAACATATAATGTAAACGGCTTACTGTAGTCAGGAGTACCTAACACAGGAGCCGAACACAATGAATCACGCAATTCAGAAAAACTTTTCTGACATTCATCCGTCCATGGTAAAGGAGTTGAAACATCCTTGCACGTAAGAGCCACTAACGGTTTCGCTAGCAATGAAAAATGTGGAATCCATTGCCTGCAGTACGACGTGATACCTAGAAAGGCACGCACATCTCTTTGGGTTTTTGGCACAGCCATTCGCGCAATTGCTGCAATTCTCTCTGGGGTCAACCTCCTTCCCTCCTTTGACAATAAGTGACCTAGATAGGTTACTTCTTGACAACAATATTGGAGTTTAGAAGGTGACACCTTATGATTCAACTCACAGAGATGTTGCAGCAACGACACCGTAGCAATTTTGCAAATGTCCTGAGTATCAGCAGCTACCAATAAGTCGTCGACGTATTGGATCAAGGCCGCACCAACCGGCAACCTAAACGCATCCAGTTGACCCTTCAAGGCTTGGCTGTAAATAGATGGACTTTCACAGTAGCCCTGAGGAGCGCGTTTGAACCGGAAGCTGCGTCCACCAAGAGAGAAACCGAAAAGGTCCCTGCTCTCCTCGGCAATCGGGATGCTGAAAAACGCATTTTTCAAGTCAATCACCGAAAACCACGATGCAGAAGCTGGAATCAGAGTCAGTAGCGCCGTGATGTCAGGCACAACAGGAAATTGAGGAACCACAATTTTATTCACCTCCCGTAAATCGATAACAAAACGATAAACAGGCGGTTTTGAAGGATCTGTACGTTTAAGAATGGGCAGCACAGGGCTATTGCACACGTTTCCCCGAGTCTCTTCGATAACATCTTTCTCGATCAGATCATAAATGATCGCTAACAGTGCTCGTTCACCATCAAGGGAGATACGATATTGGGGAATACGTGGCAATCGTACATTAGATTTCAACTGAACAACATATGGTGAGATATCAAGTAGGCCCACATCATTTGGACCCGTTGCCCACAAAGACGCAGGAAGAGAACTCAATTCCGGTGGGAGCTTATCAAGGGACAAGTACATGGGAGAGACAACCCTCTCTCCTAACGTAAGCTTCACACCCGCAGGAGAACAATACAAAGTCGCATACAAACGTTTAAGCAAATCCAGGCCCAAAAGATTTTCGCCACAACCCGTGGTTAGAATCAACGGAGCTTCTAGCTCACGTGGCCCAATTTGAAGGGGCAAAGGGCACGAAACTGGATTGCTAACAGGGGCGCCAGAGAATCCAACGGAAACATTTGTTAAGCCAGACAAAGGTGCACCAGGGAGTTTCGAATGCATGATAGAACTTTTCGCTGCACCAGTGTCCAACAGAAAAGGCTCAACGACGCCCGATGTAGCAACTGCGACGTAAGGCCCTCTCTGATCAACCGGAACTGATACCACTCCCTCTCCTTGTCTTTGGCTGTCCTAGTAGTTACTGTCGTCAGTTCCCTGATCGACGTAATAATCATCTACATTGTACTGCGCAGATCGTCCTTGCGACGATCCGCGTTGATCGAAACAATTATTAGAATTGGATGAGTTATCTAAGCGATCGTTCTGAGCACCACGACCTCTACCACGGGATGCCTGCTGCGAACCACCACGACCTCCTCTAGATGAGTTACCACTACTACGCTCATTCAAGACAGGGCAATTAAATTTAATGTGACCCTCTTGTCTACAATAAGCACATTGATTGTACCCTAACGAGGATCTTTGAGATGAGGAGTCGTTACGAGTTTGAGATCGGTTCGATTGCGACTGCGATCTATTCTGTTGCGAATTATTCTGATTGGAACGTGGAGGATACGCTTGCTGAAGCAACACTTTAGTTTTTAGTTCCTTCGTCTTTTTGTCAGCACGGTCGTTCTCTTCTTTCTCCCTGTTCTCATAATATTGTGCCGTAGCCAATATCTGAGCTGAAGTAGAAACGGCCCATGCACTTTCCGAATTCCTCAATTTATTGCTCAAATCGGGCGATAAGTTCGAAACAAATTTATCCACGAATAACCTTTGACCACCCTCAGTGCTCATATCCTGGCCACTATGGTCGATGAATGCCTCCTCGAACCTCGTAAAGAAGTCGGAAACACTCTCGTCCTTTTTCTGTTTACAAGCTGACAATTTGTCCCAGTTCACCTTCATAGCTGGCATAAGAGTTTTCATTAGCGTAATAATTCTTTGAGGAAGGTCAATAATCAACTGGTCGGGTTTAGTAGCAGCCGCTTGTCCGGCATCTGCCGCTACAATGGCAGCCCAAGCACCACCTAATTCATTCGGATGGTTTTCATGGCGAATCTTAGCCCATACCGGTTGCGGTACGACATTGCCGAACAACATATCGATATCGGCAAGATTCATTACTGTAGCATCTACGAGCTGCGATAATTCTTTGTAATACCCTGTAGGATTCTTGCGAGGGTCAGGCAAAGATTGCTTTACCTGTAACACTTCTGAGCGTTTCCATGGGAGATGTATCCATACTCTCTGGAAGTGCGCCAATACCGGAGGAGCAGCATTAGGATTAGCTGGTATCCAAACCGGTGGAACTTCACGCATGGGATATTGGCCAGACTCATCTGGTTGTTTTTCAATATCCTCAACAAACAATGCGTGAGGGATTGGAGCGGGACGAAGAGATAGCAATCGTTCAACAGCACGTCGAACATTGGTATCCACTATCAGTCCATTTGCGAACTGAAGCTGAAGATCAGACAGGGCGGTCAGCACCTCGTCAGGCGCATCGGCCGCTATTTGATCATAAAGGAACTTACACATTTCATTAAACACATATCTCTGGGTTGGTATATTGAATTGACAAAACGTATCGAGGACGACACGGGGTGGACACCTAAGAGGATTTACCATCCAACCCATCGCCATATTATATAACGCAACGCGTTCTCTATTTCCAGGAAGCTGACTACGTCTCTGAGGACCATCGGAACCAGCGGACCCATGAACAGGTCCGAGCGAATGAAAGAAACTAGCCGCAAGAGGAGAATTGCGACTACGAATAGAGGGCGAAGAATAAGACACAGGACTAACAAGAGAAGGAGTAGAAACAGTAGCAACAGCAGGAGTTAACAAAACAGGAGCAGTAGCAGGAGCAGTAGCGGGAGCAGGAGTATGTGGAAGCGGAGGAGCAGTAGGGATAGCAACAGGCAAAGGAGCAGGAACAGTCGGAAGAACGGGTGCAGGTTGAGGAACAGGCGGAGGAGGAATAGGCGGAAGAATAGGTACGGCAGGGACCACAGGAGCTGCGGTACCCTGTACATACGGAGGTGGCGACTTCATAAGATAAGACATTAAGGGATCCTCAACTGGCTCTTCCTTCTTTTCCGACTCCGTAGGTAAAGCGGGATAACATTTATCTACAGTCATACGCTGTAATCTGTCAAACACTTCCTTATCCTTAACCTCCTTATCACGCTGAAATTGCTCTGCTTTCTTCACTATGGTAGCAACATTATCTCGCTGATTACGTTTAGTCTGTCTGATTTCTTTCTGTCGGGCTTCTTTACGCCACAACCGAAAGGCATCAAACATGGCCGGCCTTGACTTTCTTTCGAACAATTTAATCTCTAGATTATC
Source organism: Lissotriton vulgaris (assembly GCF_964263255.1). Classification (NCBI taxonomy): domain Eukaryota; kingdom Metazoa; phylum Chordata; class Amphibia; order Caudata; family Salamandridae; genus Lissotriton; species Lissotriton vulgaris. The sequence goes on from NC_141697.1 coordinate 1,133,514,190, forward strand.
TAAGATCGGGGCCTCGAAGCTACCATGAGGTGGCCAACGAAGGTCGCCGTCCTTCTTTGTGTATTTAATCCAATAATCGTTAAAGGTAATTGGGCCTAGCCCATGTTTACTATAGAGCTCATAAGTGGGAGTTCCAACCGGAGGTATCGGACACGAGTCCTCCAGTCGGGAATCCATACCACAAGGCTTGAAACAACTAAACAAAGTACTGCGACCAGGCATCTTGCACACTAGCCGAGTTTCACAAACTTCAAGGGTTACGGGATTTACCAAGTCCCAGCAAAGAACAAAACCCTCGGTTTTTGGCGGCTGCAGTCGTCAAATAACACAACAAAGCACGCTGGCAAAGTGTCACCGACAAAAACACTCACACAGCGTTAACAACAAAAACACTCGCTAAAGTGTCAACAACCAAGAACTCTGGGAGCGACCCACAAATACTTAACTCAAAGATCAATGGCGTCACCAGGAAGGCCCGTCAGTCGTCTCGCTATACCAAGGTCTACGCCAGGCGCCAAAACAGGTCTACAGTCAGGGCAGCAGTCCGTCGCAGCCGTCAGGAGGCGGGAATCTTCGCGGGAAAAGTCTTCGGGCCACTTGTTTCGACAACAGGATCGATGAAGCGGAGTGCACCTTCCCTCGGAGATTTCACACGAAGTTCCTCACGATCGTCGGGCTTGGACCGGTACCACTGATGCAGCCCCACGTGGGCGCCAACTGAAGGACTGGGTTCTTTAAGACCCAGCGGTGCCAGGGAACAACACCTGAAACCTTCGTGGGTAACCTGCTCCGGCGTACGAATGACAGAGACACGGGACACTTCCTTCGGCGTCAAAGATTCAAGGTTTATTTACTGCAGGGAACACAGAAGTCACGACAAGTACAACACGTGCAACTTGGGGAGACTGCTTCAAATTGGTTCTGTGGATCGCTCCTTTTATACAGTTTTTACTCATAGAGTTACATTGAACACAAAAGTTTACAACCCGGTTCCCACCATTATCCCCCAGAGGGGTCGCTTTGGTCACTTTGAAACACATCAGGTCCGGAACATAAGTGCGGAAACATTTGGCGGTTCCCAACTGTAAAAACCCATCTTCCCAACATTAGCGAATTCCAATCGGCAGTAAAACAGATCGAAATAGGAACAAAGACAGGTGCAGAGGAAGACGGAGACAGTGGGGAGATCGGAAAGGGTGTAAAAGGGGAGGTATCGGGAAACACGAGATACAGGCATCAAAGGGACGTGCCTAATGAGATGCACGGCTGAGACAATAAGTCCGTGCGGCAAGATGAGCCTCGAGCGGCGCCATCTGCCTTACAGTAGCATCCCCCTCGTCATAAAGACACTCACAAAGAACATGTGTCTTCCGCAAATATCTTGGGAGTCCCAGGGTCGCGAAGCGGACACCGTCCGTTCGCTGGCTACTTGAGGGCAAGAGACAAAATGGATGCCGTATCTAAGATGGAACCCGTGGGTACAGATGAAAAACCCACATAACAAACGAACGGTTTAAGTTAGCGCAGCGAAACCGCGCACACTTACTAAACTCGTCATTTGCGGTTCATAGATACTAAACTCGACCATATTCGTGCGAGTTAAAAACACCACTTACAATTGTCACGGAACCTCACCCTGTTGGGGTTTTCTATCTACAGTGTCGTCCATAGTCATGTTAAAGTCTCTGCCGATAACTAGTGTGCCCTGGGGGAGGTCTAACAACAGTCGCGTTAGGGTCGTCAGGGCGTCCTTACTCCGTGTTGGCGGAATATAGGCCGAGATTATGTTCAGGTGCCGCCCTTCCCATGTGGCCTCAGCCACTGCAATGCGGCCTAGGGGGTCAGCCCACGTTTTTGTACAGGTAAGTGGAAAGTTCTTTTTCACCAGGATACCCGTGCTGAGGGAGCCAGAGGTGAAACCAGTGTGTACCAGTAGCTTGTACCCCCCCTCGATGGAGTGCCTGACATGTGTTGCCCATTAAGTGTGTCTCCTGGAGGAGCACTAGATCGGGTGCATGGCGTTTGAGGTATTGCAGCACCACTCCTCTTTTGATTGTGCTACCAAGGCCATTGACATTCCATGTCATGGGGGTGAGCGCCCTCATATGTGATTGCGTCATGGTGGATTGTGTAGTAAATGTCGGGGGAGCAGGATAGCCGCGAGAAGCCAGGCCAGTCGGGAACTAGGACCAACATCCTCAAAGGATAGAATGGCAACTGAGGCCGGGCGGCGGCGTCGACCATGCCCACAGGAAAGGAGGACTCTGCAAAGTGTATGAACAACAAAAGAAAACAAAAGAAACTATCGGACCTGAAATGCAAGCCTGCGATAGGGTTCATGCAACGAAAATAGAAGGAACAAACAACCCCAAACCCGATGTCTCCCCCCACCCTGCGTCCCTGCCCGCAGACCTGAAACTATCCACTGCCAAACTAGGCAGAGTGCCTGTCGCCCACCCAACCATAAACGGGGAGGCTGGTAAGCCTGGAAAACCTCTTGCCTAAGAGTGGAGGAGTCAATTTGAGTGATGAACTGCAAGGGTCAGATGAAACCTGGTGTATACTAAAGCATATTGTATAGGGCGTAGGAGCCCAATGGCGAGCCAGAGCCTGTGAAAATGAAATGAGTTGGGAAGGAACGAAAAAGGGGGGGCGGGAGGGGGGGACACAATAGCGAGATACATTCATGGCTCATAGTAGTCCCCAGCTGACAATTCAATAGTCTACAAAGCCCTAGAAAAGTAGGACGTGCTCCGCATGATAGTTCCAGCGGTCCAACCCCGTGTCTTGGCATCATCTGTGATATTCCTAGTCAATCGTGATATATCAAGTCTATATTCGGTACATACCAGCGTCAATACAAAGAAAGGCCATCAGGGGACGGAAGGAGGGGGGGAGGAAGGGAGATGGGGGAGAGGGAGAGGGGGGTAGGGGGGAGGAGGATAGAGGGAGGGGAAGGGCACCAGGGTCAGGGAGTCGAGACCATGGCCAAGGCTGTCCATTGACACTCAGATGATGAAACATACATACTGGACCTCACGATGTCCGCAAGGAAGCGTCAAGAGACCACCTGCAAGCGTCCCGGACCTCGCATCATTCCTCCTGGGTGGCCGCAGTGAACAGATCAGGGCTCTCCGGTTGGGGATCACGCTCAGAGCGGGGGCCAGATGCTCTTTGTTTACCTGAAGTCGGACCTGCTCGGCGCCAGCCCTCCAGCCAGTCCCACACCTCACTCAGAGAGAAAAAGAACCAGGACCGTCCTTCCGATCCCACCCACAGTTTGGCCGGGAACAGCATGGAATATTTTATATCTTGGTCTCATAGCGCTTTTTTTAACGTCCAAAAAACTGCATCTTCTGGCCTGCACTTTTACCGTAAAATCCGGGAAGAATGTGATATGGGCGTTGTCTATTCTTAACGGTGAACCAGCCCTGGCCGTCTGCAGGATGACATCCCGGTACCTGAAATTATAGACGTGGCAATGATGGGTCGGGGGGGCCCTGGCTTCGGTTTCCCCCTGGGACCCTGTGGGCACGTTCAATTGAAAAGTAGTTCGACAGTTTCTTGGGCTGGAAGTGCTTCAAGACTAAATCTTCAACAAAGAGGTCGGTTGCGGATTCCACCATCCTCTCGGGTACCCCCTGGATGCGGATGTTGTTCCGTCTCGCCCGCCCTTCCTATTCGTCCAGGAGGTCTCCCATCTGCCGCTGCTGCTGTTGGAGTTGCGCCACTTGTTGCTGCAAGGTGGAGGTATCGTCAATAAGCGCCGCGGTTTTCACCTCAACATCACGCACTTTGGAGTCCATTTTGCGGAGGTCGGCTCGCAGCAGTGTCACCTCCACATTAACTGAGTCTATACGAGTCTCCAGTGAGGACCGGACCTCTGCTATTGCCTCCAGGACATCCTCGAGGGTGAGGGCCTTCGCTGATGCGTCTGTGGAGACCGCCTGTGGAGGGACGTCAGATGTCGGAGTTTTCCCATCTCCCTTAGCTCCCCAGGAGAGTTTATTGATTTGCCTCTGCGTGGAATTCTTGCTACCTTTTGCAGAAGCCATCAGTGCAGCAGACGAGGGACCCCTCCTCGGGCCAGCTCCAAGGAGATACACAGTGGACAGAGATCCGAATCCACAAGTGGCGACACCAGAGGAGACAACAGTAATACCCCAGGCAGCACCGCAGCAGCAGCGTGGTAGGGATGGCCCCAGTCAATGGGACAGTATAAGTTCACTTAGCGCGTGGTTGTCTCTCGCAGTCCACGGCTCTGTCCAGCCGGGAAGACCAGGCCTGCCCCCAGATGTGCATGCACTCCGGTGTGGACTTCGGGGTCCCGGCGGTCCAAGAGCAAGAGAGTCGGGGGAGGGCCCCCAACAAAGCGCCGACACGGGAGTTCCCAGGGGTCACCAACACAGGCCTCAGGTACTTTAAAGTCTGCGCGTATCATGGCCCGTGGCTCTCCATCTTACACCCCAGCAAAGGGAGGCCCAGGATGTGTAGCGGTGTTGGGGCCCCCAATCTGAAGATCCCGGGGGTCTACGGTGCGGCGGTGTTGTAGGGCCCAGGAGCGCTGCGGCAGCTTGGTCACAGGTCGTTATGGCAGGGTCCGCTGCGGCGGATTCAGGGGAGGACGATCATCACTGTGCTGACGCCCGCGCCCCAGGCACCGTCACTGGGCAATACAAGAAGTCCGGGCCCAAAAGGAGGAGCCGCCCGGGTGTCGCAGTGATGGAGCAGTGCTCCGGTGGGCGACTTCAGGCGGCCGGTGAGTAGGCCGCAAAGCCGGGGTGTGCCGTGATTTGTAGGCCGGGTACAAGCGGCCACTCGTACCGGCCAGTTTGGCGCCCCAGCGCGGTCTTCCGGAGCGTGTCGTTTGCCACAGCACTCGGGGAGGGCAATCCGCCGCCTCCGGTGGCCCCCCGACAGCAGCCTGCAGGTCCTGTGGGCAAGGAAGGCTCCCGGAGTGTTGCTGGGTGAAGTCCGGCAGTATAGTCAGGCCGCCATTTTACCCGGAGCCATCAGGGGAGGAGGCACCCCTCGCCGTTGAAGGTGTCACAGCTGCGGCACAGAACACCAGCCAGAGGTGCAGAGTTGCTCACCAGGCGCCGCTATCAGTACTCTCCCACTGCAGGGAGTCTTGCACTCAAATTCGGATCAATGTGCCGGATATTCAGGCAAGGGTCCGGGAGCCGTGCTAGCAGGTGACCATTCCCTCCGGCTCTTAGCCACGCCCTCCCCCAAATTCCTTCTTATCCGCTATTTTCTCTCTGACTATATCCCCAATCTTTGGAAACCAGACAGGTCTTGATGGGACAGGTGGTTTTTCTTCAGTGGTCGTTGGCTTTTGTAATGTGTTGCTTAGACGACTTCTTGTTTCATTTAAGTCCTGCAAAACAGCCAAACGGTCTTTGATATCAAAGGGTTTTTGTTCTACCACTGAAGTATGTCGATCGAGGTCTTCGACAATCATTCATGTACCAAAAAGGATTTCATATGGAGTGATTCCACCCAGAGAATTTCTTGGCAGATTGTTAAGACTAAGTTGGACACTTATTAGATGTTTAACTCACCCATCAACCGAGCCTCATACCCTAGCTGTTATAGATTGCTTTATGTCCCGGTTTTTTCTTTCCACTACAGAATTTCCCTCAGATGGAATGGACTTGAAAACCGCAACGCCCAAGCTGGCCATGGCTTCCTTGTAAGCTCGAGAGCTAAATGCAGGACCCTGGTCAGAATGTAGCGTGCCGATTGCGTATGTGCCGATAAAGACTCGCAGATCTTTTATAACAGTTCGGGCGTCAGCCGAGCGCTGAGTCCACATCCAAATGAATCTTGTGCAGGAATCCACTGTGAGCATGATATATTTATAGTTGCCATCCCTCTGTAAGGGACCACAGCGGTCCAGGTAAACATATGTTAATGGCTTGAAATTAGAAGGATTCAGAAAAGGGGGTGGTGATGAACAGAGTGTCTGAATTAAGCAGACCACTCTTACCCAGTCCAAAGATCAGGGCTTTATCCATCACCGTTTTTTAGCTCACTGCACCATCCCAGCTCAGAACTTGGCTATATGCAAATTAGTCTGACCCTGGCCCAGTGCATCATGGGAACAGGGCAGACCAAACTACCAAGCCAATTCTTATACTGGGAAGGAAACAAGCTACCGGGGACCGGTTTCTGGCATTTCAGCCGTCTTCGGCCCGGCTTGCTTGAATCCTGATGGTGCAATGAGCTAGGGACTCACATCTGAGTATACCCTTCCACGCTTATGGTGGACAAAAATTATTCAGAAAAGGGGGTGGTGATGAACAGAGTGTCTGAATTAAGCAGACCACGGTAGCTTGTCTCCTTTCTGGTGAAGAATTGGCTTGGTAGTTTAGTCTGCCCTGTTCCCATGATGCACTGGGCCAGGGACAGACTGATTTGCATATAGCCAGGTTCTGAGCTGGGATGGTGCAGTGAGATAAATAACGGTGATGGATCAAGCCATGATCTTTGGACTGGGTAAGAGTGGTCTGCTTAATTCAGACACTCTGTTCATCACCACCCCCCTTTTTTGAATTGTTTTTGGCCACTATAGGTGTGGCAGGGTATACTCAGACATGAGTCCCTTTCTCACTGCACCATCAGGATTCAAGCAAGCCGGGCCGAAGACGGCTGAAATGCCAGAAACCGGTCCCCGGTAGCTTGTCTCCTTTCTGGTGAAGAATTGGCTTGGTAGTTTAGTCTGCCCTGTTCCCATGATGCACTGGGCCAGGGACAGACTGATTTGCATATAGCCAGGTTCTGAGCTGGGATGGTGCAGTGAGATAAATAACGGTGATGGATCAAGCCCTGATCTTTGGACTGGGTAAGAGTGGTCTGCTTAATTCAGACACTCTGTTCATCACCACCCCCCTTTTTTTAATTGAAATTAGAAGGGGCATCTGCGCCGGGCGTTTCACTGTCGAAACTTTCATTTTCTGGCAGATTTCACATTCCAAAACATAGTTTCAGGTCTGTTTCCTCATGCGCGGCCACCAGTATCTTTGCTTTAATAGTGACACTGTGGCGGAAACACCTGCATGAGCAGAGGCAAGCCCTCCATGTGCTGCTAAGAATAGTCCTAATCTGTGTTCCATCTTTGGAATTACTCTATCCCCCACCCAAGGGATTCGAACAAAAGGAACATTATTTGCATCAGTTATATAGGAGTACTTGAGTGGAAAGCCTTTCGGTAATGTTTTACCACTGTTTTTATTGGAAACAGTGACAGCCTGCATTATTTCGCTGTCTATTTTTGTTTTTGAACGAGTGATTGCAGCTACGGAAGCCGTTTGCAAAGCTGCCTTCGCGGCTTCATCAGCCAATTAATTCCCTTCAACGTGAACGCCATCACGCTGATGACTCAGTGTATAGACCACGTGAGTCTTTTGTAGTTCTTTCTGTAATAGAACTACTTGTTCCCAAAGCAATTTATGTTTGATTGTGCCACCTTTTGCGTCTTTGAAACCGTTTTGAACCCAGTTCTGCAAGTATTCGTTGTAAGATTGAACGCAGTAATATGAATTGCACACTAGGAGTGTGGGGAATTCGTGATCAGTATTTTCAAGCGCCATCTTGAAAGCCTGTAGTTCAGCTCACTGAGCTGTACAATCTCCTAGAGATTGTATTTTAGTGACCATAGGTCTGAATTTACCATCGCGCCAGCGACCTTTAACAATCGTGCACGCAGCACTATAGGCTTGTTTACCCCCAATTGCGGGCTGTGCTGATCCGTCTGTATAAATTCTACATCCGTAATGTTCTAGAGACAGAATCTCAGTAGGCAGAGGACATTCTTGTTCGTATTGTAGAACCTCTTGAGTTTTCAAGTAAGGGTCAAAAACCTATTAAACGTCTTTTGCAGCAAGAGAATTAACCCATTGTATCCATCTCGGATGTAAAGCTTTAGCATTTGGAATGCTCGCTTCTGTTACTGCCTCTAAGGTAGGTACGGGCGTAATGACCATTTTGCGTTTTCCCTGTGCTAGAGCTCTCTCTTTTGCTACTGCAGTTTGAACCGCTGTCAGAATTTTTTCTGTTGAAGTGAATTTCATTTCAGTTTGTGTGCACAAGTGTGATTTATAAGTTATTGGTACCTTTTCACCTTCATTAAAGGTTAGGTATGTGAATCCGCATCTCCCTGGGATGATTCGGATTACAAGGTTGCGTATATTTACCCGTGTCTGTAAATGTGTTGTTGCTAACATGTCTGTTTGTACTGAACGCAAAATTTCTGTGTGTTGTTGAGTCCAATTAGCAGGTTTGAAATCAGGTTTGATTAATCCGTAGAGCGGTTTAACCCTTTCTGCGTAGTTTAGAATGTAAGTTCTTTTGAAATTCAGGAATCCTAGAATTGACTACGTTTTTCAGCGTTTTTGGAGGTTGGAGCATCGCACATTTTTCTAAAAAGTTTACTGCCAGGCTTTTGCCTTCACTTGAATGTTCGTATCCTAAGAATAGGACACTGTGATGGGCACTTCTTGATTTTTTAAAGTTGAATTTGTACCATTCAGATGCGAAACCAAGTATTATGGTGTTCACTCTGTTCAAGTGCCTGTCCAAGTCATCATCTGTAAGATAGATGTCATCAACATAAGATAATGCCTCATCATCATATGTTTGCAGTAACTCTGTTACTAATAATAATAAATAATAATAAGGCATTTATAAAGCGCATGGCTGCACAACTGTGTATCCCCGCGCTAACTGCCAACAAAAACTCCTAACGGCCCACCGGAAAAAGTGCAGAAAAGTATTAGTGGGGAAAAAGATGAGTTTTTAGTTTTGCTCTAAAAAGAGTTTCTGAAGGTTCCATTCTCAAATGAACAGGGAGGGCGTTCCAGTATTTTGCTCCAAGGAATCGAAAGGAGCGGCCACCCAATTTCGCTCTATGGATACGGGGAAGTTTAAATTGTGACATGCCCGAGGATCTAAGGTTTCCGGTTGGGCGATGGATAGTGAGAAGATTTCTTAGATAGGTAGGTCCTTTGTTGTGTGCAATTTTATGGGCATAGCAAAGGCTCTTGAATCTAATTCTTTCCCTAACCGGGAGCCAGTGCAGTTTGGACAAGGCCGCTTTGGAAGATGTTCTTCTTGGTAGACCCAGTACCATGCGGGCGGCAGCATTTTGAATGCATTGAAGCTGGTGCAATTGCTTTTGGTTCAGGCCTAATAGGAGAACATTTCCGTAGTCCAAGTGAGGTGTTATAAGTGCATGCACAATAGTTTTTCTTGCTTCAGTGGAGATAAGATCGATGGTTTTTCGCAGGATTTTTAGCGTGCCCATGCATTTACCTATTATTTTGTTGACTTGGGATTTTCCCGAAAGATTCGAGTCAATCATAATCCCTAGATTTTTGACTTTTTCGACTGGGTGGGGGCAATCGCCCAAAGTAGTAGGCCACCAAGCCTGGGACCATATTGAGGTTTTGTTCCCTACCACTAGCACCTCCGTTTTATCACCATTTAAACGGAGGCAGTTATTATCCATCCAAGTGGCGACAGCAGCCATGCAGCTGGAGAAATTGGTGGCAAATTTCTCGCTATCTAGGGTGAGCTTAAACATGAGCTGGGTGTCGTCAGCGTAGCTGACAATGCCCACCCCATAGTTCTCTACGACTCGAGCCAGGGGTTCCATATAGATGTTGAACAAGGTAGGGCTCAAACTAGAGCCCTGTGGAACCCCGTAGCTGACGTCGCGAGAAGATGACATGAAGGGTGGGCAATGTATCTGGAATGATCTTTTGGTGAGGAAAGATTTGAACCAGGCTAGAGCATGATCCTTCACTCCAATGTCCGAAAGTCGGGACAGCAGCGTGTCATGTAGCACAGTATCAAAAGCTGCGCTTAAGTCTAGCATGACCAACGCTGCTGTCTCACCCTCGTCTACCATCTTGCGAATACATTCCGTGGAATAAAGAACAGCTGATTCCGTGGAATAGCCCGGTCTAAAACCTGATTGTGTGGAATGAAGTACATTTTCTTCTTCTAAAAAAGCCATTAGTTGTTTGTTGACTATTTTTTCTATAATTTTAGCGCATTGTGGCAAGAGGGAGATAGGTCTGAGATTTTGATATTGGTTAACCGGAATATTAGTTTTTTTTTTAGAGGAATAACGTGTGCTGTCTTCCAAGCCTCTGGAACGTAGCATTCTTGGAAGGACAGGGTGATCATGTGTCTAATTTGATCAATAAGAACGTTGTTCATGATGTCTTTACTTTTAGCTAAAGGACACACATCATTAGGGGATCCTGAATGGATACTATTTATGATGCTGATCAGATTTTCTTTGTCGGGTGTGATAAAACAGGTGAGGGTGGTCTTTTGTTTGAGGGGTGATTCTTTTCCTGATATAAAGGGTTTTGGAAAAGTAGCGTGTATTTTCTCAACTTTTTCGACAAAGAAATCAGCTATTTGTTCGCATATGTCATTTGAATATGTGTCCTGCATATCTAGACTGGTAGTATCTGTAAGTTCCTTGTAGATGCTGAATAGTTCTTTCATGGGGTTGGTTGCCTCTTCAATTCTTGTCTGGTAGAAGGAACTTTTTTCCTCTCTTATCATTTTCTGGTATGATTTTAATTCCAGTTTATAAATTTCCTTAAGTTCAGGAGAGTAGTTTTTCCTCCACTTGCGTTCTGTCGCTTTACAGTGTGTTTTCGCAATTTTTAGTTTTTCCGAGTACCAAGGTTCAGATTTGGTTCTCCTGACTGGGGGCTTGGAAGTCCACGGGGCGATTATATCTAGTGCCTTACTCAGCCATGATTCATAATTATTCCAAGTATCTTGTAAGGAATGTCCTATAGGCGGAGGGTGTTTCTGTAATTCGCTGGTCAAGCGTTCAGGGGTGTAATTTTTCCAATTTCGACGTTTTGTATACAATGGTTTGTTGGGGGTCATCTTAATCTTATTAGTAGGGATATTAACAGTAATTACATGGTGGTCGGACCATATTATTGGGACCGGGGTAGACATTTCAATACCTTCCCAGGTGGCAAAAACAGGGTCAAGAAGGTGACCTTGTTGATGCGTGGGGGAGGTTGATAGCAATGTTATTCCCATCGCGTGTAAAGCGGTCTTAAGTATTTGAGCTTCTTTGGCATTGTTATCTTCAAAGTGAAGATTCAAATCACCTAAAATCATAACGTTATTGTGTTTTATGGCTAGTTGAGTAGCTGATTCTATGAGCTGATTGCAGACAGGAGTTGCATTGCCAGGGGGGCGATATATAAGGAGACCAGTAACGGTCATCAACGGAGTCATTTTTATAGAAAAAATCCCGCATTCACTATTAATGATGACTGTATTCGTGAATGTGCATTCTAGTTCCTTTTTGCAAATCAGAGCAATTCCACCACCGCGTTGTTTGGGTCTGTCGATTCTTAGTAGGCTGTAACTCAAAGGTATTGTTTCTAAGATATCGGGGGATGAGGATTCCTCTAACCATGTTTCTGTGAGAAACAGCACATCATAGTCTTGTTTCTGTAGTATATCTCGTATTTCCGTTTTATGTTTTACCATGGATCTACAGTTTAGCAACAGCATTTTTAATTTGGGCATGGGGGCATTATGGGTCAAAGCAGTGCTAAATGCGTAGTTACATATATTACAGTGTGACGGGATCCTATTAGGGTCAATGGAATGTAAACAAGGTTTGTTAGCGATTTTACCCAATTCAAATAAAGCCGCGCTAGGATAGTGGATTCTCAGCTGGTCCACCATCTTGTCAGTTCCCTGATCTGTAACAGTGGAGCCAGGATGTCCTGCCCCGCGCCCCGGTCGTTAGCGGACACCGGCGCGCCCGCAATGCGCGTCCGCTGCGCGGAGCCATTGACTTATGAATTTATGCGCTCGGTAGCGCGACGTGCAGCGCGAGCCCTCAGTAAGATGGCCGCTGCCTGACTCGCGTTCTGCCTAGTCCCGAGTGATGACGGTCATAGGATCGACCGCACCCCCAGGGCAGGCAAGTGTTAAGTCTCCCGGTAATTTCCGCCCGCAAATAATATTTGTGATGCCTTAATCGGTGCTAAGGTGTCTAAATACACTATTAAGCTCAGTGCAGGGGGTGGGAAAGGACACACAGGGATGTGGTGAAATTCGAAGAACAGAGAACAAAGGTTTTAAAAATCCTCCCGACTCAAGCCTCAGGAGTTTAAAAGTGAGCAGTCTAAGTTACTCACGAGCCTTCCCTGAATTTATGCGCTCGGTAGCGCAACGTGCAGCGCGAGCCCTCAGTAAGATGGCCGCTGCCTGACTCGCGTTCTGCCTAGTCCCGAGTGATGGCGGTCATAGGATCGACCGCACCCCCAAGGCAGGGCAAGTGTTAAGTCTCCCGGTAATTTCCGCCCGCAAATAATATTTGTGATGCCTTAATCGGTGCTAAGGTGTCTAAATACACTATTAAGCTCAGTGCAGGGGGGTGGGAAAGGACACACAGGGAAGTGGTGAAATTCAAAGAACAGAGAACAAAGGTTTTAAAAATCCTCCCGGCTCAAGCCTCAGGAGTTTAAAAGTGAGCAGTCTGGCTGAAAATAACCCTGGACTATTCTTGAATCCCTGGGGGAGACGATAGAAGTGACGTTGTATCCCCATAATTGAGAAAGCGGTCAAATACCTGCATTCAGGTGCGATATTTTGACAGAAGAAACCGTTTGAAATATCTAATGTAGTGTTATATTTTTTGCGAACAATGTTATTCATCAGTGCTGCACATTTTGTACTGCAAAGGTTTTGCAACAGGAGTTTAAATGTCTGTAATCCAAGACTAGATGATATGTATTGTCTGGTTTGGAGACAGGAAACAAAGGATTTTTCATGGACTAGGTGCATTTTTCAATCACCCCTTGGTATTCAAGTTGATCTAAGAACTCCCTGACTTGTTTTTTAGCTTCTTGCTTAACTGGATACTGGCTCCGGGCAGTTGGTTGATTTTTTAACTGGATGTTATGGTGAGGAGAATCCTCAACCCATCCCACATGATTTTTATATAATGCTGGAGCTTGGGCTACTGCCCATTTTCTGGCATAGGTGCATTTTTTATGAATTGGAATATGATTTGAGAAGGCTGGCATAATGATCTCTTCGCCATGTGGGCACTCCCTGACAAATATAGCTGGCCAGTCTTTTTCAGCTAGAAGAATGTCATAACCCTTAGAGAGCTTCTCCCAAAAGAGTGCTCGTATTTGCCTAGTTATGTCCCCCTCTATGCGGAGTGTTACTTCATATAACTTATAGTGAACACTAACCCTTGTATCGGCAGTTTCAATTTGAATGTACTCATTCTAGTCCACTGTCCCCAGATGATCCTTCAGGTTCATGCGAGCTATGGTAACTTCTGCTGCGCTGTCCAGCCTTGTCTGTGCCCACTCCCCGTTCTTGAGTTGTGTACTCAAGATCCTCGGCATGTCTGATTTTTAGACTTGCTACCTTCTTTTTGGTGAATTGAGTTTTCTTATTTTTTGGAATGTGTTGATCATCTTTAGCCTTCACGCGTTCTTCCTTGTGTTCTGATCGTCCTCTTCTTTCGGCTTTCTGCAAGGAAGTCTGAAAGGTACAAGAGGAATGTGTATCAGTACCATGATATCTATCAGGTTTTTTCAAATTATCCCTGTTCCTGAGGTTATACCTCTTTTCAGAGGGTGCCTTTTATGAAGACCTTCCTCTGGACTGAGAACGCTTCTCTTTAGGAAGTGTTTGTCAAGTATTTTCCCACTTCTTTTTAGGAGTAGTGAGAATGTTTTTAATAAAAACTTTTTCAGGATTTTCTGTTAGTTCGGGCTTTACTGGTTTCCCACCCAAACTATCTCTACCTAGTTCCTCTTAGGATTTTTCTATTATTCTTGCCAGTTCATATGGTTGCTCAGTTACATCAAGTTCTTTTAGTTTTTGGCGGATTGCCACGGATGCTGCTTCACCTTTAATATTAGCTAATATTATAGCTGAGACCTGTTTGAAATCTTTCAGCAACTTCATACCGAGATTTAAAGCAGGCTCCGCCCGTATTTATTTTGAATCTGTTTCAGGACGTCTGGTATTACTGCCATTGACCGAACACCATGTGTTTTTGTGTAGATTGCAGCAAAGACTGTACCCCAAGTGTCACAGTCCTCCAGGTGTGGTGCGATCCCCATTGGTAAACAGATTGTAAAATTCTGTGTTTCTCATGAGGAGTACTATCGGGAAATACTGCCTCGATTTGAGTAATTTTTTTAGCTAACCAGAATGGAATTTGTTCCCTTTTTGAGGGTAATTTACCAATGACCGATTGTATAGTCTGTGGTGTAAATTTGTTTGTGTTTCCCTGATGAGGGGTGTGCTGTGGAATTCTTATAGTAGGGAGGACTGTTACAGTCCGCATGAATTATTGTACCAATTGTCTAAGTAGTTTAATTAATTGTTTTAGCTGAGCTAATAGTTCTGGGCCTGTCATTCTTTCAATGTCAGGATGTGGTGTATAGCTGGCTAGTACCGGCCATGTCGCTCCTGGTCTACCTAGTGGACCGAGCCTGGTAATGTGATTTTGATGTTGTAGGGCGTCTTTAAACCAGAGCTGATGCTCTTGGTAAGTTAGTGGAATTTCAATGTCCTCGAAAGGAACGTATTCCGCTGGAGGTTCCTCTATCTTGTAGAAGTGGAACACATGTGTTGTTGGATTTGCTTCTGGGAAGATAATCCATGAATAGAATACCTCTGTCTGCCGATATTCATGTGCCTCTATGACAAATATCACCCTACCATCTCTTGATGATAGGCCATTTGTTATAAGCTTTATAGTAATGGTTTTCCTTAAATTTTCCGGGATGATTATAGCATCCGCGTCGTCTTGTTGGAAACCTGTAATGTCTACGCCTCGTCGGGCATTATTGCATGCTGATCCACCGTTCTCGGTGACTCTATCCGACATTTTGTTGACTGAAAGTTTGCAGAGCAAGTCTCAAGGAAACAAAGATAAGGTGCACAATATTTTGGAACACTGTATCCTTCAACGTTGAACAAAACCAAAAACGAATACATATGATTTTCGTCCTACTCGGTTATGGCGGATTTTTTATCCTTTCACCCACTCCAGACGTCTATTGGAGTATTTTACGGGAAAAAGGGGTCCCTGTGAAAAGCACGACTGAGTTACTCTAGTATCTAGCGTTAAATTAGTGCCTTACCAAACTTTGGGCGCCTTGTAGTGTAGTTCCTATATTCCCAATAGGCTCTGCGCATTGGAATAATATATCCTATAGATGTGACGTAGGACTTCTGTCTACTAAGTCTCTATCGAATATATTAAACTTAATTGTGAGTGTCAGCTAGCTCAGAGGTCACTAGAAACCTTCTCGAATGAACAAGAAGGGATTTGTTTCTGACAACCGCATAAACATGACAACTTTGTTTCCCCAAGATAAAAAGTATCTTCAGAGTCGTGGAAACAGATAGATATTTTACTCAGTCAATCGTGCATGCTTCGTTTCTTCAGAGGTGCAGAGAAAATAGAGAGACGGGCGTTTTCAATAAAAGTATTTATTGAACAGTCTTCTTTCTCTTGAAAGTAAAGTGAACTGCTACAATCGTAATACTGGTTGCAATGTATAATGCGCACAGTAAGGAGAGTATTCAAAAATAATACTGTAAAAGCATGGTATGGTTTCTAAGCCATAAAATACATACATAAATAACAAAGACTAAACGTACTCAACTGGTGCTTCTAAAATACGCCTACCCCGATGTACCTAACCTAAGTCTAGTACGAGTGAAGAAGTAAGTGTGGTGTAGCATAATTTTAGTATTCTTTTGCCAAGAATCTATCCAAGATTTCTCTTAGGCTCTAATCAGCTCCGTACCTTGGTTTAGAACGAAGGAGGTCTGGTATCTCTCTGTCTCGGGACTCAACTCAATTTCCCAACACCCCGCAAGGGGAGCTTGGAAACACTGGAATTGGATTTCTTGGCAAGAGAAAAGACAGCGTCTCTCTGTGTGTCTGCTGGCGGGTCGGCTTCCTTCGGCACTTGCTGTAGCGAGGTGCGTCGGACAAGTAGATAGTCGAGCTGCTCCAAACCACTGTGTGTTTGCTAGGGCAAGTGTGGGCATATTTATACCTTGAAGGTGCCGAGTTTGACGTACATTTGGACATAATAACATCATCAAAGAGTCGAAGTTCTTTTAAAACTCCATGAGTTCTTGGACAGATCAATATTCAAGCAAGGGGAAGTGCCTGACTGCTGAAGCAGAGTTTTCCAAGAAATCGTTGTGGCTTTTCGGAACTAGTGGAAGTATCCATGCCTGTATTTGGACTGCATGGGCTATGTCTAAATATGGTTATAATTTCTATGCCTGTATAAGGACAAGGTTATTTATACCTATATAAAGGCATGAATCAGGAAAATTACACTAGGGTCCTAAAATGCTATACAACAAGAAGACTCAATACCGGAAGGAGGAGGAGAAACCATCCCTGTAGTAAAACCTAAGAGTGTACTTCCTGACAAAAAAACTCTATCACTTGGAAAGTATATTCAGCCTCCGCGTCTGTATATCCGACCTGCCCTCCCACAGTGGGATTCCAGCTTGCCATTGTTTTACCAGATAATCTCAAGTGATCGATCATTTGAAAACCACTAAAGGTACCAGAGGTACATTTAATACAAGCTTAAATACAGTAAGTTCTACTGAACTTAGAGTTGTGTGTCAAGGGCTTAGCACACCCTTTCTACAACTCAAGAGAGTTTAGTAGGTAAACAACTACAGTAGGTAGTGCATACACCACACCTCACTAGTAATGTCTTCAGGGCCAGGAACCAGTGGGTCCCTGCCAGATACCAGTCAAGTACAGGTATCCAAGTATGACACATTCCCTTTTCAAGAGTTAAGGGCTCTGTGTAGTATGAGGAAACTGAAGACAGGCCAAGGGGCCAACACCAAACGCCTCATAGAGGTGTTGCTGCTAGATGACCTTGGAAAGGCTTCAGAGCCTGAAAGGGTAGGCAGTAGGGTGGGAACAGCAGAGGAAGAAGAGCCCAGTGGTCCAAACCACCAGGACTCATACTCTGATGCTGACCAGACAGGTGACAATGACCTAGACCTGGACAATCCAGCTCCTACTGGAGATGAAGAAGGCCAAAGTGGTCTTCTCTTTGCCCCACCAGGAAGAGTTGGGGTGTGCCTAGAAGGCCAAGATCTCCTTCACAGGAATCTAGCCATTCTGACACATCTGTAGGGACTTCTGTCTCTCGTCATAGGAGGAACAACTCCCAGGAGAAGAGAGAGAGACAGATGAGACTTGAAGAAGCTCAGCTGAGAATAAGGAGACAAAGAGTAGCATTAGAAAAGGAGTCCCTAGAGCTTGAAAAAGCTAGAAAAAGATGGGGCTAGAGTCCCATGGTGGCAGCAACTTCCCTAGTGGTAGGGAAAGGTCTTATGACCATAGAAACTTAAACAAGATTGCCCCTCCCTACCAGAGTGGGGACAACATCCACAAATGCATAACTGCACTGGAAAAGGACTGCAAAGTTCAGAAAGTCCCCCAGGAGCAGTGGGCAGCTATGTTGTGGCTCTCCTTTACAGACAAAGGCGGACACAAGCTCCTCACTGTAAGATAAGAGGATGCTGATGATTATATAGTCCTGAAGAGTGCTCTGATTGCTGGGTTTGGCCTAACCACTGAGCAGTATAGAATACAGTTCAGAGATACCCAAAAGGCTCAGACTCAGGACTCGGTTGACTTTGTAGATTGTGCTTATATAGCTCTGACGGGCTGGTTACTCGGCAGTAAAGTGTGTGATTATACAGAATTATGCAACTTGATTATGAGGGAGCAGATCCTTAATAACTGTCAGAATCAGCTGTTGCATCAGCACCTGGTAGACTCTGATCTGACCTCTCCCCAAGAATTGGGAAAGAAGTCAGACAAATGGTTCAGAACAAGGGTGAAGCAGAAGGCACAGAACCAAGGTGGCGACCAGAAAAAGCAAGATCCTAATAAGGGTGGGGAGAAGGGTAAAGACCAGAAGTCATCACAAGGCCCCCAAAATCTTCTAATGGTGGGGATTCTCCATCTTCCAAGAAGAAAGGCCAAAAGAAACCAGGGTGTAAAGTCTGTCAACAGAACAACCATTGGACTAGTGATTGCACTAGAAGTAAAGACTACACTCCAACCACCATTGCCCCTAAGGCAACTGTCCCCCCTAGTTTAGCTCCAGGTGGTGGTACTCAGCAGAAGGGTGTAGTAAGGTTAACCCTGGGTTCTGAGATGGACTCTGGCCTAGTTAGAGTTCCAACTCAGACTGTACTGATCTTTGATGGAGGCATGGACATGTCCTCCTGTGCGAGTCCCAGTAACTTGGGCAAATACAGACAGCAGCCTTTGATAAATGGAAAAGAGGCTATGGCCTACAGGGATACAGGGGCAAGTGTCACAATGGTGACACAAGACCTTGTGGACCCTGGACAGATCATACTTGGTGAACTTTACCAAGTGACCAATGCTAGCAATGTATGGACCAACCATGTTGTTAATTTCTTCTGGGGAGGGGTAACTGGCCTCACTCAAAAAGTTGTGGGGAGTGCAGACCTCCCTGTTGAATACTTGCTTGGCAATGATTTACAGACCTCAGCCTGGTCTGAAGTGGAGGTATTGACAGTTAGAGGCAATCATTTTTTACTGATTGTCTCCTCTGTTTGATATGTTTTTTCTGGTTATATGCTTTGGGCACTGGGCCACTGCTGTTCAGTGCCACAGTGCAAGTGCTCCCTATGTTAAATTGAGATACTAATTGGTTATTTCATGATTGGGTTATTTGACTTACTTGTCAGACCCTAGTACAGTGCACCATGTTTGCCCAGGGCTTGTAAATCAAATGCTGCTGGTGGGCTTGCAGCATCGGTTGTGCCACCCACAGAAGCAGCTTGTAAAGTGTGCCTCAGGCCTGCCATTGCAAGGCCTGTGTGCAGTCTGTGACTGCCATGTCAACTGGGCAAGTGCACCCACTTGCCAGTCCCTAAACCTTCCCTTTGCTTCATATTAGACACCCCTATGGTAGGCGCCCAAGGGCAGGGTGCATTGTAAGTATAAGGTAGGACATGCTCTGGTGTGTGTAGCATCTCCTATCAGTAGATTACAGCCATTTTTGTTTTCCACTATTGCAAGGCTACCTGTTCTCCAGAGGCTAGAAGGGGAAGTTGGATTATTACATTCTTATAATCCTAAGTGACTCAGCGAACATGGTAGAAATTCCAATTTGATATGCCTGAACTCAGAATAATAAAATCCATCTTTTAGTAAAGTTGGTTTTAATATTCTGTGTTTAGAAAGTACGTATTTTCTTGCCTAACTGTCCAGGCCTGCCTCTGCTAGGTTGTGTATTCCTTGTCTGGCATTTGTGAGTGACAGGGCTGGGGGATTCCAGGAGACAGGCTGGGGCAGCCCAGTGGTGAATAGAGAGATCTGCATCTAGATCGGAGGGAAGAGTTGCATCTGGGACCTGAATAGGGCTGGGCCTTCGCTATACAATGCAGGCTCCACCTCCTGTGGCTTGTCTGGTGTCTCTGCCCTGCACTGTGAAAGGAGAGAAGGAATCTTGTCAACAAAGTCCTCCAGAGCTGTGCCTTCCCTCACCTGTGCTGGCTCCACCTCCTGTGGGGCGGCTGATGTCTCTGCCCTGCACTGTGAAAGGAAGGAAGGAGTCATGTAAACAAAGTGCTCAGGAACTGGTTTGGATTGGGCAGAGGCCTCTCTGCCTTCAGAGAACAAATAATTATGGGGTATAAATATTGCCCCCCCCCCCAAGAACTTTAGATCACTTCTGGAAAAAGAAACCTGTTGCCAAAGAGAAGAACCAAGGAAGCTGCAGGAGTTTGACTGCCCCTCTGCCAGTGTGCTGTTTGCTGGGTTGGCCTGCAGAGGTTGCTTCATTGCGAAGGAAAGGAGAATAAACTATTTAAGGACTTTCATCATCTACAAAATATTCTCCAAGGGCTTGAACTGTACTTGCCTCCTGCTGAAGTCTCAGGGACAAAAGACTTCATCTCCAGCTCCCCTCTGAATTTCCTTGCTGGGAATTCTATCTACAGACATTTGCATGTCGCTGGGAGCTGGAAACGAGATGCATCGAGAGGAAGCGTGTCGTCGCCGCCGCAGCTGAAATCGTCGCATCGCCGGAGAAGCGAGCCTTCGCTGCATCTCCCTGGAAGCATGTCTTCATCAAAGCTCCCTGCTGTCGCATCACCGGAGAAGCGTGACGCAATCGAGAGAGTCGCCATTGCATCACCGGAGAAGCGTGTCGCAGGGCCTGTCGCGGCTCCATAGTACAGAGTCGTCGCAAGGCTGCCAGGGCGT
Source organism: Lissotriton vulgaris (assembly GCF_964263255.1). Classification (NCBI taxonomy): domain Eukaryota; kingdom Metazoa; phylum Chordata; class Amphibia; order Caudata; family Salamandridae; genus Lissotriton; species Lissotriton vulgaris. Next base: position 1,133,534,531 of record NC_141697.1, read on the forward strand.
TTACGCATCGTCATGGCATTGCCATGTCAAGGGAGCCATCTTCTCGCATCGCAACCGGATAATCGCATCGCATCAAGGCGCCATCTTGCGCATCGCAACGGGCCCACAGGCCGAGAATCTACCATCGACCCTGCACTGGTAAGGATCATAACGCAGCCCCTATTCCGCGCAAGCATAGAGGCACGACTCATCCTTTCCCCCGGATCATAGAACCAACGCATCTCCCCTTTTGCAAGCCTTTCGTTCAGTTTGCGGTACGCATCCAGGTACTTTATTGAGAACTGTGTCGTATTGTCATCAACTTGAACTAAGCAACTTTTATCTTTTAAGTCAGCTTTGAGTATAGTATTGTGGACTTTTTGTCGTTTGGGGTCTAAAGAATACTTATTTTTATAAAACCTGTGTTGTGTCCATCTATAGTGTTTTCTCTGTATTACTGTGTATATTCACAAATGCTGAACACACTGCCACTGAGAAAAGCCTGTCTGCTCGTGGAAAGCTACCAAGCGGGTGAGCAGGGGTTATTTAGGAGTGTAATCCCCTTATCGTCACACTGACTTAGAAGCAAGGGTCCCTATTTGGACAAGGGTGAATACCATTGCCAACAAGAGACCCCCAGATCTAACAAGGACCCATGCAGAAACGTTAGGGATCTCTGCACATGTGTTTGCTGTGACTAGGTCACAGGCCAAAATGTCTAAAACTGAACAGGCCCTGGATTCTGGAATAATGGACCAGGTGCCTTCCAAGAAAAGGAGCAGTAGGGTTAAGGCAGTGCCTTCCCCCCTGACTCAGAGTGAAGATCAGTCTCTTGAGGGAGATGAACATGTGCCTGAAGAAGGAACTGTCCCAGATGAGCTTGAGCCTGATCAGGTTGAGTTCTTGGGGACAGGGGGCCCTTCCAGGGCAGGTCTGAGTCAGGAGCAGCTCAGCTGCCCTTCTCTTGAACCCCTCAGACAGCAGGCTGCTGCTGACACTAGCCCATGATATTCCTTTAACAGGACACCTGGGCCAAAACAAGACTTGGGACAGAATTGTTCCTCACTTTCATTGGCCCCACATGGCTGAAGACACAAAGGAGTTTTGTCGCTCCTGTGTCACCTGTCAAGCCAGTGGTAAGGCAGGTGGTACAACAAAGCCCCCCCTGATACCACTACCTGTGGTGGAGGTTCCCTTTGAGAGGGTAGGGATTGACATTGTTGGTCCCATGGATCCCCAAACAGCATCTGGGCACAAGTTTATCCTAGTGGTGGTGGACCATGTCACTAGATACCCAGAGGCAATTCCCCTTAGGACAACTACAACACCTGTTGTGGCAAGAGCCCTCTTGGGAGTGTTCTCAAAAGTGGGTTTCCCCAAAGAGGTAGTATCTGACAGAGATGCAAACGTCAATGAAGTTATTCACCTCCTGATGTATTCCTGGCCACCAGTAGTGTTTTTTGATAATGTTCTTTGTCGCGCTACTTCCTGGGTGTCCTTTGTGAGCCAATTTTATTATTTTCCCCCTCAATGCTGCCGGAGGAATGAACTGTTTGCATCTTCTTAGTCGGCCGTTTTCTATAGTTAGTTCCTCACTTATCTGCTGATAGCTTTTGAACTCGTTTTTCAAATTCCTTATTGGAGGCCATTTCGACTGCACGAAATTTATTACCTTGCTTATTATCCAGTCTTTCTCCATTCCTTCTTTCCATTCTTCTTCAGTTATGGACCCATATTAGTCTTCCAATGCATCAATCCAGGCCACTACACATTCTACGTCATCCAGTGACTCATTTTCCTGGTTTTCCATAGGCATCCGTGATAGGCAGTCAGCTCTACTGTTCAGGCCTCCTTTGATGTGCCTTATGCCAAATGTGTACTCCTGGAGCTTAGATAAAAGCCTTATGAGTCTGGAGCTTGTTTTTCCACTTCCACGACCTTCTCCGTCCATCATATGTACCAACGGCTTGTGGTCAGCATCGATTTCGAATTTCTTTCCCCACAGGTAGTTCTTTAGCTTTTGCACTGCCCAAACACACGCTAGTGCCTCACGCTCAATCGTGCTATAGTGTCTCTCCGTGTCGTATAGTCTCCTTGAGTAATATGCAATGGTGTTTTTTTTGCCTTCTTTTGACTGGCAAAATACTGCCCCTATGCCTTTTGCGCTGGCATCGACTGTGATTATGTTCTCCAGCTTGGGGTCGTAAGCTTTCAGAGCTGGTGCCTCAGCTATGTCTTCCTTTATTTTTTGAAATGCCTGCTCCTGTTCAGTCGTCCAAACATAGCTCGTGTTTTTTCTTAACACTTTCCTCAGGGGTTCCACCTTGTCTGCGTATCCTTTCACAAATTTTGCGTAATACTCGCTGAGTCCCAGGAAGGACTTCAGGGTTTCCTTGTCCTTCGGTTCCGGTGCCTCCCGGATTGCTTTGACTAGGTCATCTTTTGGAGTTATTCCCTCTGACTATAGTACATGTCCTAGGTATTCTATCTTCTTTCTCATGAATTTACACTTTTCTTTCGACACCGTCATTCCTCTTTTTCTTAGGATGTTTAGTACCCTGCCAAGCATTTGCAGATGTTCTTGCTCTGTTTTAGTGTGTATCAGGATGTCGTCCTGGAACGCTTTTACTCCTTCGATTTCGCCAAACAGCATATCCATCAATTTCTGGAACACCCCTGAGGAGGAAGCCAGGCCGAAGGGTAGTCTTATGTATCTGTAAGCGCCGAAGGGCGTTATGAACGTGGTGAGATTTTTGGATTCCTCAGTCAACGTGACCTGATGATATGCGGCCTTTAGGTCGATCAGGGTGAAGAACTTTGATCCTGCCACAGATTGTAGGATGTCCTGTATCAATGGGAGCGGGTGGCAGTTTATTAGAATGTTTTTATTTAATGACCTTAGGTCCACACAGTCTTATTTCACCCGTTTTCCTTTTCTTCGAAACCACTATTGCAGACACCCATTCGGATGCATCCGTGTCCTCTATTACGCCTCCTTGCATAGCTTGGCTAACACTTCTTTCAGTTCTTCTCTTACGGACAATGGTATTGCTCTCACCTTGTGTTTGATGGGCTCTGCACCATCCTTCAATTTGATCTCATGTGTAAATCCACGTACACAGCCGATAGTATCTTTAAAAACCTCTCCGTACTTTTCCACTACTTCTTCAACAATCCCTTGGCTTTCCACCATGCATATGTTGTTCACTAGCTCTTCCCTTAAGATGATTGGTTCCTTTGCTCCTGGTTGGAGGATCACGCCTAGCTTTGCCAAGTCTTTCCACCCTATTAAGATCCTGCCTTTCACCGCCACGTATATCTTCGTGTTTATTTTCCTTCCTCTGAATGTGACTGAGTCATTGAAATATCCTTTCATTTCGATATCCTTTTCCCCGAAAGCCTTGGGGTTCACGTCTATTTCATTTAATGATACGTCTGGCCATTTTTCCTCGAACATCAGGTCTGATATGATTGTTATGGGCGACCCAGAATCTGCAGTAAATTGCAATTCTATGACTCCAATTTTTGCTTCGCCAATGGGTCCTTTTATCCTTCCCCCTTCCATGTCTACATACAATACTATTTTTTCGCACATTTCCTCGTCAAAATCTCACACAGTATTCACCATCACATTTTCCGTTGTTCTTAGTCTAGTTTTACACAAGGTTGAATAGTAGCCAAACCTTTTACAGTTTGCGCATCTTTTGCCGATCGCTGGGCATGACTTATGATCTGCGAGATGTTCGTGCGAACCACATCTGAAGCAACTCAAATTTTTACCTCCTGTTCTCCTGTCTCCCCAATTTTTTTCGGGTCCTTTGTGCTCGCTTTTCTTTTTGTCTTGTATGTAACATACACTGGTATGACTACTACTGGTTGGCAATACTTTCGTAGTGACCAACGACCTTCCAATGGCTTTTGCTATGTCCGTTACATCCTGTAGAGTGGGGTTCCTGCACGTCAACAATCTTTCTTGTACCTTCTTTGAGTGACAATAGAACACTACTTGATCTCTTATGTAGACATCAGTCATCTCATTGAACCCACAATCTTTTGCTAGCACTCTCAGGCATGCTATATACTCTTCTATAGTTTCGCCTTCTTCTTGCTTCCTGAGCGCAAACTTATGCCTCCCCACCATTATATTGCTCTCTTCATCGTACAGTTTCTCAAGCCTCTTCATAGCTTCTTCATATTCGTTGAGTGGTATGAATACCCCAGGTGGATTTTCGTATTCTGGCAAACTATCAAACACCTCCTGGGCTGCTTTCCCTAACAATCCGAACAAGAGAGCCAACTTCCTTTCTGCGTCATATTTCTTGCCATCTATCGACACAATATAGTTTTCAAATGCCCTTAACCATTTTTTCCACTTCATTATGGGTTTTCCAGGTTCCTCTAGAAATAGTGGCGGAACACAGATGTTGTTACTCTGGGCCATATTTCCTTTTCTCTTCTCTTCACTTCGCTGGCTTTGTGTCTTATTCTTTATTGTTGCTGTGTTTTATCTTCAGTTACTTTATTTATGTATTCCTTTTCGTTTTTATCCACATGTATTAATGTAGCTTTAGCTTTCCTTTAAAACGCTCCAGCAGGTTAGTTATTTCTGTATGTTTTCCACCCCTCCTCTTTTCCTGTATCCCTTTGCCAATTTATTTACTTTACACGGCTGTTATTTCTACTTGCACAGACTCCTGGAGAGGCTCGCTCTTACACCCAATCCATAAGAAAGGGCCTAAATCAGACCCGTCCAACTATCGATTGATTGCCCTCCTGGACATCGAGGACAAAGCCTATGCCAGTGCCATCTTGACAGATCTCGCAGACTGGGCAAGTGAAGAAGGTCTCCTGCCCCTCTGTCAAACTGGATTCAGAGCCGGGTCCTCAACCGTAGACAACATCACTGCCCTTTCTTATCTGGCCCACCAAGCTCGGTTGCGTAAGAGTCTCCCTTTATTCGCCTGCTTTATCGACTACTCTGCAGCGTTCGATGGGGTAGACTGTGCTATCCTATGGAGAAAGCTGGCCCAATGGAACATCGATCCGACCCTATTTAGAGCAATCCAATTGTTGTATCAAAAAACGTGGGTCCGAATTAAACTCTCAAGCGATTTCGCATCTGAGAAGATTGACACGGATCGAGGGTTAAAACAGGGGTGCGTTCTAGCACCTCTGTTGTTCAATCTATATACAGCAGACATGGAGATAGCCTAGTCCGGGGCAGCCCTAGCCACTCCAAGGATTGGTGGAACTAAAATCCAGTTTAGGCAATATGCTGATGACCTGGTACTTCTGGATCATACCCTGGCAACTTACAACGATAAGAACCGGTTGGTAGCTAACAACTCCAAGTCAAAGATAGTAATTTTTGGCCATTATCCAAACAAAAAACTAGCCAAATGGAGGCTTGGCCATCTGACGTTGGAAAGCACACAGCAATACACTTACTTGGGTGTCTGCTATCACGAGTCGGGGCGTTCTGGTGCCCATCTAAAGAAAATCCAAAGTAAAGGGAAAACTATCACCTATGCGCTCTGCAAACTACAAGCCACTCTACATAGCCCAACGACAATGGCTATCCAAAGAGTACTCAAGGCAAAACTAATGCCGGCCCTCAATAATGCCCAACAAGCGTTCCCGGGTAAACTTAATACGGAATTGGAAAAATTCAACTGTAGAGCTTATAAGGAATTATTCTTACTACCGAAGTGCACCAGAAACACCCTTGTCCGCCTAGAATTTTCACTCAACCAACAAAAACTGGAAGAGATGGCTACCCTGTGTAAATATTACTATCTCATAATAGCAGCACAAGACAAGTCACTGAAGGCAGTTCTGAAATACATTTTTACGGAACCCGGGAAGCCTTGGTCAACCACCTTTACCATGGCGAAGGAACTCCTCAATCTCGCCACCAATCATTGGAACCCTGAGCTAGTTAATTATGCAGCAATTAAAAATGCCATCAAAAAACAAGTCCGTATCCGTTCCCGGGAAATGGATATGGAGTCACTGGCAAAACGAGGTTTCCATGAGTCCCTATGCCTGCCGCACATAGTGCATAATCCCAAACACCATCTCAAGCAGGCGGTGGGCCGCTCTGCCCTTCACATGATCTTAGCCTACAGATTACACCCTCTGCCTATTAAAGAACTATACGCTCTCGAACTGACAGGTCGGGGAGTTCCGGAATGCAGACTCTGCAATTACAAACGAGAGTCGCTGGCCCATCTATTACTTTGCTGTCCGGCCCTGCACGCAACCTTTACCTTAGGCCAATTCTACGACAAATGGGGACACGCATCGCAAAAGGAGGCGGTTCATCAACTATACACATTGACTATAGTAAAGCAAATGGCCTCCTTTGGAAAGTTTATCCAACAGACACGGGTTAAGCTGATGGCTACCCAGGGCATAAGTGATTAAAGACCCTGCAGTTGTAGGCAGGGGTGCCCTTGCACAGACACTATTCTTTTGAGCTTACCAGTGCCTAAGGATTCACTATACAGACTTATCAGCTGACTAACTTGTTGTTTTAAATCTTTTATAATTTTGTACTCTGTTTTAATGTGTGTTTTTTTTTGTTGTTGTTTTTTTTTGGTGTAAGACGTTTATTGTATAGTATACAAGTTACACAGCGTCGCGCCAACAACCCGGAGGCAGGCCGCTATATAGGTAATTGTCACAAAAAACAGTTTGGCGCACCATGTTATGTGCCATGGAACTTTTGCATATATTACAGTGTGAAGCATTAAGTAAGTGTGTGTAACAGTAGCCAAGTAATTTGTCTCACATTTTGCAGGGGTCAGTAGACAGGTAGAGCATCCTCAAATGATCGGTGTTGATTTGTCATCAATGCACGAATAAAAGCGTGTAGTACAATTAAACAATAGTGCGGATAAGACATGTCTACAGGCTCCTTTCCCCCCTCCCCAACAACAACCTTAAAAAGAAAGACTAACTCCGGTGCAAAAATGAAGTATCAAACACACATAGTATTATTTGTATGCAGGGTCGTACGCATTCGGGCAAGGCGTCATTTCAATTGTAGTCATCGTCATCAGGAATTACAGCGGGAAGGCAACCGACTGCTACATGGGGGGGGGGGGCAGACTCACACATGGGATCGCCCGGCCAGGGAAGGAGACCGCAGTTCGAAGAAGGATAGCCGCATATACTCTCAAACAGGGCATCTGTAATTCCGCCTTACAGCCATGGAGTGCCAACCCACCCAGGTACCACCTCGACATAAGGTCCCACGTGCAATCTCTAGAACGTCACCCCATGTCATCAGAAACTTCCACAGCGGGCGAATGCCCAGAGGCGGTGGAATCCTCTCGCTCCCTTGACCACTGCAAAAATGGCTCCCATATGTCTTTAGGCCTAGAAGCGGTGGGCATCGATTCCCAATAGTGTGTAAGCTGCGTGTTTCCATATGTTACATCTCGCACCCACGCGGTGAATGTAGGCAAAGTTCTGCGACCCCAATTTATCGCTACTTGTCTCTTGGCGTAGAGGAGCAACAACGCATGTAGTTTCCTGTCTCCGGGCTCCGTGTCCTGAACATATCATAGTAGGCCTAGAAGTGGGGATGGTGCGTCAGTTCTGTGCAGGATTTGGTTAATTGCAGTGAAAATGTCTGACCAGTACTCCTCGAGCTTAGGACAGCTCCATGCCACATGTAGGATGGATGCATCAGCTCCACCACATTTCCAGCACGTGGCGTCGTCTCGAATGCCCATGCAGTGCAGTAATACCGGTGTGCAGTAGTACCGGTGCAAGAACTTGAAATGCACTAATCGTAACCTGTAATTTGGTGATAGTGCTGTGAGTTGTTTACAGCAGTATTCCCATTTGTCCTCTGTTAGGGGTGTCTCCAGGTCAGCACTCCAAGCCTGCATAGCAGAGGGCACAGTTATCGGGGATTGCTCTTGCATGCAGTTGTACAGCCGAGACACTAGCTTTTTAGGAGAGGGCCTCGAAAGCAAGTTCTGAAGGGCAGTGAGTTGCGGCGGTTCCTCGGGGAATTGGGTCCAGAGCGCCCGACAAGATTCCCTGAGGGAGTGATACAGAAGCAAGTCAGAAAATAATTCCGATTGACCTTCTGCGCAAGCGCCCAAATCCCTATAGGTCCGCAAAAGTGTTCATGTTTTGTCCTCGGAGTGTGAGAACTTCGCCTCTAGCACACAAGCAGGGCAGCATTGGGTTACCGCGCAGTGGGATTGCCGGCGCGTAGAGCAGGGGGAGCCTCGCCCTATTGCGCAATTCGCGCCAAGACCAGCGGATCATTTCAACTGTGTCCACATCTTTCGAAGGGCGTGAAACCTTACCATATAGTGCTACGTGTAGTGGCGACGGGCCACAGCTGCCAGCTCCACCGCCACATGCGGTTGGTAGGGGGTGGGAAAGACCCAGAAATGCAAAAATTGCGCCTGCGCACACAACGAGTACAATTTTAGGTCGGGTGCTCCCAGGCCTCCTTGGCGCAGTGGAAGCGTGAGTAATGCCCAAGATGTTCTCGCCTGGCCACCAGCCCACACAAGACTCAGCAACAGTGATCTGACACGCGCATGGAAGTGCGCTGTCAAGGGCAATGGAACATTTACAAACAAATATAAAAATTTGGGGAGAACCACCATCTTTGCCAGTGCTATTCTTGCAACCAGGGACAGAGGAAGCTTGTTCCAGAGTTCCACCTTCCCCTCCAGCTTGTCAACCGCTCTGCCAAAATTTAGGGTCCACAGTTCTTGTATGTCACGGCTGATCCATATTCCCAGGTACTTGACAGCGTCAGTTTCCCAACGCAGTGGATAGTCCGAAGGTGACTCTATGGTGGCGTCAGTTAAGGAAATGCAACAGATTTGGACCAGTTAATAGACACACCAGCCAAGCCCTCAAAACGCACAAATTCGCGAAATAATGGGTTTAGGTTCTCAGCGGGATTAATGACGTACAGCGTGACGTCATCTGCATACAGGGAGATCAGCAGGCTACGAGAGCTGAAGCCTATCCCTCTTGCCGTGTGATGTTGGCGAACCCTGGCCGCCAGGGGCTCCATAGCGATGGCAAAGGGTAGTGGGGACAAGGGGCAGCCCTGTCTGGTCCCCCTAGACACGGCAAAGGGTTTAGATTTGAGCCCGTTCACACTCACTCGAGCCCTGGGTGCATCGTACAGTAGTCTAATAAGAGTTATGAAGTTGCAGCTAAATCCCATCCTGCCTAGAATTCTGAACAGGTACGGCCATTCTAGGGAATCGAACGCTTTAGTGGCGTCTAGGAACACTACTGCTGCTTGAATGGAGGGATGTAGATAATGCAGAATAGAAAAGATTGTTCTGAGGTTGTGCGAGGTGGCTCGGCCAGGAATAAATCCTGATTGGTCAGGGAGTGCGACAATCGGTAATAAAGGCTGTAGTTTGTCTGCAATGATCTTAGCATAAATTTTGACGTCCACATTGATGAGGGAAAGGGGACGATATGAGTCAAGGATCTGGCAGTCTTTGTCTGGTTTTAACAAGGTTATAATTAAGGCTTCGCGCATCGAATCTGGGAGGGAGTTCAGTTCCAGGGCCTCAGCAAACACAGAGTGTAGTTTCGGGGCCAACTCCTCGGCATACGCCTTATAGAAGGCTGTCGTCAGACCGTCTGGACCGGGGGCTTTGTTCGCGGGCATGCTTTTGATCACCTGAGTTATGTCCTGGACGGTCACGGGGACATCCATATACTGGCGGTGGAGGTCGTTGAACCAGACGATGGCAATGGAATCTAAAAAGCTGTCTAGGGAAGCTGGGGTCGTGGGTTGTCTAGATGTGTATAGGGATGCGTAAAACTCGGTGAATGCATCAAGCACAGCTTCCTGGCCTACAACTAGGGATCCCTCACTATTATAAATAGCGTGTATCTAATGTGTTTGCGCACGGGGGGCTATCAACCGAGCTAGAGTCCTACTCGGTCTGTCCCCTTCCCCATATCTGCGGGCCTCTGCTTGTTTTCCCAGGAATTTCACCTCCCTCTGTGCTTCCTCATTAAATGCAATCAGTTTGGACTTCATTTGACCAGCAAGTTCCAATGTTGGGTTACGACAGAAGGCCAGGCCTAGTTCTTTCAGTTCTCGCTCCAGCTGGGCTAGTGTGTGACGAATAGCTCGCAGTACCCCTGCTTGTCTCGCGATACATTGGCCCCGAATCACCGCTTTAAAAGCGTCCCACACAATAGCTTCTGACGAAGCTGATCCCTCGTTTTCTTCAAAATATTTTACAATATCTGCCCTAATTTCTTCAGTAAAAGCTGAGTCTGTGAGGGCATGAGGGGGCAGGCGCCATGAAAACGCCTTATTAGTGACATTGGGTACACGCAGTTCCAGCATGCAGGGGGCGTGGTCCGAGAGTGATCTAGCTTGAATGTCCACCTCCACTACCCAAGTCGCTACAGCAGGAGACACCAGCCAGAAGTCCAGGCGGGACCAGGCAGCATGATGGCATGTTATACATGTCCCTATCCTTTCTCCGGGGTGTCTAGATCTCCACACATCAGACAGCAAACCCTCATCCATCACATCTAGAATCGCCTGCCACGCTTTAGCATGCGTGGGCCTCCCTACGCCTCTACGGTCTAGGTCATCATCCAGTACCACATTGAAGTCTCCTCCTAAAACAATTTGTGGACAATCCAGCAGCATTATTTGTGCCCAAACATTCCGAAAGAAGTCCGGATCATCCACATTCGGGCCATAGATGGCCGCCAGTACCAATGGCCTCCCCTGCAATGAGCCGTGCACTATAACATATCTCCCTTCCTTATCTAGCACACAGGTGTGCTCCCTCCAATCCAACCCTCTGCGGACGAGTATTGCCACACCTCTGGCGTAGTTAGAATAAATGGCAGAGTATATATGTGACCACCTAGAGTGTTTCAATCTGGGCGAGGGGGTTGTGTTGATGTGTGTCTCTTGTAAAAAACATATGTCTACATTGTGTCTAGCAAGCATACCATGCATCAATCTAGCTTTTTTGTAGTCCCCTAAGCCCCGAATGTTCCAGGTCCACAATTTAACCCCCCCATTTTGGAAATCTTGCTGAATCATCGAGGTCCCTCCCGCGCCCTCCCTTGCAGTCCACGCCAGCCCCACCCGAAGTACGCACATCGAAACCCCATGCGTTGGATAAGACACATGACATCCTGTGGTGCACCATTCCATAACAAAAAACAAATCACCCAACAACCCTCTCCACCCCCCTCCCTCACCAACCCCCCAATCAGGTTGTGATAGACCCCGGCCAGAGCTCTGAGTAGTGCTCAGGCTAACTAGAAACAGTAACAGTGGGAGATACCCCATGGGGGCGTGGTGCTCCCAGCTTACACCCCCGATTGCTCAGGGTGGCTGCACATTGAAGGAGAGTTCCGCAGCCCGAAGGGTGCCCCGCCCCGCGGAGCGACCATATATAATCCAGCATGTAGAGAGAGTATCACGAACCAGGAGCATAGCTTACAATAGGGTACCCATCTAAATGTGCACAATTAGCCCTAGTCATAATAAACAGATCACCTTTAAGGGCAGCGGCAGGTAGACCGCGTAGTCCAAACGAGACGGGCCCAACCAGGGGGAATCTCGCCCCAGGCTGTCGCAGGCCACTCAATCATTGTCACTCAGTTGCCCAGTGTCTTCTTCCAGCCTCGGCGATTTGCGTCTTGCTCCAGGGCCACAAATGTGTTTAGCAAATTTCATTGCCGATTGTGCGTCTGTGAAAAAGTGTGCGGTGTGCTCATGCAGCACCTTCAGTTTCGCCGGATACAGTAAGGAGTACTGGACCCCGGCTTGCATCAGTAGTTTCTTGGCCGGCATAAATTCCTTCCTGGCCGCTTGAACAAGGGGAGTAAAGTCAGGGTAGAAGGAGATGTGATTACCTTTGTGGGTGATCTTACCCTTCTCCCTGGCAAGTCGCAGGATGTGGTCCCTGTCCTGGAAATTCAACAGTTTGGCAAGTATAGGGCGAGGAGTAGCGCCAGGTGGTGGTTTCCTACCAAGTGCTCTGTGTGCCCTTTCGACCGTGAAGACTTGGGAAAGGTCTGGATCAAAAAGTTTGTGCAAGAGATCCGTCACAAACACCTCCATTTTTCCAGTATTGTCCGTCTCCGGAATACCTGTAATGCGAATGTTCGACCTCCGGGAACGCGCCTCCAAGTCATCCGCCAGTTCCCTCTCAATATTAGTGATGTGCTGTTTGGTGTGTTGCTGGAACTTGCAGCACTCAGTGTTTCTATTCTCCAGGCAGTCCAGTCTTGTTTCATGCGCATCCACTTTGGTCTTGACAGCGTCTAGTTGCGAGGACATGGCATCCAGTTTAGAGTCTATACTTTTTAGGCTTGATCTGACCTCCATGATCAATGCCCCAAAATCAATGTCTGCAGCAGGACCCTGCGAGGGGGGTGCCTCAGTCTCCGGATCAGGCGTAGTTTGTTTGGCCATTTGCTTCTGCTCAAAGTTTAGCCTGGGCTGCCTCGCATCATTCTTTCCCCCCATTTTGGATGTGGGGGAGCGCAACACTGTGGGGTTCACAATGCAGGTCGCGTTGCGGTGCCCTCCGCAACTCTCGGTAGAGCAGTCTCCACTCACCAGGCAGGCGCAGGTCAGCCACGTGCTCAAGGTGTTCAGGAGGATCAGGCGGCAGCAAGATGTCGGCTCAGCACACTTAACAGGGCAGGCAGAAGAGGGCGATTGTCATCAGTTGCCAAGTGCAGTAGTCCTGGCCGATCTCGGCGAGCGCAGGGGTGCACCGGTGAAATGACCTGCCCTCAGCCTGTGGCAGGGGTCTGCTAGTGCCAGGGTGTTATGGCCAGTGGTGTCCGCCTCCGCTATCCGCCGCAGCAGCGTCCAGCGCAATTTACCGTCTAAGTTCTCCAGCACACGAGGCAGCAGCAGGAGGCAGCCCGTTTGTAAAGGGTTGTTGAGGCACAGAAACCCGTCGTGTAGAAATCGCGGCAGTGGAGACCGGTAGCAAGCTCCGGGATGGTTAGTTTCCCCTACAGCACCCCGCTGTCGAGACAAAATGGCGTCCTCGCACCGGGCTCCCCTCCGATCAACTCATTTGGGATCTCCGCGCTTCGCCACTTACTCAGTCGTCTTCCGTTGGTGCCAGAACCCACTCGCCGGTGTTGCAGCTGCCCTCGGCACAGTCTCCGTGTGCAGCGTGGTTTTTCAGGAGGTCGACGCACCGCCCGGACCACTCAGGCCAGACAATCCCCGGGCTGGAGTGGGAGACCGCCTCCGCCCAGGTCTCCACAGCAGCGGGCGTCCGCAGGCGTCCAATTCGGTCCAGACGTCGGGGGCCGTATCTCGCTCCCCAGGCTTCCGTTTCGTGCGAGGACTTGGTCGAGTGTGTAGCTGGGTTTCCACAGTCCAGTCACCCGCAAAGCAGGTCCCTCAGAGGTTGCGTTTCAGGATTTTATAGGATTCTTAGTGCGCAGCCGGCAGAGCTCGCTCACAGAGCGGCCATCTCGCTGCCTTGTTGGCCACGCCCCCGTTTTAATGTGTTTTTAATGTAATGGTTTTGAGTAACCAAACAACAATAAATTCATTCATTCATTCATACTTGCATAGGTGTGCGCTGGTGTTTGCTTTATTTCGCTAGTATTTAGACACGCACTGTCCGTTTATTTTCCTTTCAGTCAGTGAAACTGACAGGATTTCTTTGGGGTTTTGCTAAGATGGCCGCCCTGATGACGTCATTCCCAATGCACCAATGGGCTTGCAATACCGGCGTGATGCTGGAGCATTGCCGTGATGCTTCACGTGCGCGTCAATTTCGCACTGCCCTAGTCAAATGTCTCTCAGCTGTCAACTATCCGCCGATTCACTTACTTTAGTCTTCTTTCTTTTCGGATTCCCGCTACCTTTGTTTTTCCGCCTGCACGCTTTCCTCACAGTGACTTACTCGCGCAGCATAGATGATCCTGTGAGCCTCTCCTCCGTTAGACCCTCGTCGCCATTGTTACAAAGTAGGTACGGACCACAGAGGAAGGTTATTATCATTTATTGAGAAGGTATGTGTTGTACAGTGCTTTCTCTTCCCTGGGGCTAGCACTCTAGACTCCTGTGAGTGTTCCCTGTTCTGGAGCTCTCCCTCGCCCTGTTGGCAGTTGGAGCTCTGGCCAGCGGAGGGACGGTCCTACCTGTTCTTGTGCTGCAATAAACCTACTTATTGGAACATCTACTCGTGGCATCTCATTTCTACTTACTTCATTTGGCGACTTGGAACTGGTGATACATCTGGCCATAGCTTCCTTGATCGATTTGCAGCTTATTTGAAGATACACAGAAAGGTAGTCTCCAGCTCCCTCACGAACCCCGTGTGGTTTGCAGCGTTGGTCCGCTCGTCACAGCACATCCGATCATCGTCTCAGGAGAGTTTTTGGCTGAATTTCCACTTCCGAGATCTCACCGTCCAAGTGAGTGACGTCACCCTTCCCAACGTCCCCTTCACGGTGAGCATGATCTCTGTGCGCATGCGTCTTTGTGTGTTGCTTGGCAACCGCAATACACATCAGTGAAACGCATACGCGACTGAAACGCATACCGCTACGCTGCATAGCTGATGTCATAAGCGTGTCTGAGCTCACGCACTGAAGCGCATTCCTCTTCGTGCGCTCCTTCGCAATTACGCTAGAAACGAGCCTACGTTTGACGCAGTCGGCCATTTTAAGAGTCTATGGTTGCCTAGGAAACGTAATTCACCGGAATTACCAGAAACAGCGTCGAGTATCAACGAATCTTGGATATCTTCTTCACTGTAAGTGCCCATTACTTTACAAAAACTGTAGAATTTTACTGGACAATTCTTACAAAAAGGAATATGCTCTAGTGCACAACATTTTTTTTTGTTTTTTTTCTATTCTGTGTCACAAGTACCCTGCTTTCAAAAGTTTCATTTTATTATTATAACTTATCAAAACTGTTCTCATGGCTCAAACAGTCAATGTTGCTCTTCCACCTCAATTTTTGAGTGAGCCTGGAAATCCGTCATTAACATGGGAAGACTGGATTGTCATGTTTAATAATTATATAGAAGCTCTTGACGGAGAAGATTTCTCACCAAAACGGAAAAAAGCTCTCTTGATGACCACGTTGGGCAAAGAAGGCCAGCGCCTTTTTAAATATTTACTGCAAGCGTTACCTTCAGGGTCTCTAGATGAATGTGATGAATTTAAAGAGGCAGTGGCACGATTAGAAATCAGATTTGGAAGAGAAGAAACTTAGTTCTACAGAGATATAAGTTCTATAAAAACAAACAGTTGACTGATGAAAGCATTGAGTTTGTTGCACGGCTTCGTGAACTATCTGTAAAGTGCAACTTCGGCCAAATGGCGGACGAACTAATAAGAGATCAATTAATCGTTCAAGCCAACAACAGGAAGGTTCAAGAACGGCTATGGGCAGCGAAGAATCCTACGTTGAAAGATGCTATAGCGTTAGCAAAAGTAGTGGAAGAGAGTGAGAAATGTATGAGAGAGTGACAGAAGAGTAGTGTGGAAACAAAAGTTGCAGAAGTTTCCAACAAAAGTATGTGTAGTGATAATAGTGATGATGAAGCAATGACTATAGCTATTGTCAGGAAGAAGGGCTATATTCTTCAGAAAAAGAATATGCTGCAATCGTCAAACAGTAAGAATAATCAAAAAACCTGCTCAAGGTGTGGCAGTTCTTCACATACCTCTGATGCGAAGTTCTGCTTTGCGAACAATAAAGAGTGTCTTTGTTGCGGAAAGATGGGGCATTTCGCTAAGATGTGCAAGAATAGGAATAGCTCAAGAGTGACTGTAGTAAATGACTGTGGCGATTTGAAGCGTGATATGAATAAAATTTTAGTCTTGGATGACAATGTATGCTCTTGCAAGGATCGAAGGGAAAGTGCTTTTAAAGCTAATTTTAAGATTGATGAGAAAGTTGTCACCCTCATGGTGGATACAGGTTCGAAGTGGACCATCATCCCACTATCCTTGATGAAGAGTGTGTGGAGTGAAAGGGTTTTACAAGAGTGTGACATTTCTCCGTCTGGATATCAAGGCGAAAAAATTGACTTGTTGGGGTATTTTGAAGCAAAAATTTAGTTTAAAAATAGATCAGCATGTGGTAAGATTTATATTTCAACAGATGGACCAGCCATTTTAGGCCGTCACCACCAATTTGACCTACACATTGTAGTTGATCCCAGGTCTGATGATCCAGTATCTACTGTTGATAATTCATCCGTGGATGAAATACTGGATAAGTTCAAAAATGTTTTTAGGGATCAATTAGGGGAACTCATAGGTTACTCCCATCACATAATTCTTAAGGAAGGAAGTTGTCCTGTTCAACATAAGGTGAGGAGGGTCCCTTTTGCTCTACGTAAAGAGGTCAAAGCTACCTTGGAGGAGATGCTTCAAGGTGGCATTATTGAACCTATTGAGGCGTCCTCATGGATTTCGCCAGTAGTGATTTCTCAGAAACCCGACAATAAAATCAGGTTCTGTGTAGATCTACGTTCACTGAATAAGTGCGTTGTTGCTGATGTGTTCCCATTACCAAACATTAATGAGCTAGTCTCGACATTGAAAGGGGCCAAGTTTTTTAGTAAGTTAGACCTAAAGCATGCGTACCATCAAATTTGTTTAGATGACAAGTCCAAATCCTTGACTGCATTCATCACCAGCGAAGGGACCTTCCAGTTCACACGGTTACCCTTCGGACTTGTCTCTGCTGCTAGTGTGTTCCAGAGACTTGTTTCTGAAGTCTTTAAGGGTTTAGATAAAGTACTATACTTTCAAGACGATATCTTGATCTATGGGCATTCCTTGGAGGAACACAATGACATTTTACATAAGGTATTAAGAAGGGTAGATGATGCTGGCCTAACGCTAAGAAAAGAGAAGTGTGCATTTCTTTTGCGAGAAATAGAATACTTGGGCTTTTGCCTCTCTGAGGAAGGTATTAAACCCAAGAGGAACTTATTGGAGGCCATTGAACTAGCTCCCTTCCCAGCTGATAAAGACCAACTTCGGTCATTCATGGGTTTGATAGAGTTTTACTCGAAGTTCGTGAGGGACTTCTCTTCAAAGACCGCTCCCCTGAGATATTTGGTGAAAAAGGGCGTCAGGTTTTATTGGTCAGCTGAGCATGAGTCTTGTTTTAATATGATTAAAAAAGAACTTAAATCTGCTAATGTCCTTACCCCTTTTGATACTGCTCGGTCTTCTATTCTGATGGTTGACGCCAGTACTATAGGTCTTGGGGCAGTTCTTCTGCAAAAACATGGGGGACTGGAAAAGACCGTTGCGTTTGCATCTAGACCCCTGTCAGTCTCAGAATCTAATTACTCTGTCATAGAGCGCGAAGCTCTTGCTGCTGCTTGGGGCACGAACTACTTTAGAACCTACTTGTGGGGTTACAAATTTGTCCTCCGTACGGATCATAAACCCCTTGTGAATGTCTTAGCTCCAGGTGCTGCTGGTAAGGGGTCACCAAGATTAGCGAGGTTAGCCTCTCGACTTCAGGAGTATCAGTGTGAAGTTGAATTTGTACATGGGTGGATGTTCTGGAGCTCTCCCTCGCCCTGTTGGCAGTTGGAGCTCTGGTCAGCGGAGGGACGGTCCTACCTGTTCTTGTGCTGCAATAAACCTACTTATTGGAACATCTACTCGTGGCATCTCATTTCTACTTACTTCAATATGCTGGAAAGGCCCACAGGGCACAGCTGGGACAGGGGCAGGTGCGAGAACGGAGAAAGAGGGGAAATGGCCGCGACAGCTGGTGACGTCACATAAGTAACAATCCTAGCATTCCAAAATGGAATGTGTGACGTAGGGTTAACACTGACAATAACGGAGTGATAACTTAAGGTCGCCGATAAGGACCAACATTGATAAGATACAACAGTGCTGAACTGGGTCTCAATAGGGCTCTCCATTTTTGCCCTCAAGGTGAAAAAAAAAATTCTTACCTCTGCAGCAGTGCCACCCTTCACTGCCTTTCATGTAACTTCAAAAAGACTAGTTATAGTTCTTTCACTGACTCATCGTTTCAGAACTGAAGCATTTTCAATTTGTTATACTGCCAAGCCGATTTATGTTACATAAACAAGAACAATTGGCAAAGCCAAAAGCCCTGGCTTGTTGTAGGTTTAATGTTGCCCCTAACTACATCGGCCTCGCCCCTTCGAGAACCCCCCCCCCCCCCCCCCTGTGTTTTCATTCCACTTAAAGCCCTGCATAGGGGTATACATTTTAAAACTGAAAAGTCATTTTTGACAAAAAATTGGGGAATTGAAATAAGATGCAGGAAAGCGGAGCTGAGGCGATTTTAGGCGGATACAGTTAAAAAAAACATGTTCTTGAAAACACAGGGCGCCTCCCGTCAGAATCGGGCATGTATGAGGAGCTCTTTCCTCGCTCGACTGCCGAGCAGCCCGACAGGAGAAGGCCGCTAACGCACCGCGCCTCCCAGTCAGAGAATAAGCCGATCCCCTCCCGTCAGTCAGGACCTCACCGCCCTCCGCTCTTCCCTCCTCCCGTCGCTTCTCTGCTGCGCCTCCCCTCTCTGCTCGCCGCCACTTCAGCCTCCTTCCCTCCCCCGTTTGCCGTCACTCAGGGCAGGGGGACGGCCGAGGCCTGCTCGCCCCGCCAGTCAGGGAGAGGCGGGCCCGGCCCTCCTTTTCCTGTGGGCCGCTGGTTCCTGTGGTACGTCAGCGCTCTTCCCCGATCCCCAGCACAGATCCTCCTCCGGCCATGGCTCTGTGAGACAGCACATGGCGGCCGCAGCAGCCATGAGCACCCCCCCTACACTGCCCCCCATGACATAACGCCGGAGCCGCCACCACCCCCCACGGGATCAGTCCCCCCAACAACACCCACCTCGCCTGCATCCGTACCCACAGGAAGGAGCCTCCAGACCCAGGGGGCTTAATCTTCGGTCATTCTATTTTTGAACGGACTTTTTCCCCCGGCAGGATATTAGTTCACTCCCCGTAAATCTCAGCCACCATGGGAGTCCAGGGCTTCCAGGATTACATCGAGAAGCACTGCCCCAGCGCCGTGGTGCCGGTGGAGCTGCAGAAGCTGGCCCGCGGCAGCCTGGTCGGGGGAGGCCGGCAGAGGCCTCCCCAGACCCCGCTGCGGCTGCTGGTGGACGCCGACAACTGCCTGCACCGGCTCTACGGCGGCTTCTACACCGACTGGGTGAGCGGCGGCCAGTGGAACCACATGCTGGGCTACCTGGCGGCGCTGGCCCGCGCCTGCTTCCAGGGCAACATCGAGCTCTGCGTGCTCTTCAACGGCGCCCTGGAGAAGGGCCGCCTGCACGAGTGGGCCAAGCGGCAGGGCAACGAGCGCCAGACTGCGCAGCAGATCGTCAGCCACCTGCAAAACAAGGGCACGCCGCCGCCCAAGGTCTGGTTCCTGCCGCCGGTCTGCATGGCGCACTGCATCCGCCTGGCGCTGCTGCGCTTCCACATCAAGGTAAGAGGATCCGCGGCCTGCCTGCTCTCCCCGCCCGGTTTAAGCCTCCTTCCGGCACCCATACCAGTGTTATTTAACCGGCACCCCGACTTTCCCTCTTCATGCCCCACTCTCTGCATCCCTGCCAACTGTCACTCCCCTCAACGACCCCCAGCCATACTTTATGTAATCCAGGCCTCCCAAGTATGTTCCCCATTCCGCCTCCGATCTGTTTTCTGGCCCTTCCGCTATACCTCACAGAGCCCTCCCTTCGGTGTCCGACACAACCCCCCCCCCCCCGGTCTCGGCCTGTCAGGGCCTCCCTGGCCGGGGCCGCCATGATGTGTGCCGAAGTGCTGGCAGTAGCCACCTCCCTCCTGCTGACAGGGCTGCCTGCAGTCACGGCCTGCGCTGCAGCCAGCCCGGTGATTGTAAACATAGGAAGTTAATGAGCGAGAGTTCCTGCTAGGAGGGCAGAGGCCACAGCTCAGCCTTTCACACCCACCCTCCCTCCCTCCCATCTCTGCCTATCGAGCCAGGCCCTCACGCCCCTCCCGGCCCTCTCATGGCCATCTTGCCTGCCACCTGTTGATGGTTGGTCAAACCCCCTGCGCACGACCAGTGTCGTTTCCATGGGATTATCACAAGTGTCATCAAACCCCACCCCACGGCTTGTCACACACCGCCTAAATATGCCACTCCTTTAGCCCGCGGACTTTATCAATTTCATGTTCCACCAGTACAAAAAAATCTCGTATCGAGTTTAACTCCTCATTGTCATTTTGTACTGTACAAGCCATGCCTCCCTTCAGCCCCTCTGTTGTCCTTCTAAAATGCACCCTCATTATGATCTCCCTGTCTTCTGCAAAGCAGTGTTGTTACTTACGTGAAACGCACTGTAAACATTCAGATATCTAAAAGATGTTTGTAAATATGTTGTATATTTGTAATGTACAAAGTGCTCTGATCCTGTCAGATAGTTACCTGGCCACAGTTCATTGTTATTTTTTGCTCTGTTAATGTAATTGGTGTAATGGAGGTAAAACAATACCCCAAACACCTAGAATGCTTTTACTTAAAACTCACGGAAGTCCATCCTTTATGACCTGAATGGAGGCGATCACCCTATGGATACTGGCCTGCTCTATACATTGCTTGTTTTAAGGTATATCTTGCTGTAGTCTACCTTTCAACACAAACTAAAAGGTTGATAATTGACAACGAAACGATTGATACCAAATGCCTGAACCAGATTTACTGTGATTCTTGCCCAACGGTTTTGAAAATCAATTAGAAAAAAATATAAAAAGTACTTCACAAAACCCATCCCCTCGGTACTCCTTCAGTCCATTTGCATACTGTCCTCACAACTTTGTAGACACCTTTTGCAATGCTGATCAACCGCTATCTTTTAATTAGTCAACATAGCAGCATTACCCCAAACCTTGTTTCTTTCAACTTGACAGGTTAACCCTATCACCTTGTAGAAAGCAGCTGTTGTAATTATTTCTCTTTAGTTCAGTTAAAGGCGCATTTCTTGCCTCTGTTGTTTGTCTCCTCGAACTTTTATTCATTATCCTTATTATCGTTACTTTTGTATAACCTCCTCGTCTTACTTCTCGAATCATCCCATACTTTTCTGCAATGTCTTCAGTTCACGTTCATATTTGGCTGTCTCATACCAGATTCCTCATTCTGACATTTCTGTCACCATGCATTCTCTTTTCTCTGCACTGTCTAATTTTCTCACCACTCCAAGTGTATCCAACCTCCCTACTGGCCATCCCTATATTTTGAATGCACAGACTAGCACTTTAATGTAATAGTTCTGAAAAGTACTTATTTTTTCAGTCAGTCAAAAATAGTGATTATTTAGACCATGGTCTTTAAACAAAAGTAAAAGCAATGTGCACAATATTAAATGATGCATATTTTTGTTAATTACACACTTGGGTTATTAGCTTTTAGAGAACGTTTTTCAGAATCATTTTTGTGTCTTAATTTTTGATGTGGATGGGAAATGAGAGTAAAGTCAGCCCCGTGTTACTCGCAGGTAAGCAAGAACTCCTGGGTTGAAAATGTGGATATCGTGCACAAGTCTGGGTCATATAAAATATATGAATATACATACCTCGCTTTAAATCTGGCAGACGCTTTGTATTGTTCATATACATTTATTTCGCGCAGGCATGCTCATGCAGCACAGGTTGAGCAGTTTTGTAATGGCCCGCATTATGTGCACGAAATGTTTAACTATTGTGCATTGTAAATAATACAGATGTATTTTTTATGGACAGCATTGCGAGTTGTCTATTCTTTATTTGAAGCCACCTAAAGTAATTTCTTGTCAACATAAATATAGTCGGACAAGCAGGCACGTGATGACTATTCCATTACTTTAATACTGAATTTAGAGCGACCTTCGGTTCCCACATTAGTGGTAGTTTTAATGCGTTAGGGAGCGTTTGTCTTAATCTGGGCCAAATGCTAACTGAGGGGAGTAAAATGTACCCATGAATGATCGTAAATCAGTGGTTTGCAAGATCACCTTGAAATTACTGCTCTGTAATGAATGTAGCCGTAAAATAGAACACATTTTTGCAGTTGGTAAACACTTTTTTTTCATTGTTTGTACCAATAGATGCTGTCGCGCACCTTTAGAGGTAAAAGTGAATTTTCTACTGCTACTCATGTATGCAATATGTGCAAAAGATAATGGCTGTTGCCTATGTATGGAGCTTTTAGAAACGCTACGCCGATAAATATTTGACATTGTTGCGTACAGTTCAAACAGTTGTTTTGCATGCTCTCCCACCGGCTTTCCTTGCCTTCGAGTGTCTTTAAAGCGAACGCGACCCCTGCATGTCTGATTTGTGAGGGGAAATTTGAAGGAGGGCTGTCAAAGGATAAGGAATCATAGGGATGGGTATGGAGATGTGTAGATTATGCATGCCACTAGACAGGTAGGCAGACGCTTTTTCGTGGTTGGTCCTGCTTTGCATTTTTTGTGTCATCCTGCCAATTAGATTGGTTTCACGGCAACCCTGCACCAAGGGCTGAGAATAGGCGAGAACTTTAGGGGGGGGGGGGGGGGGGTTGTTTTTACCACGATTGGAAGTTGGCTCGTACAATATTTTTTTCCTCGCTGTAATGTTCAAATGGGTAAAGATATTTAACTTTGCTCACTTTTTTTAAAAATTTTTTTTTATTGCTTGTGTTATCTGCGTAGGTTTGTTTTTCTTGTCTAGTGGTGGTGTAGTAGATAATGATGTAGAGGTAGTACTTACGCATTTTTTTTTATTTTTCCATTTCTACACTACCAGCACGTTACGTTGTTGGACATAGCCTTCTTAGGGCAAATTGTCCCAAAACGTTTTGCTTTTTCCTGCTAACCGTAGGAATCTGGGCACCTTCCCACTGTAGTGGGCCCCAATGACATCGGATCAACCAGATTTGTCTACTTCTTAGTTGCTAGAGAATTCTCCCCTCCCACCCCCGTTGACCTTGCCATTTAGTAAAATCAGGCTCCCACCTCAATTATTCCGGCCAAAGTTGTCACCTCCCTGGCCCTCCAACTACCTCCTTTGATTTAATATCTCCTGAACCTCTCACTAAGAGAGGGCCGTGTCCCGTCAGAATGGAAAGCAGCACAGGTTAAGCCCATTCGTAAGAACACCAAGGCCCCTCTGACTGATCGTTCCAAGCTCCGTCCTATCTCGCTTCTTCCTTTCCTGAGCAAACTACTGGAGAGACATATCAACAAACTCCAACCATGTCGAACTCACTGGTTGCTTAAATTCCTCCCAGTCAGGCTTTACGCCCAAACACAGCACCGAATCAGCTCTGCTAGTGATCACGGATCATATCAGGATGACCCTAGACAAGGACCGCTCAACAATTCTGGTGCTGCTGGACCATCTGCCGCGTTCGACACTGTTTCACATCAGCTATTCCTCAGGAGACCGAAGGAAATCGGATGAAGAAACACTGCTTTTCAGTGGATGTTGAGCTTCCTATCTGCTCCCTCCCAGACCGTCAATCTGGGCCTGTATCGTTCGGCACGTATGGAATTGTTTAAGGGAGCCTCACATTGTTTAATATCTATGTTGCCCCCTTGGGCAATCTCCTAAGGAAGTATGAGTCCACCACTATAAGAGCCATTTCACACTGGATGACTAGTAATCTCCTCCAGTGTAACATTGGGAAAACTGAGATTTTGCTCTTCGGAGAGGCCCCCTTATTATGGTCGCCTGAATGGTGGCTGGCTGATCTTGGTGCTCCTCCTGCCCCTTAACCCACTGTTAAGAACTTAGGCATTCGTTTGGATCAAGCCCTTACTTTGAAGGAGTATGCTGCTTAGACAGCTTGCCCCTGTTTCCATACATTGGGCCTACTTCGCCGAGTCTTTACTCTGCTTCCTCACTCTACTCGGAAGACACTGTCTGTCTCAGGCACTTTTATTTAGCCGTCTGGAATACTGCAACCGTCTGCTGATCTCTGCTAATGAGACTTCCCTCAGCAGACTGCAGGTAGTCCAGAATGCCGCGGTGCGACTAGTCCTTACCGCACTCCCTAGGACTGCCTCCGGCCCTCTTCTCTTGCAACTCCATTGGCTTCCAATATACCAAAGGGAAACATTTTAAAGTTTGTTGTACCATCCATAAGGTGCTATTCAATCTTGATCCCACTTACCAGAGAAATCCATACCCTACCTTCCCTCTAGGTCTCTCCGCTCGGGCTCCAAACATCTCCTTGAGGTTCCCAGAGTTAGGAGGGCAAGACTAGGGGGAAAGGCCCTCGCTACTGTAACAAGCTCTCTCTGCTCCTGAGGCAATGTCCTGACCACCTACAATTTATGAAGTTGTTCGAGACCTCTCTTATCTGTTTCTGATTCAGCTGTAGTAGCACTAAACTTATGCTGCCCGTCCGAAGTGCAGAGATACCCCTTCAGGGGTCGATTCAGGCTCTATATAAATAGGTGTAGCGGGAAGGTGCATGCGCCTGCCTTGCCTGCATTGGGCTGGGTGTGCGTAGTCTATGGGTTGAGGTATTGTACCTCCTTGCGCCCTGTAAACAGGTTCACCGCATACCTGGGGTGGGTACAGCACTGGCCAGTAGTGGGACATAGCACTGAGTGTGCCACCCACTGGATAGCATTTCAACTGTGTATTGGGTCTACCATTGCGCCCCTGCCTAGGTTGCCATTACGCCTCAGCCAACCGTGCGTGGGCCATCCCACACCATGAGGGTATCCACCCCCAGAGAAGCCCTGACAGGCGCCTAGGGGGTAGTAGGCTGAAGTTTGGGTGGGTCCATATGAATGTTACCTGCCCAGGTGGAGAAGAAACACCCCTCCCCCAAAATGGGTCTTCCCCTGCCTTGGAGTTCGGCTCTTCCCCAGGGATACACATGGGGTTTTGGTGATTCCCTGGTGTGGCCTCTGGGCCCTGAGAACGTCCTCACTGTCAAGGCAGTGTGGAAGTGCCTGCGCCTTCCTATACAGATTAGGCAGAGGTGCTGACACGATGTTCGGAAACTTAGGCTGGTCTGCCAACGCAGACTGGGGTGTGCGTACCGGCCCTGATGTTTCAAATACGTGTCCTGCCTGCTGTTGCTGGCTGGAGGATGTACCCTTGTGCCTTTGGCATTTTGGATAGGTGCCTGGCCTGCCATTGCAGGCTGGTGTGTGTAAACCTTTCTGACCTCCGGGTGAGGCCTGCCGGTGCAGGCCTGCATCTGCATGCTTAGATTCAAGGTGCTAGGGCATGGGTGAGCCATGTGCCTGGTCTGTTCTTGCTGCGTAAAATTGCGCGTGCCCTTTCTATCCGTATTGGAAAGTGATGCTGATTCAATATTCTGAAACATGTAATTGCAGACTGGTGGGTCCCACTGGCGTCTATCAGGAGTAAACTCATGAGCAGCATGCCATTGTACTCTGCGGTGGGTTCGCACCTGCACCTATGGTGCCCGCAAAGGCATGTGCCGAAGGTCTGTGTGCGCAGTAGTGCACATGCGTCCAGGTAGTGCCGAATACATATGCATGTTTTTACTACCTATGAGGCCTGCTCTTCACATACATTAACATGGGAAAGTGGTTGACATTGCTTCAGACTGCAATAGTGGATTGCAGTGGAGCAGCCTCATGATGTTTCCTATCAGTGGATTTGCAGTGCCAAACCCTTTCCATTGGTAAAGGGAGTGTGGCATAACTTGCTTAGAACCGAATAGTGGCTGGCCTGGGCCGAGGACCTGCTAAAGTGTGGCTCCCTGAAGTGTGATCTCTAAGGGCCCGACCACATGCCTTCTGTTCTCTCGGAGATCTCAGTGACTTCAAAGATCTCCTGCAAGGGATATACACCATCTACCTGTGCAATCTGGAGAGCAGTGCCCTCTCAAATGCCCACCTCGGCTACTGAATCCCAATTGGTAGTGTGAACATCGAATTAAGACTTGTCTGGAGACCGGATGGCCTAGTGCAGAGCCACAGAATACCTGCCTGCATCTAAGGCATATGGTTCCTGTACTGTGATTACCCTGACCCTAAACATCTAGTTGGTGGTGAGCTGATTCACATATTGTGGGACCCCATGTGGCCCATTTCGTCTATCATGCTACATCTCTCCGGTGCGACATTCAGACTACCTGCTCATTGTGTGCTGTGTCCGATTCACTGGGTGCGAGCCTTAGAGGTGTGGATGTACCCATAGTAGGGCCTCATTCTACCTCATGTGGCTCTGCTGAACTTGCACATGTGTGTGTGCGTGGCCTGACTGGTGTGGTGCTGCCTGTATCATCATGCACCAGACTTTGTGCCTCATTTCCAGGGAGATATGGAATTGCATCTCTTTGCTGTTTGTAACAGGTATTGCCTGGTGCAACCCATAACAACGTACACCGGTCGTTATGCGTCATGTCAGGGAGGTAGGTAATTTGCAACTCATCGTGTTTGAAAACTGAAGTGTCTGGTGCGACTCATACCAACGCGCATCAGGTGCTGTGCCCGGATTGCCTGAGTACGACTTGGATCAGCGTTTACCGATCGGGGCTCCTCATCCTATCAAGAGGTTCTCCTGTGTTACTCCCTGTTCATTGGTTGTTCCCTTGTTGATCCTCATTGCTGCGGACCAACTGCCCTCTTCTCACCTGGCCCATCTTGACGACATCTTGGTGCTAGGTAGTAGCAAGGGGATTAAATGGATTGAAGGAACTCTTCTGAGACAGTTTAGCAGTGAGTCAAGAGACATTTGTGTTTTGAGACCTGTGGATGAACTTCTGAGTGCCTGCTAACCTTCCCTTGTTTACGTCTACCTCCTAATTAAAACTGCTACAAATTTCCCACCTGCTTTCGACGACCCAGACTATGCAGCCTGGTGTCCAGGAAGCGGGGTTGGTTACATTGCGTCAAGTGGTATAGGACAATTGGGGTGAACTAGAGGGTGGAGGAAGGCTTGGGCCAAGGACTCTGCAGAGGGTGAACCATTGACCTGCTGGGTACTCTTGGCACCCCATTAGGGTGTTGAGTGCGTATGTGTGTAAGAGCATTCAGTACGACTGGCTACCAGTTGCACTGCATAGCGGTGTGGAGTGAGTGAGTGATCGTGTGCGCACCATTTGTTATTCACAACACTGGCCAACGATGCCGCTTCATATGTTGATTGCGTGCCAAAAGCACAATACTTTTGCCATTGGGCATGTGGTGCTGGCCTGCCGTTCTGCTAAAAAGCGTTCTACTTTCGTGTATGTACATATATATTGTTGATATAGTGCATAGCATAAGGGTGCTCTCTCCCAATTGGTGTGGGGGGGGGGGGGGGGGGGGTGCGCGCTTAGAGTAGGAATTAGCCACAGTGTGCATACTAGTGATTTCGTAACAATAAAAGAGGGCCTAGTCCTGCTAGTAATATTTTCCAATGTGTTTTATGCCCAAAAGTATATGATGCTAATGTTATAAGGACTGAATATGTGTGTTGGATATAAACCTTTTTACATACATCCTGTGTGAAGTCTTTTTTGTGATGCTCAGTTTTTATCGTGTGTGGCTGCTGCACATTTGCTTTCCACATTACCTCTGATAGAAGCCTGAGTGCTCAGTGCCATGCTAACCAAGAATGAGCACGGCTTGTACAGTGAGTGTAATCCCCTGCCCTTGAGGGGAGCAGCATTCGACTGGCTCGCGGCATCCCTTCAGCCAACCAGACACTGCTGGTTCCAACACACATCATATACAATAAAGCAATAACTGTATTTTCCTGACTGGTAACATAATTTACAAAAATGCTTCAAAGTGAATCTACATTATTGTGTCCGTTGTAGGCTTTTATCATATCCCTTCTACACGAAGAACTTTGACCCTAGCTATACATTAATTATGGCACGTGAAATCAGCATAGTTACTATTCGCAAGCGACCAGTAACTTTTGAGTTAGTGGCTTCCTGTAGTAATGCATGCGTTTTAAAAAAAAAAGAAAGTTGACAGCTGCTTCACGAAAAAAAAATGTGAGTTTTTTTTTCTACCCCCAGTGTTCTGTGAACTGGGTGATGTAACTTCAACCCCCTGTTTGTGATTGGAGAGTTGGCATCTAAGTCGATGGGTCGATGTGGCTGTGCTTGTGATTGGTCGTTTAGAATGACAATACACATTCAGTGTTCCTGCTGATTGTTAATTGTGTGAATGCTTGATCTGTATGCGTTTGGCCTGGATTGTATTTTTCTGCATTTGAGATTAAGCAGATGCGACAATTCGTGTAGCGTGCAACTATAAATAATACAAAACAAGACAGACTTGAAGGCCCCATCGAGTAAGTTAGCTATTTACTTGACAATCTGACAGCACAGGATACTTTTTATATTAAAGTATTTGCAAAAAAATAGAGCTACCTACTGGATTTATATACAGATGCAAAAAAGCCTGCTGTGTGACCGTTTTCATTTCCTTGCGTTCTGGCTCCCCGAGAATTGTATGGGGTTGAAGGCGGGTAGGGATTTGTATAAATTAGCACATATCATTTTTAAAGGTAGCTTTTTAATTTGGCGGTTTTTTTGCAGTTCCTTTGTTTTTATTACATGAAGAAGCTTATTTTGGAGAAGAGGACAAGTTTGTCCCTTTGTGTTTCCTCCATCACGGTTCAAGAAAGTAGTCTTTGCTCTGCTGTTCGAAAACATTGAGTAATCTAATTTTCTTGTCCAGTGATTTATCTTTTTTTCCTTTGTGAGATAGTTGAACTACAACTCGTTTTCCATAACATATCAATTTTATGTTTAAAATTTACATTTTAGTCAAGGTTCTAAAGTGAAATGCACCAAATCAAACATTTCTACTCCTAAATTTGCTGTGAACTTTCAGCTAAAGTTTGATGGTGCACAGCCACATTTACTTAACAAATATGTAGAGTAGTAATTAACTTAATCTGTACACATAATG
Organism: Lissotriton vulgaris; assembly: GCF_964263255.1. Classification (NCBI taxonomy): domain Eukaryota; kingdom Metazoa; phylum Chordata; class Amphibia; order Caudata; family Salamandridae; genus Lissotriton; species Lissotriton vulgaris. The sequence goes on from NC_141697.1 coordinate 1,133,563,398, forward strand.
ATAAAGAATGAAAAAAGCGATATCAACTTGAAATCTGGTAATGGGTAGGCAGCATCAAGACGCGGTCTGGACAAAATTACATTTTGCAAACAAAACAATGCTAAATAATTTTGGTCTTTAATTGGCTGGGGCACTGGGTCGCACAAAGCCGCTCAAGATCATGTCCTATCTTATGATGCATGGAAGTCACATATAGGTGATCTTTATACCACTAGTTTTACAACATGCCTGATATTTCCAATCAATCTAATGCGGATTTGCTAATTGCCTGAAAGGAAATGGAAGCATTGATTAAGAAATCCCGATCTTCAAAAGCAGCTTGCTCGAATGGGATACAGATTGACGTGTTAAAAACCCACCCTAATTTTTTTAAGTGCACCGTTTCACTACCTATTTATACGGGTCCTAGAATCGGGCAGCATTCTATCTTTGGGTAAAGAGACTGCAATACATGCTGTATATTTAAAAAAAAACAAAAAACGGATCGAAGAAAAAGTCAAGTTAAAACCTCATTTCTCTTCTTGATACTAAAAGGAAAACTCTTTGCAAATACGCATCAGATAACCTTGATCTTTGGGCTACCAACTAGAATTTAATATCATTCAGTCAAAATGGGTTTAAAACGGGCTGCGCCAATATTATAGCCCCTAAAATGTTACTGAAAGTTTTAGGAAGGAAACTTGCTCTATATGCATGTTATATCGACTGTTCTCCTGCATTTGATAAAGTAAGCCGAAAACAAACTAAAGGAGAAATGTATCAAATTGGAGAGTTAGTCAGACAGTATTTAAATTTTTCATATCTCTGCATAATAAAACTTGGCTTCAAATTAAACTAGCAAGGAGGGCTTTGCCAGCTACGCTTGCAACCACAAATGGCATAAAGCAGGTCTGTAATTAAGGTCCTCCTGCTTTTTTCTCTGTTCATAGCAGATTTGTCATCATTTATAAATTGCGCTGAAGGCCTGTCTACAAAGTTAGGAGGTAAACAAACACATTTAGCTGTCTGACCTATGCAGATGATATCATTATCTTCTCGTTGTCTTGCATCCAGTTTTCATCTACAGTTATCAAATCTACAGGAATTCAACCATGATGATGAGTTCAACTTTACTCAATGGAAGAAGAAAATCATGTCATTTATTTTATTTATTTATTTATTTATTTATTTATTTATTTATTTAAACTTTTACCGCCCACAGCTACCCACAGTGGGTTTCCCGGCGCTAGGGATAGACTGGAGAAGAAGATATCAGATAGCCAGCATGCAGGTAACCAACTGCTTATGTGAACAACAGCGTTTTCAGTGCTCTGCGAAAACTAAGAAGACTGGTCTCTAATTTAAGGGCTGTGGGCAGGGCGTTCCAATATTTTGGACCAAGATAGGAGAAGGAACGTCCCCACATCCTTGCCAGCTTAAATCTTGGTATAGAGAAATTGCCAATTTCCGAGGATCGTAAGGTCCGTTTGGGCCTGTAGGGTTGCACCAGCTTCTGTAAATAAGTAGGTGCAATGCCTTGCTTGATTCTAAACATGTAGCATAATGTCTTAAACTTTATGCGGCTGGAGACTAAACGTTGATGACCACGTTTTAGAATTCAAAAGCTATAGCTGCTTCGGTGTACCAGAGGCTGATAATTTATCATGATAAAATCACATCTCAAATATGAAAGATAAAGCCCACGTTACTGCTCAATTAGTGAGATTTTCCAATGTCTATGGTGGCCGAGCTAATTGTCATTCCAGTAAGGCAGTAAGTACTCTGTTATTTGCTTCAATTGCCTTTCAGGAAAAGCTAAATTAACTTAACACAAATTATGTAAAAATCAGATTTTTACTAAATCTTCGTTCATCAGCTCAGCAAATTATGGCTCAAACTATTATTTACCTATAACTTCAAGACATACTGGTGCAGTGTTAAATTGTGTGTGAATGTATTGCAGCTGATTAAAGCTCCTTAAGATTCCTGATATAATAAATTAACAAATATACATGGATATACCACTTAATTGAGCTCTACTGCTGCAACTAACTTCGTTGCTGATAATATATGGCTGAGATACCCGCCACCCCCTCTCAACACAATCCCCAAGGATGGGAAACCGGAAACAGTTCTGAACTTTTGGAAGGCGGGAGGGAGTGACCCTCCCGGCCGTATTTATTAAAATATGAAACAAAATCAAAACATTAAAATAACAGTTTCATATTATGTACAATTTTATTTCCATATTACGTTGTTTTGGCTAACCTTAACATATTTCTAATACAAAGGTTCTCCTAGCCGAAACTAACATTCTACAAATACATTTTAACTTAAAATTGTACATCCTAACGTTAAGGGCCAACGGCAAGGTCGTAACCGGTGTCAGATCCCTAAACCAGAATTACCCCCTCACTTGCGAGGGGCGACCGCACAGAGGGCTGTACCTCATGTGCACATACCAATTTCCCTTGACTTGACGGGGGCCCCAATGAACTCGACGCCATTTTATGGTCGTCCGAGGACTCGTGTGAGGTGTCTAGAAGGTAGCGTAAACCCCCCTCCCCACCCCACACAACTTACCACATCTGCCGTCGCAGATGTCCTGGCCCCGGGAAATTCCCAGGAGGGGACCGTAGCCCCTCCTATCCAGGGAGGGGCCTTGACCGCCTTCCCTTTCCTTTCGGCGTCCCATCCTTAGAAGGGACCGCCTCCCCGTTGAGGGGCCAATGGCCACCTCCCCCCGGGCGCTCCCATCCGTAATGGGTGACGCCCCCACCATAGGGATCTTCCAATTACTGCTCACCGATCATGACCTTACCGCCACAGGCCGGATAGTTGACCGGCTATCCGGACCCCCCCACAAAACTCCTGCCTAAAGGTCATGCTGTAAACTCTTTAACCAAGCTATGAGGTCTCCTATGAGTAACACATTCCCCACCCGGGACAAATGGACCCCATCCTCCAAATACATATTGTCCCCCTTGATACAACCATGAGGAATAGAATGCAATGCATTTGAACGAAACAATCTACTCAATTTGTTATTGACTTTCTTTACCGAATGATTTATAGCAGACACCGAATTCGCCCCCCGCCACACCTTACGTGGAATCATATGGGACCATGCAATTGTGCACCCTGGAACCCTTCTCGCCAACCAACTTACTGTGGAAAGTATCGCCTCGAGAAGAAGTCGTCTACCAGTGGTCACCAAATCGTTGCCCCCAAGATGGACTATGATTATAGATGGCGGTGACCTTGTCCGCCCTAACAAACCCTCGACAAAAGGTTGAAACTGGTCAATACAGAGCCCGCCCCTTCCGTAGAAGGTCACCCTGTACCCGTATTCCCCAGCCACGTGAATCATGTCACCTGCTTTGAATACGTCCGCGGCACGCCTCACGTATGAGTGGCCCACGACCCACACCACTTTTTCCGCAGCCGGCGATGTTTGACCGCTGGTTCCCAGGTGTCTGGTCGACCGCACAGTTCGCCCCGCCTCATAAGCTTGCGAAACTGAAAACCAAACAAAAACAAGAAGCGTGAGTACATGATAGCAGCTTCACAACATGTGCAACCGCACATTCCTTTTGTAACAATTCGAGGACCAACGCCCCAATCGTTTCACTTTTTCCACACTCAGACCCCTGGCTGTAGCCTCAGTAGCAGCCCCTATCCGAAAGGAATGGGTCCCAAACTCGCCGGGGTTCAAGCCCGCGGCCGAAATTGCCATTGTAAGCACCCGCTGAAACTGAAACCTCGTCAGTGGGGTGGCATCAGCGTGTCTCAACAAGGTCCCCCCCCATGATGCCGCCCTCTGCGCTAAATATTCCTCTACGCAAACCACAGGGCACATGGGAGATCCGGGAATCCGATGTATGACTACGCAATCCCCAATCGCACCCTGATCGGCCTTGGACCTGACAAACGAGACAATCATCGTCTCCCCCTTAACCTGAATGTACTCTCGGCACAGTCCTCCCACCGTATCCCGCTTGTTCTTCGCCACCAGTTCGCTTACCCGCATCGCCCCATGAAATGCTAAGGCAAAAGCGGCCCGGAATAACACTGTTTCATATTGAGATGAACATGTCACAGGGAGTACGGATAATAACAGGGCCAACCTATCCAGACCTATCGGGTGCCTCTCATCTACTCTGCGACCCTCAAGGCGTTGCCACCCACGTAGCGCCTTCTGCACAACGAAAGACGCTGTCGGGTCCTGGATCCCATGAGCCCTTGCCATAAAGGAAATGGCGGCCCGATGCCTCTGGGCCGTAGCTACTGACTTGCCTGCCTGATGTAAAGACAGCAAAAATTTTACCACAAACTCTTCCTGGCCCCAAAACTCCCCTCTAGCAGCACCCAAAAAGGACCAATAGGAACAGAACGCCCCTTCATATGCCTTTCTTGTCCTGGGTGCTAAACTCTCTCCCACCAGGTTTTGTAGTTCAGGGCACCGAGAGACCAGAGAGCTTCGGGAAAGGGTGCCGCCACCGGGTCCGCTGTGGGCAGAAAACCCCAGAAGGCCTGCATACGGAAACGAGAAAGCGCATCAGCCGCTTGGTTCAGTACCCCCGGCACATGTCTTGCCCTAAAGAGCACATTCAATTGCATACACAATAACACAATTTCTTTGAGCAATCTCAGAATCCACTTGCATCGTGCTGCCTGACTATTGATACACTCAACCACGGTCATGTTATCAGACCAGAACACCACAGAGTGATCCCGGAACCCCTCCGGCCATGTTTTCAGGGCCACAAAAATAGGGAAAAGTTCAAGAAAAGCAATGTTACTAGTCAGCCCGGACTCGTGCCACCATGACGGCCATTTTTGAGCCGACCATTGATTACCGAATATGGCGCCAAAACCTATACTCCCCGCCGAATCTGTCCACAGCCCCAGCTCCTCGGAGGACACCGCCGGCTTGTTCCAGACAATTCGACCATTGAAATCCGCCAGGAATGCTAACCAAATGCGCATGTCCTGGCGAATCTCTGCCGATAGCCTCGTGCGGTGGTGTCCCTCTTTAAGACCGACCATGGCTTGTGCAATCGAGCGGGAAAAGGGGCGGGCCATTGGTATCACTCTAAGGGCAAAATTCAACTGACCCACAGTTTGCTGCAATTGATGCAAGTTCACCTTAGTCTCCCGAATACATGTTTCAAGGGAGGCCCTGAATTTCCCCACCTTTTCCTTGGGTAGCCGAAAACAACCTTCTTCTGAATCGAGCTCTATTCCAAGGAACTCGAGCGAAGTTGCTGGCCCCACAGTCTTACCTGGTGCCAATGGCACACCAAACTGACTCATTAGGACACAAAATTCCTTTAAAGCCTGTGCACATTCTGGACCGCCAGCTGGCCCCAGGAACAGAAAATCGTCAAGATAATGCATAACATGCTGGAAACCCGTCTTTCTCATGAATACCCATTGCAGAAAACAACTGAATTTTTCAAAATAAGCACAAGATATGGAGCATCCCATTGGCATACATTTGTCCATGTAATAGCGACCCTGAAACATAAAACCAAGGAGACGCTGATCGTCTGGGTGTACCGGGAGCAACCGGAACGCTGACTCGATGTCTGATTTTGCCATCAGCGCTCCGGGCCCCAGGCGATTCAACATGGCGACGGCCTCATCGAAAGATGCGTACCGCACCGAACACACTTCTGGGTCTATCGCATCATTCACGGAAAGACCTCGTGGGGCTGATAAATTATGTATTAGTCTAAACTCACCCGGGTCCTTCTTTGGGACCACACCTAAGGGGGAACAAACAAAGTTAGCAACCGGTGGTATATCGAATGGTCCGGCAACCCGCCCTCGAGTCACCTCTTTCCCAATCTTTACCTGTACCACCGCCGTATTTTGCAGGACCGATAGTTGGTTCTTACAACGTGCCTTACCCTGAAAATTCCCCACTGGAATGCGGAAACCATACGAAAACCCGTCTCGCAACACCCCAGCGGAGACATGATCCGGGTATTCATTGAGCCAAGGAATCATTGCCATGGTATCAACCGGGGTAGGTAAAGGCGCCCCTCTGACTATTTCAGACCTGTTTGGCGCTTCCCCTACCACCGTTATCACCCGTTTTGGCTCTGCACATGGTCTCAGGATGCGAGGACTGTCCACACCCCCCACACTCGTGCCTAAACTTGCATGACCCCTGGGGCCTTGTACATTTTCCCCTATTAAAATTCCAACAGATCCCCTTTTTACCTGCGTTGCCACTCGGCTTCGAGTGATGCTCATTACCTGCCCCCGTCCGAAAGGGCGTCCCAGACGAATGGCAGGAAAACTCACCCCCGCCACCCCCCGACAATGGTGTCTTTAACATGCCTGAATTCTCCATTTTTTGCCAAGAAATGGAGTCGTAACAATCCCAGGTCAAAGCTGGGTCGTGCTCCTTGGCCTTACAAAAAACATTATCATAGTAAAACCACTGATTGCCCTCATATGATTGAGAATACTCCATGATACGTGTCTGATATATGGGCAACTCAGTCAACAACTCGGGCCTTCGTTCCCCCATAATTGAAGTGAATATGCCAAACGCTCTGCCCCAGGTACCTATGTTCTCATCGACCTTAAAGGCGGCCATCTTTGCGCGCCAAACACTCGGGTGCAGAAACTCTTTTTGACCCTTCACATGCTCGATCTCGTAGTGATCGGTAAGCAAAGAAAACATGTTTACATACTTATCAGCCCAAATCTTTTCCTTGACTTCAATTGGAATATGCTGGGCTACTTTCTCCCTCCGTGAGGGTACAGACCCCTCCCCCGCAATCGGCAGTAGCCGCTTACCTAAATTAGAAGTTGTGGTCGCTGCCGAACTCGTGCCCGCTGCGGTTTCACCCACCGGAGCCTGTGGGGGAACAGAAGATGATGCCTTCGCAGCCTCTCTAGATTCGCGCAGTTGCCTCATTACTGCCCTGGCGTCATCTGCCGTGGTGCCCTCACAATCTTTCCCCAACCACGCTGCCAGTTGTGCAGCCAACTCGGGAGGCATATCCCCCTTGTTCACAGGGGTGACTACGACGGGGATCGGTTGCCCCTCCTTCGGAACCGAGACTGGCTCCTCAATCGGTGTATCAGGAACCGGGGCCTCTCCCCCAGGTGCCCCCCTCTTGGACCTCTTGCCTCTACCGCTGGGGACTACACCCGGCAATGCTGGCCCGACGATGCGTTTCGGGCCTCCTGCCCCGTTCATTGCCGCCATCTGCTTCTTCATCTCGGCCATATCCTTTACGAGCATGCAGAGCATCTGATCGGTACCGACCCGCTTTCCGACCTTCTTGCCCGGCATTCTCCAATGAAGATATCTGAAAGAACAAGGACAAAATTACAACGCTCAAAATTGCTCTTCGTTCCGTCTCGAGCTCACGTGCAGCGGGGAGGTGCAGCTTCAGAGCACAGGAACAAGAGGATGCTTCATTGGCTTGTTGCTCCTTTTATCCTTCTTCCGGCGGGCGTAAACCCGCCTCCGCCCGCCTCCGGGGGCGTGGCTGGCGGCTTCAGTGTCTAGGACAACCCACTCTAGGGCGGGAAAAAGCGCGCCCCGGCTACGCCGCTTCGGGCATACCAGCCGAGACTCGCCTCCCGCCCAAGATGGCTTCCCGGGGGGATCGGGGTACTCCACCATACGTTCGGGGGGACCGAGTGGTCGCCCCTTTCCAATCTGCTGCTACAATTTGTCCTTACAAAGTTTTCTTGACCGGAGCTCGAGGTCCTAATAAGACACATTATGAAAAATAATTGTTTACTAGTGGGCCTGATAACTTTACAGAAGTATAAGCTCTGGCATTCTACATTATAATGGTATACATGTTTTAAAATGGAATGCATAGCTTGTAATTTAGAGCCTGGGTGTTAAATTAAATACTTGAGATTTCGTCTTCTGTTTGTTCCAATATCCCAATTTGAAGTCTTATGGAATCCATTCTGTTCACTTTTGGAGACATGTACTCTCTTTGATTATAAAAATGAATCAATTGAGCATATCATTTGTCTGTCCTGCACTATTGGACCCGAGGATAAACTATTTGAAGTCGGCTTCTATTATTGCTAATTGCAGGACTATTAAGGAAGCTATTATGTGTTGTTTTTCTTCAAATTATTTATGTATCTTAGCTTGTTTTTAATTATTGTAATGCATATTTTATTTATATAAAATGTATTTACTTACAGGTAACTTAATGTCAGTCCACCTTTTTTGGACTGTAGACTTGAAAACAGAGTGGGCAGTTTTCAGTATATTGCACGACAATGCTTAGGCACAGGACATGTAATAATGGTGGTCCTCAAGCAGGTGCAAATTTCTCTGGGCCCTCATTTCTCATGTTCTATCAAGGTTGAATCTGGCACAAACTGGAGATTGTGCTTAATTTAAAATAACAAGTTTTGCAAAGTTTTCTAAACCTCCGAATATTTCACCACTCGCATACTGCTGTGAAAAACCATTCAGAATATAAATGGGGGAAACTTATCAGGACGATGGTCTGTGGTTTTGTTTTTTCCTTTATTTTTTTTCCCACCCCCACATTTTTTTATATGTATATTTCTATGACCTCATTATGGGCTAGAAAAATGTTTTCTATCGGACAGCTGTGTATGAAAATAGTGTCCCACCATAGAAGTGTGTGTGATTCATTAATAGTTTTACATTGATTTCCTGGAAAATCTCCCTATAATGTGGGGTGCCATGTCACCTTGCTCTGCTATAGGGAATTATATGCACACAAGCACAATTACTGGTTACTAGTGGTCTCACCCACTCCCGGTCATCAGTTGGTGACTGTAATGCCTCTGGTACGTCCGTTGTCCAACAAACGCCTTTTCGGAAGTGTATAGCTGGCACCGAAGGGTGTAATTCACATGACCAGGAAAACCTTTGGTAATTGGGTATACAAATCCTGATACCGTAGTTGGTTCTTAATTTCAAGCAGTAAACTGTTAAATAGGGATGGAATAGTGCATCAGTGAACTACTTAACCCTGTAGTACTGATGTTCACGAGTGCAGTATTATCGTTCTAAAAAAGCCACTTGGAATGAGACACCTGGAGGAGGTGCCACATTTTTCTCCTGCTGTGCCCTCATGGATCTAAAGGCACCGATCGCTCAGAGCCTAAAGCAGCCTGAAAAGCAGGGTAGTAAGTTGCTTAGTATAGACGGAGGATTTAAGATGCAAAATGCACAACGTTTGACTCTCCCTGCAAGCAAGTGCTTATCTAGCTCCTGTTTCCTAGCTTCCAGTAATTCACTTTGGGTTGTAGACTTGCCTAAATGTACTGCTCAGGCTAAAATTACAATGGCTCGTACTAGTCGAGGGTAGTCGTTTGAGGGATATGCATTGGATCAATATGTGCTTGACCGTGCTTTATGGTGTTATCTACACTGCACTATGACATGAACGAAACTAGTGAAAATCTGGCCACCTCCACAAGAACCGGAAGTCCAAGTGGTCTGGTTTCATGCACCACAACACACCAAAAAGCAAAGATCATGCCTCAATCAAGCTCGCATCCATTTTTTGATGGTGGGGGACATATTGTTAATGTCATGCTGATTAAGTGGTAGGTGAAACTCTGCAGCATAACTATTGAAAAGAAAATTTAAAAGTCCATTATGTGCAGAGATTACCAGCTAGCGCGAGTTCAGCAAGAGAGCAGGGAGCTTACCTCCATCAAAGGGTGCGACCCCCTTGTCCCCTGTTTTATTAGCAATTTCCAAGAGAATATTGACTGTTACCTTGACAACATAACGAAAAGACAGCTGCTTAACCTATGAACTACAAGTCCCGTTTAAATGGTTGATTCTGGAAGTAAGCTAACCATATCACACAACTGCTAGATAAAAGAAGGGACATTTTGTCAACAACAGATGGTCAGGGTAGCCTTCTTCATCCACATTGTCAACCTCAACGATGAGGAGCAAGGGTCTGCTCCGAAGAGGAAAACGAGATTTGTCAACATGTAAATCCTTTAAGAGATCTGTTCATCTAGTAGTCCGAGATGAAATTATATTTGCTGGACACATATATAGGGCATAAATAAGGGAGGGACACTGACAGTGGGAGAAATAAACGGAACATAGATTTTGCAGTTAATCTCCTCCTCCTCCTTTACCCACTTTCCTTGCCAGTGGTACACAGTGCAGCAATAGCACAGGCAGTTGGCCAGAAAGTGAGACCAGTGTTATTTTATCCAGGATGGACAAGGAAAAGAGGCAGCCTACTTTTGAGCTCTCCAATGGCCTCAAAGAATATAAGGCACATAAAAGATTCTTCTCTGAAAGAAATCCTTTTTGTGCATTGAGGCATGTTCCAAATTTGCGGTGCAAGCTGGGCTTTAAGTGGGCTTGGGTCCCTTTGGGTCTCAGACTTGGCAGTAATAAAAAAACAAGCATTTGCAATGCAATAGGTCTAGCAATTGCGAGATTCAGATCTATTGGCATTGTAATGATTGACAATGCCTTTTATTATGGTTTATAAAAGCTGTTGTAATAACCCCTTCGCTGCGGGGGTTAATCCCCCGCTGTGCTGGGGGGCAGGGGGGCGCGCACAGCGCCCCCCTGCTCATGACGAGCTGAGCTCGTCATGAGGCACGGCGCTCCTGTGCTCATGACGAGCTCAGCTCGTCACGTCCACACCCGTTCCCGTGGAACGCTGAGCACAGCGGGGGAATTATCCCCGGATGCGAGCGTTCCACGGCTCATGACGAGTTGAGCTCGTAATGAGCACCGGAGCGCCGTGGCTCATGATGAGCTTAGCTCGTCATGAGCCTCGAAGAGGATAAAAGGCATTGTTATTATACCAATAGGTCAACATTTCTAAAATCTAAGACCTATTGGATTGCAAATGCTTGTTTATAAGTGCCCCGTGTTGCGCTCTCACGTTAATAGAGGCCTCACTGCTATTAAAGTGAAATGCGGTATGGGGTGCTTTTACCCCAAAAAATGCTGGTCAAGTTGATATTTTTTATTTTTTTTGTTTGTTGTAAAAGTGCTCAATGAAAGCGCACAAGGCGCGCTGAATGCTGCCGGAAATTTATGTAGTGCCTGCAGTCGGAGAAACCATGAAAGAAAATACAGACTAAAGAAGACGTACCTTGTAACAACCAAATTAAAAGGACAGTCCTCATGGGAGGTTACAAACGAAGACACGAAGGACAAAGGCACAAGCTAATGATAAATATGGGTTTAGAGTGGGCAGTGTTTCAAGTCCATTTACCAATACAGCATGCGCTGCCCAGGCTCAATGTAATGAACATCGAAGCATGTCCCAATCGTGCCCTATTTTCATGACTTTAGTGGCAAAAACACTGATCAATATCTGAATAATGAATGTAAAACACGAAAACCAATGTCAGCTAGTTCGTTCCCGTTTATATTTCATGTTTTACTTAATCATGCATTCCCTAAGAATGGTAGCTACTTCCAGAATTTGTTTTTCTTTGTACCATATTAACCTTGTACACTGCGTATATCCAAACGAGTCATAGATAGGGGTTGATAAAGGGTCATGATTGAGCGCCCTTGAATTGAGACTGAAGGCTGTGCGAGTTTCTCCCTGCGCCTGTAAGTGGGCCAAAAGAGTTCAGAATTCAGGGTCATCCACTCCGTAGCCTCTCTGTAGAGCTCACAAAGCAATGGCCACGTATTGAGTTGCAGTTGTGATTCTGTGCAAATGAGTGAGAAGGAGGTACATAGTTGCCAAAATATTAAGAAGGCAAAAGGATATGCAGTGCTTACAGGTAAGTGGGCGCGTTGTTTGTCTAGGGTATTGAAGTGAAGTGAAGGAGCTGCGAGGGAGTGCATTCAGGAGAGAGAGAAGAAGGTGCTGAAGAGGAAAGCGTAAGATACGCAGATGGTGGCAATATAGAGTTAATATAATGGGTTTGAGCTACTCCGAAGGCCACTACTCCCCACAGCTGTCACCAATATTTAGTTCACTGTTTACATTTTGGGAATTGAAACGTTTTCAGTATTTGTTTATAACAATATCATAGTTACTCATCTTAAACAGCTAACCACTGTTGACAAAGCCAATAGAGCTATCTGGTTTAGGTTTATTGCAGTTGGTGTGTTGTATATCTGGGTGCAATAACAAAGCTCGGGGTGGAATTAAAATACCAGTTAAGTAGCACACTTATGGGCATCACTGAAACTAAGTTTAATGTTTAAGCCACCCCCTTAATTACACAGTCCACTCCACCTTTAGTGACTCCAACCTCCTTTTTCATCCAACTTTGAAGCCCTCCGTGCAAACAATGAAAAGCTCCATGCCCAAACCAAAACTAAATGAATTACAAATCAGTAAATGGATTTGAAATCCACAGACACCAAATTGAGGTTGGTCTTGAGGTGGACTTGAGGTTTTATTACAATGCTGTGAACTGGCTTATTTTACAATGGCGCTGAGTCAAAGTGTCTCATTCTTATGACTTGAATTTTCTGGAAAGACCTATGATTGAAGGTAGCCTGTTATTAAGTGGATGTACAATAGTTCGAAGAAGAAAGGGGGTCTGATAAAAACGTTGCTGTCGATTGAGACCACGAGTATGGAGATTTGGTATTGCAAGTAGTAATGGGGAATAAGAAATACTGAGCCCTCACTAAATAATATTTTAGACTAGGTGGTACATCCTAGACACATATGCCAAAAAACATTGTCCCACAGACAGAAGTTATTCAAAAGATGTTATCATTTTTTATTTACACATTTTTCTGATACTTTAGAACATCATAATAATATACATTAATATTCGTGACCACAATACATAACAAATAATCTCTATATACATATTTATATTATATACACACAAAAATACCCCCATAAACCAGAAACGCAAACAGACATACCCAGTCAGTCAAAACCACTCATACACTTCATCTAAACAAACAGTTCGACACGAACACAAACTCACTACACATACTATTCAAAAGGTAAACAGTAAATAACAGTCCATTTCAATCAATAATATCAAAACATAAGAAGAAGCAAGAAGAAGCGCCGACGTGCGTTTCGGAAAAGGAACTTATTGGTCCTAAACTCCTTCGTCAGGGCGCAAATATATCATAGGTTCCATATAAATGTTTTTTATTCTGGATATTGGGATACCATGTCAAAAATCCAAGTAAATGGTTATGCGGGGGTACACTCCTAATTCAGAGGAGTAACCTGAATTCAGATCCAAATAAATGGGAAAGGCACGAGTCACGAACACCAGGTCTTGTAAATTCAGACGTTCAGTATAAAGAGCAAAAAAGCTCCCAGATGTAGAAAACGTACTGCCCAAGAGTCACGAACACCAGGTCTTGTAAATTCAGACGTTCAGTATAAAGAGCAAAAAAGTTCCCAGATGTAGAAAACGTACTGCCCAATTGAGGAAAGCTTCGATTCGCAAATAGTAGAGACCACCGGGCCGGCTCTAGCGTCCCACAAAGTCAACTCCACGGGGTCAGAGTCATGTAATCTACGTCCGCTACCGGGTCAAATAATTTCAAAGCTGGATACGGCGAAAACGGTCCATCATTGGCGAGGTAAGAGTCTCCCCCCCCCCCCCCCCCCCCCTCACTTTATCAGTTTTCAGGGACCCTCTGTTGTTACTGTTGAATAAGAAATACTGGCCTTGTTTTGAGCAAGAGCTTATGGTCAATCTTGAAGGAAAAGCAGATGAGGCCCTTGGCTTTTATTTGGTGTACCTTGCCACAGTCTCCGTGCAGCCAGGAAACAGAAATCTTTTTAAGCACACATTATTAATGTTCTTATTTTTCATTGTCGTGCTATTTCAAAGAAAGGCAATGATTCTATTATATCTCCAATACCCTTGTTTTTTCGATATTTCATTGTCCTATTATCCAGTGTTTTTATAGCCTAGTTGCCACTGCTTACCTTTTTGTATTACTGTTTTCTTGTCTAATGCAATCGCAGCTTATGAGTCCGTTGGTTAAAGGTCCATGGATGGGGAGTATCTTATTTGGGTGGATACGGTGTTGTGTGTGGTATTTGAGAATCGGAGTGTTTGACCGATCAGTGCACTGACAACTCAAAGCTACAGCTGGGTGTGCTTGTGTCCCTGTGGGGCTTGTACAATTGCATAGATTGTGTACATTTTATAACTTATTGCATTCACTCCTAGGCTGCAGTCTGGGTTCAGTACACTCTTTTTGATGGATTTCCGTTTGATAATCCTTATTTAATCCTGGATGAAGGAAGTGGTCACGTTGATAATTGGTGTTAAGGAGTGGACGAGTGTTTTTCGGACTCTGAAGAAGAGGATCTTGTATCTTACAGAACTAAACTGGTAGAGAATTCCTCAACATTGCAATGAACCCTGCAAATGCAGTTTAAACTAAAAGGGAGCTTGGTGTGCAATTCTTGCTGCCTTCAGTGAGTTTCACCTGTTGGCTGACAGCTAATGGACCCCCCAAATCCAGAGAATTGAGTTCTCGCTGCCAGAATTGTACAAGCAGCTGTGCTCTTAACCTTGCAGAGTTTATACAGAAGATATTCAGTGTGCTAAAATACAGAACTATAGAAGTGTGGTGGCCTGTACCTGGTGCTGGATTTACAAGAAATGAAATATCTTCCTCCTCAGCCTATAGTAATTAGGACAATGGAATTATTCAGTCCTCATATTCTTTCTCCAAAACTTTTTCCGTTTTAGTCGTTAAAATTCTAGACCGTTAACACTGGGAGGAACAGAAATATGAATCTTGATTTTCAGATTTCTTTTGAATAAATGTCACTATTTGTATGCCTGCATTCAGGAGGGATTGAAAATCCAATTTGGGGAGCCAATGGAGTGCTACAGGTTTTTGGGGATGTTCGGAGAACATGATAGATCTAGTACATCACCTGGGTTCACAGTTTGATTTTACATATTTATGATCTTGCAAATTTTCAATTGCTGAAAATGTGCATGATATTCTTAAGTGCAGTGCGACAGAATGGGATTTGAACCTACGTTATAAAGTCCGCAACTTAGCCACTAGGCCAGATCATGGATGAGGGACATGAAGGTAATGTTTGTCCCACATCTTGGTGATCTTCATTGTTCTGAGATCTATTTTGTCACAGTCATTTAAAATGTGTAAGGACCAGATGGGGAAGAGTGACCAGTAGTTATTGTGATGTCAAGACTCATCTTGAAGAAACCTTGGTCGACATTTATATGGGGTTTTAAGTCCCGTTCTGGGAAGAAGGCCAATTTTGGTCCAGTCCTGGTTCCATACTCCCCAATTGTCTAAGCGGGGTGATCCGTTAATTTTTTTATTAGCAGTAGTGCTCTCACTACATATGACCACTTAAATATTTAGTCATAGGTTAATGAATTGCAGGTAAATATCATAAATATTACTGACCAAAGTTAATGATTGGGTTATCATTGACAACCTGCATTATTTAATTGTCACATTTTGCTCTCGAATAATTGCTTTAACACACAGTTCACATCGTTTGCCATGTAGCTTTTGATTTTGGGTAGAATTTCGTCGTTGTTGAGTGGAAAACATCCTCTAAAATGTTCATTACCAAGAAATCCAGTTGTGGTTAATTTAAGAAGTCTAGCAACCAAAGTCTGGGCGAAAGGTTTGTAACCTCATGACATTTGCAACTATTTTTTTCCCTTTTCCGGGAAATAGTCACCTAATTAAACATGGTTAATATCTTTCTAACATGCGACTTCGACAAATGCTTTTCATTGTGATATTCATGAGACATTTGTTTCCTGTATCTGAGAATAAAAAGATGTAAGTTGGTTTCTTCAATTTGATTGTGTTTATTTTGATCTCTCGCCTGGCTGCTTACCGTGAGAGTGCGTTTAAGCCCCTTTCTCGTTCTCAACCCTGTGTTGGTAAAACAACGTGACATGATAAAATCCCTTCACCTACGTGCACACAAGGTCCTGTTATATTAAACTGCGTTGTTGCAAGTAGACAGCACTTATTGTGCCAGCAATGTACAGACATTCGCTGCATTTAATTATTTTTTATCTATTGAGGCTGCGCGTTCTGGAGGTGTAACATTTAAACAAAAATGCGTCACCTAATTACATTTTATTTTTTCATCTGCCTTCTTAGGAAAGGCCTTTCAATCGGGGCATATCTTGCATATGAAAGCAATGCACATTCTACATTACTGATAAAGGATTTGTCTTGGGTGTGTGCATGCCCCATGAATGGTGACCTCGCTAAACATACAATAATTTGATTCCTCACTCTGCATTTTAGCAGTTCGCAAATGAATACAGACACAAAAAATATGTGGCAAACTCCGGTAGTGTTCGATACATTTCTTCTGAGAGCAGTAAATAAATAGGCAGGTGTTGCAGTGCTACAGAGAATGGTAAGTGATCCGTTTCAAGGAGAAGAGCCCCACCAACGCCTTCTGAGCCTGGTCTAGGGTCACCCAACAAAGTCACATAGTGGATCTGCATCTGCACAGACCCTAGTGACCTCTACACATTAACATACCATAAAATAACAGGTGTATTTGTAAAGCGCCCGATTACCCGATGTTTATTGTTACCCAACTCAATGGTACTCATTTTATCGACTTCAGATGGATGAAAGGCTGAGTGGACCCGCCGGGATTTGAACCTGTGACCATGAGCTTGAACACAGGCCCCTGCAATGGACGCATTAGTCCACTAAACCACCAGACCCATTGGATACATGCATAATGGAATGAACACAGTTCCCTAACTTACTGTTCTGCTGGGTCACCCAGGCAACCACAGTCCTAGCAATTTTCCTATTGGGCCCTCTACAAGAAATAACATTATGAGCATGACTTTGCCGGGCCTATGGCAATCTGGGAGAGAACCTTCCTTGATCTTCTCTGTGTAAATGATTTCATTTGATTACTGTATCAGGATTTCTCTGTGTCTCCAAACTGCATTCCGCAAGGTCTAGTGACAAGCGCCTGCCCACGACTAGATGGGGAGACTTGTCCTTGCTTTCTGTCCTGGGTAGTCGGGGGGTACCACGGTAATCCGAGCGGTGGCTCCAGGGTGTGCATGGTGTCCACTGATTTTGCTTTTGGCCAATACCTTGGGGACCAGCTTCACTGAGACCCATTCCAGAAATGATCCTCCAGGGGGCACAGAAAGGCTCCTCCAGGGAGCACAGCTGGAGGTTGTAAGCATAAACTTCGTTGACAGGCTTCCTCCTCACCATGCGCTCTTGGCTTCTGCTCAATCTCAAAGCAAAAGTTTGGCTCAGGCAGACCTCTGTCACACCCAGCAGCCCACATGACCAATAATTCACCCTGCCCATAAAGTCAAGGAAGTCGCCATCCTATTGGATAGCTTCAGCCTATGGTTGTCCTCCACCTACCACTAGTCCATGGGAATCATTACTACCTACAAGGCAAGTAGTAGTATCAAGTCATTTATTCTCCTAGACCCAACATTTTTTTTATTTTACAGAGTTTTATATAGCGCGAACTGGACCCAAATCGGGTATCAGAGCGCTCTACATAGCACCAGCTGCATTACACGAGGACACATCGTCTCCTGTTACCTACTTCATTTGCCAAAGTACTCACTTTGTGGTGAGTGACCTCTTAATCATTTTCTTCGAATGTGTTCTTTGAATATGCTTACGTTGTATACGTTTATTACACTCCAACAAATTATTTTAAATGGAGAAAAATTTGTAAATTGTCAGTTATTTTATGTATTCAACTTAGACATTTAAATGCAAGGCACATGTCTACCATTAATCATGTGCACTAATCAACAATTAATCTGACTAGCCAATGTCTTGGAGCTGGAATTTCTGGTAAAGCAAGTGAATGATACAGATTAGGACCACCTGTTGCCTTCCCTCCTCCCCTCTTTTTTTTTTTTTAAAAACATAAAGTACTCTGGGGGAGAGTCCTCCTGATAAATAATCATGATCCCACATTCCTCACAGTGATATTGTAATGCACTTTTTTGTTCTGACGTATTTATGAAGAGCATGTTTGGCATGGAGTAGTGCATCAGAGCATTACAGAGGGAGCGGACAAAAATACAGTTCATGGTTCTTCTAGACTTGAAGATGTAGATTCCAATATGGAAATAAAAATGAGGAAATAAGTTTGAAAAGCCAGCATGGTGATATTGTATTGAAGCAATGACAGACCTTTTCGCATCCCACCAGCAAGCTGGCAGTAGGTAAGTCAAGCAACAGGGAGATCTATGTTAAAAAAGCCAGGACTCCTGAAAGAGAGGGCAAGTCACAGAAAGAAGTAGAAACGATGGCCACTTGACTAGGCAAGTGTCTGGACAGGTGGCTTTCACCACTATTGTTCTGGGACTTGCCTTACTATTATGCTGAAAGCTGAGCACCTAGTATACCACTTTAGGTCTTGACTGTTGCTTTAGCAAGACAAACAGTCCACAGGTTACTCAGGAATGTGGTGTGGGTTTAAACTAGAGACTCAGAACTCCATATACCATCTAACATACATTTATGTCTTGCCAGTGTTTTTGCTGATTAATGAGGAAAACAAATTGTGAGTAAAATACAGTGCTCACATGTTACACCAGCATACTATCTATGGGTAAAGGTGTAATTAGTGGATCAATACCCTGCTGGTCCATTAGGACTGATTTCTGTTCGTAAATGTGCAAAACAGATTTTGCCCTCTTGAGGGAATCGCAGGGGAAATATTTCTGCTATGCCTCTGCTCCCATTGATCTGGTTGACCCCTGTGTCCTGGATAATTTTCTGTTCAAGTTAGAAGAGATCAGGGTAAGTCTGCCTTTCGCCAGGTTCCCAATTTATTCATTAGCTTATGACTTTTAGATTTCATGTTACGCACGTGGACCTGCTCCTTCAGGGGTTAGTAAGTAGTGGTGTGCGTATTCTTGGTTTATTTAGAGTGAATGCTTGCTCTTTGCCTTGGCCCAACTGATGTGATCTTGAGCCATTGTTGTGTACTCCAGATCAGGTGAACTCCAGCAGCGCTAGTCCTGTTGGTGAAGTGGCTGTGCTCAGGTCCCACTGATCATGCTCTAGTTGGTGTTACTTCACCAACCAACTGCTTTGAGCCCAAACACAAGCTCTCCCCACCCCCAACCCAAATAAAGCTAAAAGCCGACCCTTGGTTTCAGTTGTGATATTCTGGTATCAATCAATCAATGATGATAATAACATGAGATGAAAATGCAGGCTATGTTTGTGGTTTCATCAGCGCCTTGCAAGTTTAGCTAGTTTCTCCTAGTGGAATAGCCAGATCTTCTGAAAGGCCTCTTATTTATTTCCATGGTTTAGCAGGCACAGAAGTGACCCCATGTCATCCACACCTCACCCTACAGCATAATCGATGCAGGTCTTGCCTGAGTTGCACAGACACTATCAGTTCTCTGCTGCTTCAGTTCCTAAACTGTTCCTATTGCACATACCCTTTCTAAGCAATCTGTCCGCTCCTTCCTTAAGGCTGTTTCATGACTTCTCCTTGTAGACTGTATAACTGGCCACATTCCTGGCCCCATACCTTCCAAGGGGGCATGGCAGCTAAAACCCCAACCATGGACCGCAAAAGAGTTTCTCTTTCAGCACCTGTGTGGGATCACAGATTCTGGTAGAGAGATTTTGGTGCCCTGGCTAGAAGGTTCTGTCCCATCTTCCTGTTGCAACAACATTTATATATTCCAGTAGTCATAATCTCTCAGACCTGTTTCGGTCTAATTCCTTATTTTCTCTGAAACTGGTCCAACCATTGTCTGGTTTCAGGTGTGAGCAGGAAGCTGGTGTGGAGTTGTCTAGTTGTCTAGTCAGGGGAAACTCAAAACAAAGGCACAAAAAAGGGAGAAGCTAGCCCGCTTAAACCAAACCTACCTGTTCATCTGTAAAGATGGGAAAGAGGTTGCCCTTTTAGTGACCAATGGAGCAGGAAAGGACAGGGGAATTTTGCTGTGCTGCAAGGGGACCATCTGTCTCCTCTCCCTCCCATCCTAAAGTCGGACCCTCTTCAAATGCCCGGAGTGTCTTGGAGAAGCTCTGCAATTCATATTGCTGTCTGGGCCTCTCTCTGCCCTTCATCTCAAGTACCACTTAAAGTCAAAACAACAAAATAGATTTCGCTGTAGCTAGAACCACATGTAACAAACACACTTCTCAAACAGCCTCTATACACAGAGGTAGCACATGCCCCTACGCCATTCACGTGCCACATGGATGGAGCAAAGACCAGTCAGGCTAACTGAACTAGCAGACCAATTTCAAATTAAAGAGAAGCTGGTAGAAGGGTAAAAATTCACTAACTTGTCACCACGGTCAGCCCCCCAGTGAGTTGCTGCTTGTCATGCTTTGTTGAAGGAGTTCGCACATGGTGTGCTGCTCCACACCACAGAGCCCTTCATGATACAGCCTCAACTGTCATGCATGCTGAGACAACAGTCAGAAAAATACAGAACTTGCTATGATGAACTCGAGGCATGGGTTCATGCTATCGAGAATCATGCAGGTGATCTTTTTTCGTTATAGTGAATTCTGAATTCTGTAATACCTAGCTGTATGGTTAGCTTACATTGATTACAAAAATGAATGCATGGACAGTCTAATCACTGAAGATATTTGCGTCTGTATTTCTAGTTTTACCATTGCCTTTGGATGCCTGGTCTTCTTCAAGCAGCTACTTAACCACATATGTTTTAGGTTTTTCTTTTTTATAATATAGAAGCATGGCATATATTCATGCCAGGTGGAAGATCTCCCAACTGGTTGGGTTTGGGTTTGTTTTACTATGGCACACCAGAAACTCATACTTGTTAAAAAGGGTTTATGGATTTGGATATTGGTGAGTTTAAGATTGCGCTTTTCAGGGCCGATCCAGTCTGTGTGGTGAAACAGCTGTTTTTCTGTTGACATTAGTGGAGGTGTTCATTGCATTTATAGTAGCACCTCACTTAATGATGTAGAAGGAAGCTCCTGTTTGTTGTCCTGCAACAGAAGAGGACGGGAAATGAAAATTGATGACTGGGCCGTTCTTCTCTTCAACAAACGCCCACTTAACCTCTCAAGATGACCGTAAATTTGACTGAGTAATATTTCTTTCTGCTACACCAATTTAAGAATAGACTGGAACCCAGAGGCAGCCGCTTCTTTACTGTCTGGCGGCTGGTACTCGTGCATGTAAGCGTTGACTTCCTGGGCTTCTCAGTCACAAATTCTGTATCTCAGAGTATGAAACATATGCCTGCAGTTTTTGGAATTACACTGAAGCTTTAGCTTTTACTTTAGTCATCCCTGTGTAATCCATTATAATCTGGCAGATATAGAGCATAATAGTAAGACCTCTTCGTGTTGGACCTAAAAGCTTAGACTTCCTGTCAAAAGGGAGATGTGTGGCTGAAGATGCTTTCTGATAAGACTCGGAAGTGGTTATGTACCGACTCCATAAGAAAACTCTTAATGCTTAAATAATTTAAATGTTTTTCTTAACATCTGTCTATTCCAAAGGCTTTGGGCCAGTCATGTTAGAAGAAATGATTTTCATCTCCTGTCTGTAGTCCCCCTTCGTTTTGTCAGGGTCTAGGGGCCTGGTTCTCTGGATTGACTCGTTTTGTCATCTGAAGCTCTATGCAAGATGTTTGGCCCAATTTAATCCATACTAGAAGACGATGCGATTAAATTATTGCGATTTTCTCTTGTTCCCATCACTTTACTTGTACTCTTGCTAAAACGTACTACTTATTCTCCTGATACTTTGGAAGTGGGTAGCAGCCTAAGATTCAGCCAAAGAAAAGAACAATCTGAAAACCATGGGGATTTATGCAGATGGAGGTTAAAGAAGTAGAGCAAATCCTGCAACTTGCACAGTCCACAAACTTTTATGAAGAGAATAACCTGGATGATCTAATTCTGGGATGTCCACAAATGCTGCTCTTTCACTGCTCCACAAGTAGTCTGAACTTTCAGCCAGTCAAGAGCCCCTCTAGATACCATGTACAAGAAAATAACCTACTGTGTTTGAGGCTTACCTCCTTTTTTTTCTCTTTTTTTTCTCTCCCCCCCGCCCCCCACAAACAAACTCTTTATTGGCTATAATTTCGTACATTTTTGCTATTCCTTGTTACACAGCTGAAAGATTTTCCGGCAATTTCCATGTCATCAACACATTATTCTTCAGCACCCTCATTCCTTCAGATTCTGAACTGGGCAGCACAATTGTAAATCTATTTTAATGAGCTCAAAGTGGGCACAGATTCAGGAGAGGGGGTACCCACAATGTTTTATTTTATTTTTTTAAAGACCTTTATTACATTGTTCCACATTACACAGCTTCCAGCCTACAACCCTTTGGGCCGGCCGCACATTGCTTCAATTTATGCATGGTTTCCTAGAGTACACAGCCCCAGTGCCGTCAACCCGGGGGTACGGCGGCGTCATAAAGTGCATGCGGTTCAGAGTCTGAAGGCAGGATAGTGAAGGTCTATTTTTTTTTTTTTAAAGCCGTTCACAAAGTGTACGTTTCATATTCTCGAGGCTTACCTCCTTGAGCATTGATGCATTTCAGGGTCTGAACATTGACATTAACACTCCCCTACACTGGAGCACTCTCTCCTACATCAACTTTGGATAGTGTTCATTTGAAGAAATGTGGCCTATTTGGTGGAGAAATGTTAAATAATGGTGCCTACAAGGGATTTTATTCACTAATCTTAATCACATTTTATATAGACTTGTTACTTAGATGTTAAGCCCCAATTGGTGACTAAACTTTGAAAAAATGAAACCTCTATTTAGTTGTTCATAAAATGAATATTCAGCAGAACACAATTTTTCATGTGAATCAGAAATGTAAGGGGTACATTCAGAGACCATAAAACACCATGATGGAGGGTACACAAGAGTCTACAACTCCTATGTGTAAACATCTATTCCAAAAGAATATAAGGAGGGAAATCAATCTAAAGCAATAGAAAACAATTCCTCAAACGCCTCAAATACTAGGGAAATGAATGTGTCAGTCGACGTTTCGGTCTTTTGTGGCAATATCATCCTTCGGACCATCTTCAGGATATACAGTTGTTTGTAAAACAAGTCTCTCTAATCGTGTTCAGTAGTTAACTCGAACCATAGCAATCGAGTATTAAAAACACAAAGTACCTTACGAATAGGCTCATATCTTGATAGAGTAAAAATCTGTCCCAGTTCAATTTAAAGGAAGAAGCCAGGCCTAACTACCTCAACCAGAAAGGCAGAAGTCTCTTTCCAAAGTTGAGGAGAGTTGTGATGAATCAAACCTCCAAGGAAGCGAATAGTAAATGACTCGTCTCAAACGCGTAGGGCACACAGCAACTTGACAGTTTTTGGGGGAGAGGCATCAAATACAGGCCATATTATGAAATGGGAGAACCAGTGGACTTTTCGGAAATGATGTTTAAGGAACCCTCGCTAGCAGTTATTAGCATTGGTTTTTGCTAAGCGAAGTTGCCCGATATATTTTCAGATTCATGTGTTTTTTGCTCAAGAGAAATGTATAATTCATTGTATTCCATTATTCTGCCCAGCTGTAAAGTGCTACTGTTCTTCCTGTCTGTTCCTCATCAAAAAGACTTCAACCGGCCTCACCTTCTTTTGATTCAACAAGAAACCCTCCTCAGCAACGTCAAGATTATACTAACTAATAACATTAGACCGCATAACCATCACACGGCCAATATTTATCCAGTACATCCCGCACCTCAACCCTTTAGGGATCTGTTCATCAGTAAAACCCAGTAGTGTTGAGTGTGCCCATGCACAGAAAGCTAAAAGTATACCCCAAAACAAGCCGTGATTTAACAAACCAATCATTCACCAAAGTTCATGACCAGGCTGAAGTTATTGCTGACAAATCTGTTTAAATAAGGTAAGGTCCATAACTAAATAAATTAATAATAATCTGAACTGTTTATTTCACATAACTCGCAGATTTACAGACTAAGTACAATTTACAATGCAGCTCAAGAGACCCCGGCATGATAACCAATGCACTTTCTCCGCTATGGATTTCCATTAAGTACTCTCCTTCTTGCAAGGACTATGTAGTCTTGCTACAATTGCTGCGGTGCACGCAGACATCCTGGCCGAACCTGTGGCAACCTTTACTAACTGGTCCTTAAGTACAGGAATCCTCCTACCATGCAAATGAAATATAGTTCTGCTGCTTTATTTCCAGGCTTTGTGAAACTTTACATTCGCATTAAATAGTTGTCAGCCAAATTTAGACACTTATGGAGTGTCATTGCTTATTGGGCAGATGGCAATCAAACATCCACCAACACAATGGCATGGAAATTGCACTTCAACCTGAGGCATCCTTCTAGACCTAATCGATAAGATCCACATCTTTATAGACTTGTTTGCAATTGTTTGCTGGCACCAACCTCTGAGCAACTGTATAACCACATCTGTCCCCTTAACATATCCTTCCTCAACCATATAAAAATCGACACATGAGGTCCTAAAACGTCAATAATTTGCCCTCACACTGTTTCAGTGAGTCTCCAAACCCTTACG